>NC_069385.1:25898928-26513214 GCF_027475565.1 Acinonyx jubatus
CCCTCTCCTCCCTTCCAAAGGCTCCCTTTCCTCAGCGACGTCTTATGCATTTCCCACCCGCCCATCCCCCCTTTTCTTTCAGAACTCTGTACCTGTGGCCTAGCTACTGTCTTTCATCTTTCCTATCCAAATCACCAAGGAGTTCCACAGAACATGGGGACTTCTGCTTAACGGGACCCACTTTCTTAGATGATCATTTAGGGCTTTTGTTACTGGAGTACATATATATATTTTTTTCTGTTCTTTTTTTTTTCCCCTCAGAACTTTTCCCTTGGAGGAATTCTGGCAGTTAAAATTTCCCCATCCTATTAGAGTAGTAAAAATTCTTCTGGATTCTTCTCAGGGCAGCTGCTGTCATAAAGGAGTTTTCTACAGTAATTTTGTTTTTAATGAAATTTTTTTCAATTTAAAAATTCCTCAAAGGGAAATAAAAAATAACAAAAAACCCTCTAATTCTACCTCCCCAACCTCCCCTGCCCCAGGCCTTCCGATTCCTAGTGGCCCTTGGAAAAAAATTCACGAGGTCTCATAATTGACATACAAAACAGCAATTCCTTCCCCTTCTGAATCTTAGTCTTAGGAAATGATCGTAAGAGTTGAAAATGTAGATACACATTTTCAGAGAAGCCAGAAGTAGCTTCACTTCTCATTTCTTTAACATGCTTTTCCCTTAACAAAATGATAAGGAAATGATTAGTTTATAAGGTAATACCTGTCGCTGTCAACAACACAAGGAGCAGCTGCCTTTATCCCATTACTGAATGACTGCAGGCCATCAAGAAAGTTCCTAATGAAACTCTGAGGAGAAAAGTCTCTTACAAACAAATGGTATGCTGGCAACCTTTGCACTCCAAGAATCTGTTCTCATAAATGCTAACAGGACAAGAATAGTGAATAAAATAGATAGTATCTACCAAAACAAAACTGTTCCTTTTTAGTTCTCCTCTGAGGAATTTTTAAATTATAAAATTTTTTATTAAAAACACAGATACCTTGGAGAACCCCTTTCACAAGATACGAACGATGGCATCAGTAGTACTTTTTTCAAAAGTAGAGGATAGGCCTCAGGAAGTTGCAAAAACCGGGAGGGGAGGGAGAATGGGTTAGTTAGAAGAATAAAATCCACAGTTTCTATTTTATGCCACTTTTTTTCAAAATAGTTTCAGATATAACATTAGCTTATAAGTGGAAATGGACAAATAATAATAATCTACGAAGGTAAGAATAAGACTTGTTCATCCTTTATCTTCTTGTAGACTAGAGTTTGATGTTGGACTATCTATACGTGGCCAAATGTTTTTTTTTTTTTAATTTTAAAATTATTGAGATTTCAAGACATCAATTCTTTTGTGTGCTTCTGCTAATAATATTTTTATGATAACACTGTACATATAAATGAATCTTTCTCTTATTTTTCTATGTAGAAAAGTATTTTTAAACTTTTTACTTGTTTCCTCAAAATGCATAAGAATACGAAGTGTAATTTTTAATTACAAAATTGAAATCCCGAATTAAGCATATGTATTTCATTCTTTTTTTATGTATAACACTCCGAACTCATAACTATGCTTTGCATATTTTGAAAAACATTCGTTTCAGCCGTCTCGTGGTATAACATTCCTTCACAGCACCAAAAAACCTGAATGGGCCAAATTCGTTAATCAAGAAGGATAGCTAATTTGAAATGAGTCCTAACGGCTTCAATATTCTATCCTCTGTAGCAACATAGAGTCATTCCTATTTAATTAGGTGAGCCAATGCATTTGCAAAACAATTAAGAATGCAATTTAAATGTAGGGGGTTAGAAAACATCTAGGGATTCATTCATTATGACCACCGCGTTAAGTTTACTTTGTAAAGCAGCATAACATGATTCACTTAGAACGATAGCATAGAGACCCTTTTTTATCCATAGACCTTATACATTATATGTGCCTTCCATGCTTACACGGATTCTGTTTATTTCACTGCCTTTCAAAACTACAGTTTGAGTGAGTTAATAAATTACAGCCACAGCAGCAATTCCGGGAGTGACGGGCAAGCCCCGAGTGGCTGCAAGGAGGGAGGTAGAGGAGATACGAGCAACATGCAGCTGTCAGCATGTCCCAGCAGCACTAATCTGTAACCCACCTGCTGACCCGGTGCTGGGATTTTCCTCAGGAGAAACAACCATCATCTGACTTGAATCAAACTATTTAAAGTATGTGTTGTTCTAAACCAGGGGAGGGAGCGGGAAACCAGCCTACCACAAACATCTAAGCGCTGGACTCATTTGGAGACAGATGTTTATGTAAACTCCCAGGTCGAAATGCTGACTCCCAGTGAATTAACCTATGATGCCACCTAGCCCCTCATATTGATTAGTCATTATTTTTACCCGATGAAATCAGAATATGGGTCCAGAGGCCACACACTTTCCTACCGTGAGAAAATTCAAACGTCTTCTTGTTCTCAAATGCTTTCCAGACTACTACTAGTGTCTGAATATTGGGGGGGGGAGAAGGCATTGTTTTCAAATGACAACCGAAATGGACATTTGAAATCAGGTCATGTCTCTGAGCCAGATAACAAAGTTACAAAGTTAGAACAATGATCCATGAAGGGTGACTCTGAATTTAAACACAAAATAACTTCATATTGTTATTAGACACTTAATAGATATCACAAATATAGATCACAATATGCCATCCTGGATGAATGGGCATGTTTTATTTCTTTGTTTCATTATATTAAATTTAGAAGTAGATGAAAACATTTTTTTTTAGAAATGAAGAACTAGCTAAGAGAAACTGAATAAAGGCTGACAAACTTACCCAACATCCGTGATGAACGACAAATATGTATAGAGAAGAAAATCTTACACAGCCCTTAAAGCACAATGTCATATACCCTTAGATGATCAGTTTATAACCTAAATCTCTGGAGTGTCACTCCTCGTGTTTTGCAAGTCAACTTTAGAAACATTGCCTATCTTTCATACCAATAATACTCCTTCAACATTTTGGCTTACTACCAACCATTGTTTGTTTGGTTAGGCAATAGCAAACATAATCTAGGAAACAGAACATATCTAATGTTACGGTACCATTATACCTTCACATAACATCATTATCGGTTCTATCAGCAATTAATTACTCATTGTCTATAGTCCTACACATAAAGCTAATGCCTACATGGCTACAGACATCGTATTTCTACATGTACACACTGGAATGCGTGTGTTTGTGTTTACATAAATGCCTCACTCACCCAAACTGGCCTTATGAAGCAGCCTTGTCTACTTAGACTAGAGTCAAGAGCCCAAAAAGAATCCACTGGACTGTAAATTATAGAAGTCCAGGAATTTTGTCTTATTGTCCATTGCTGTATTTTTCTAGAACCCAGAATAGATTCTGGCATGAGATAGGAAATTGCTAAATGTTTGTTAAATAAATGAATGTTATGTTGCCTATGCACAAAAGGTCATGCATTTTGCTCATAGGAGTGCCCTAGGCCCAAATCTGGAGACTGCTTGTCTTATGCAACATTTTAGCGAGCTTGGTTTCCCGGTTTCCCAGGCCACCAAAAATAAAATGCAGCAAATTACAAGGGCACCGGGGAGTACTGCTAGAAGCATACTCAACATAATGAAAAATGAAAGCTGACGTCCTATATCCAGAGAAAGAGGCAGAAAACCCATAAAATTTAGCTACAAGTCCTCAAAAAAAAAAATGTATGTGTAACATTTGAATTCCTCAGTGTTCCAAGATGTATATAATTTTGCCATGTTTTATGTGTCCAAACACAATCTAAGTTTGCTTTGGTGGGTTTCTGAACATTATATAAATGGAATCACATTGTATGAAGCCTTCCGAGACTGGCTCTTATCATTCAAAATTATTTTTGAGATTCATCGACTCTGATGTGCCGAGTTTGTTTATCTTCACCACATATGAAGAGACAACAATTTGTCCATTCTAATACCAATAGGCATTAATACCCCTCTTTCCAATTCTTTGCCTTTACAACCAATGTTATGGGGAACATTCCTATATGTACCTGCTGCACGTACACGAATCAAGAGCTCCAAGGTTTTTGCCTAGAAGTAGAACAGCTGGATTGCAGGGGATACATATTTTCAGTTTTCTTAGAGACTACCAAATCGATTTTCTAAAAGCTTATACCCTTCTACGACCATACCAGCAGCTGAGTGTTCAAAACTCCACATTCTTGTCAACATTTTTGTATTTACCCATTTTTTTTTTATTAACCAATCTGTGGGTATGGAATAGTATCTCATTGTGTTTTATTTCTCAGGTTCTTAATGATGTTGGGCATCTTTTCAGACACATATTAACCATTTTTCTTTCCTCTTGGCAATATGCTCCTTAATATATTTTGTATACTTTTATTCTAAGTACTGAAACTCACTTTGGTTGATTCATAGGAGTTCTTTAAAATGCTCCATATTAATCCTTGGTCATTTCTATTGTTTTTACAAACTACGGCCTTTCTTTTCATTTTTCAAAGCAGCATTTATAAATAGAAGTTGTTAGTTTCTGTAAAGTACAGTTGACCATATGCATGCCTTCATGGTATGCTATCTCTTTATTCCGTTTCATTACTTATCTAAAGTCGTTTTTTCCTTCTAAATATTTTAGACTTTCCTTTTACATTAAGACATTGGCCCATCTAGAGTTGTTTTCTTATACATAGTATGAAAGAGTCTTCATAGGATTTTTAAATAAACTTTCATTTAGGAATAGTTTTAAATTTACAGAGAGGTTTCAGAGATAATACAGGGTTCTCCATAGAGCCCACACCCAGTTTCCTCTTTTGTTAAAATCTTTAATTTGTAAACTTCTGTAACAATAAATGTACCAATATTAATGTTTGTTATTCACTCATGTCCATATTTCATTCAGATTTATTTCGTTTCTACCCGATATTCTTTTTCTGTTCCAGAATCCCATCCGGGATGCCACATTACCTTTGGATGTGGGTCCTCCTTAGGCCTCCTTAGGCTCTAGACTGTGACAATTTCTCAGACTGTCCTTGATCTTGACAATTTTGAGGGGTGTTGGTCAACTATTTTGTAGACTGTTTCTCCGTTTGGATTGGTCCAATGTCTTCGGCATGATTAGTCTGGGGTTGTGGGTTTTGAGGAGGATGAACACAGAGGGAAAGCGCCATTCTCCTCACATACTATCAGGAGTGCAGGCCACTAACATGACTTCCGCTATAGATAAGTGATCACAGAGGTAGTGTTTGCCAGTTTTCCCACTGTGAAGTTACTTTTTTTCCTCCTTCCCAGACTGTACTCATTGGAAGAAAATCACCATGTGCAGCCTGCACCGAAGGGTGGGATCTATGCTCCACCACCTTGATGGAGAAGTGGCTGCATAAGTTATTCGGAATTTTTCCCTATGAGAGATGTGTCTACTCTCACCCAACTGACATATTTATTCAATTATCTCTAACATTGTGGGTTCACGGGCATTTTATTTTATACTTTGGATTATAACATAATACTACGTTATTACATTTTTTGTACTCAAATTATTCCATATCTGGCAATTGAGAGTTCTTTCAGTTCACTGTGGTTTGGTGTCTCTCATCAATTTTTTTTTTCTTTAATGTTTATTTCTTTTTGAGAGAGGGAGAGAGAGAGAGAGACCACAAGCCAGGGAGAGGCAAAAAGAGAAGGAGACAAAAAATCCAAAGCAGGCTCCCGGCTCTGAGCTGTCAGCACAGATCCTGACGTGGGGCTTGAATTCACAGACTGTGAGATCATGACCTGAGCCAAAGTCAGACGCTTAACCGACTGAGACACCCAGGCTCCCCTCTCATTAATTTTTTAAAGTTCTCTTCCATTATTAATTCAGATATTTCTTTTATCCAGTTCTCTCTCTCTTTCTCTCTCTCTCTCACTCACTCACTTTCTGGTATGCCAATTGTGCTTATGTTACACCTGTTGATATTGCCCCACAGTTCTTGAGGTTTCTGTTTTTCTGAGTTTTTTCCCCTCATTATTTTCTCTCCTTGTGTTATAGCATGTGAAGTCTCTATTAACCTATCTTTAAGTTTATTTATTCTTTCCTTGGCCGAATCTTGCATATCCCTTTCATTATTTCTTAGAGTTTCCACCTCTGTGCTTAGATTATTCATCTGATACTGTAAAGTGTGGGGGATGAGGAGAGTTCCATAATAATTTTCTGATTAAGTCTCAGCCTTTTAGTAGACTGTGTCTCCAGAGTCCAGAGTGCTCACCATTACACAATGGAACCGGTAGACTGTGTCTCCAGCCTGTAGCCTTCACGAAAGTCTCTGTCTCTACTCCAGTGCTGTAGATTTTTCCCCCTCAGTCCCTTCTCTGGATGCAATATTCCCAGTCTGTTTCTTTGAAGCATTTCCTGTGTTGACTATGTTTCCTTTTTTTCCTCATAGGTAATACAGAAAGGCTGGTGGAGGTAAGAGTGGGGAGGAATTCTTTCCATCATCTAGGAGAAGGCTTCAGAATTGTGTTCTGGCAAAATGACCTTTGACCTGGAGCGTAGGCCCTTTATATGGAAAAGCTGGAGACACGGTAGTTTCAAGATAGTTACTTTTCCCCACCCTTCTGCCAGTGCCGTGAGGGGATCTTTCTCACATAATTACTTTGAGAACCTTGTGGGTTTCTCGGAGGGCAAGTACACAGCAAAAGTGCCCCCCCCCAAAGACTGCAGCACCCACGCCCACCCCAAGAAGGTTTTCATTCCAAAGCTCGTCTAAACTCAGCTTCTAGCAACTCAACAAATTTACCATTTACGTATTCCTACAAGTTCATGGCTCTCATGACTTTGGCTCTAGGTCATTTGATCTCAATGGCTGTAACCCTTTGAATGCATCTGTGTCTCCAGATTTCAAGGCAGCTATTAACCCTACAATCTCATTTCTCTGATCAGTCCAAGGAACTGATTTTCTGTTTGCTCAGCTATTTCTTATTCTAAGGATGAGAATGATGACGTCCAAGCATATTACATGTCAGTGCTGAAACCACAAGTCCTCCGTAGATTTTTTGAGTGTGTGGTAAAGAACACATAACATAAAATTTATCATTTTAAGCATTTTTTTTTATGTCTGGAGTACAGTAGTGTTGACTATAGTGTTATCTATATAATTAACAATAACTATATTGTTATGCATCAAATTTCCAGAATATTTTCATTTTGTAAATCTGAAACTCTGTATTTATTCAACAACCACTCCCCATTCTCTTTCCCCCCAGGCCCTATCTTTAGGACAACTGCCATGCTACTTTCCTTTTCTAAGAGTTTGACTACGCTAGGTACTTTGCATATAGGCGGAAGCATGAAGTATTTGTCTTTTCATAACTGATTTACATCACTTATAATGTCCTCAAGGTGTATCCATGTTGTAGCATATGACAAGATTTCCTTCTTTTTAAAACTTGAATAATATATATACACCATGTGGTAGAATATTATACACACACACACATCACGTTTCTTTATCCATTTCCCTTTAATGGACAGTTCCTACCAACATTGTGCAATTCCAATTTCTCCCCATCCTTACTAATACGTGTTATTTTCCATCTTATGATAGTGGCCACTCTAAGGGGTATGATACAATGTCTCATTGTGATTTTGATTTGCATTTCAAGGAGAACTACTGATGCTGAGCATTATTTATATATGTTTGTTGGCCATTTGTATAACTTTTTTTAAGAACTATCTGAGTCTTTTGCCCATGTTTTAATTGCATTGTTGTTGGTGGTGGGGGGGGTGCTGTTGTTGTTGTCAGATTGAAGGATTTCTTTATATTTTCTGGGTATTAATCCCTTACCAAATATATGGTTTGTAAATATTTTCTCTTATTCCATAGGTTGCCTTTTCACTCTGCTGTTTTTTGTTTGTTTGTTTGTTTGTTTTCTACAGAGAAGTTTCAAAGTTCAATCTAGTCCTATTTGTCTATTTTACTTTTGTTGTTTATGTTTTTGGTATCTTCTAAGAAATCAATGCCAAATTCAATGTCATGAAGTTTTCCCCTATATTCTCGTCTAGAAGTTTTATAGTTTAAGGTCTTATATTTAGGATCTTAATCCAATTTGAGTTAGATTTTATATATGGTGTAATAAAAGGGCCCAACTTTTTCCTTTGCATGTGAATATCCAGGTTTCCCAACATCCTTCGTCAAAAAGCCTATCTTTTCCTCATTGAATAGCCTTGAACTCCTTGTCAAAGACCATTTTGATCATATACATGAAGGTTTATTTCTGGGCTCTCTATTCTATTTTATTGTCTTTATGCCAGTACCATACGGTTTTAATTACTAAAGCTCTGTAGTACGTTTTGAAATCCAAAGTATGAGGCCTCAAGATTTGGTTTTCTTTCTCAAGATTATTTTGGCTATTTGAGGTCCTCTGAAATTCCATAAGAATTTCAGAATTTTTTCAATTTTCAAGAAAGTGCCATTGTGATTTTGATAGTTACTGCTTTGAATCTGTGGATTATTTGGGATAGTATGGACATTTTAAAAATATTAAGTCTTGGGGCGCCTGGGTGGCTCAGTCGGTTGAGCGTCTGACTTCAGCTCAGGTCATACAGTTTGTGAGTTCAAGCCCCCCATCAGGCTCTGTGCTAACAGCTCAGAGCCTGGAGCCTGTTTCGGATTCTGTGTCTCCCCCTGTCTCTGCCCCTCTCGTGTTCATGCTCTGTCTCTATGTCTCAATAATGAATAAACTTTAAAAAAAATTAAAAAAATAAAAATATCAAGTCTTCCAGTCCATGAACATAAGAAGTTTTTCCATTTATTTGTGTCTTTAATTTCTTTCAGCAATGTTTTGTAGTTTTCAGTATACACCTCCTTGGCTATGTTTATTCCTTAGTATTTTATTCTTTTTAATGCTGTTATAAATGGTATTGTTTTCATAATTTCCTTTTTGGATTGTTAATTGTTAACAATCAGGTTTTGTAGCCTGAAATTTTGCTTAATTTGTTTTAGTTCTAACTGTGTGTGTATGTGTGTGTGTGTAAAGTCTTTAGGATTTTCTACATGTATGATTAGATTGTCTGCAGACAAACATAATTTTACTTTTCTATTCCAATTTGGATGTCTTTTATTTCTTTTTCTTGCCTGATGGCTGTGGCTAAGATTTTCTATACTATGCTAAATAGAAGTGATGAAAGTGGGCATCCTTGCCTTGTTCCTGATCTTAGAAGGGAAATTTTTCCATTTTTCACCATTGAATATGATGTGAGCTATGGGCTTCTCATACATGACCTTTTTTATATTGAGGTGATTCTCCTCTATTCCTAGGTTGTAGACTTTTTCAATAAGGAAAGTGCATTGAATTTTGCCAAATGCCTTTTCTGCCTCAGCTGAGATTATCACCTGATTTTATTTTTTATTCTGTTAATATGGTGTATTGTATTCATTGATTCCCATGTGTTGAACTATCCTTGCATTCCAGGGATGAATCCTGTTTGATCATGGTGTGTGATCCTTTCAATGCATTGTTGAATTTGGCTTGCTAGTCCTTTACTGAGAATTTTTATGTCAATATTTATTAGAGACATTGGTCCAAAGTTTTCTTTTCTTGTAAGTCTTTCTTTAATTTTGGTATCAAGATAATGCTGGCCTCATAGAGTGAAATTGAAAGTATTACTTCATATTCAATTTTTTGGAAGAGTTCGAGAAGAACTGTTGTTATTTCTTTAAATGTTTGGTAGAGTTTTCCAGCAAAGCTATCCGGCCCTGGGCGTTTCATTGTCAGGAGGTTTTGGATTACTGATTCAACATCCTTACCAGTTACAAATTTGTTCAGATGTTGTATTTCTTCATGATTCCATCTTGGTAGTTGGTGTGTTTGCAGAAACGTATTCATTTCTTCTATGCTGTCCTATTTGTTGGTATAACTCTATAGGTTTTTAAAACTAATATTATGTTACTGCTAATATATGAAACTATTTGTATCATTGGCTTTTTCATCAGCATTTTATTGTATTTTTTTTTTACAATTTATTAATACTTAATAGGTGAAAAAAGTTGTAATTTGTAGCATTACTTTAAGCAAATGTGAACCTCTTTTCCCCTCTATACTGGTTTTTAATGTCTTAAATGTAAGCCATCACTTTGAATAGAGTAAGAAAATATGGTAGTGGTGGTATGATATGCTAGGTGATAGCTTTCAAACATGGCTTGAAAAAAAAAATTTTTTTAAGTATCAGATATTTCCTGAGGCATCACCACCAAATATACTTTCCCTAGAATGCTTTTCCAAGTTATACATGGAGCAGTAAAAAAATGCTTTTGACACGAAAAAATTATGGCATAAGTGTGGCAGATAACAACAATCAAATGTATCCATATACATTTAAGTTGCTTATAAATTATAGACATTTAAAAGTTAATACAGATTAAACCCAATGTCTCTAACTGCCATGCACTTTTTTTAGGAGTCAAAAGCCTTAATTAGGCAATAATATTAGGAATGGAGGGGCGCCTGGGTGGCGCAGTCGGTTAAGGGTCCGACTTCAGCCAGGTCACGATCTCGCGGTCCATGAGTTCGAGCCCCGCGTCAGGCTCTGGGCTGATGGCTCGGAGCCTGGAGCCTGTTTCCGATTCTGTGTCTCCCTCTCTCTCTGCCCCTCCCCCGTTCATGCTCTGTCTCTCTCTGTCCCAAAAATAAATAAACGTTTGGAAAAAAAAAAAATTACAAAAAAAAAAAAAAAGGAATGGAGTCACTGTGGGCCATGCCCAAAGTAAATATGCCACAATCTTTAAAATGTTAGGTTTACACACATAAATAAATATGCATACGCATACACAGAAGGAGAGGAAAGAAAGTAGAAACCACATCTTAAAATGCAGATATTTTATAAATTAAAAGTATGCTTTCAGGCTTAAAGGAAATTCCTAGCTAGAGTGGCAAGAAGAAATCGGAGAATCTCTCTTTATAAAACGTGTATAAGCTGGACAAAACTGGCATAAACAACCATGTCAGAGGTCTGGAAAGTGACCAAAAGCAGACAACAAATTGGGAAGCATATATTCATGAAAAACTGCTAGAGCTTTGGGTAGAAGCAGCTTTAGTCTGTGACCTTCTTGCCTGGAGATGTGCCTATTTTTGCCTTCTTCCCTTGCTCATTTGGTGACCAAAGCAGAGCTGGGCAGAAAGTCAGCAGCTTTGCTACCAGAAAGAAATTTGCTTTGGGACAGGGGAAAAACTCATGACTGTGGCAAACAACATAAAGAATAAATGAGAAAACCCACATCTCTACTAGCTTGAGGCTGTGGTCCTGTTTGGGGCAAGGAATGAATAGACAGAAGTTATATGGAGACATCCTGGGAAAGAGAGCACTGTTTACAGACTAGATAAGTCCTCTACATGCTCATGGTTGGCTGGGAAACCATAAGTATACAAAAGGGAAGCCTGAGAGAGCCCAGTTAGAAAATAAAACCACGGGTGACTCGTGAACGTGCTCCCCAAACCACACGCATGGTGATTGCCAGAAGGTGGATATTTTATGAGCTGACAGTGTTTGAGTATAAACTCTAGTTGAATTATTGTCTCTCCCCTAAGTTGTGCAGATACAGGGGTACCACCTATGAAGCCAGCCTAAAAAAATCAAAGTAAGAATAAAAAGCTAAGCGGGGACACTAGTAGATGCCTATAGGGAGAGAGATTTTACATTGTTAGCCCAGACAAAGTACAAAGAGGAAAAAAAAAATCAGAAAATTAAATCAAAACCCAGAGTTGCTACAATTACAGTATATAAAATGTCAAGTTTGTGGCCAAAAACTACAAGATAATCGAAGAAAATTTGATCTATGCATGGGGGGTAGGAGGGATATAGTTAATAAAACCTAATTCTGGGCACAAACACCGAGTTTAATTCATGCACAATGAATTAAAGTAAACTATCAGAATAATGCTCCAACAAATAGGGAATCTTAGTAGAGAAATGTGCACTACAAAAAAAGGTGGGGGGGGGGGCAATTGGAAACCTAAGAATTGAAAATATAATAATTAAAACAAAACATGCCTAACATGGACTCAAGAGCAAATTAGAAACGACAGAAGAGTCAATGAACTTGAAGACAGATTAATAGATACTATTCAGCCTGAAATAGAAATAGAAAAAAAAACACTGAAGACAAATAAATAGAGCATCAGAGACTAACTGGTGATGCCAAGCATAATAATATTCCTGTAATAGAATTCTTAAAAGCATAGGAGAGAAAGAAAAAGGCAGAAATCCCTATCAAAATCACAGCTGGTTTACTGAAAAAAATTGACAAGATAATCCTAAAAATTATATGGAAATGCAAAGCAATTAAAACAGCCAAATCAATTTTTAAAAAGAACAAAATTGGAGAACTTATACTAAGTGATTTTAAAACTTTGGAGAAAGCTACAATAATCAGGACAATGTGGTACTGGCCTAAGGATAGACATATCAATCATTGCAACTAAATAGACCGAAATAAACCCTTACTCCTGTCAACTGATTTTTGACAAAGCTATCAAGACAATTCAATGAATGAGGTGCTGTCTTTTCAACAAATAGTGTTGAAACAACTGGATATGCATATGTTAAAAAAGTAATTTAGACCCTTTACTCACCCCATACACAAAAAGTAATTTAAAATATAAGAAAGGTGCCTGGGTGTCTCCGTCAGTAAGGTGTCCAACTTCGGCTCAGGTCATGATCTCACGGTTCATGGGTTCAAGCCCCAGGTCGGGCTCTGTGCTGGCAGCTCGGAGCCTGGAACCTGCTTTGGATTCTGTGTCTCCCTCTCTCTCTGCCCTTCCCCTGTTCACACTCTGTCTCTTTCTCTCTCTCAAAAATAAATAAACATTAATCTTTTTAAACATATGAGCTAAAGCTATAAATATTATAAAATAAGATGTAAGAGATAATTTTTGTGACTTGTTAAGCAAAGATTTCTTAGATACGATACCAAAAGCATAATCCATAAAGAAAAACATAATAAATAATGACATTATCAATAAAAACCTTCTTTTTCAAAAAGCATCATTAAGAAAATGAAAAACAAGCCACAGACTGGGAGAAAATATTTGCAAATCATATGTTTTATAAAAAAAAAAATGTACAAAGAATACATACAGAATTCTTCTGATTCAATCATACTAAGAGATAAAAATTTGAAAAAATGAAAAAAGGTTTGAATAGATATTTTAACAAAAAAGACATTCAAATGGCTAATTAGCTCGTGAAGAGATGCTCAATATCATTAGTCATTAGGGAAATGCAAATTAAAACCACAATGGTTTACACTACACATTTACTAGAATGGCTATAATCCAACAAACTGATAATACCAAGCATTGATGAGAGTGTGAAAAAAATAAGATCCCTCATACATTGCTGGTAGAAATGTAAAAAAAAAAAAAAAAAAAAAGGCACAGACACATCAGAAAGTAACTGGGTAGTTTCTTAAATAGCTAAACACACTTACCATATAACCTCACAATTCTACTCTTAGATATCTGTCCAAGAGTATTGAAAACACATGTCTATACAAATACTTGCATATGAATGTGCTTAGCAGCACTTTTGATAATAACCCAAAACTGGAAGCCATTCAGGAGTTCATCATCTAGTGAATGGATTAACAAAATGTGAGCTATCTTTACAATGGAATATTATTCAGTGATAAAAATGAATAAACATTGATACATCTACAATATAAATAAGCCTACAAACCATTATGCTAATTGAAAGTCACACACCAGACTATATATTGTAAGGTTCCCTTTATATTACTTTTCTCAAAAAAAAAGGCAAAACTATGGAGACAAAAGCAGATAGTGATTGCCTAGGGCTATATTTTTGGAGCAGGGATTGACAATTTAAGGACCCATGGAAACTTTTTGTTTGTGGTGGTAGAAATGTTTTGAGACTGGATTGTTTTTGAGATGGTTACAAGTCATAAGATTTCTAAAAGTTGTTAAACTACTACAGTGTTTAAAGTACTACAGTGGTTAAATTATATGATACAAAATTACACTTCAGTAACACAATATATGTATATACAGTTGATCCTTTAACAGCCCTGAGTTACGACCCTTCTCACACCCAAAAATCTACTAACTTTTGACTCTTCAAAAACTTAACCACTAACAGCCTACTGTTGACCAGAGGCCTTATTGATAACAAAAACAGTCAGCAAACATAGATTTTGTATGTTATATGTATTATTACATACTGTATTCTTATCACAAAGTAAGCTAGAGAAAATTTTATTATGAAAATATTAAAAGAAAATACATTTACAGTACTGTACTATCGTTATCAAAAAAAGATCTGCATGGGCATTTGGGTGGCTCAGTTGGTTAAGTGTCTGACACTTGGTTTCGGCTCAGGTCATGATCTCACTGTTGGTGAGTTTGAGCCCCACATTGAGCCCTGAGCTGAAAATGCAGAGTCTGCTTGGGATTCTCTCTTCTCTCTCCCCCTCTCTCTCTGCCCCTCCCATGGTTCTCTCACAAAATAATAAATAAATAAACAAACAAACAAACGAACAAAACAAGATCTGCACATGACTAGACTTAAGCAGTTCAAACTTATGTTGTGCAAGGGTCAACTATATATGAATATTTGTATTTTACTACTGCCTTTTCTGTTATCACATTACTTAAGGTCAATCAAAGAGATTCTCTCTCAGTTCTTCCAATTTTTAACATTTCCCACCGCCCTCTACTTCCAGTCCACCTCAAGCACCATGAAAGATTTGTGACAATATCCCTATTCTTTTTCATGTCCCTCCTGGTTGGTCCACTTCATCTGCTTTAAAGTTGAGGCATTTTTCTTTGCGGAAGAAAAAGATTCCCCTACTAGCTGAGTCCAAGTTGAATATTAATATTTTTTCATATAATTTTTTCACTTGATATTTGTGGTATCAGATTATCACAGACTTGATAAGGACTTTAAGAAGTATTGTCTAATTTATCTGCAAACAATAAGAGTTAGTGAGTAGCAGAGCTTATATTAAAACCTGAGTCTGGATGACTGCATCTTCCTTGCCTTTAACTATTATTTCATAATGCTTTACTTGTTTTCCTCTTTCCCAGGTTTTGCCATGGCCCCACTTGTATTCTTCCATATCACAATGGAGATGAGAGAGGAACTTTTTACTTTACAAACCCCCAACTATATAGTCTTAGGACCTGCAAACAGTAGAAAATAGCTCTGAGCTCTCATTTTTTAACACAACTGAAAATAAGTATCTTTATATTTGAGTTGTTTTGCTCAAGGCCAAATTTAACCGGGGTGGGTGAAATACTGATGAAAGGTAACTTTTGTGAACGCCACAAATTGATCACAACTTCAGTGGTAATTAAGAATGACTAGGATAATATTTTATTGATTTACAAATTTACCTTATTTTGTGATTCACAAAGCAATTTCTCATGTAATTTTATTAATGTTTCGTAAGCATCCTGTGAAGTAGTTATAATCAGCCTGGGTTTACACGCAGAAATAATAAATTTAACATCCAAAGATGCAGGGCACCTGGGTGGCTCAGTCAAGCGTTGGACTCTTGATTCCGGCTCAGGTCATGATTTCATGGTTCATGAGATTGAGCCCTGCATTGGGCTCCATGCTGACAGTGCAGAGCCTGCTTGGGATTCTCTCTCTCCCTCTCTCTCTGCCCCTCCCCTACTCATGCTATCTCTCTCTCTCTCTCTCTCTCTCTCTCTCTCTCTCAAACAAATAAATAAATAAATAAACATTAAAAACAATCCACAGACACATACAAGAAAATGGTAGCTTTGTCTCCTAACTCCAAATTCACTCTTCTTAAAATTAAACCATTAGACTGATTCATTGTTTCTCATTGAAAAATTGGGTAAATCACATTGACTCTCTTCCCTCCTGGAAATACAAAGAGGGTTGAAATAGCTCTGTTCTACAGTGCAAAACCAAATTTTGACAAGCAGAGAGGCGTTTATTCTGGAACATTTAGTGAAGCCTGTGTTCGTGGCCCCACACACAGGAGCATGATCAACAGAGACCCAGCAGTATCTGGTTACTCCAAGTAGAATATGTTGACCAAATGTTATCATCTTAATGGATCTGTGAACATTTCCTAACATGGAAACATATCATCTTGATAGATCTGTGAACATTTCCTACCATGTTATAAGATCGAGAGGTCTCTTGGGAATACTGTTTATCTCCAAACCAATGAATTTCAAATGTGAAATTTAGCATGCACTGTACTTTCTTATTAAAAACAAATACAAGGCAAGTCTTCCAACTGAGAAAGGCAATTAGCAAATCTAGTAATCACGACCTGCTATGCACTGATTATTTGTCTGTACTAATATTCTAGTCTTCTTTAGAGAAACTACCTGTCAGTCAATAAATATGTATTTGATTATAACTTTTCTCCAGTTGAATGGCCAATCTGTGCTTTGTAAGAACCTGTAAAATCCATTATTTGATTGCATCCTTTCAACAGGAATGGCCATGCCAAAACACAGTCAGAGAGGTAGATTTCTTCTTGGATTAGGAAATTCTGGGTCAAGAAGTTTGAGTTATTTGCTCAAGTGCTTATACTTCTCAGAAGAGGCAGGAATTAGTAAAGTTTTCACCTGACAGTTATAATTAAGGAATGATGTATTAGTTAAGCCACCAAATGATTTTTCTATAAAATAAAAATCAAAGCAGGACATTGAATAATGAAGCTGAAAGCCAGTTTTCCTTGTATGGACATTATTTTAATTACTTGTTTTATTTATTTATTATTATTAATAGCTCTATAAATGGGGAGATTGATATGTGTTAAATACTGCGCTATATATTCTGCTTGCAATATTTCACATGAATCTTTTGTATGAAAGATTATAAAAGTATGTTCATCTCCATTTTATTTTATTTTTTTAAACATTTTTTTAACATTTATTTATTTTTGAGAGAGAGAGTGAGAGACAGAGTGCGAGTGGGGGAGGGGCAGAGAGAGAGACAGAGACACAAAGAAGCTGAAGCAGGCTCCAGGCTCTGAGCTGTCAGTACAGAGCCTGATGTGGGGTTTGAACTCATGAACCGTGAGATCATGACCTGAGCTGAAGTCAGACGCTTAACCCACTGAGCCACCCAGGCGCCCCTGTTCATCCCCATTTTCAATATGTTACCTAAGATTGGGGGGGTGGGGGGGGTGGAGAGGCTTGTCTAAAATCACATGAGCAGTAAAAGAGTAAAGTCAGGATTGAAATTCGAGTATTTCAGATTCCAAAGAACTTACTTCTAGCCGGTAAGTTATAATAGAGCAAACACCAGATTTTAAAACACCACCCACACCTATGTGCATCGAATATATGCATGTCCCATCCACATACACTTGTGCACATGTATGCACACGTATCTATAAACAACTTATAAGTGTCAATTGTTGTGTGTGTGAACTGCCTTTTCTTCCTGCTGTCCTAGTCCCCAAACAGGCATAGCTATTTTGGAATTATAATGGCTTCACTCTATGAGAGCCATGATACAAGCGACTGCAAAGACGCTAAAGGAGTTATTTCATTCCACAGAGACCATATTATGCATGTTATGAATGTTTAAGACAGAGTGCACAGTCTGTCATGTCAACTTTCATCTACTTCAATGACAGATTATTTTTCTTCCAGCACTAGTGGTTTGAATATATCAGCTACCAAAAGAGGGGACATTTTTCTTGGAGTTCAAACACACACAAAAATCGTGAATTTAAGTAGCATTAAAACTCTGACTCCAACTCACAAAGCAAAGAAATGCAGCATCTCACCAAACAATTCAGAGAGCATCAGAGTCCTTAGTTCACCCCTCGCTAATACCAGCTACACACAACACACACAAACCCTCATGTATTGAGTATTACTGTGTGCCAGATGCTATGTTAAGTACTCTACGTGAATGATCTCATTTACTCTTTGCTGTAACCCTATGAGATATGAATGATTTCTGTTTCCTTTTTCAGTATGAAGTAACTGAAGCTATGAAAGGTCAAGTTAAGTTGTTCTAAGGCGCTCAGCTAGCGAGAGACAAGGCTGGGGTTCCAACTGTGGTTCCAGAAACTGAGCTCATAATCTCTGCGTATAGGTATACATACATTTGCGTTAGAACTAAGGAACCGAATTTTAGCACCAGGGAAATTCAGATTTACATGAGGACAAATATCAAAATGTCCAGAAGTCACTTTGTTTGACAAATATTCAAAAAACAAAATCCATTCATGAGACATATTTGGCTTCTGAAAAATCTTTTTTAGACTCTCAGTGCACTAGACTATGACTTCAAATAGCATTTGTCTGTTTCTGCTTGAGGTTCTTGCTGAGATCAAAACAGCAAGGGGGAGGGGCACCTGGGTGGCTCAGTCAGTGGTCATGATCTCACCTGCTTGGGATTCTGTCTCTCTCTCTGCCTCTCCCCTGCTTGCTCTCTATCTCTCTCTCTCAAAAATAAATAAAAAATAAAACTAAAACAAAAAACAAAAAAAACCAGCAAGGGGGAAACCTTTGAAAAGGGTAGAGGAAGTACATTTTCTAGTATATTTTTACCCTTTTTTATTGGAAAGCCATATTTGATCCATTTGTGTCCTAGATTTGTCTTGGCAAAAAGCACTCATCCCTTGTGCCAACTCTAACTAACCCATGCACCTTGAAACGAATCCTGATATTGTGCACAGAGAGCAGTGATTGATTAGCATTGTCTGTCAGGCAGGGGTGTGGCAGCATGCATGACCTGTATTTGACAACCCTCCCTCCCTGCCTTAGACAAATAAATCCACCCCTGCTGAAATATACTCCAAAGTAGTCTGTCTACAAACAGGAGAGGTAGAAGGAAGGAAGGAAGGAAGGAAGGAAGGAAGGAAGGGAGGAAGGAAGGAAGGAAGGGAGGAAGGAAGGAAGAGAAGGGAGGAAAGGAGGGAGGGAGGGAGTAAGGGAAGAAAGAAGGAAAGGAGGAAGGGAGGAAGGGAGGAGGGAAGGAGGAAGGAAGGAAAGGAGGAAAGGAGGGAGGGAGGGAAGCAGGAAGAGGGTAGAGGCAGGAAGGGAGGGAGGGAGGAAGGAAGGAAGGAAGGAAGGAAGGAAGGAAGGAAGGAAGGGATGGAGGGAGGGAGGAAGGAAGAAGGAAGGAAATGAGGAAGGGAGGAAGGAAGGAAGGGAGGAAGGGAGAGAGGGAGGGAGAGAGGGAGGGAGAGAGGGAGGGAAGAAGGAAGGGATGGAGGGAGGGAGGAAGGAAGGAAGGAAGGAAGGAAGGAAGGAAGGAGTAAGGGAGGAAGGAAGGAAGGAAGGAAGGAAAGGAGGAAGGAAGGAAAGAAAGGGAGGAAAGGGGGGAGGGAGGGAGGGAGGGAGTAAGGGAAGAAGGAAGGAAAGGAGGAAGGGAGGAAGGGAGGAGGGAAGGAGGAAGGAAGGAAAGGAGGGAAGGAGGGAGGGAAGCAGGAAGGGGGTAGAGGCAGGAAGGGAAGGAGGGAGGAAGGAAGGAAGGGAGGAAGGAAGGAAGGAAAAGAGGAAGGGAGGAAGGAAGGAAGGAAAGAAGGAAGGAAGGAAGGAAGGAAGGAAAGGAGTGAGGGAGGGACGCAGGAAGGGGGTAGAGGCAGGAGGAGGGAGATAAGGACAAAAAGTCTTAGGATGACTATCTCTATAATTGGAGTAGATTTTAACCAGAAATGTCCAGACTGACTAACTACATGGATAACATTGATTTAATAATTGCTGAACTTTCCACACATTTTATTTTATATCTATCAAATGTCCCCTTGCTGTCCCATATAAACAGCACACTGGGCCTGGCCACCATAACTTTGCCCAGGCTATTTTTCCTTGTGAGTAGTTCCCTTCCACTTTTCCTCATCGAGCTATAGTTCCCTCATTCAAGTCCTGCCTCGTGGGGTGCCTGGGTGGCTCAGTCAGTTGAGCCTACGACTTTGGCTCAGGTCACGATCTTGAAGTTTGTGAGTCCGAGCCCCACGTCGGGCTCTGTGTTGACAGCTTGGAGCCTGGAGCCTGCTTCGGATTCTGTGCCCACCCCCTACCACCACCCCTCTCTCTCTCTGTCTCTGCCCCTCCCCCACTCATACTGCCTCTCTCAAAAATAAATATTAAATAATAATAATAATAATAATAATAATAATAAACAGTAAGTCCTGTCTCCATGATGAATCCTGGTGCAGGCACTCTTGGGGGAAAACAGACCTCTATTTCAGGCGGCCCTAGAGAGGCTTCGTCTTTGGTGATTTCACAATTCCCAGAGAAGGGCAGGGGCGGTGGGGAGGGTGGGGGCTTATAGCTCTACAGATAAGAACTCCTAAGGTAAACTAGCCGGCTAGACACAGAACGGAGTATGGAAACTCAACTTTTCCACATTTCAATTATACCAGACTATTGCTTCCTAATCAGCCAACTATAATCCTTTACTAGCAACTGGAATTCTGGCTTTCATTCTCTAAGTAAATCCCTTTAATTTCTTCTTTTTTTTATTCTTCACTGGCTCTTTCATGTGAATAGATTGTCTTCCCGGGGAGACTGTGAAACCGCGGGGCTGAATACTTAAGAGCAGCAGTGTGGAGCAGGGTGGAAGGAAACAAGGTTAGCCGTCCAAAGATCTAACTCTGGTTCCAGCTCTGCCACATTCTGACCGTGACACCTCGGTCCAATCGTTTCTCTACAACCGAGCTTCCGCATCCTTAAATCGGAATGGATAGTTACCTTGTCTATTGCTCAGGATTGTTAGAAGGACCAAATTTATAAACGACTGTACACACCGAGGCAATCTGAGATTGATTCCCTTTATGAGCCTTCCCAAGCTGTAGCTGCACTGAGGGAGCAGATCTCAGCATCCTGGACTTCTGTCCTCCAGCGTTGAAGGACTATTCCCACACATGAGCCCTAACCCAGCCTGGGCTTCACCTCTGGGTCCAGCCCCGGTGTCCTCACTGCACTAAACTCTTTACAATCTCAACAGGACTTTTGATATGATGTCTGTGAGAGTTTTGTTCTGGTTTCTGGGCTTTGTCAGCTTTTACATTCATATGGAAGAAGGATTGTTTTAATACTTACCTAACACCGTGTGGCAGATGATGAAACTCCGTCATCACCATTTATAAGTTTATTCTGAAGAAAATGCAGTTCCCTACCTGCCAACATCTGAAAGCTATAAATAGTGAGAAAAATAGAGAAGCCTTAAAAGTCCATTGAAAAGTATTGGATTTGGAGAGTTTCTTGGATGGCCAGAGTGGAAAAATATTTTGCTAAAAAATTGGGAGTGTTGCTCGTACTCACACACAGGCAGACAGTTCAGTTAGTATTTACCCAGCCTGTGGCAAGGGAACACTTGGCTGTTTATTTCAGCAGAAGGGATGTTGGGAGATGCTGTTTGTCGAGTCAGAAATGCCCTTTGAGACTGCAAGGCTACCTGTGACCAATTTTCAACTAAATTTATCTTTGGACTTTGTGTAAGTAATCCAGCCTTAACCAAATTCATTTGGTCTTCGATACAACCATGTCACAAAATCCTTACCAAAAGTGTCCCCGCTTTGGTCCACAATGATGGCTTCTGATTATTCGGCCAAAGCTGGATTTGAAACTTAAACGTGAGTTCTGGGTAAGTAGAGCGAGTTTTATTTAATGTAGGAAATAACTATCACTTGTTAAATAAAAGGGACTGATATTTAACCAGTCCTTTTCAAACGTCTCTGCCCCTTGCTCCATGGTAGAATAAATAACACATCTTATTGACTATTAATCATTTAGTTAACTTTATTTCATGAAGTAATTTATGTTTTATTTCATTTCTTATTTGGAAGCACAGCGTAGGTTTTTAGTAACTCCTCTCATTGCCAATCCGACACTGACATGTTGAAAACGTGAAAAATGTGTTATTTCTCAATCTCAAACATTTCAAGTTTTATGCTGTTTTGATAAAACTCAGTAATTTCAAAGACGGGATGGCTGTAATAAAGTGCAAAGATGTGTTTCCCAGAATGCGATTAAGTAGTGATTTACGATTTGTTAATCAGCTCTGTTTATTTCCATTGCCTTTACTTTTCACGTGCAATCCCACAGGTTTATTTGTGTTTTGTTTTTACTTTTGTTTTTGTTTTGGCCATTATATCAGGCTGCTCAGTTTGAAAAGCAGTTCTTCCTAGCCTGG
Source organism: Acinonyx jubatus (assembly GCF_027475565.1). Lineage (NCBI taxonomy): Eukaryota > Metazoa > Chordata > Mammalia > Carnivora > Felidae > Acinonyx > Acinonyx jubatus. The sequence continues at coordinate 25,921,074 of NC_069385.1, forward strand.
CAAGATAATGAGGCCAGGACCGAATCTCCATAACAGATCAGAATTATTTGACCAGTGCAAAAATCAAGCATAAAGATTTGTGAAGCAGAGCTTTGATTTGGGGACTTCACCCATTATTTGGCTTCTATTTCCTTGTTTATTTCCACATTGTCGTTTCGGTATCATTAACCATTCAATCTTCACAAAACTTTTGGGGATAGTTATTATGACCCCATTTTATGGATGATAAACTACAGTCAGGGGAAAGAGGGTCCTAGCACAGTAAGTTGCATGGCTAGGACTGCTCTGCCCTGAGTTTGACTTTCATGCCCAGGCTCTTCCTGCAAAGCATCAGAGTCTCATGAGGGCAAGAGTCTGCAGCCCCAACTTCCTGTCAAGTTGACAAATGTATTAAATCAAAGATAAAGGCCTCCATGTTAGGCTGTCAAGGGGTCAGTTCACCGAAGCCTTAAGAAGAAGAAGGTGTACTAATGAAATTTGGAGAACCTAAAATTAGAACAGCACGGAATCATGTTACTTCCAATTTGTTGTTCTATTGTCTCCCATTTGTTTCTTACTGAAAGCCTCATACTATACATTTCAGAGGTGGTGATCTTTAGATACTTAATCTCAACATTTTCTTAGACACTGATCAGTCACTAAAAGGTTTTTTTTTTTTATAACCTCTTCAACTGTGTCAAAATAATAGTAATGATAATAATAATAACAATAATAATAATAAGTAGTGGGACCATTATCCAGGAGTCATCTATTTCTTTGCCCTTGAACGTCAATATCAAGAATTAAATAAAAGCCAAATACGTTACCAGATGCCATTGTTGCAGAGGTCACGGAAAGGAAAGGAAAGAAGTGAGGAAATATACAGAAGGAAGATGAAAGAAAGTGAGGAAATGAGCACAGAATCAGTGTTAGAAAATAGCATGTCATAACAAAAGTTTAGGGCTTTGGGGCCAAACAGATCTAAGCTCAAGTCCCAGCTCAGAAACCTACAAGAACTGGGGTATTTAGCAAATTATTTAACCTGTCTGAGCATCAGTCTCTTCATGGATAAAAATTAATACCCACTTCCTGGAGCTATTACAAATAAGGAATAAGTAAAAGTGACAAGTTTGATCAGCCTAGCTTCTAGACTAAAATGAAACATTAGACATCGTCTTGTCCCCCCCCCCCCCCACCCCCGGTGTAGGAATCCTCCTCTCTCACCTCTGTCAGAGGAAGGCCACCTGTGAATGTGGAACTTACAATCTAATGAAATGGCAATTTTTTTCTTGGCTATACTTATTCCAAATGTATTTTTAAAACTAAGCCAATGTTTCCTTCACCCTAACTTCAGAATAAGTCTCTTAAAATGTGGGACTGAGGGGTGCCTGGGTGGTTCTGGCAGTTTAGTCTCTGACCTTTGATTTCAGTTCAGGTCATGATCTCACAGTTCATGGGATTGAGCCCATGGATAGGGCTCTGCTCGGGCAGTTCGGAGCCTGCTTGGGATCCTCTGACTCCCTCTCTCTCTCTGCTCCTCCCCCACTCACATTCTCTAAATAAATAAATAAGCAAACAAACAAACATTGAAAAACAAAAAACAAAACACGTGGGACTGAGACCTGTGCACGCTGCACCATGGGACCTGTATCCCGCCTGTTCTGGAGGCACTGGTCCACACCCCGGGTGACACATATCCCGGGTGACGCTACACGGTGACGCGCAATCAGCTCAGCTCTGGAGGACTTTCCTGCCACGAAAACTCCTCCTGACATGAAAACTCACAAGCTGCTGGCTCTCCCCCCATCCTGTAAGTGTGCGGTTGATTTGTATAATTTCGTTTTCTACTGGCGAAAGCCATGCCTAATTAATCAAGGCAGCACAGTTTGAAAAAAAACCCAGAGAAAGGAAAGAAAAGCCTAAAATTTCCCTTCCGCTATTAACATTTTGGTATGTGTCCATCTGCCATTTTTCTCCCATGCATGAATATATATGTTGCATTACAGTTTAAGGGTGTCATTCTACAAACACCATTTTATAGCCTTGTCACTCTGTTCAATTAACTAGAAGATAGAGATACTAGAGCTCGGAGGCTCATCACCCTCGGGGGTGAAGTGACAGAGGCTGATTGATAGAAAAGTGAATGAATTAGACACGCCCTACATGATCAAGTCTGGTCGTACAGATGGGTTAATTTGGGGATTCAGTCTTCCAACTATGAATCTTCACTATAATTTGTAATCTTAAGAGGGCTTTTGGATCTTAGAAAATACCGGGAGTCGTTCAGGTTTATCTACTTAAATTGTCATTAACGTCAGAGACACAGAATCTTATGTTTATCTGTAACAGTCACACACAAAAAAATCATAAAAGGCTCTCCTATTCTCTACTGAAATTCAGACATACTACCTATAATATGCCTAGAAACACATGTCTAACAGCCCTATCCATAGAAGGGAATTAGGTTAGTTTTGTAATCTTGAGGATTGCCATTGCACCTTGGCTGTGTATTCACAATAAGACAAGCCAATGCAGATAATCAGGCCCAAGAACGTGACCCACGTACTAGGTGTGACGGGCCCTGGGGAGCACCCAGTTCTCAGAAGAGGTTCAGCAGGGCAGAGAAGGTGTGGTGTCCAAAAGAGGCAATGTCTCTAATCCTCATTCCGACAAAGCAACTGAGCACTTTGGGAAAAAGGACTGTGTTAGAACCGTCTCTGTGCTCCCATGGCCTTTCTTAGAGACTAGCGTGTCATAACAAGCCCAACTGGGAGTTATTGTGCGCCTTCTCTATCCCCTGCTCTGCTCTAGACACTTTACCTGTTTAATTTCACTCAAATCTCACCAAATCCTAATGAGATGGGAATCGCTAACCACATCGCTAAAGATAAGAACTAAAGACCATGGAGGCAATTAGTCCATGATCATGTAGCCAGTAAGTATGGATCAAGATCCATTCATTCATTCATTCATTCAAACATTTATTGAGCCCCTGCCATATATCAGAAACTGCCCAGGTGCTGGGGATGGAGTCCCTGCTTTCATGAAGTTTGCATTCTGGGGGTCAAGAAAAGGAAAATGAACAAGGAAAGCAAATAAATACACATGGTAATTCACGAGAGCGTTAAGTGCTAGGAAGACCCAAAAAGCACAATGTTGACAAAGATTTACTGGCGGTGGGGAAAGAGGGCTGATTTACCTAGGGTAGTCAGGAAGGCTTCTCCCTAGAGGTTAAATTTAAACTGCAACTTGCACGAAGTGAAAAATCCAGAAATGTGAAGATCTAAGGGAAGAGAGCAAACAAGTACAAAGGCCTTGAGGCAGGAACAAGTTTGACTTGTTCAAGAACAGAGGTAGGCAGTGGCCACATTGTGTTGATCTTTGCAGACCGTGGTAGAGTTGAGATTTTATTCCAAGTGTGATGAAAAACCTTCAGAAGATTTGAAGCGAGAGAGAGATGATCTGACTTATATTTTTGAGCGATAAAATCTCCGTCATTCTTATCCTGAAGCTAATGCTCTTAACCCTAAGGCAATAACGTGTTTCAGAGAGCTGGTGTCCAATTATCATAGAATAAAGGAATTACAATGACATTGTTTAAGAAGCAGGAATAATCCCAGTGGGGGAGAAGAGCATGAGAATTCAAAATAGGTGTAGTCCATAAAGGCATCTGTAGCTGCCCAGAGGTTTCCTGGTCGCACCCATCCATCAAGGATATGGACCCTAGAGAAATCAATGGACAAAAGCAAACCAGTAGCCAGTTCCTGAATGGGCAAGATTCTCAGAACAGGAACAAAGGGAAGGTAGCTAACTCAGAAGCCCAGGATTTATGGGTACTGAGGGGAGACAAAGCCAGGGAAGGAGGCGTCAGGATAAGGAGCTTAGAGAGCAAAAACTACAACTCAGGGCCTGACAGGGAGCACCACGACCCATATGGCCTGTTCTCTTCCTAGGATTCACTTCCGGGGAACAGCTTGGACACTGTCACGTTCTAACTGGTGTTGGTGGCACTGCTGCCTCTCTGGGTGACTTCAGAGTGGATTCCACTCTGGGGAAATGAGAAAAGACAAGGCAAAGGAAATTGAAAAGGAAGGAAGCTCCAAGTGGAGCATGATTTTTTTTTTTTTTTAATTAACCTTCTCTGATTCTTATTAGTCATCTCCTTTATTTTGTCAAGGCATACATTATGTTTATTTAATAGCCCGTCCTGAAATTTTGCAGGATTATTGAGGTCACAACTGTAGGCAAATTGAGTTGTGTGTACTCTGTAAACTTGAGGTAATTTCCATAAATCGAAGGAACTTGTTATTCTCTCTTCTTGGTTTTTTTTTTTTTTCTGCTCTCTTCTCCCTTCTCCTTTCTTTGTCCTTCTAATTCTCCCTTCCTTCATGTTCTCTCTGCCCCTTTCTGCTTCCTTTCGTCTTCGTATTTTTGTAAGTGGAGAGGTAAAATCAAAATTTTTTCAAGGTCTGCAGGGAATCAACCTGAACTTGTACTTTCTGTGAGTTTATCTTTTATATTTCTCTAAATATGAGAGCAACCTTTGTCCTTCTCCAGGCTCCAGGCACCTTTTACCCAAAATTTCTAAAAAACGAACCTGAGCCCAAAACCAAAAAGCAAACAAACAAAAAAAAAACACCTGAAATTAATATCTCCTCGGTGGTTTATTGGTCATTTCTACAAGTTCTTTGATTATTTGGATTTAATTCACTTAGATCTGAAGACACAGAGGCATTTAAACCAGGCAGGGGTTCCCTTACTACTTTTTCCCTTGACTCGTGTTTCAGTTTCCTTTTATTAATGTTTGCTTTATGCTATTTAGTTTGAAGAGCCTTGCTGGAGAATGTTAAAAAAAAAAAAAAAAAAAAAAAAAAAGACAGGAGCTGAGGAGTTCTGCTTTCAGGGTGCCCAGTCTACTAACATTATACCATCTGCCGGAGGCAACCGGCCTAGTCCTTCCCTGTTCTCTTCCGGGCAGTAAACAAATTTACTCAAAGGAAAAAAAAAAAAAAAAGATCCAAGAGAACAAAAGGTGTGCTACAAAGAGGTGGGGAAGGGGAATGCAGTGACGCCCCCCTTGGTGCAGGACCCAAACAGTTTGCCCACTGTTGTCAGGCCCCAAAGCCACCTGCTCGCTTCCAGATCCGCTGAGGCCTCTCTGTACAGCTCCCACCAAAAGTTATTAACAGGAAACGGGGGGTAATATCGCACCGTGGTTGGCTTTATCTGTGAATGCCATAACCGCCATAGAGGGAGAGCAGTCTGAATCATCTCCAGCTTTCAAAACCTAGCTCAGCAGTTCCTCCACGAGGCAACCTTCACTGTGCAGCCACCCCCCCCGCCCCGCACCCCCGGCACCTGTTTACACCTCCACAAAACTCGCAGCCTTCCCTGTGCTGCATGTGAATCTTGTTCAGCTCTCCACTATTGGTCGCATCGCATGATAACACACTATGTTTATGTCTAGCTCTGAGTTGATCGGGATTGGTACAGTACTTTGCTAGGGTGGTCATAACAAATTACTACAAACTGGGTGGCTTGACCACAGAAACGTGTGGTCCTACGGCCCTTGAAGTGACATGTCTGAGATCAAGGTGTCAGCAAAGTTGGTTCCTCCTGAAGGCTGTGAGAAAGAATCTGTTCCATGCTTTCTCCCAGCTCCTGCTGGCTTGCTGGCGATCTTTGATGTACCGTCGGGTATACAGGCTTCACCCTCATCTCTGCCTTCAAGCTCAAGTGGCACTCTCCCTGTGTGCGTGTCAGTCTCTCCATATGCCCTTCTTTTCATAGGGACAGCAGTCAGTTGGATTGGGGGCCCACCCTACTGAGTATGACCTCATGGTAATTAGTTACATCTGCAGTGACCCTATCTCCAATAGGGCACCGAGAATTAGGACTTCAACACAGGAATTTGGAGGCGGGGAAGGGGGGGGTAAGCACAATTCAAATCATAACAATCAGGTCCGAGGCTTTATTCCTTTTTGCATCCCTGATACCCAGCACAGTGCCAGCTCTTTGCCTGAGGTCCAAGACCTTCAATAATGTATGTTTAATTGGCTTAAATATCTCTGCCGCTTTCAGTATAGGTGTCGGCCAAACTGAACGTGGGATCTACTTTTATTTATTTATTTTTTTTTTTTCTGAAACGTAGAACCATCAGGAAGCCAGAAAAATCTCTGATAAGAGAACGGGTCCTTCTGATCTCCAGAGACATCTATGTGATCATCAGAGGCTTGGATAATAACATTCCCCTCAGTCTTCATGCAAGGAGACTGCATGTGACAAGGTACCTTAAGGCCATTACTTGGCACATAGAGGTGACCAAGGCTTTGCCTGGCTCCGGTGACCTAACACATAAAGAATGAGGCTTTTGAAGCCTGCAGACCACATTCATTCTGCCGATACCTGCAAAGACAGATCCCCACTCCTCCTTCATTTCGCCTTATCTTCTATCAGAAATCCAAAAATGAAGAGATCAGAGATGAACGGGGCACAGGACTTTCTTAAAGAGAAATGATTGATGGGGGAAAGAATGGTTTGATGGGAAAACAGAATGTGGCAAATCTAACAGGGTGAGGCCAGGGTGTAGTGGGAAGCCACAGGTCATGAAGGCTAGGCTGGATCTTCAGAGGAAAATAACAGTGCGCCAAGTGAGTAGGTGGGGCAAAGGTCTTTCTAGGCAGCGGGTATAGCTTTACACAATCCCAGAGGTCAGAGAGCAGGAAGGACTACCATGGGCTATCAGGTTGCAGTCCTAGGAGTCTGGGGTCAGGGATCAGATCAAGAGTTCAGGCAAGTCATGTTAAGGAGGCAATAAGGGCTTTAAGCACCAGACCAGCACTACTAACTTTGCAGTTTAGGAAGATCGCTGAATACAAGGATTCATTAGAGGAGGCCTGTGTGGATCAGAGAATATCAACTGGGAACCCATTAGATGTTCCAGAAAAGAAATCATCACAGGGACATGAACTAAAGGAGGACAGCGGTGGGCAGAGAGAATCAGGAAGAGGTTGTAGACACTCCCTGTGTCCACCGAGAGCCCCTGTCATCCTTGGTAACACGTTCTGTGTATCCCCTGTAGCTGCACTTGGGCTTGAATGCTCATGTTCTCCCTCCCCACCTGTGCTTCTCCTTTAAAGACACTGCTTGGCCACTGGAGGGGCTTTGCCCACAGGCAAAAAGAGCTCAAAGGGACTACAAATTTACTCTCCGCACCCCCCCCCCACCACTAACCTTTCAAATCCCACAGTCCTCAGCCAGTGATTATAAAATAGAAAACATAAAAGCTTAGTTGCTTTCATTCTGCTTGGGACAAATTCCCAAGCATAAGTCACACTTCAAAGTTCTCCCTGGCACCAGCTAAAACCAGGCCCTCGCCTGTCTTTACTTCCCTTATTCCCCTACCTGCTTCTCCTGGAAGAACTTCCTTAATAAATCACTCACACATGATTCTTTCCCCCTGAGATGTCCTCATGGTGAATGTGTCCTAAGACAGAATATTTGAAAGCTATTGAAAAAGAATGTGATGTACAGAACTTGTAGTCACTTGGGAAGTGATTGGATATGGGAAACTCTGATAGGAACTAGACGAAAAATATTTAGGGCAGCACAAACCATGTTCACAAACGTGTATTTGGGAAATGAAAAGGACAAATGGGTAGAAAGTTAATTTTACACATCTAATATTTATCCTTCCATTAACTCTCTATGGGGGGAAAAAAGAAGCTTTTGATCAGTAAATTGTTCAGGCTTTGTTACTCCAAATTTGGGGCATTGAATATGGTGCCATGGAAATCCGTATCTCTTTAGTAGGATTTGAATGGGATTACCTTTGTATCCAGAAGGGGAGACTCAAAATTCATGATTCATCCAGATTTCCATCAGCCTTGTGATGCTATCCCTCATTGCCTCACTGCTCACAGATCCATGTGGTCAATGGGTTTCTCCAAATGCCTCATATTCTTCATGTCCCAATGTTCTGCACTGACTGTTCTCTACGCAAAACTGAGAGGGACTTCGGTTGGTACTTGTGGATTAAGCTCCATATTCTCTAAATGTATCTTAAGCAGAAGTAAAGTTTGCTATTGCAATCGAACACAATTGGACAGCAAAGTTAATCTGATACACATGTGATGACAAGTATAATAAGTGTTATGGTGCTAGGTGTTAATAAGCCATAAGCAGCTCACATAAATATCACTCAATGTGTAATTTTTCCATGGGCAAAGTAAACATGCTGTTTGTAGCCTTCTTTTGGAGAGGCTATAACCAGCATTCAGGTGAATCAACAGCTTTCCAATCACACACGTGATTTAGACAACATAGTTCCCGGGTTTTACCCCCTCGTAATTATTACCCAACTGCATTTGAAGGCCTGCTTTAGGCACCCTGTGCAGGGTGCCAAAGACACATGGAAAATGGCAGCATGGTGTCCATCAGTAAGCAACCTGGGTTCTCTAATTTTCACTCCCAGCCTCAATATCCAAGACTGACCTTTATTGGGTTCCACTCCCACCCTTTTGTGTCCCCAGTTATGGCATTGCCAAATTCTCCCCTTCAACAGAACAGCCCTGTCCGTGGCCTCCTGGTACCTGCCCACAAACTCCAGGCTAAGGTCTCAAGTCTATGAAACTGTCCATCAGTCATGGCTTCTCTGTTAAATCAAGTGGGTGTCTGCAGATCCTTAAAGGTAGAAATATAGGATGAGATGTGGTAGGGGCTAAGAGAATAGCAAAGAGAAAAGATGGGAAAGCAAACAGGTGGTCACATAGACGTGAGCTTTGGCAAGTTCCCCTGAGCCCAGGAGCTGTCCTCACTGGCCACGGTTAGCAGGGTCCTTCTGAGAAGAACTGAAAGGGATCTAAAAGTAAGTGCCAAGATAATAAAATAATAGTAGTGTGTGTTCAGGGCTTACTATGAGCCAGAGACCGTACTAAGCCCTAAATTCATTAACTGTTTAATCCTTAACAACCACACTCCTGCCATTTAGCAGATGGGAAGACTGAGGCTAAGAAACGTGCCTTAAGCCAAATGGGTAGTAAGTGGAAAAACAAGGCTTTAAGCCAGCTTTTCCTAAAGTCAAGTCAAAATTCATAACTGCTTCACTCAACCGCCTTCACCAAAGACACTCAGATCTGCCATCTTGCTGTAACTTATGCCAAACTACAGCATGGATTTTGACACAAAGAAATGGCATCCTTTTCCTTAGTGTTGTCTTCTTCTTCCCAACATAAAATTAAAGAAGAAATACTTTTTAAATAAAAGGGAGTTTGAGAGAAGTAAGGCATCAATATGAATGAGATTTGATCAAAATATAAATGGCAAGATGAGAGGTACTGACATCAGGAAGGACACCATCTCTGGTGAAAAAGACTTAGAAAGCAGAGACTGGAGAGGCCAAAGTAACAGGTCATTTAGCTGGTTCTTTTGCCAAGTCTGGTCACATTTCTATGCAGCCAAACACAGGCAAACAGAGGCTGCATCCAGAGGTTCTTCGTGTCCCATCTGGGCCCCGCGACCTCAGACTCTGGCCCAGGAACCTGTTGAGGAGCTGTGAGTATGGAGGCAGAAGGCCAGAGTTCGGCTCTCCAAACTTTCTCCTTGTGTCCTCGAGTTAAGGCCTGTTCCAGGAGAGACTTTAAAAGGACTAATGAGCTCAAGACCTAAACTTTCAATACTGGTGCCCAAAATTCCTTACCTCTATCTTCCACGGAGAGATAAGGATGGTCACTTGGACTTCAACATACACCCATCCCTTTGGGACAGAAAGATTGAGAAAATTACACACAGTTAAGTAACTATCTGGTTAAGTAACTAATTTCATTGATAGCAGATGGACATTAATTCAAAACTCCAAATACCATTTTTGGCTCAGTGCTTGTGCCACAAGGTCTTCATCCATCATCCTGGCGAATTTACCGGGACCCAGAGCATTGCCCGGAATCCGGCCGGCTCAGATGTATGAATTGTCAGCACATCTCCTGCAGGGGCAATTCACATTTACCAAGTTCACAGGGTAGATATATAAACCTGAAGGCAATTTATTAATTGTGTGGAATGAGCAATGACCATCACAGGGACTGGAAGTCTTCAAGCCGATGCCGCTAGTACATCTCCTGCAGTGGGCACACCGGTGGAAAACCAAATCACACCGCCAAGTTTTCCTGGGGGCCTGGGAAGCAGAACAAAGAGAGTGAAAGAAGCAAATATTTAACGGTAGCAGGCTGTGATGGCCAGATGCAACCATCTCGCAGAACAGAGTTGAACAGAGGCTCGGTAGCTCAGGTTCTCTCTCCATGGACCCAAGGCACTCAGATGTGTCAGCGGCCTCTGGCAAGTTAGCATCCAAGGCTTTTTATTTATTTATTTTTAATTTTATGTCTTTACTCTGAGAGAGCGTGAGCGCAAGTGGGGGAGGAGCAGAGAGAGAGGAAGAGAGAGAGAGTTAGAGAGAGAAAATTCCAAGCAGGCTCCACAGTGCTAGTGACAGAGCCCAATGTGGAGTTCGAACTCACAAACCAGGATATCATCACCTGAGCTGAAACCAAAAGTCGGTTGCTTAGCCAACTGAGCCAGCCAGGCACCCCAAGACTTTTTATTTTTAATGTTTTCATGGCTAACCAATGTTTTAGTCACCTTCTTCTTCTTCTTCTTCTTCTTCTTCTTCTTCTTCTTCTTTCTTTTTGATATAATACATTATATCTGTTATCAATCAAATCTTACAGGCTTAGGAGTTATTCTGTCTTTTTTTATTATTATTGTTTATTTATTTTTGAGAAACAGAGAGACAGAGTGTGAGCAGGGGACAGGCAGAGTCACAGAATCTGAAGCAGGCTCCAGGCTCTGAGCTGTCAGCACAGAGCCTGACGTGAAGCTGGAACTCAAGAACCACAAGGCCAAGTCGGATACGTAACCAACTGAGCCACCCAGGTGCCTGCCCCATATTCTATCTTTTTAAAAATAACTTCAATCTTTAGTTTTTATCATTTATTTATTTTAAACGTCAATTTCTCTGATAAGCTTATTTCCCTCTTGGAGAAAGCCTTCCTAAGCGCACACAAAAAGTTTTACGTAAACCCCTACACATGGACAACTGTGTGCATTTTCACGTTATTGGTGAACAGAGAGAGTGTGAGAGGCAGAATACTAAAACCAAATAACTTTCCCTGGGAAACCAAGAATTCAATACTAGCAGAAGATATCTCTACAGTAGCACATACATTTACTCATTCTTTCATTCCGTAAGCATTTACTGAGAACCTACCATTGGCTTGCCATGTTCTAGAAACAAGGAAACTGTAATGAACCAGCCTGACAAAGTGGCTGCTTCCACAGACTCAATTCAAAAAGAGGCAGGGAGACGGACTGCCAACAAATTAGAAATAAAAGAAAGCAAGTAGTGCCTAGTGTTCTGATTAAAAACAAACAAACAAACAAAAAAAAAAAAGTGTCTTACAGGGAGACTGGGTAGGGTGGTCAGAGAAGTCCTCACAAGGTAATGACATATAAACTAAGACCTACATAACAAGAAGGAAAGAGCTACATGTCAATCTGGGAGAAGAGCTTTCCACACAAAGGGTACATCTGACAAAAGGCACACATCTCTCTTTTAGACAAAAACACCTCTCATTAATGTGAGTTTCACAAAGAATTCTATACGCAACAATTGCATTGCAGATATTCTCTAGAATTTTAAGAAGAGAGAGCCTCAGGGCACCTGGGTGGCTCAGTTGGTTAAGCGTCCGACATCGGCTCAGGTCATGATCTCCCAGTTCGTGGGTTAGAGCCCCGCGTCGGGCTCTGTGCTGACAGCTCAGAGCCTGGAGCCTGCTTTGGATTCTGTGTCTCCCTCTCTCTCTGCCCCTCCCCCCACTCATGCTCCATTTCTGTCTCAAAAATAAACATTGAAGAAGAAGAAGAAGAAGAAGAAGAAGAAGAAGAAGAAGAAGAAGAAGAAGAGAGCCCAAATTTTAGATGTTTTTTGTTCCAGGATATCATCCATGGAACTTATAACTGTCGAGACAGAGTGATTTTCTCATTTTATTCACCCAGCCATTATAGGCGTGGTAGATGACAAAGACGAGAAGAGAGAACTGCCCATGGCTTCGCTGCTTTCCTGCTGCTCACCCTCTCCTTCCCCAACCAAGATCCCTCAAAACCTGACATGACGCCAGCACAGTTCCGAAGCTTCTGCTGTCAAGTGGTGATATTGACCGTCAGTGCTCTCATATATGCATTTAATTTTCTGAGCAAGGAGAGACTTGCTTGGTTAGAAGTGAATCCTGGCATGATCTCTATCCCCTCGTGATGGCACCAGAAAGATAACAACAGCCACCAGGTTTGGGCGCCATTCTGAAACAGGCAGTCTTTCTTCATTTCTGGCTCCTGCTTTACAGAAACCGGGGTCACATTTTGTTCTCATTTTTCACATAGGATTGGAATAGACAAGAAAGAAAACAAACACTAGGAGGAAAATGTAGCTACATTTTTTGTGCCTTGCCTTTTTTATGTCAACGATATTTGGTACTGAGCTGAAAGCAGCGGTGGTGAGGGGACAGGGAGTGAGCATTTTGTCGTGGTCAGTCCACATGGCAGCTATGTCTTCGCTTGTGGTTTGTGGGTTTCCTTTGGCATATTCTGTCCCTCTAGATACTTTGCTGTTGTTTCCTAATTTAAAGCTCACCATTTTAAGATCTTCTACGTCCTGCTACTTAATGTAAGAAAATACCCCAAATATTCTAGTTTAATAACAATGTTTTATAAAAACATACAAACTCATGCTTTAGGACCTTACTTCACAAATATCCAATATCAATATCACTTATGGTCCATTTTTAAGACATAATTCCCGAAATACATGCCTGTTATATTCCCTGAACATATTCGCCTTAACCCAAACATCTCCAAGCATCTACAGAAGTGACATTCCAGTGGAAATTAGAGCCATCACCATCGGAATGAGAAAAACATTGTAGAAACAGATACACGCCATAGATGTCCAAGCCCTTCCCTACACCCACCCATTACTTTTACATAACAAGATGTAACTTTGTTTACGCTGCATTAGAACTTCAGCTGTAGTGAACTGAAATTGTACTAGGACTACACTTGCATTTCCTTCCGTTATATAAGCCATCCTTTTCTACTTATGTGCCTCTCTGACTTCTCCTTTAACAGCTCAGAGTGTGGTAAGCAGTGGCAGAGCATTTCCAAACCGACTAGGGAGTGCTTAGGGCTGGACTTTCTATAAGAAGTAACAAAGGTTTGAATATTCTTTCCCAAGAACTGCAGAGGAAGTTCCTGATACTTCTTGCATAACTTTGAGATAATCAGACAGGTTACCTCTGTCAAATAACTCATTGGTATATTTAGCAATTAAATAACATAAAAATGCTTAAACCTAAAAGTCTCCAAACATGCATCCTCAGTTAGGGTCTATCTGAATCTTCAACAGCTAAGTTGCTTTATAAAATATCCGGATTTTCTGCATAAGGCATAGATGCAAAGATTTCAATATTAGAGACTTTTGACAGCCATGACAGAGTTGTTAATGAAATGTATAAAATTAATATCCAACTTAGATATGTGGACATCAATCTGGAGAATATAGGGTTATCAACAGAGCTTTGTTGTCTCTACTGGAGAAATTTTAAAACTATTTGGGGATATTGCATTTCCTTTCCTTTGCTTCAGATGATTTACTAAGACCTTGGGCAAGTCAATTTCTTTCAGAATACTTCAGCTTATTTCCATTTGTGAAACAGGAATGGGGACAGCTCTAAACGGACCTGTCCATAAGATTCTGAAGTTGCTTCAAATGGAGTTATGTAAGAAGAAAGCACCGTTGTTGTTTTTAGAGTGATCCCAGAAAAGCACTTTCAATAATCACAGTTCAATCTCTTATTAGACACTGGAATATATTGCCAACATGACTGGGTGTTGAACTCCAGTTTGGGTAGATCTATCTCCCTAGCTGCACATTAGAGAAGCTCATCAACTCTTTCAAAAGGAGTGATCTATCGAATGGAAATTTAGTAACCCGTGTTGAGTAAGTGGAGCACCTCACTAAATAAGAAAAACACTGGGCAGCTTGTGCCTGATTGTTTTTGCTTTTCCTCCCAAGCTACCTGCTGTGGTTCCTGACTGAGCTGCATTCGGGTATCTCCAGTCTGCTGGTCCCCCCCCCCACCCAGGAGTGGTTCAAAATGCCCAGAAATGTGAAGCCTCTTTATCTACCGAGCCCTCCCTTGATGTTACCTTCTGGAGTTCACTCTCCCCAACCCAGGAACACAGAAACTTGACAAACTACCCAAATTGTGGGTCAAAAGTGAAGTTTTTTTTTTTTTATTTGACTGACAAAGTTTATTCCAATTAATACAGTTCAATACATGATTGTGCTCTTGGGATATATGTGTATTTCCCACATATTAACAAATACTGGATGAGCATCTACCATATGCTAAGTACATACAGGAACTTTCTCTCCTTACTCTGCATCCATGTAGTATTTTATATCTTTCAAGTGGAATTTACCTTACTCTGTCTTATCCATTGAATACTGAAGTAGGCAGAATGCCAAAATGACCCACAATGGCCCACACTCTTATATAATCCCCTCCCCTTGAGTATCGGTAGGACCCGTAAATATGGTGGGATACCCTTCCCACCATATTCTGTGTCACAGGTGACCCGATCTGAATTCCTCAATGAGACCATAAAAGGGACAGGTGGAAGAGATTTGAAATGTGAGAGGGATTTGAACCAATGGGGGATTCTCTGATGCTGGCTTTGAAGATGGAGGGAAGCATATGGCAAGGACCTGAGAGTGGCCTCTAATTGCTGAGAATAGTCCTTAGTCAGCAAGAAAATAGGGACTCAGTCCTACAGCTGCCTCCAAGCTCACAACCGAGTGAGCCCGGAAAGAGGGCTCCAAGCCTCCAGATAAGAACTCAGCTCAGCCAGCACCTTGAGTATGAGACCCTGACACAGAGAACACAGATGAGCCACATGACTGCTGAATTACAGAACTGTGGGCTGATAAATGGGTGTTGTTTTAAGCTGTCCAGTTTGTGGGTAATTCATTACACACCAATAGAAAATTAATATAAGTGCCATATCCCACGGCTAGACTGTAAACTATTTTAAAACCAGGGTTTTGTATACTTCTGTATATCTTCTATATAACTTTGGGAAATGCTCTAAGTTGACAGTGAGAACCACTTCCTATGTTTCTTTAACTGGCTTATCTACGGAGCTCTTAAAAGTCCTCCTAGTACAGACTCATTTCATTTAGACCTAGATTCTTGCTCTGGTTTCAAAGAGACATGGATCAACTTTTTCAAGAATAAAAGAAAAGGTCGTTAGTGTTTCCAAGTCCTGCATTAAAAAAGAGAAGTAAGAGGCAATGAATTGGAGGGTTTTCTGAAACTTGTATTTATTCCCTATGATTGTTTTGTTTCTCCTGCCAGTTGTGACATTATATAGGAGGAACACTAACAGAGGAACACTTTTAAAGACTCAGGAGTTAATTGGACATAAGAGTTAGCCAACTGGAAGTCAGCCAGGAACAAAGAGGGGGAAGAGTGTTACAAAGAAAAGGGATATTTTGTGAAATATCTGGAGAAAGAAAAGAGCAGACCTGTTCAAGAACTCTCAGTATTTCAGTATGATTCACATCTAGTGTAGAAGAGGAGAGGGCAAGCTCTGGGGCATGAGAAATAAACAGGAAACTGAAGACTTTGACTTTTCCTCTGGCTCTAAGACCATCTTAGAGTGCTCTCCGAAGCCCAATAATGTGTCTATGCTAGTGTCAGCTAAGAGCTAATGAGCTTGAGTCCCTCATGGGTGAGTGGTCGGTGCAGGAGCTTCATGGGCTTTTTGGTGACCTCACGAGAATGTCCAAACAGCACTGATCGAACCTTAGAGAACCACTCCCAGGTGAAGCCCTACCATGAGTGCCTTCTATCTGGACAAATGACAGGAAATAAAGCGATTTGGATTCCCAAGCTCTGCCAGAAGGATAAGAGCAGTAATGGGTTTCAAGGTTCCCCAACCCTAGAAGAGTAGGAACATGGACAGCCTTGTCTGTATCCAACTAAATTGCCTATTTGTTCTACTGAATGAGTGTATCAGAAGACAGTCCATAAATGCAAGACAAGTTAACTTATACTCATTCTTCCCTTATCAATTCTTCTCGACTAGCCCATCATGGATTTACCTCGTTGTGTATAATAGTACTAACATTTCCATTTTTCCTAAGGAAAACCTACCATTTCATTGAAGAATAACTCTTCTTTCTACGGTTACTGCAGGAAGATAGTGATCTTTCTTACAAGTTGATATTTTCAAGGGCAATTAAACTGTTCTTATCCTTGACAGAAAGAAGCAGATTTTTTTTCTGTGGCTTTGATTTCTAAATAAGGCTTTGCTCCTTTCTATCGCTAATGTGGGACAGGGCTGGGAAGGATGGAGTTAAGGTGAGTCAGGCACAAACACGAGGCAGGGGGTGGAAGAAAAAGTAGCTTTCTCTCCAGAGAGGTCTTTGACATGGAAATGCGCCTCCAGAAGATAATGCAGAGGGAAGGAGCCCTGCTGGTGCAGCAGTTGAGGAAGATGAGCCCAAAAAACTAACGCCCAATACCTCCCTAAAACAAATGGTGAGAATGAAAGAATGCACTGTTGTGCTTCTCACAACCTCCTCAAAGGAGAGAGAAGGTGACAGGGCACTTGCTCTGCACCAAGTCCTTCAGAAAAGATATTTGAGGCCACACTCTCAAATGACAGCACCTCGCACACAATTAGCACAGTGTAAAGCTGAGGTAAGTTGGATTTCTTACTTTTCACATTCAGATTGTGAATAAAGGGGGCCCTGAGAGGCGAAAAATAGACTTCTGTTATTTTATCAATGGTTAATCAGTGAAATTTTAGAAAGAGTTTCCCACACTTCGTTCCACCCCACTTAGGATTTTCTGGCTTTGACCGGCTCCTTGTCACTGTTGTTCAAATTATACTGTGGCCTGCTGTTTTTCTCCTTCTTCAGAAGGGGCCCAAATAATGTCAGTTGATGAGCAAACACGGGAACCTGCCTGAAATTTCCTCACCTTCTCTTGTGTAAGTGTAACTGCTGCTTTTGCTGCCAGTTTAAAAGTCAGCTTTGCAGAGAAAAAATTAGCACAGCTAATGGGCCGTTGGTCATAGCTGGTCATAGAAAGCCGTTGGTCATAGAAAGCCAAGGAAGGCAAAAGCCTGGAAGCTGATGAACCCTGTGACATTGTTGATTGAAAGTGGTTAGGTTAGAACATGACACGTACCAAGGACAGATTTTTCCATCTCGCACCCTCCACACCCCCACTCAGCACTTCCACTGAAATAATACCTGGGTAGGGAATGGGATATTTCTCCCAAGTGTTAGGGGTTCGGTCCAGTTTTTCCCTTCCTCTAAAGAGTTATTGGCAGGAAGCTGGGGGAGGGGTGGTTTGTTCAGGAAGCTGCCTGGCACATGGAAGTGTAAGGAAAGGGGAGTCTCTTCTTTTCTGGATTGTTCAGTCACTCACACTCCAGGATCCTTCTTAGGGGAAGAGGAAGATTGCTACTCCATGCTTTCTGTGCCAACAAAATAAATAAAAAATAAAGACTGCATTATTTCCCAGATCTCTTCACATTTATGTATACCAGCTTCTAAGGGATACATCTGGGGAGGCTCTAACCACTTAGTTGCTGTGGAATTTTGGGTTAGTGTCTTTCTTGCTTTGAAAACTAAAACTGATTTTCACTGATAGGAAAAAATGAACACACCTACACACCTTCGAAGTGTGCCGTAAACCCCCTATTTTCTCCCCAGCAGAGGAGGCCAAGGTTAAATTTGGTTAAACTTCCCAGGGTGCCTGCGTGATGTGTATCTCACAAGTAGAGATCATACGGTACACAATATTTGTTACGTACTTTTGCTCTTAACAGCACTTCATGAACAAATTTTCCTGCCAGTAAATTTTCCTCCATATTTACTTTGAAAGGCTGCGTGTGAATTAATCTCTTTCTGATGTTGGATAACTCCTCCTCAGCAGAGGTGAAAGGAAGGCATCAGAGGCATGTCTAAAAGCCCGTAAGCGCTTTGCCTCTGCTATTGACTCACCTTGTGCTCAGGGTAAGCATTAAGGCAAGTCCCTGCTCCTTCAACCTCACCCTCTGTCAGAGGTGGGAAAGGAGGCAGCCAGGTACCTGTTGCTGAGAAGGGGTTCCTGAAATGGGAAGGCCAAAGGGTGCCCAGAGAAGGGGCTCAGGAAACTTGAACCACAAGAACATCCCACACTCCCGTTCTTCTCTTAGAGACGCTTTGGTCATTTTGCCATGCCACTAACACTTACCTATGATTCCTTTCCGAGGTCTTGGATTATTATTAAAGCCCAAAGTAGATCAAGATAAACATTTTACAGTTAGATGAAGACTTCAGATGCCTCTGTTATCGTGGCCTCCGTATTTTCAGTGTGGTCTAGACCATAGATAAGTCCACTTCAGAATGCACAGGAAACAGTAAAGGAAAATTGCTTATCTCCCCCTTCTTTTCCTCTTTTCCTGGTCCTGAACAAAAAGAGTTGTTTCTTTGTCCACTCTTATCAGCCTCGTTTTGCCTTATGTATTTTTCCCAAGATCCCAAAGCAGCAGGCAGGGAAAGCAGAGAAGGCCCTTTCCAGCTCCCCTCACAGCTCCTGGGTGACATCTCCAGGAGAGAAGCTCCCTCGTTCTGTGGCCATAATGTAGGTAGTGGAGGAAGAGGAGAAGGAGGAAAGAAAAGCAGGGCAGGGCAGTCCTCATTTCCCTTTTACCTTCCATTGTTGTCTCTTCCTTTATTTTGGCACAGAAAGCATGGAGTAGAATCATCTTCCACTAAGAAGGATCACTCTAAACCTCCATTAGTACATTCTCCTTCGAAGAGATTATGAAGGTACATGGTTCTATCTCCAAAAGATCTTACAAGTCTTTTAATTTTTTTTACACTTATTTATTTTTGAGAGACAGAGAGAGATGGAGCAAGACCAGGGGAAGGGCAGAGAGAGGGAGACACAGAATCCAAAGCAGGCTCCAGGCTCTGAGCTGTCAGCACAGAGCCTGATGTGGGACTCGAACTCACAAAACTGCGAGATCATGGCCTAAGCTGAAGTCAGACGCTTAACCGACTGAGCCACCCAGGCACCCCAGGATCTTTCAATTTTTAAGTTCTCGTGGGTTAGGTGCAGTGTAAGAAAGTAGAAATGCATGGATACGTACATTTATGATAGATAGTTGAATATAGATGATAAAACATCAATTACGACTAACTCTGACTGCATAATTCAAATGGCCCTATTACATTTCCAAGCTCCTTTTCAAAACTAATGTATGTCAGGGGCAACCTCCTATATTATCTCAAAGTCTGAGGCATATTCTAGAAGAAATCAATCACAAGAAATAAATAAAATATAATAAATGCTATGGTAACTACTTGATTTCTTGCTTTGCTTCCTAAATAATAGAATTATGTTCAGTAGGCAAATAGCTGAAAATAACTCCAGTATAAATAATGACATAATTATATAGTATAATAACTTTCAAGTCCACTCATTATTGTCTCTTCTTACCACTGCCTTACTAAAAATACATAACATTATTGAGTGTTTACGGTTTGCTAGACACAGATCTAAGGACTTCACACATATCAATTCATTTAATCTTTACAACCTGATGAAGTAACTATTTTGATCCTTGATTAATAGAGGAGGAAACTAAAGCGTAGAGAAAGTAAGACACTTTCCCCCAAGGTCATGGCTTGTAAATCCAGGATTCTGAGGCACATGATGAAGGCACTCGGTGCTCTGCTGCACCTCTCACCAAGAACTGGCTCTTATCCCTCCTTCCCTTTCCTCATGGATCTCCCGGTCTTCAGTGTCTCTAGCCCACCGTCACACAGCTACCAAAGTGATTACACCAAGTCATCATGCCTGTTTAAAGTCCATCAGTGATTGCCTTTAGCCTGCAGAACAAAGTCCAGGCTGCTTAGTGTAGACCCCAGCATGTTTCCTATTCTTATCTGAAGTGTCCTTCCAATGTCATTGTCTTTCTATCACTCACTGCACAAATGTCCTACACATTTTCTTATCTCTCAGATTTTACATAGCATTCTCTTCCTCAGTCTTCATCCCTATTTGGAATCCAGATGAGATTCTAGCTCCTCCATGAAGTCTCCCTCTATCTCAAAGCAAGAAATAGCTTCTCACTCCTCTGGCCCCCCACTGTACTATATTCATTTCTTATGGTCTTTATTTTTGTTTTTATTTTTCTTTTCTGCCACCTTCAGTATTGCGTCTTATATGGTTATCTGGATTACAGTATTGCGTCTTATATGGTTATCTGGATTACAGCTCCTAAAAATTAAAGACCCTGCTTTGTGCAACTTTAAACCTAGAGCACCTTGGGCATAGTAGATGCTCAATATATGTCTGTTGAATGGAAATTCCCTCAGATTCTGTACGGGGGAGAATACCTAGGTTTGCCACTTGTGGCTGTATTAGTCCACAGAGAAGTGTGGGAGAAGTTTGCTGCTGTGGGCATGCAGGAAGGAAAATTCCCAAAGTTGGGGGAGACCGTGACTCAAAATATAATGTCCTTGACTTGTCAATTATGGTCTCATATTTCTGCTGCATGAGTAAGTAGGGGAAACTACTCTGCAGCAGGCACGGCTTTCTTTTTTCCACTTCCTATTTACTTTTCTTCTGAGTGGCCCCATCATGATTAAGCCTAACTGACCGCTACAAAAATGTCTCCCCACTCCATGCAATGCATATGGATTGCCGCAGAAAAAGCAGATTCAGTCATGGCCTCATTCCCTCTTCACTTTCTACCTGTCCAAACTTCTTTTTGCTCCCATGAAGACATTGTCTGCAATGGTGGCAGGTAAAATGTTATTAGAAGGAGATAATAAGGAGGTAATAAAAACATTTAAAAATAAATTTAAAAAAAAAGAAAAAAACAAAGACAAAAGAAAGGAAGAGACCCAAAATATTAAAAATAATGGGGGGTGAGGCACCTGGGTGGCTCAGTTGGTTAAGCGTCCGACTTCGGCTCAGGTCATAATATCATGGTTCATGAGTTCAAGCCCTGAGTTAGGCTCTGTGCTGACAGCTCAGAGCTTGGAATCTGCTTCAGATTCTTTGTTTCCCTCTCTCTGCCCCTCCTTACTCTCACTCTGTCTCTCTTTTTCTCTCAAAAATAAATAAACATTAATTTTTTATTAAAAATAAAAATAATGGAGAAGAAACACAAATTAGAAGAAGTGATTTAAACAGCAAAAGCAGGGGTACCTAGGTGGCTCAGTTGGTGAAGCATCTGACTTCTGCTCAGGTCATGATCCCATGGTTCATGGGTTCGGGCCCCACGTTAGGCTCTGTGCTGACACCTCAGAGCCTGGAGCCTACTTCAGATTCTGTGTCTCCCTCTCTCTCTGCTCCTCCCCCACTCATGCGCTCTCTCTCTGTCTCTGTCTGTCGCTCTCTCTCAAAAATGAACATTAAAAAATAGTTTTTTAGAATTTAAAAAAAAGCAAAAATGAAAAGGAATGGAACAACATCTAAGGAAAGAGAGAAACCACCCTCCCCCACCCCATTTTTTCTTTCTTAAAATAGTATTCCAGCCTCTGCTGAAACCTGGAGTATTCCATCCACCTAAATCTCACTTTCTCAGATGTAACTCTAATGAAAACTGATATCCCTGATATCCCAAAGAGTTGAAATGCTTGCCTCCAAGTCACCAAATAGCTTCAATAAAGACCTCCATCTTCCACTTAGATAAGTTCCTACATTTTATTGCTTGGTCATGGGTCAACTTGGCATTGATATTGTGCAGATTAATGGAAAGAATAACACTACTTCCATTAAGACAATATACCTGGGTCTAATCCTTTCCCCACTCTCTTCACTGACCTAACATCTTCCTCTAACTGTGTCTCCTGCCACCCATCCTAAACAGTAGCTTCAAATTATACAAATAAATTTTAGTTCAGTTGAATGACACAGATAGTCATCATAGATAAGATGTAGAAAATCTCAACTACAATCTTCACATTTATACAGTCCTCCTGGCATTCGTTCAAAACATTAACGATTCTTTCCAGCAATTCCTTTTCGTCACTTTACTTTAATCCAAGGACTCTCTAGGTCTTTGTTTTCAATCCTGAGGACTAGTGCGTTCCAGTTCCACACCAAGAGTGAAGTATTTCCTTAAGATATTTGAAGTGCTCACATCAGCTAAGACTTTACCAGCTGAAGGCTTTTGTTAAACTTTTCTTTCTTTCTTTCTTTCTTTCTTTCTTTCTCTCTTTCTTTCTTTTCTGATTACAGAAAATATCACCAACTTGATTGATCTTTCCTAAGGTCTATTCCTAGGAATCTGATTTTCTCCCTACTTCCTTCTCCAGGCTTTGATTCTTGGTACCTCCTAAAATCTGTTCTTCCACTATGAATTACTGAGGCTTGCTTAAAATCTAACCAAGTGAAATTCAATTTAAAAAATAAATCAAAACTCAGAAACTAGAAATAAAAAATATACGCAATTGCAAAAACACAAGATGGTGGCATAGTTTATAGCTACATAAGTAAGGAATACCGAGGGGTTTTACTTCTTTGCATGCACATTGACAGGCCACAGAATGATCAGCCTGATGAAAAGGAATGTGTTCTTATGCTTCACTGATAGGACTATCAAGACTAGATTATAACAGGAAAAGTTCTCATTTCCTCTGCATTTTTCAGAAGTTACCCATAATATTGTCTCCTGGCATAGGTAATATATTTGAGGAGGCATAAAGGCAAACTAGAGAATTTCCAGTGCAGACAGTAATGAGTAAGAAGTAACAGATAAACTGTTCTGACCAAGATGGAGTAATAGGGAGCAAGTTTGCCATCTTGCCCAAAAACAAAAAACAAAAACCTAGATAATGTACGTGACACAAAATTGTAAGACAATGGGCATCAGGCAACAAAGGACAGTGATTTTTGAGAGATGGTAGGGGGAAAAAAGGTAAATTCTATGATTATTTCAGGTTATTGCTTTGAGAGAGATATCAGGTAGTGGCTCAGAATGAGGAAAGCCAGATGAAACTTAATGGCACCCTGAGTTGAAGACTCAGAGCTGAGAGTCCAAGGAGATTAAAGTAGCTAGAGTTCATAAAACAAAGTACTACAGAGGAAAGTGATGAACAGAAAGAAACTCCTGGACCTGCAGAGGATCTTCCTCAAGTACCTAGCAGACTACTAGTCAGAGTATACATGTGAGGAAATACTTGATGCTAGGGAAAGAAACCATCTGAAAGGATCATAGCAGTTTCTAGTGCTCATAGTAGACTGGAAATAGTGCCTGTTCCCACAAACCAGACTAGAAAATCTTAAAATTTATAGGGCATGGGTAAATTCAGAGGGTCCTGAGTCAGTAATAGAGAATAAATAGCCTCAGAGTAAATGTTACTCTGGTTCTGACTAAAAGATTTTAAAAGAAGGATGAAATAGATCCAAACTATTTTCACATTATTTAGCTGCATCCCAAAAGAAATCTGAAGAATATTTTTAGGAATACAAAATTATGCAGCACCACGAAAGTAAAATTCACAATGTCTGCGATTCAGTCAAAGATTACTAGATATGCAAAGAAGGAAAATATGACAAAACAAGGGGAAAATTCTATTGAAATATACCTTGAATTAATGACAGCTGTTAGAATTAGCAAAAAAGGACACTGAAGCAGTCATGATGAATGCATTCAATATGTTACAAAAAATTCTGTAGATGCATAACACACTTTAAGAAATGAGAACTATACAGTGTCTTAGATAAAAATATAATGAATGAGATTTGTGAACTTGCAGACATAGCAATAAAAACTTCCCAAGTGCAACAGAGAGAGAAAAAATAATAATTAAAAGAAGAAAAATATAAAGTGTATAACGACAATATCACAAAGATCAGAAGGAATGAAATGGAATATACTATATTAAGTTCTCTATATTATCCATAAATTGGTAAAAATCACTGAAACATAGGCTAAAATAAATGAAATTGCTTACTATAAACCATTAAGCAACAACTAAAATAACAAAACAGTTTTAATTAGTAAGCCAAAAAAGGAGATAAAATGAAATCATAAAAATAATTGATACAAAAGAAGGCCAAAAAGAGAAAAAGGGGGTGGGGGGAGAACTCATTGAAACATAACTAGAACTAATGGCAGATGTTAGAATTAGCAGAAATGGACACTCCAACTAAAAGGCAAAGATCGTCAGACTGTACCAAAATAATAAGAGTTAATTATACACTACTTAAAGAAACACCCTTTGAATATAAAGGCACAAATAAACTATAAATAAAAGAATGGAAAAGGGTATAGTATGGTAACACTAACCAAAAAGAAAATTGAAGTGGTTATATTAATATAGACAAAGTGGGTATCAAATCAAAAGATATATCTAGGGATAAAAATGATTATTTCTCAATGGTTGGGACCAATTCATCCAGAGGATATAAAAATGTTAACACTTATGCATTTAATAACAGAGCTTCAAATGTATAAAGTTAAATCTAATAGAGCTGCAAGAAGAAATAGAGAAATACAAATCATAGCTAGAGGCTTAAGTTTATTTCTCTCAGTGTCCAAAATATACAAAGAATTTATAAAACTCAACACCCAAAACACAAGCCAATTAAAAAATGGGCAGAAGACATGAATAGACATTTTTCCAAAGAAGACATCCAGATGGCCAACAGACACATAAAGACTCTCAACGTCACTGATCATCAGGAAAATACAAACCGAAACTACAATTCTCACACCTGTAAGAATGGGTAAAATCAACAACACAAGAAACAACAGGTATTGGAGAGGATGTGGGCAAGGGGAACCTTCTTGCACTGTTGGAATGCAAAGTAGTGCAGCCACTGTGGAAAACAGTATAGAAGCTCCTCAAGAAGTTAAAAATAGAACTATCCTATAATCGAACAATTGCACAATGAGGTATTTACCCAAAGAACACAAAGCTAATAATTCAAAGGGATACATGCACCCTGATGTTCATAGAAGCATTATGTACAATAGCCAAACTATAGAAACAGCCCAAGTGTCCATCAGCTGATGAATAGATAAAGAAGATGTGAGCTAGATAGATAGATAGATGATAGATAGATGGATGGATAGATAGATAGATGATAGATAGATAGATGTATATATAATATACAATTGAATATTAACCATAAAAAAATGGCATCTTGCCATTTGCAATAAGGTGGATAGAGTTAGAGGGTATTATGCTAAGCAAAATAAGTTAGTCAGAGAAAGACAAATACCACATGATTTCCCTCATATGTGGACTTTAAGAAAAAACAAACAAGCAAAGGGAAAAAGAGAGAGAGGCAGACAAACCAAGAAGCAAATGCTTAACTATAGAGAACAACTGATAGTTACCAGAGGGGAAGTGAGTGGGGGAAATAGATGATGGGAATTAAGGAGTGCACTTGTTATGATGAGCTCTGGGTGTTGTATGGAAGTGTTGAATCACTTATATTGCACACAGTGTAAATCACAGTATATGTTAACTAACTGGAGTTTAAATAGAAACTCTTCTAAATACATACATAAATAAATAAAAATTTCCTTCTTTCAATATTCGATAGAACAAGTACACAGAAAATTATCTAGGACATAGGATAGTTAAACAAGACTAATAGTCAAATTTACCTAATTGACATCTATAGAACACTTCTCTCAACAATAGGAGAATACACATTATTTTTAAGTGCACAGGGAACATTTAACAAAGCAAACCATATTCTGGGCCGTAAAACTAATTTCAGTAATTTTAAGAGGATTTAGGTCATAAAAAGTGTCTGCTCTGACCATAGAGAAATTAAATTAGAAATCAGTAACAGAAAGATCTCCAGTAACTAAATAGCAAGTTTCTACATAACCCAAAGGGCAAAGAAGAATTTAAAATGCAAATTAAGAAGTATTTTAAACTGCAAAGAGTAATATGACATATCAAAATTTGT
Organism: Acinonyx jubatus; assembly: GCF_027475565.1. Classification (NCBI taxonomy): domain Eukaryota; kingdom Metazoa; phylum Chordata; class Mammalia; order Carnivora; family Felidae; genus Acinonyx; species Acinonyx jubatus. The sequence continues at coordinate 25,947,113 of NC_069385.1, forward strand.
AAGATGCTGCCAAAATATTTTATGGGGAAATTTATAGCATTAAACGACTATATTAGAAAATAAGGTTTCAAACCAATTAACTCAGTTTCAACCATAATAAACCAAAACGGGGCTTGGCAAAACTATGGCCCATGGGCCAAATCAAGATCACTGCCTGTTTTTGTAGAAATAAAGTTTCATAGGAACACAGTCATGCTCATTCTTCAGTATTCTATGGCAACATACATACTGTGGTGGCAGAATTGAGTAGTAGTTGGACAGAGAATGTAGGGCTCACAAAGCCTAAAGTATTGCATCTAGTCCCTTGCCTAAAAGGTTTACTCACCCCTGAACTACAAAAAGAAGAGCAAATTAAGCCCACAGTAGATGGAAAAAGACAAGCAATAAGGATCACATAAAAAACTCGGTGACATTTAGAAAACAAATGAATAAATAAAGGCTATGTTTCTTGAAGAAAATCTATAAAAGTGATTAACCATTAACCAGACTTACCAGAAAAATGAAGGAATACACAAATGACCAACATGAGAAATGATAGAAGTTACATCACTACAGATTCTACAGATAATAAAAGGAAAATAAGAAAACACTTTGAACTTTGTACTAACAAATTCAACAACAGATGAATGAAGAAGTTTCTTGAAAAACATAGATGACCAAAGGTCATTGAAGAAATAGGTAATCTGAATAATACTATACTTATTCATGAAAATGAATTGTAATTTAAAATCTCCTCACAAAGAAAGTTCCATGCCCACATGGCTTCCCTGGAAAATTCTTTCAAAATTTAAGGAAGAAATAATAACAAGTTTACACAAATTCTTCTAGAAAGTTGAGGAAAGATTCTTCTCATCTCAGTCTGTGAGTCTATCACTACCCTGATACCAAAAGCAGATGAGGATGTTAAGACCAAAAAATTCTATACCAATATTCTTCATGAATAAAAATGCAAAAATTCTTTGAAGTTTAGCAAATCGAATCTAACAATACATAAAAAAAGATAATACATCATGAAAGAGTGGAGTTTATCCCAAGAAGCAATGTTGATGAGCAATTTTGGTCTAACATTTGAAAGTCAATTCATTTAATTTGTCAAATTAACACACTGGAAAAGAAAAATTATATGATCATCCCAATAAATGCAGGAGTAATATTTGACAAAATTCAACAAGTGTTTCTGTTAAAAACTCTCAGCAAACTAGAAATAAAACTTTCTCAATTTGATAAAAGTCATCCATGAAAACCTACAACAAACATCGTACTGAATGATAGAAATAAATATTGTCCCCCTAAGATTAGGAAAAACACAGGGATGTCTGAACTTATTACATCTATTTAACACTGCACAAAATGTTCTACCTAACACAATGAGGAGCGAAAAAGAAATACAAGGCACCAGATTAGAAAGGAAGACATAAATTCTCCTTATTGTCAAACAGTACGGGTGCATAAAAAATAACTTGGAACTTACAAAAAAGCTGCTACACCTAAGAGTAAATTTATCAGGTTTTCAGAATACAAAATAAAAAGTCAATTGTGTTTCTATATACTGGCAAAAAAATAAAAATTGAAAAATACCATTCAAAATAATTACAAACACAAATTTTGTAGGAATAAATTTGACAATAGACATGCAAGACTGATGTGTGAATATCTACAAAACATCGCTACAAGAAATTGAAGAAGACTCAAGTAAACACAAGGATAGCAATCCTCCATTAAGATGTCAATTCTCCCCAAATTGGTCTAGACTCAGTGCAACCTCAACCAAAATCCCAGCAGGGTTTTTATAGATATTGACAAGCTGACTCAAAAAATATGTTAAAATGTGATGGACCTAGAATAATCAAGACAACTTGGAAAATGTAGAATAAAGTTGGAGGACTAATTTTACCTGATTTCTCATTATGATTGACTTATTATATTATTTTTATCAAGGACTTATTGCTGTTCACTTATTATAAACTGCAGTAATCAAGATGATATGGTAGCCACGTAAAGATAGATAAATCAGTGAAATAGTTAAGAAATAGAGCTTTGTATTTATAAATAACTAATTTTTAATCAAGTTGCAAAGGCAATTCAGTAGCAAAAGGGTATTCTCTCAACAAATTGTGCAGGAATAATTGAATATCTACAGGCAAAACACATGAACTCCCATCTCATCTAAAGGCATATACAAAAATTCAAAACTGATTATAAATCTAAATGTAAAATCTAAAAGTATAAAACTTTTGGAAGAAATTGTGTCAGAATTTCTTTGTGGACTTCAGTGAAGCAAAGACGTCATAGATAAAATAGGAAAAACATCCATAAAATAAATACTTGATAAATTGGATTTTATTAAAATTAAAAGTTGTTTTCAAAAAAACACTGTTAAAGAGAACAAAAAGACAAACCACAGGCTAGAGAAAATATTCTCAAATCATATGTCTGGTAGAAGAACTGTATCCAGAGAAGAAAAGGAACTTCCAAAACAAAAATCCAGTTAAAAAGATGGACAAAAGAGTGGAACAGATATTCCCCAATGAAAGTATACGAATGGCAAATAAGCACATGAAAAGATGTTCAACATTAGGGAAATGCAAATTAAAGCTGCAAAAGCACTAAACATCTAGGATAATTAAAGACTGATACAAGCCAAGCTAATGTCAGTGAGGATACTCTGCTGGTAGGATTTTTAAATGGTACAACCACTTTGGAAAATAGTTTGGCGGATTTTTTTTTTTTTTAAACTAAATGTACATCTGATCTAATCATTCCAATCCTACTTATTTATCCAAGAAAAATTAAGTCTTATGTCTATACAAAAATTTGTACATGAATGTTCAGAACAGTTTTATTTGTAATAGCCAAAAACTGGGGAAAGTTCAAATTCCATCAACAAGTAAATGAACAAATGTATCGAGGTATATCCATAAAACAGAACACTATTCATCAACACAAAAAATATACTGGAATGCTCTGCAACATATACAGATCTCAAAATAATTATTCTGATTGAAAGAAGCCAGATTTACCAATCCACCCTCCCTAAAATAGTATATATTATATGATTCTACTTACATGAAACTCTAGAAGGTATAAAGTAATCTAAAGCGACAAAAGGCAGATCAGTGGTCCCCTGGGGACTGAGACAGGGTAGAAGGAAGAGGGAAAGTATTAACAAGGATCATAAGGAAAGTCTTGAGGATGATGGGTATGTCCACTATCTTGACTGTGATGATGATTTGTGGGCATATACATATGTCAAAACTAACTTAGTTATACACTTTTCATATGGTTAGTTTATCATATGTCAATTATACCTCAATAAGCTATTTTTTAAAGGAAAAAAGAAGTAACTGATGGAAATGTTTAACCAAGAAAAGAGGAAAAAATAAGGTGAATAGGATAAGCATCCTTAAAAACTTGAAGGGCTATGTCTGAGCCAGATGGCTCTAGAAGAACACAACAGGAAGAAAAATGTGGGTTACACAGATATGTAACCCTGCTAAATCCATGTTCCACATAGTCCTGTGTTAGAATGGTGCCACAAACAAGAAACATAGTCCAGCTAACAAAAAATAACATAAGAATAATTCCATTTCCTCCCTTGCATTTCTTGCACAATATGAAGTATACGATCTCCAGTGATGCTTCTTAGAATTGCCTTTGTCCCATGGGGCACCTGGGTGGCGCAGTCGGTTAAGCGTCCAACTTCAGCCAGGTCACGATCTCGCGGTCCGTGAGTTCAAGCCCCCGCGCCCGGCTCTGGGCTGATGGCTCAGAGCCTGGAGCCTGTTTCCGATTCTGTGTCTCCCTCTCTCTCTGCCCCTCCCCGTTCATGCTCTGTCTCTCTCTGTCCCAAAAATAAATAAACGTTGAAAAAAAAAAAAAAAGAATTGCCTTTGTCCCTCCAAAAATTTTCTCATACTCTGTTGGCTCTGGGCCATATTTCCCAAAAATGTCTTCCCTTAGCCCATCTGCTTGCTTTTTATTCTTCTTGTTACTGTTGCTGAATCTGCATCACCAAAGTCTAAATTTTGTTTAATGTTTATTTTTTGAGAGAGAGAGAGACAGACAGAGAGAGAGAGAGAGAGAGAGAGACCGTGAGCGGGGGAGGCACAGAAAGAGGAGACACAGAATCCAAAGCAGGCTCCAGGCTCTGAGCTGTCAGCACAGAGCCCAATGTGGGGCCTGAACTCAAGAAACATGAGATCATGACCTGAGCTGAAGTCGGACGCTTAACCAACTGAGCCACCCAGGCGCCCCACCAGAGCCTAAACAAATAGGCTGACCACAGCAGATCTGTCCTTGGAAATCAAAGAAGAGGAAAAACCTGAGTGGGTGACACTAGAATCTACCTGACCAGTCTAAGGGTGAGAAAAACTTCGGAACATTCATTCAGTGAAGGGAAGAACATTGATGAGGTTAAGCGCATGGTTTAGCTCCAGAGCTAGAATTTTGGGGTCCTATGCCCTGTTCTATTATTTACTAGCTGTGTGACATTGATAAATCTATCCAACCTCTCCGAGCTTCCTTTGCCTCATCTATAAAATGGAGGTAATAATAGTCTCCTAAGATGAATCTCTGAGCACTAAATGATTTAATACGTGTAAGACACTTAGAACTAAGCCAGCAATAGAAAGCTCTGTGTAAGTACTAGCTATTCATATTGTGTATTAATAACCTTGACCCTTTCACACCAAAGATATTTTTGGAAATCAGCATTTAGCCAAAATGGAATGGGCAGCCTCAAGTGGCAGGGAGCTTCCTCTTTCTAGAAGTGATCAAACTGATGCTACATGAGTACTCCACAGGGAGATTGCACATCAGATTAATTCATTTGATACTGACTAGACCAGGAACCGCTGAAGTCCCTTTCATATGTGAGAGTCTATATCTCCATGCAGCTTTTTCCGTCTTGGTTATTTTTTTTTCCTGCTTTCCCAATTCATCCACCCTAGATCAGAACATCCTGAGTTCTCTTGATCCTAGACTTTTTATTTTAGCTTAAAGGGGTTTCATAAAAAGCCTCCTTTCAGATGACAAAACTGACAATTCATAAAAGAGAGAAATAAAAATATGAAAAATGTTAACCTCATAGGAAATCAAATATTTGATAATATGAAGAATGCCCCTGCCTTGTGTATACACAAGTTTTTAAACCACTCAGATTTTTATAAAAAATGTAAAATGTTTTCAGCCAACTGACACCCACATAAAACGAATCTTTTTGCAAGATGAATGAAATAGGAAAACAAATTTGAAGTTAATGTCCTCCATATAGAGCATTGACAGTCATTTAACCATAAAATTCATTTCCCTGTTTTCTTTTTTTCCTATTTCTTTTGCATTCAGGAAAATTCTAAGTAAACAAATGGGTTTTTCTACCATGGTGTTCAAAGAAAAATCCATTTCCTAATCAGAGTGAAATCAATAATAGCTATCAGAGTTTGTCCCCACATCTGCTTTTTCTCTAGCCCCAGAATGTGGGTGGGGTGTTTTTCCTTTTCGTTAAAGGCTGTCACCACCTCCTCTGAGAAATTGCCCCCCCTTTCCTGTACCTTAAATCTTTGTCTCTGTTCTGACATCCCCCTCAAAATTGCAAATATCTCCGTGTTTCTCTCATTCATTAAAAACCCTCCTTTGACCTTGGATCCATCTCCAACTATCAACCAATCTATCTCTTCTACCTCTTTGTTCATCTTGTCTGTCCACTGCCTCCATCTTCTCCCCTTTAATTCTGCTCTTATTCCTGTTTTAGAATGATCTCAGATGTCATTTCCTAACTAAGACACCAGACATCACCTCAACCCCACCAAAAGTGGTTGATGTCTCTGAAGGGCTCCAGTGATACCCCAAAATACTCTATTGAAATTCAGGTTTGCCTCAATAGCCTTGAGAGCAGGGCCACTGGGCTTGGCCATGGTAAATAAAGAGATGCACACGGACTCTTTGCAGAAGGAATGAATGCCCCAATTCTAGAGAAAATGCATATGAAAAGGAACTGATGAGAATTTATGCTATAACTTTGATATATAGTCTTGGTTATTGGGATTTTAAAATTTTCAGATCAAAAGTAGTCAGTAATCTCTTTGGCTCTGAGTTCCGTCTCTAGATGCAACAATGTATAAGCCCCTTATACTAGTCATTTTTTTTTTTTTTTTTTGGTTCCCGCCAATCAGTAATTCAATCATGAATACATATTTTTCCCTAGGCCATTTGGGCTAATCCTCTCTATGATCTACATAACTTCTCTTGACCTGTCCTCCACATTCATTGACCAGTGTACTGCTATGGCCATCCCCAGATTGTCAGTTACTTCCTGTCTGGCATAGAATTGACTATCATTGACTTTGAGATATAGAAAGATGTGGAGATATAATTTAAGCTTTATTTATCCAAGGCCACATAGTTTGATTTCTTTTCTTTTTTCACTCGGGGTCTTTTTGAAAGTTTAAAATTTTTCATTTCATGTATCTTATTTTTTAAACTTTTGAACATTTCATATATCTTATTTTTTAAACATATATCTTATTTTTTAAAGTTTCATTATGGTACAGAAGTACATTAAGAGCTTTGCTGACATTTTCTCATTTAATATTTACAACAACCTTGTCAAGTTCACATTATAATTATAAATGTATGCCCATTTTACAGTTGAGAAAACTGGGGTGGAAAGAGATGAGGAAAGTTAATTTAAGCCATGTAGCTTGTAAGGCTTGAGTCAAGAGAGGCTGTTCCCAAGGCCAACGTTCTTAACCAGTACCCTACACTGTCTCATAGCAAATCCAAGAACAGATCCTCAGAGAAAAACCGACTATAGACACTTAAGTATGTAGTTAAAAAGAGAATAAAGACTGAAAAAATAAGAGAATAAAGAATAAATATTTCTTTATTATTAATGGAGTGTGTACATTTTTAAAAAGGTAGAATGACATGGGGAAAGAAGAAAAAAAACCAAACATCTCAAAAATAACACTTTAAAGAGGCTCCTCAAAGCAAGTACTTGACTCTCAAGCCATTAGTCATGGATTTAGATTTTTCTTTTAGGCTATTGATAGCCAGTGACATGGCAGTTTACAGATTTAGTTAATCATTGTTCTCTCAGTGAGCAAATTTTTCAATCTGTTTTAAAAACAGTCAAGTAAAAGAACTAAAACATATTAAGCCAACTTGGATGGGAAAGGAGAGTCTTAAAACATTTGCACTGACATCATTGCTTACCTAGTAGAGACGCTCCTAATATTCTAGGAAAAACAAGTCCTTGAGGAAGGGTTTCTGTTCTCAGAGAACATTCCACAAACCTTTATAATTACGATGAAAATGCAAGGCCCAAGAGACTTGACCCTACCAACAAAATCATCCTCAACATACATGCCTTTATTTTCTAAGGTAATAGATAAAAATAAGATACTTTAAATATGAATAAATGGAGGGGATCTGTTGTCTGTTTGTTTTCCTATGACATGAGCCCATCTCTGTCTCCTCTTTGAGTTAATCATCATCGAATTACACTAAATCAGAGATGGCAGGGGCTGCGACTGGCTGGATACCAGTGTTTCTCATTGTTTGGTTATACTGGAAAGTCTTTGGAATGAACTTAATCTGAAAGACCTTTAACCAGCAATTCCTGTAGACTTCTAAACAGCAGAGAAGTTTGGGGTTTTTTTATTTGTTTTTTGGGTTTTGGTAAAAGACACATGAAAGGAGGAGTGTGTATGTGTGTGATATATATTTTTTTATTCAGTTAAAAATAAGACAATATTAACACTTTCTCTTCCTCCCTCCCCCCCTCCTTTCTCTCTCTCTCTCTCTCTCACACACATACACACACACGCACACACACACGCACTCACACACACACACACACCCTCTTTCCCTCACAAAACTTTTGCTGTTGGAAGTCTAAGAGAATGGGAACAGGGCTCATGGGTGTGGAGAGGGAGAGATTTCATTTTAATTTCATACATTTCTGTTTGTTTGCTTTTTTAACCATGTTTGTGTGATATTTTTAGTTAAAATAGCCTTTTTGAAACTTGAACAAAATGAAAAGACAAAAAGACACGACACACACAGACACACACAGCTGTGTGTGTGAAGGAAGAAGGGAAGTACAAGCAAAATATTCCAAGATGGCCGTGGCATTAGTATTACTCTCTAGCTGAAAAGTGAAGTTTTTCCTGGGGAGTTACATTGTTTTCCCTTCTTCGGGGGTGGGGTGAGGGATAAGGAAGGCAGATTTGCATCTGTAGCTGATTGGCAGGTTCTGTGAGAAACTATCCACTCCAATAAGTTTTCTCATTTAGACAATTTCTTTCTCAAAATTGATGGTGCCCTTTACTTTGAGGCGGGGGATGGGGTGGGGAATTGGATGTTGTTTCTAGTGACTTCTGGGAGAAGGGAGTGGGGGCAGCTGTCTGACTGAGAGACTGAAAAGGTTCTGGGAGAATGGAATGTTGTTGTTTCTCCATTTTTGAAACCACTCCTCTTTTTTGATCATGTTTATACTTTAAAATTTCACACAGTGGTCAAACTAGGCAAGGTGCAATTTCACATGTCCCCTATGAACACTGGACATCCACACTTGTCCTGTGTGCACCCAGGCACACGATTTTTGTGGACATGTAAGATGAGTACCTTAGTTGTGCATGTGGGGTGTGGGGAGGGGGGAGATCGCATTTTAATACCAAAATGTGACAGTCACATATTTTAAATGCAGCCTCCTTTTTGCCTTCCCTATAGAGTCTTCTTCCTTTTTAATAGAGGTAACATATAAATCCTAGTGCTGTTCTTTTCAACTATAGTTTAGAGTTACACTGAAGAAGATGGTTATAAATAAGATAAAGTTAAAATATATATTTCAGATGAAGCATTCCACTGTGCCATAAAAAAGCAAGCTTTAAGTTGACTAAAAAGGAATATTCCAGCAATTACCCAAAGATTCCACAGCTGCTAAACTAGAGAAACTATCTTCCTTTCTTTGAGGCTAACTCATCATCTCTCACAATTACCTCACAAGTAATCAAGGCTTTTATGAAAACGTTAGTAGCCAAAAGAGCCACTCTGAATGCCTTCATTCCACTGGAACACTATTTACAGTCTTGTTCAGTGCCACTAATAACTTTTTTTTTATTTAAAAATTTGCTCTCCTGAAATCTGCTTTAACAACAATGATAAAGTATGGTCTAAAATATTAACATAGTATACGGATAGAGCATCCATTTTCTAAAGCATTTCTTTACAACATGTAATAAAAAAGAGTATTTGGGGAAAGGGAAAGGAGGCAGTTGTTGATTTTGATGACTGCTGTATCCAAGTTTGGTGGAACTCTTCATGTTACCTGAGAAAACCTGCTTGGAGGAATATATTTTAGGAATATATGTGCATGACTTATAGAAATTCATGGTAGATAAACAGCCATGCCTACATTAGATCGTGGTCCAGGCCTGCATTCACGAGATGCCTGACCAAGCCTTTATGTTCGGGTTTGCTAACACAATCATGTACCAGAGATACATGCTGCTCTTCAAATGCATGTAAGGACTTAAGAGACTGTTCTTTTCTACTAGCTCCTAAACCCTTGTATCAGCCAGCTAGTACCAAAACAATATTGCATAACTAAACTAAAACTCTTGACCTTTTTTTGGCCTATAAAAAAATAAGCATTTTTTTCTCGCTCATATATCTGTACATTGAACTAGGCTGATACAGGCCAGCCTTAGCCAGGTTTGGCCTCAGACGTTGGGTTGGACGCAGGTCTGCTAATCTCTCCATGAACCAGTGGCTATCTAAGACATGCTCTTTTCAAAGCAAAAGGAAAAAGCACAAAAGGGAAAGTTCCTCTATATGTTTTAAGCACCTGCTACTGTCCACCTGCTGGTACCTCACTGGCCAAATCACATGGCCACGGCCAGCACCGATGGGACAGGGAAGTAGACTCCTCCCACAGGAAGAAAAGAAGAGCGTGCACACTTGATGGCCAAAACTCCAATACCCCAAGACCCTTTTTTCTTTCCAGGTCATTTGCTCTTTCTCTAGAGGTCTCATCAAACCCAACGATTTCCTTCCTGTCTATGGATTATCCATGGATAATTCACCAATTTATATGTCTAGTGCCAAACTCTCATCTTAGTTCCGGAGTTTTACGACCAAGGAACTACTTGGCAACTGTACCTGGACATTTCAAAGACAGTTCAAATGTAATACATTTAAATAAAGCCCATGATTACCCCCACTACCTCTGATAGACCAAAATTGGCATTCTGCTAGCATTTTCTATGCCACTGAATGCCACAACCTCCGCCTATGCAAACCAGAAATCTAGGAATGTATAATATTTATTCTCCTTCAACTGTGAAGTCCAGTTGATTGCTGAGACTCATTCTACCTTCCACATGTATCTTGAAACTTTTGTTTCTGCTTCTCTTCATCTTCACCAGCATCCTATTCCACCCTACCAGCAATTTCTTTTTGGATCGCTCTAATATCTATTAACCGACACTGGCCCTATTTAATTTGTCTTCCATTTAGAGTAATATTTTTTGAAAAGCAAATCTGGTCATGTCACCATTCCTGCTTAATGCCCTTTAATGGTTTTGTGATTTTTAAAATATGTCCCGAGTGATGTGACACTACCTCTTTCGAAAAGTGGAGCTTAATTGCCCTCCCTTTCAATGTTCATAGAAGTAAGTTGGTGACTTACTTCTAACAAATAGAATGTGATGGAAATACCGTGTGACTTCTGAGACCAGCTCTTAAAAACGATGGCTCTCTCTCCCTCTCTCTCTCGCTCATCAGTAGCTCTGAGGGAAGACAGCTGCCATGGCATTGGACACTCAAGAAGCCCTGTGAGAGGTCGATGTGATAAAGAGCTGAGACATCCCACCAGCAGGCAGTACTGATTTGCCAGATATGTAGGGGAGCCACGTTGGAGACCCTCCGCTCCAACCAAGACTCCAGATGACAACAGAGCTTTGGTCGACATCTTGACTGCAACCTCATGAAAGATCTGAGCCAGAACTGCCCAGCTAAGCTGCCCTTGGATTCCTCCTCCACAGCAACTGTGAGATACTAAATGATTATTATTTTTTAAGGCACTAAGTTGGTGGCAAATTGCTACACGGTAGATAACTTCCCATTGCTTTTAGGACAAAGAACAAAATGCTTAATGTGCTTGTAAGAGCCTCCATTCAGCTTCCTAGCCCTGCCCCCTAACATATCCCACCACTCTGCCTCCCAGACATTCGGGCTTTCTTTCAGTTTTGTGAATTATCATGCTCCTTTCTACCCCAGAGCTGTTGTTCATACTCTTCTTTTTTTCCAGTAAAGACGTTTCTTTCTCTGTTCACTGAGTTTTAGCCTATATATCCACTAAATCTCAGCAACGTTTTTTACTTCCCCAGTTGTACTTTCCCAGACATCACTGACCTGGACAAATTCTCTTAATACAACCTCTCTCTGTAGCATAGATCTCATCCACCTGTATACATAGTTATCATGGATAATTTGATTCATATCTCTTTCCCACTAGACTACAGGAGAGCAGTTTATTCACCATTGTAGGCCTGGTGCCTGTAATATGATCAGCCTAGCACTGGAAGTCAAGGAAAATGTGTAGAATGCATAGATGAATTGACACGGATGTGCACAAAAACAACAATAGTACTGGGCAACACCCGGCAGGTTCAGAGGGACCAGAGCTGGAAGGCTGTGTAAATAAGTTAAAGGCCGATTGTCCAATTTGCCTTTTATCCCCACAATTTCTGCTGCCTCTGTCTTTCCACCTCTCCTTCAGGGCTTGCCTTCCCCTTTCTCCCTGCTTCACCTTAGAAGTTTCCAAAACTCTCATGTCTGTTTTCCCTGTTTGTCAATCTCAGCTGTCAACCAAGGGTCAAATAAAATAATTCACACCCAGGTGCCTGTTGCCAGCACTAAATTCCATTGTGCTGGAAGGCACTGGAGGGAAATAGACATAGAGGAAATGAGCTGGCAAGTGGGGCAAACCCTAAAACAGAAGGGAGGCCAGGTAAGAGCTGGCAACACTGGAGTAAATCCAGGGCAGGAAGAGAGGTGAGGACAGAAGAGAGGGCAGCAGGGCTAGTTCAGACCAATTCCCAGCAGGGCTCCTGATCTGAAGGCATTCAATCCAAGAAACAAGAAAGGGACACAGCTTCCAAGCTAGAGAGTGCCTGTGGTGGAGCTAGGTTCCATGAAGGAATGAGCTAAAGAATACAGGGGAGACAAAGACTAGCACTGAGGAAAGAGGCCTTCAGGAATAAGCAGGAAAGAAAAGCCTCCAAATCACAAACCATAGAAGAGACCAGCACCCCTCTGGACATCAGAAAATTGGAGGAAATAGAGAAGGGAGAAAAGGCCTTCCCATATAGTGCATTGTATCCATAGACTCGCCATTCTGTTCCAAACCTACCTCTTCTGGTCAGAGGGCATAGAAGGCTGTTCTAAGCACCACATGGCCAGGGGGCAGTTCTGATGGTTCCATCCAGACATCTTCACAGGGCTCACCCCAGGACAACAATAGATGGTAAGTGTTCACACCCCATTGGTGGACTGAAGGTTGGTTGTTTTTCCAACTTAAAAAATATATTTGAGTTAAATGAATAGACATTGATAATGGACTTCTAAAGATGAAATAGCCAAGCAGATTATTGCAGCATGCATTAGGAACACACGTGGCCTCAGAAATACCTGCCGATACCTGTCAGGAAGCAGCTACCTCCTCCGGCAGCTGAGTGGTCGCACGCTGAGCCACTGAGCAGTTCCTAGCAATGCGGAGTCAAGGTGACCATGGCTGACATCACACATTCAGGGAAAATCCTGAGATAGACGGTGAGGAGATTTAAAGAATCACATTTTGAAATAATACGTTTCTTCCCTGCCTTTAATTTGGTAAACCCTAAAGCCTCTTAATGGCTTTAGGACAGTTTATTTATTAGAAATATCAGTGGCATCTCAGTGACTACAAGGAGAAAAATGGACCAAAATACCACTGATCCAGGATTTTTTTTAATTTGAAGCTTTGGTGACTGAAAAAGATCAGCAAACTGCCCCAACTGATTGGTCTTGAGTGGATTGTGCAAAGATAAGAAGAAGAAATTCTAAATGATTCATTGGTTTTGCCACAGTTTGCTCCATTGTGTGGACAGACACAACACTTTTCACCTATCACATAAAGAGAACACCGCCTTGTCTGGCATATCTCCTAGTCCATATGTCACCTGAGCTTACAGACTCCAGGATGAGAATACCCCACCCCAACCACCACCACCACCCCTGACCTAATGGATAAATTACACAGCTACATCCTTTGACATGCGCTGTTAGAAGTCAAAGGCCTTCAGAAGAATTGCCCTAAGACTATCACGTTTGCCTTCTGAACTTCGCTTTGGGGCTCTGCTCAAGTGCGGTCTGGCAGAGAGGGCACTTCCCTGGCCATAAATAACCATTGAGTCTGACCATACTTTCTCATTCTTAGTGTTGGGAAAGTAGGAGGGCAGCTCTGGTTGCCACCATTTATGTGGCTGGTAACACGTAGTGTCATCAAAAATAAAATTATAAAATCAAATGTATTTGCTCTAATTTGTTCCCAAAGTGATGTATCGAAAAGCTATGTAACCACGGGAGAATATAAACTCCTCAAAGATGCCTTTGGTAAGCTTCTGAAACAAGTCATTGTCAACGGCAATGAAACAGCCCAACAGTCACCATCTATTTGAAATCTTCCAGGGATAAGTTGTCGCTGTAAGAGTTTTCAAAATATTTGCTTTTAAGTAAATTAGATCACACGATATTGCCACACAATAAGTAAATTAGCCACACAATAATGTCAGTCACTCATTTGCATCCTCTTTTGTTTCCCTGAAAGGGGAGAAAAATACGTAGATCCAGCTAGTGGGGGATAACCTACCAATCAGCCGTTGCCAAAGTTTCCCCTTGTCTTCCTCCACCTTTCCAGGAAAACTCCCTCGTCTGAGAAACAGGGCTTTGGATATCTTAGTTGTATGTCCCTGTGGCGGTGTGTTCCCTGTGATAGTGTCATTAATTGTGCATCTCATAAGAAAAAAGAAGGTGATCTCAGACACGAGGTCCTCTATGAGTATTTAGGAGCATCTGAAAAGAGTGGTCTGTCTTCAGCTTAGCTCCGAGAGTATCCTGAGCTAACACAACACTGCCGCTCTTGCTTCTCGCCTGCTCAGCTGTCCATTACAGTGGTCATTTGACTACATTGCATTTGACTACAATTATTATTCCCGTCTATGCCCTCACTAGGACTCCTGGCCTTGAGACTCTGAATGTGTCTTTTTCTCTTTGTGTCCTGAGTCCAGCACAGTGCCTGGCACGTAATAAAAATTCGGTAATGCTTGTTGGGTGAATGGATGGACAGACAGAAGAGGCTCGATGGATATTTGGCAGAATAAATGCAGAGGACAACGTCCACCTAAACCACAAATGCTGCCTTCTTTTATTGAACTTGGAAAGTTCTGACAATGTTTTGAGAACCAAGGTTATGTTTTGACCAAACTAATTTAGTGTTTTGCGAAGCATAATTTTGGAGCCCAAATGACTACGTTTGACAGCGTCTCTTTAAGCAAAACTGCATTTTGTTTAGACCAGGGCATCCTGACTGACAAGTTATATTTTTTTCTTTGTTTGAAAGCCTTTGCAGAATGTATGACTGCACCAGCTATGGATTCTTTCTGGTTTCTGCTGCTTTATAACCTCTGACGGAAAGATCTTGCTTCCAGGAGTACGGTATCTTAGTGGCTTTCCCAGAATCCTTAAAATGCTATAAGAAGGCAATAACATTTACGAGGTACTTGAATTCTGCTAAAATGATTTTGAAAAAATAGGAGTTTTTTTAAAAATGTGTCTCTTTAAGGGATAAAGATTAGAAGCAACGCTGTGGGACCTTGATGTGGCCCACTGAGAGGGCAACGGATGTGCGTCTTTGAGGAAGGGCTTAATTCATAAAGTACTTGACTCAACTCAACGCAAGCAAACCAGATGACTTTGCAAATTTGTCTGTGAATTGAATCATTTGTTCCAATTTCGTGTTTCAGACTTTCTGAGAATATTTCCAAGAATACCCAGGAGGATTCAAAGTGTGAATAAACCCAGATTTCTCTCTCTTCTCTTAAAGTAAAAAATGTAGGTAATAAAGGACAAATTACAACATTTGCATTTTAGGGTTTAACATAAGCTTACACAAATTGATTATTTTGTGGCAAGTTCTAACCTGAGACATTAAAAAAAAAAAATCAACTCTGACTTCAGAGAAGATGGTGTGAGCAAGTGGAAGGCAGAATTTAGCTTATTGTTTGACTCTGGTTTCTTTTTCCTGTACTATCTTTATAAAGGCTGTAAGTAGCAGCTTAGAGATGCTGGAGAGCTTTTTTTCTTTTTTCTTTTTTTTCTTTTTTCCTCCCTTCTCTAAAAGAAGACTTGGCCAGAAACTGCATTATTTGCATGTGGTAGGATCTTGACATATCCTGTGCTTTATCTTGTCCACATTGTAAAAGGTGCCTCTGGACTTTAGGATTTCAAACAAATCAGCAGTTGCTGAACACCGCGCGGAAAATGTATCCATTCCAAACGGAGTCATCATCGCCGGTGACGTTCTCCTCTCCAAACCTGAAAAAGCTGCAAACTGGTAACACAAACCACATGGTCACTTCAATTCCACTCTCACCCTTGGCTGAACAAGTGCTGCCTGGCAACCTTGCCGTCAGCTGGGCCCGTGCTAATCGGAGCAGCACTGCCCTGTAGTTAAATCGAATGCCTGCTTTCTGGGAACCCTTCAGTGAATGCTTTTCCTTCTTATCAGTTTTCTCGGTACTGTTTGAAAAGGGCTTCTGTGGATGAGAAGAACAAGTCCTCATAAAGGGAGCTGCTGAAATAGTAAAAAAAAAAAAAAAAAAAAAATTCAAGTATTCTAGAGACTCTGCAAAGAAACGTCCCGCAAGGACAGCCTGCGTGTTGCTTTGGACTTGGGCCCCTCAGATGCATGGCCCCAGCCTCCCTCGTCCCGGAGTTCTCTCTCCCTGTGGAAACTCAGCGAGGATCCAGCGTTTGGAACAAAGAAATTAGGATCTGAAGACTCGAAACACAAACGTGGCCTTCTTCTATCTGGCTCTGGAGACAATGACACTATCTTAAGGCCCACATGCTTAGGGGGAAAATATGTATTTGGAACGCACGGATGATGACGACATCCCTTCAAGTAAGCCTGGTTATGACCGAGATGACAAATTTGCTGAGATAATTGAGCATGTGAAAAGTGACACTTCCAGGAAAGAGGGATGGCCAAGCAGCCACACGGATGGTGTCTAATGCGAGGGAAGGTCGATAGGAAATTGGATTCACCTGGCAGAATTGGACTTCACTTTCTGGCCAAATTGCATAAATAAAGATATCATTCAACTCTTGCTGTTCCCCGGTTGACAAAATGATAGCATTTCAAGCGACTGGTACTGTCTCTGCACACTGTTGGCACTTAATAAATGTGAGTTTGCTCTTCCCCAATCAGGCAAATTTCCTCTGAGAACCCTGGGTTCAGAGCCCCTTAGGTGCATGCGATGCTTACCACAGCTCTGTGGGCCTTTTTTCTTTTTCTTTCTAATCGTATTTATTTATTTTTGAGAAACAGAGAGACGGAGCACAAGCAGAGGAGGGGCAGAGAGAGAGAGGGAGACACAGAATCCGAAACAGGCCCCAGGCTCCGAGCTCTCAACACAGGGCCCAACGTGGGGCTTGAACTCACAAACTGGGAGTTGCCTCACCTTCTTTCCTGAAGCCTACAGTGACTAAGACAAAGGGAATAATCTGAAAAGGAGTTGAAAAATCCAGCCATATTCCAGCTACTTTTTTTGAGTAAGACTTTAAAAAAAAATAATAATGTTTATTTTTGAGAGAGAGAGAGAGTGAGCATGAGCTGGGGAGGGGCAGAGAGAGAAGAGGACAGGGGATCCGAAGCAGGCTCACACTGACAGCCCAGAGCCCAACGTGGGGCTCAGACTCATGGACCATGAGATCATGACCTGAGCCAATGTCAGACCCTCAAACAACTAAGCCACCCAGGCACCTCTGAGTAAGCCTTCTTAAAGTAAGCTTTTCATGTGTCCTTAATCTCGGGATCCTTGAACCCAAGAACTTGGATGGACTTGATTCTAAAGGTAAGAATACCATACCCCAAAAGGAGTAGATGGTTCCAAGTCAAAAAAACACAGGACAGCCTGGCTCTTGTGAATCAGAGAGCAGGGGTAATTTTTATTTGTTCACCTTCACCTAGAGTTGCTCAATGAACAGGCAAAATATTATATGTGTGTCTGGAACTAACAGTATGCACACATCAAAGGTTACCCCATAATTAAAAACATATCCACATTTTAGATTTTTGTTATTATGGACAGAAAAGACTTTGGACCTTACTTAATGTTCCTGTTCCAGTCTTTTCATTCACAAGTCCAGCTCCTGAAATACTCAGAAATCCACCTACTGACTGAACACCCCCCATGCCCCCCAGGACGCACATGTTCTGGCTTCTTCCATTGCCCATTTTCCTTCACCTGGCCAGTAGGGAGAGTAAATCACATCCCAGTGTTTGTTGTAATCACCCTCTGTGCAAGTGTACAGATGTAACTTTCAGGGCTATTATTTGCCATTCAAATAATAAATGAAATTGCTTATATTTGCATATGTTCTATTTCCCAAGTGTTTTACACTTGCTATCTTCTTTGATTGTCACTTCTGGGAAGCAGGCAGAAATAGATATTAACACCCTTATTCTAGTGATAAAGAAACAGATATAGAGGTGAAAAAAATGTCTTAGGGAAATATATTCCACGTAGAACTGTCACCAGGTGGTGGAAGGCAAGAAGGTGATTTCTTTCTTTTTAGTTGAGATTCCTGTGACGGACACAAGTGGGCCAAAGTCAATGAAGTTTAAAATATATTGCCCATTATTTCAGTTCTAGTGTGTTTCGAACAACTTTTAAATAGCATAAAGCTGAATTTCTCACAGGTACTTTTCCCAGAAATCTGTCTCGATCACCATTTAATCTAACCTATGCCTTCCCTCCAGACTTGATTGGGCTGCTTTTTTAATCCATGCTTTATCCTCTGCCTTCTGCCAAATCCGGCGTAGGCCTAACCCTAGGTGCCCCCCTCTATCTGAATGTAGTCTCTTTTCTCTTATCCGCTTTCTAGAAACAATTAAATGCACAGCTTTCATTTCCTTCCCAGCCCCAGTGCCTTAGCTGCACTGGGGTCTAAACCCAGTCTTGAGCCGGTCTCTCCAAACATAAAAGGTCTTGAACCGTCTCTCCAAACATAAAAGAGGCACAAGCTGATCACCAACATTTAGAGCACTCTTTCTCTTTCTGCAGACTGCCCCCCCTTCCCATGACCAACTCCTCCCAGTCAAAGAAAGCTTTCTCCTGGCATTGTTCTTTTCAACATACGAGGGAAAATGTTTCCCTCCTTTCCCTAATTCCTTCTTTGATTAGCAGCTGCAAGCTAGGTATGGTGACTTTCAACTACAAAACATCTCTGAAGCCTGTTGCTACCAGTAACACAACATACAACTTTTAAACAACTCTTTCTGATACAAACTGTTCTAGCCAAAGAGTTCCTCTGAACTGATTTCTAAAATGGGTGATATTCTTCCAGAACAAAACGTTTTATGCTAGATTTTTTTCAATGGTGATTTAAATCATTGCATGACCCATTTATCCTTAAAAGCTCAACTTCTTTCCTGTTATGCAGCTCGGTTCGGTAATGATTTCTAGCACAATGATAATGTAAGGGTCCCTTATGACTTCCAAAATGCTCAAAGTGCTTGAGCATTTGGTTTTAGAAATCCTCACAGGGTCCTTTTTAAGGGGAATGCAATAGGTAGGTGCATCCGTGTAGATTTGGAGAAGAGCCAGTGAATGGTCAAACGTCTTTTTTGACTGGCTTCAGCTTTATTAAGACTTTTTAACTTATTTCCCAAAAGGTCGTGTGCATGTCATATACCCCACATTTCTCCTATTTAAAATGGCAATTATCTGGAACTCAGTTACTTCTTCCTTTAGTTCTACAATGTGTAGGTAGTTAGTAATTTTCCCAGGCTCCAACTGTTCACTTTCTTTGTACCCTACTAGACCTGTCTCTCTGTACCCTGAAACCTATACTATCCAATACAATGGCCATTATTTCTATTTGGATTTAAATTAATTAAAATTAAATAAAACAGGCAAAGGAAATAAAAGCAAAAATAAACTATTGGGACTACATCAAAATTAAAAGTTTCTGCACAGAGAAGAAAACAATCAACAGAACTAGAAGGCAAACTACTAGATAAAAGAAGATATTTGCAAATGGCATATCCAATAAAGAGTTAGCATCCAAAATATACAAAGAACTGATACAACTTAACACCCAAAAAACAAACGATCCAATTAAAAAAATGGGCAGAAGGCATGAACCAGACATTTTTCCAAAGAAGACATCCAGATGGCCAATAGACAATAAAAAGATGCTCAACATCACTCATGTCAGTGAAATGCAAATCAAAATTATGATGAGATATCACATCACCTGTCAGAATGGCTAAAATCAAAATCACAAGAAACAACAAGTGTTCGCAAGGACGGAGAGAAAAAGGAACCCTCTTGCACTGTTGGTAGGAATGCAAACTGGTGTAGCCACCATGGGAGACAGTTTCCTCCCGGAGTTTCCTCAAAAAAATTAAAAATAGAACTACCTACAACCCACTGCTGGGTATTTACCCCAAAGATACAAAAACAGTAATTCAAAGGGACACACGCACTCCTATGTTGATAGCAGTGTTATTTACAATAGTGAAACTGTGGAAGCAGCCCAAGTGTCCATTGAGAGATGAATGGATAAAGATGTGGTATATATGTGTGTATGTGTATATATTCAGCCACATAAAACAGAATGAAATCTTGCCACTTACACCACCATGGATAGAGCTAAAGAGTATAATGATAAGCGAAGTAAGTTAGTCAAAGAAAGACAAATACCATATGATTTCGCTCATATGTGGAATTTCAGAAAAATAACAAATGAGCAAAGGGAAGAAAAGGGAGAGAGAAACCAGAACACAGTCTCTTAACTACAGAGAACAAACTGATGGTTACCCGAGGGGAAGTGGGTAGCGGGATGGGTGAAATGGGGGATGGGGATCAAAGAGTATACTTATCATGACGAAAAAATAAAATAAAATAATTTTAAAAATTAACTAAAACAAAAAATTTAGATCTTCAGTTACACTGGCCACATTTTAAGGGCACAGTAGCCATTAGCCTCATGTGGCTCAGTAGCTACATACACTGCACTGGACAGTGTAACCATAATACATTTCCATCATCACAGAAAGTTCTACCGGACAGCACTACTGTAGATTATACGGTCCATAAGAACAAAGACTGCACCTGTCTTTCGTATGGCAGCACGGGACCTTAAGTATTCAGCATATAGTAAGTGCACAACAATATTTGTTGAACAAATACTTCATCCAGGAAGATCCCTCCCTACTCCCAGTGTGGGAAGACAGGGAAGGGGGCTTTAAAAAGAATTCCTCATTGAAAAAAGCAAAAGTGACAGCCTAGCTAAAATGACAGCTGATAAATGTGGGCAAGAGGAATGGCCATAAGCCAAACACAAGTATGTACTCCGTCTTGCAAAATTCAGTAATTGCGAAAAGATTCGTATCTCACAATGAGTTAAATATCCGTTCAGCACTTAGCTTGAATTTTTTTTTTTCCAAAATCTGGCTACTTTATCCAAACTAGCAATTCAAATTGTTGATCTTAACCAACTCCTGGTTAGAGTTGGAACAACAAAAATGACAACAACCAAAAAAAAACAAAAAACAAAAAACCCTCTCATTGGGATTATCATCAGGTTCCCTGGTTAGTTCTTCATGAAGTCAACACTTGAGTTCAATTTGCAAAGAGTGAGAAACAAATTGGGGGAAATAACACTAAAGGTACTTGCCACACAAGAACTTCTTTCTATAAAGGCAGTTCCTAATGGGAAAATGCATTGGCTTGGGGAGTTTACTTATAAGTTCTTTGTTAAAGTCATTTTTCCCATAGAAACAACATCCTAAGATGGGCGACTCCGAGAACAGCCTTCCGAAACCAAGTCACCCATTGCCATGGCCGAAGTAGACAGTTAAGACGACGTGCGTACCGCTGATTCTCTGGGGAAATACATTCAAATTCTAATTTGGGGTCCCTGAATAGATGCCTCACCTAGCTGTCCCTGCCTGACTTAACTCTGAATTAGTGGTGGGGATTTTGTGGCCTTAGGCCAAGAGGGCAAGAGCCCCAACAGTGAGGAAACCAAAATGGGGAGAAGCAGAGACCCAGAGTGAAGAGGTGTCAGGAGCTCCAGAGTAAGGAGCAGGATGACCAAGGGGTGAGAAGCAGAAATAAGGCATCTGGGAGGTGCTAAGGTAAGGGCACAATGGTGAGGGAGAAAGCAGTGGTGGAGGAATACAAGGGAACACGCTTTCCCCATTTAATACCACCCGTCAAACAGCCATGACCCCTCTTCCTCACCGCACACAGCCCTGTGATAAACCCATAAATGGTGCACGCCTCCTCAGTTCCCTTAGGATAAACCAGAATCCGACTTTGGCCTTAGATCCATTTGTCTGGCTCTTCTCCTGCCTTAGCTGTCACCAGGCTGCCTGGACCTCTTCTCCTCAGCCACATGGGTCCTCTCTCTATCATTCTCATGCCCCCTCCCCACGCAGATCTTCAAATAGGCTACTTACTTAACCTGGAAGTTCCTCCATTTCCTTCTGGGTGAATTAATTCCTATCCAAACTTCACATTTCAGCTTTGATCACTTCCTCAAGAAAACCTTCTTTGAACTCCTAGATCAGGTTCAATTTCTCCTCTCTTTCTATTCTTACAGCACACGTACTTTTTTTTTCCCTCATTGCATTATCAGAGCTGTGGTTTTACATCTATTCGTGTAATTGTTTGATTAAAGGCTATTTTTGCTCATGAGTCTAGACTGAGCTCCAGAAGGTCTATTTCTGCTCAACACTGTGCATGGCACATAATAGGTATTCACCACATATGTATTGAGTGAATGCATGAATGAATGAAAAGCAATGAAAAAAGACGGTTTTCAGGGTTTAGTTGAGGGAGCTTAGGGGTTAGCTTCTCCTGATTACGGAGGAAAAGGCAAAGAGGGGTGGTGCGTAAGCATACCCGGCTGTTCATAAATAAGAAGTGACCGTAAATGAAGAGTTGCCTCTGTTCCTTTGACAGTTAAAATGTTTATGCAATTCGGTATGTTTTTCCATTCTTTCTCTCAAGCCATCCTCCTTTCTCCTCTTGTATGATTTATTCTAAGAGGCTGAGGCTGAGTTTTTTTAGTGTAATTGAGAAGACGGGAGGTTCTGTCCTCCAGTAGAACACACACTTCCTCTCCTTAAAAGAGAAAAAATACTTTAGAAAGCTAAACTGTTCACAGAACACTCGATTTAGAATTGTCAGAGGGGAAAAAAATCAAGATAGAAAGTAGCTTCTTTGCCTTATTTTTATGACTGCAATTGAATAACAGCAGATCAAGAAAATAAATGTGCCTATATGTGTAGTTTGTAGGACCTTGAGGAGTTTTAAGACGGGGAGTACTGGAGGGGCGCCTGGGCGGCTCAATCGGTTAAGTGTCCGACTGCAGCTCAGGTCATGATCTCGGTTTATGAGTTCGAGCCTCGCATCGGGCTCTGTGCTGACAGCTCAGAGCCTGGAGCCTGTTTCGGATTCTATGTCTCCCTCTCTTCTCTGTCTGCCCCTCCCCCTCTCACGCTTTGTCTCTCTCTCTCTCTCAAAAATAAATAATTCACTCTGATAGGATTAGCCTCCTAAGAATATACCAGTATTTACGCTTTGTGCTTCTGACCTTAATGGGTTAAAATGGAATGAGGCAGCATTTTCAGTATTCATTTTGTTGTGTTCTGCTCAAGTCAAAAAAAGAATTGCTTGTAAAGGCACAAAACGTCATCCTTCTTGCACTTGCCCTGACCCCAGCATCTAAAAATACAAAATGCTGGAATTTCTAGAGAAGGTGACTTAAAAACCAACAAACTTAAGAGGGCTAATTGTTTAAGGTCTAAACATAGCCCACAGAAGACAGAAATAGGGAGGTATCTCTCCAAGAGACACTGCCTGCATGCAACTGGGCACACAATTCATTTTGAAAGACTTTTTGTCTCTGCACTTTTAAAGAGAAGCACGTCCAGCATAATGGGTAATCGTGTCATCTTGGCTACCTTCTGTCTACAAGTGGGGTTAATTTTAGTCTGATCCTTATTTTGAACACATGGAAGATTTTATATTACTCGTCAACCTTGGTTGGAAGCTGAAGACAGCCCTTGCGTCTCATAGAAAGTATCTTCTGTTTGAAGAGATTTTCCCGCCACGTGTTAAAGCCAGAGAGAGTGGCTGTGGATTTAGAAAAGGTTGCACCTGTTCTTATGTGTCCCGTTGTGGCTAACTTGGGCTTGGCTTTCAGTTTAACTTTTCTTTTCCCTGTGATATGTACTCTACTTCTTAGTTTAAATACACATTTCAAAACACTTCCTTTGGGTTCTAGTGTGAAGGAAATTGATCACTCTTCATCTGTATGTTTTTAATTGACTTCCTCCTTCCTGGCTAGGAAATTAGCTTTCTCCTCTCTTATTTGATCTGTGAAACAGTATATGTGACACCTTCCCAGACAACAAGAGTTAATGAATCTTAAATGCTGCAGACTTCACCTGACAGAGGCTCCACGTTCCCACATAACTTTAAAAATATAACAATCAAGCTCACAACTGAGCTTCTCGTTGCAAAGCATTGGCTGACATTGTTTTCCATAAAATATTGGAAAAGGTGGCTATTGTCTCAGCTGCAAGGCACTCTTTAAGAATCAATTGCCTTCTCCCTGTACAGAGTTGCCAAAGTGGGTATCTGATCCCTGAACTCTAAAAGTATTTATTTATTTCTAGTCTCATATCAGTTGTTTTTATTCCCATTAAAATTGAAATCTAACGTTTGAACCGAGAGGGATCAATAACATCTGAGCATGACTATGCCCGAATATTTCACAGTCCATTGCAAGAGGTTGTTGTTGTTCGTCCTGGTTGTTTGCCAAACTGCCACCTGGGCAGGTCGGTGACCAAACAGGTGATAATGTTCTCACAGTCCCACAGAAAACACACCCTGAACTCCTATTGCCACACTGCAATTCCTTGACTTTCAGTGCTTTATAGATTTTCCTTTTGTTCGAGGGATTATAGTCCGCTGGTGAGATAAATAGCTCTACAATTCCCGATCTCAGGCGACTAAGGTGGCGTTTACTTCTCAGAAGAAAACCCTCCTCCAAATCCTGGAATGTACTCTAGTTATGACCTCCAGGGGATTCCACTGCCCAAACAGCCTATTTTCCTAGGAAGGAAACTTCCTAGATTCTCTTTGTAAATACTCTTCACCATGGGGAAATTTTGTGACTGTGACCTCCTACATTCCTCCATCACGTTGTTTCAACCAATCACAGAAATACATCGGAGCTCTCTCCCTCTCTCTCTCTCCCTCCCACCCCTCCTTCCCTCCCTCCCTCTCCCTCCCTCTCTCTCTCTCTCTCTCTCTCTCTCTCTCTCCCTCTCTCTCACATACACACACACCCACACACCCTGCACCCCCTGTGTGCACATCTACTCTGACCTCCCCCAGAGATGGAAGTTTTCAAGGAAATAAAAATTTTCTTAGTAACTGATTTTCCTGGGATGAATTAATTAGCAGTCTCTTCCTCAAATCCTGTTCCCTCTTTTACTTTTCTTTCTCTTGCCAGTTTTGTCCTATTCATTTTTAAGACGAGAATACTCTTTTTGTTTGTTTGTTTTCCTACCTTCTTTTATCATAATTTCATTATTGTTTTCATCTTCCACATCAAGCAGTCAGTTTGGTTTTTAAATAAGTCTTTTAATGTCTTGGAAAAAAAGGGTCAGTTGGGGAACAGAAACAGGGGAAATGGAGCTTTGTCATGTTTGTAGAAAGAAAAGACGAAGCCAAATGAAAATTGCAAGATCTGTTACTTTAGTCCATCCATAATTTTCCCCTGACCAAGTGTAATACTTCAGACTTTCTCCCTGATTTGAATGGAACTGACACACTGCAGGTGCCACACTTTAGATTTAACAATGAAAAAAGTCCATTTCTTTTCTAGTTCCGCAGCAAAGACATCACAAAAGATAAAGTTATCATGAGCTAATTACAGTCCTTGAAAATTACCTTTGTGCTTTGCAAATATGCATTTTTTTTCTTTGCTGGTGATGAAGAAGTTGGCAGTTTAAATAAAAAACACTATTTAAAGTAACAGAGTACAGTTATATAACCTTTTCACATAAATCACACAATAACTCTTTGTGCTTTGGAAAAAAAAAAAAAGAACTGCAGTGCTTGTTAAGAAGATTTATTTATATAATAATCTATGCAAAGGGTTTTTTTTTCCCCCTTTTATAAAAGTGGGATGTTCCTTTTTTAACCTCTGGAAGTTACAGACTAGAGGGCAGGAATATCCTCCAATCACCGCATTTAATTGCACACGCCCCAGCTACTAAAGACTCCAACTTAAGTAGTGTCTTGGCATTACTAGGTCCTTATTTCTAAGCACACAGAAAACTGAAGAAACAGTGCGTGCCTACTAAATAAATAAAAATAGAGAGTCAAAATCCAATCCACTAGATGGATTCCTTCTCATCCACAGGTCACATTAAGACCTGTGATCATTTTTCTCATTTTTCTAGGAATAATTTTTCTTCGAGTATTTTAGATGAGTCAAGGGGCAGTGAAATCCATGGGACCACTGATGCCCTATAGTTCCTGCACTGATTCTCTATAATTCTTCCATCAGGTCCTTGTTTCTCCACTCAGGTTCCTACCCCACCCCTGATTTGCTCCCCTTAAACTTATTTGCTGATTTAAACCAAGCGATAGTTTTTCATTATTTACAATTTTGTCCCTACCACTTGAAAATGTCCCTGATATACAACGTCCTGACATCAAATTAATCTTATGTCACTGACCAGTCCACCCTGAAGAACCAGGGCTATACGTATAAATTGCTAAATGCTGATCTTGGCTCTATCTGACCCACTTAATCCTCAGTCCAGAGGATCACTCCAAGATGAGCTGTCCTTTCATGAAGATACGCCTAGTGGAGGCATTTTATTGGTCAAATATATCTATTCTAACTCTTTCTGAACACTGGGGCTTCTGAAGACAGGGAAACCCACAAGGGCTTTCTTGTGTGTCCTTATCTTTCATTGAGATGCTGACCTAACTTTTAAAAGCTATCTCCATGGAAAATTCTGGGCTCTACTCCAAAACCAACCAGTAGGAGGTGGCTCTCTTAATCAGTGACTGTGTTCCGTCTTTATATAAACAGGTTAAGCCAGCTGCCAGTGCCTCTGCGACCAATTCCGGCTCACATTACCCTTAGCTGAAAGATGGGCCTGAACCAAAGCTACATTATGAAAGCAGAGAACTCTACCTCTCCCAGGTTGTAGCAAAAGACTTCGTTGCCATATATGGTGACCAGAATCATCAGCAATCTTAATTTTTTCCCTCAAGACAATGAATAAAATGTGGCACATGTTCATTGCCAGAAGGGATGAGATTTTTACCACCCTGCCAATTGGAAGGAAAGTCTCAGAAGAAAAAGAGGAAATTTGATTCTTCTCATCACGTCATTGTCAAGCTACTCATTTTCCTAACACAAGGGGGAAAATGATAAAAGTAGAGACAGTTCTTTGGTTATATATGGAATGGAATGATTGTTAGGGTAGGACTTGATTAACTGGAGAGACATCTTCCCACCAGCTAATCCACAAAGGGCTTCCATAGCCCTGGATGGAACTCAAGAGTGTCGGTCATCGAATCAAAGGCATGACTAATCCTGAAGGCACTGCTAGCAAAATCTGTTACTTTCCTAAGACCTCCACTTCTCTCCTTTGACCCTGAGGATGTTCCTCAAAATCATGAGTCTCCCCAGAGCAGCAACAAACCACATGGGATAAACGAAAAACCTGGAATAATAAAAGTCTTCTGAGCAATACTTACAGATGTTGGCCAAAAACAATCAAGGCAGAAAAGGTGATCCATCATGTTCATCTGCCGAAAAAATCTGAAACTTGAAGGGTGCTTGAGTGGCTCAGTCGGTGAAGCGGCCGACTTTGGCTCAGGTCATGATCTTGTGGTCTGTGGATTCGGGGCCTGAGTCGGGCTCTGTGCTGACAGCCCGGATCCTGGAGCCTGCTTCAGATTCTGTCTCTCTCTGCCCCTCCCCCACTCATGCTCTCCCTCTCTCTCTCTCTCTCTCTCTCTCTCCTCTTCCTCTCTCTCTCTCTCAAAAAATTTAATTAATTAATCAATTAATTAATTACGTAAAAAATCTGAAACTTGATTATGGTCATTATACCAGAAGCAAAAGAGAAACAAAGCACACAAACAAATGAAAACCTCCCCATGCATTGTGTTCTTATAATGTACTGGTAAAGAATATTCTGCTTACATTAATCATTATAATGGTAATAATTAGGAATTCTGGACCTTGCTTCTGAAAGAAATACTTTCCCAGAGAAAGGATTTTACCGTGCTATCACATTGATTTAAAATCACTGAATTAAGGCCACTGGTTTATAGGTCAAGCCATATTTGAATGGCTTAGAATAACGTTTCTCTCTTTTGCTACCAGAATTGAATGCAAAGTGTGGAAGGCCCTTATGTTGATCTTATTTTCAAAGACATGCAATATAGCTACTGCAATTCCAGTAGGATTCCTCTGGGGTTTTTTGGGTTTTTTTTGTTTTTTATTTTGACAGCATAACACTACACCCATGGGAGCTGAGCTTTTCAGGTGTTAAAGAGGATTTGTTATAAGAAAATGATTATAATAGGATTGAATGTAATTGAAAGTCAAGGTACAGTAGCCATACGGTGTATCAGCGAGTGTCAAAACTTGCAGTGAGGGCGGAGTGCCTTTTGCTAAGTAAACAACAAAAGTGGAGAGAGAAGAAAATATTCTCTGCACAACAGGATGTACAAGGTTGGCCAACCAGATAAGCCTGCCCCGCCACAGTGGGTAGCAAATTCACAGGTGCTACAGCACTTCCCTGGCAAGAGGGGCTATGAACAGCTCCCACCTTCTCGCCCCACAAGAATGTTTTGAAAACAAATTATATAATAATCTGAATTCTCCTCTAGAACTTCACAGACGGCAACCACAGGCCCTCTGAAGCTCCAGGAGGGAAAGGCCCATCCCTTAGTCATTGCCCCGGCCCTTCCAGGCCCAGACATGAGTGTCAATCTGAGTCCCGTCACACCTTTGCTAGGTTCACTGACACAGGTGGACACGCGCACACGTGCACACACATGCACACCAGGCAAGAACTGTCTTTCCGTGTTTTCACTTCTTTTCTTGAAAATGCCATTCTCTTTCCAATAGCAGTGGGTTATCAAGCATTGGAACGCTTTTCCATGGAGATAGTCCCATGAAGAATGCATATAGCCTAACCACTCAGGCATCATAAATAATAAGCCCTCAAGATCAGAACTGAGTGGGGCAGCAAACAGAAGTAGGAGAGTAACAAGTGACTGCTGGTCCCCTCTCTATCCTTTATAAGGCTTTTTTCTTTCTCCATATTTGCTTTCTGGCCATTTCAGGATGTCATTAGGCAACTTGGTCATAACTTCTATTAGCAGCTATATGTTGGTTGACTTTTCATTGCTATCTATGACTGTACGTGAACGGAAGCAGGACCTGAAGTGTAAGGCCATGTTCATCTTAGACAAACAGCTGGAGAACATTCTTTCCAATCATTACTGCTAGTTCTTTACTGCTGTGGCATCCCATAACAGCCTTTGGGGAAGACAGATGTTAGGGTAGGCAAGACCGGGAAATTTCTATCATTGCTATTAGCATTCATGTATATATTGTGTTTCTCAAGCATGAGATTCATTTACAGAATGACACAAGACAGCAAATGGCATGCATGGACTCGAGTCGAGTGTTTTGAGGTGCTTTTTCTTCACACCAAGTGCATTTCTATCTGCATTCGCAATAAACAGAAATGTAAGCATCCTATATTATGTCTCAAACACGAAGGTAATTTTTTTCTTCTAATTGTTGTTGCCTCCAAATCGTGCAGAGTCATTTCAGAAGATTCATATCACACTTAAGGAATTTTCTCTCCTCCCTTCTGCCTAGGTTCTTGGTATTTTTAAGTTTGTCGCCAGCCTTTGCTGTCTTTTCTCCTCTGCAGGGCTTCCCTTCTATCTCAACGCTAGCCAATGTTCTAGACACACCAACATAAGAGACAATCGTGAGAAACAACCTAAAATGTGAATAAATGTAACCATCACCAGCCAGCCAGCATTGGACGACATATATATGCATATATGCATCATTTTAAGTTATATTTGGCATTTTGAAAACGGTTTTGTACCCTACATCTGAATATATGTTTTCAGTGATTTGTGAATTAATATTTTACCCTACACCATGATGTCATTCTAAGAACAATGTGTTCAAAGGAACCATAAAGCCTCTGTATTTAGGACTACTCACCTCCCAGGCTGATGACAGAATACCACATTAAAGCAAAGTTGTTGTTGCCTTTATGAACCAGGCAATCAACTAATTACCTGCTTTGATTCGAATATCCCTCACTTTTAAAATTTTCACTTCTCCTGTTGGGTTAGAGTAAACCATGCTGTGGCAATGTCCATAAGTAATAAATGTCAAGGTATGCCACCAGCAAAACCAATTCGTATGACACGACATAGAAATTCAAATATTTACTATACTGTCATTACAGATGTCCCCTGTTGTTTGTCACACCTCCTCCCTTTGAACACATTTCTTTCATTCCAAGCCTGCTTCCCCAGGCTCCATAGAGGATCATTCTGCTTGAAACACAAACGTGACTTCCACGTCAGAATCCTTAATAAAGAAGTTCTGTCATAAACCATTTGTTCCTTTGATCACTGCTCTGTGTTCTTTCACGCTTCGTGAACTTTAACCTCAGTTAATTTTGTTTTGTTCCTTTTGCACATTCTCAGGGCTCAGAATTCTGACCGGCCAGTTTTCCTATCACGGCAGCCCACCAATGAGCACCTGCCACATGGCCCTCCTCTTCCTTCACCCTCTCCAGGAAAGCTCCCTCTTCGGGGAAATGTGGTCAAATCCAAACTCAACTTGACTTTGTATTTTAAATTTTTTTTTCAACGTTTTTTATTTATTTTTTGGGACAGAGAGAGACAGAGCATGAACGGGGGAGGGGCAGAGAGAGAGGGAGACACAGAATCGGAAACAG
The DNA here is from genome assembly GCF_027475565.1 of Acinonyx jubatus. Classification (NCBI taxonomy): domain Eukaryota; kingdom Metazoa; phylum Chordata; class Mammalia; order Carnivora; family Felidae; genus Acinonyx; species Acinonyx jubatus. Next base: position 25,977,501 of record NC_069385.1, read on the forward strand.
GCTCCAGGCTCCGAGCCATCAGCCCAGAGCCTGACGCGGGGCTCGAACTCACGGACCGCGAGATCGTGACCTGGCTGAAGTCAGACGCTTCACCGACTGCGCCACCCAGGCACCCCGGTTGGTTTGCATTTTAAAACAATTCTTACCTGGAATTACAGTACGGTTTTTCGCCTCCAGATTTAAAAATGAACATGCTAGTGATGTCATATTTGTGAAGATCTAATGTCATAATAATTTCGTAAATATTCAAGATACCCTCCTTTGGGTCACAAGGAGAATTCCTTTTCCTTTACCCCCTGTGAACTTAGGCCTGACCATGTGGTTTGTATTGGCCGGTGAAATGATTAAGAGACAAGGTGTAATTCCTATTTTTCTCCTCTAGTCATATTGGGATCCCTGAGTCTAGATGGTGCTCCCACGAGCCTGGATCCTTAGGTAATTATGATGAGCAAAGCCCCCACCAACTTGCATTGACTTGTAGCAGAAGTTAATCTTTGGGATTATTTGTTGCCACAGCATAGCCTATAGCGTTCTGACTAACTTATAGATAGTAATTTGTCCTTTCCCTTAGTGTCACGGCAGGGCTCCCCTTCTTTGTAATAATAATGCTGTGTATTTCAAAGCTTTAAAGCATGTCTTATCGCTCATTTTCAAAGTTTTCTTTTTAGGTTACCATTTTCAAGTCTCAGATGGAAAGCCCAACACATAAAAAGGAAAAAGATTCCATCATTTCTAAAAGCAATCATTTCTAAAGGCAATCATTTCTGTAGGCAGAATTAGAACAGATCTGATGTCTGGCCAGTGCTCTCTCCTCCAAACCAGAAATTACAAAGAAATCCAGGTTACAATCCAGTTAGAGGCATAGGCATAGAGGCATAGACTATTAAAGCTGGAAAAACTTCAGAGCTCATCTGATCCAGGTACCTGGTTTTAAGAGGAAGATCCCGAGACCCAGTGGATTTAAAAGAGTGTCTTAGCTACCACCACACATCACGTAGTTAGAGGTTGGGGAAGGCAAAAACTCAGACCCATTTGCCAGTGTTTTTCTTTGATAATATGAGTGCCCTAAATTGAAAGGAAACTTCTTGAGGACTCCAAGAACACATATGCATCGTCTCAGTTTTTGGATTAAGAAATTTAATCCATAATCTTTGGATGTATCTTTCAGATCTGAGTTATGGTTAGTAAAAAAAAACAAAAAACAAAAAATTCTTGCCTGGAAAACTGGATAACCGTGTGCAAGAAAACAAAATTGGACCCCTGTTTTACACCACTACAAAAATTAACTTGAAATGGATTAAAGCCTTAAGTGTAAGATCTGAAACCATAGAATCCCTAGAAGAAAACACAGAAAAAAAGCCCCTTGACATAAGGATTAACGAGGGCTTTTTAAGATATATTTGCAAGCTGTATATCTCAAAAGGGGTTAACATCAAAAATATATAAAGAACCTATACAACTCAATAGTAAAAACAAACAATTAAAAAAACAGGCAGAGGAACTGAATAGACATTTTTCTGAGGTACACATAATAAAATGCAAATCAAAAGCACAGCGGGTTGTCATCTCAACCTATTAGAATGACTGTCATCAAAATGACAGGGGACAACAAGTATTGGTGAAGATGTGGAGAAAAGGGAACCCTCATGCACTGTTGGTGGGAATGCAAACTGATGCAGCTATTGTGGAAAACAGCATGGATGTTCCTCAAAAAATTAAAAATGGAACTACACTATGATTCATTTTTGCAATCTTACTTCTGTGTACACATCCAAGGAAATGAAAACAGGATACCATGGTGATAACTGCATCCCCATGTTTGAAGCATTATTCCCAAGAGCAAACATATGGAAAAAACCTAAATGCCCTTCAGTGGATGAATGGATAAAAAAAGATGTAGTATACATACACACTGGAATAGTATTCAGCCATGAGAAAAAAGGAAATCCTGCCATTTGCAACAACATGAAATGAAACTTGAGGACATTATGCTAAGTGAAATAAGCCAGGCAGGGAAAGCCATACTGCATGGTATGAATGATACGTGGCATCTAAAAAAAGCCAAACTTGTATAAACAGAGTAGAATGGTCGTTTCCAGGTCCTGGCGAGTAGGTAGCAAAAGTGGGGGAGATGTTGGTCATTGAATACAAACTTCCGGTTAGAGGATGAATAAGCTCTGGAGATTTAATGCACAGGACTCACTCGACAATGTTCTGGTGGGTTCCCTCATTTTTGTGACTCTAACACCCAGCCCAGTGTCTGGACAGAGTAAGTGTCAATATGTATTTGCTTCTCCTTGCAAGACCCAGTTCAATTCTCTTTTCAGCATATCCTGCTGAGTTAGTAACAAGTTGATGGTGGCTCAGTTAACAAATCACCTGGATGACAGAGGTGATGAGCTGGCACTGTGCCAGCCTAAATGATTTCTTTGTACACACTCATAGGAGACGCTAAGAAGAATGAGAGAAAAAAGCCCTCTCATATTTTTAACAAATTAGAGGAAAAGTTGATTGACTTCAAGGAGTGTAAACACCACCTCCCAACATACGCACATTCCAATCCCATCCCCACTAATTCTGGAGATTACGGGCTTGTATAGAAGGCATGTTCTTATCCCCCAGTATGGTTAGCCACTCCCCAAGATGAAACTCCCTGTCTGAAGATGAGGAAATTGATGCTATGGGCCAGATACTGTATATGGATTGGTTAGATCAACGGCTCTCTCTCCGCTTAGAGAGAAAGAAAACTTTACGAAGCTGAAAGTAAGTAATTTGCCCAGGCTTCTCAGCTAGAGTATGGTAAACGCGGGCTTTGAACCCAAATTTAAGAGCAGAGAGAATGACAGAATTATCCCACTAAACCAGGTGGCTTCCTACCGCAAAGCAGCCTCCTTTTATGCCCCCTCTCATTGCAGCTCCTTGGGGAACTGTCACATGACTACCATCCCTACCAAGGAGACTTAGTTCCTGAGAAGGTCATTCGCACTTCACTCTCATTCTTCCCAGGGCAATAGTGAAAGAACAGCAAGTCGAGAATGACTGTCTCTAATCTTAAAGCATCAGAAAACCAGAAACTCACTCCTTGGGCCTCATCAATAATCCTCCTGTGGGTGAAGTTAAACTCAGTAGATAGCTTAATGAGAGTACAGTCTTTGACTCTTCTGGAACTATTTAAAGGTTGCTCTCTGGTTTCTGTGGTAAAGTGCCTTGAAGTCCTACTTTCAAGTCTAAGTGGACAGGAGTTGAACTGGCACAAAAAATCAAGAGAGGTTATAAGCCTTCTGATCCACCTTTGTCAGGTAGAAGGGAAGCTTTGAGGCTTACCGTGAACCCTCTTTGGACACTTAGTTTCCAAAATTCCATATACTTCACCCTGTACCAGTCCCCAGGAGAACTTCCAGCACTCTAAAAAACAATGGACAACTTAAGAGGTGCCTGGGTGGCTCAGGCGGTTAAGCATCCAACTTCGGTTCAGGTCAGGATTCCATGCCTAATGAGTTTGAGTCCTGCATCAAGCTCTCCGCTGACAGCTCAGAGCCTGGATGGAGGCTGCTTTGGCTTTTGTGTCTCCCTCTCTCTCTGCCCCTCCCCTGCTTGTGCTCTCTCAAAAATATATAAACCTCTTAAAAAATAAAAAATAAGAAATAAGAAATGGACAACTTGAATCAGAAGGAGGGGGCGGGGTGAGCAGATTCTCCTCCACTTAGTTTTTTTTTTAATTTTTTTTAAAGTTTATTTATCTTGGAGAGAGGCAGAGTGAGTGGGGGATGGGCAGAGAGAGAGGGAGACACAGAATCTCAAGCGGGCTCTGCCCTATCAGCACAGAGCCCGATGCGGGGCCCGAACTCACAAACCATGAGATCATGGCCTGAGCTGAAAACAAGAGTGGGACGCTTAACCAACCGAGCCACCCTGGTGCCCCATCCCCCACTTGGTGTTTTTAACATCCCTCTTCCTCTTTAGGCTACCTTTCTGTCTCTCAACACAGATCCAAAGGGATTGGGGTGCCCCGGTGGGGGGGCCTCATTAAAAGTTGCCAATAATTTAAGCACTCTGACCAGAGAAAATTGGTATTCAAAATAAAAGTTTTCCAAACTGAAAGTTTAGATTTTTTTTTTAAATGTACATTTTTTTTTTTTGGAGGGGAGGAATGCCTGGAGGCTGCACAGAGTTTTTAGAGGCTGGTTCCCACCACTTCTGCTGGGCTATATGATCTTGAATTGGCAGTATCTCTGAATATCCATTTCAGATTTCTAAGATCTCTTCCGTCTTTAAAATACAATAGTTCTGTCATCTTAAGTGTCCTAAGGAATAGTTAAGAAGTCTGGCAAACTTTCCTTTTGCCTTTCACGTCCCCTCCCCACCCTACCTGCGCCCTGTGACTTTACACTCCTGTGCCCTACTAGATCACTTGTTTGCATCACCAGACCAAACATACCCAATTGCCATCTTCATTCCTCATAGCCCTTTCAAGCTCTGGTTATATGATGCATGGAGTATGAGTCAGGCTCGGGGGGAAAGGGGGCCTCTTTTTAAAGTTTATATGTAACTGCGAGAGCATTCAAGCATGTGCTGGCATGCCAGCCCTGTGTTTAAAAAAAAAAAAAACTGTTAGCAATAATGTTTTCCTGCTCAAAAGTGGTTCGGAGCCATCAGAACCTCAAGAGTGGTACGGATAATGGGGAAGGGTGTGCATGTTCAGGGAGCACTGAGGGGGCACAGTAGCCCACAACCATTTCTCCACCTTAAATTTCTGCTACCAAAAGGTTCTCCGGCCTCATTCCCCTCTGAAGTCGAAAGCTCCAGTTTAAATTCCTTACTTGGAAGGTCATTCATTCTCTCATAGCCAAAAAGCCTGTTTGCTTTTGTCTTCCCACTTGCTTTCAAATGAAAATATCAGACCACAGACCATCTTGCTTTCCCAATTGAAAAATTAATTACATCATGTCCAGAAGTGAAAGATGTTGGAAGTTATTAATGTATTAGTTGGGAACACTCTGCATTCTGATACCTTTTACATGTGCACAGATGTCTGTTGTTGGCCAGACCTGATCATTAGTTCTGGGGGGAGGAGGACGGGCGGGCTGGGAGCAAAAACCATGGGCACATATCCGCATATTGTCCATGTACTCATTCAAAAGCACATTGTCAAGCACATTTTTATTATTGTGAAGTGTATTTATTTGTTTTCCAGCGTTAGTCAACATCTCCTAGAAGCTTTTAGAATAGGACTTCTTAACCTGACAATTCCAACCATTTAAGTCTATCAACCATTATTTCCACTGTTCTGTGATTCTAACAGACCTTGAAATTAGCACTGTGTTTCTGTTTGTCACGCACGCGTACTCGCCGGCGGGATCACGCCCACTGCATCAGCTGGACGACAGACTACAAGTCATATGTGGCCTGGGTACCTACCCCTGCCACTCCGGGCAGGGCTCCAGCCCCGGGCCTGGAGGTCACGTGTGCCTGCTAGCTATTGCTCTGGAAAGAAGAAATAAAGGCCCAATTGTTTGGGGGGCAGGGCTCTGCAGATGTGGAGCTACAGTGAGAGCTGAAACACTTTTAGGTAATTTTTCAGCAGTAGATTTAGAGAGTACTTTTTCACCAGTTACAGCACCAGTCCGGATACATAATCTCTCCACATTTAGGGTGGGTCAGGAAATGACTAGGCACAAACCCAGGATTATCCAAGATTCTCTGTGCTCCTACTTAGAGCTCATCCAGACATGGGGGGCAAAGTTGGGGGCCGTGGCTTTAAGGAGGAAGTGACAGGTTGAACACCCAGCAAAAATAAAAAACCGAAGTAGCGGGGCTCCTGGGTGGCTCAGACGATTGGGCGTCTGACTCTTGGTTTCAGCTCAGGTCGTGATCTCATGGTTCGAGCCCCCCGTTGGGCTCTGCACTGACAGGGCGGATCCTGCTTGGGATTCTCTCTCTTTCCCTCTCTCTCTGCCCCTCTCCTGCTCACTCTCTCTCTAAACAAATAAATAAACATTAAAAATTTTAAAAAATAAACCTAAAAAAAAAAAACAGAAGTATCAGAATACAGTGTGACAGATTGAAAATTTTGCAACTTGGTCCTTCACCACAGAAGGTCTGAGAAGCCCTGTCTTGGGCACGTTAGGGAGGTGCACTCCCTACAGGCATGAGGAGACTGGGATGGGATATTATAAAGTATCACAGGAGTCAGGGTAGTTAGAGAAACTGAACTGTGGTGACAACAGGGCAGGGGCTGACTTTGGGAGTAGATGAACCTGGTTTGAGTTTGAGATCTATCCTTTGAAGTTGACCTCCAGTGCAGGATTTAACCCCCACACAAGGTCTGGCATACTCACCTCTTCTGCAGCCCCTCATTAGGTGCCCCTCTGCACCTGTTTTTCTCAAAGATGCAGGCATGAATTCCTTCTTTAGATTCTTCTAACACTCCATGGATGTGTGTTATTATCGACGCCCAAAACCTTCACCCATGTCTGTTTGCTTCGTGCCACGTTTCTGTGTAAATGTGCAATCAGTCTGCTTCACTGGATCCCAAGCTTGATGGGGGCGGGCACAGTGCCCATTTTTTTGCACCGTAGTATCCCTAGCACCAAGCATCATGCCTGGCTTTGGTCAGTGCTTCAAAAACTAGTGTGAAATAAACAGATGTTCCCTAAATATTTCTATTTTTTCTATAAAATGGAAATGAGAACGGAATCTGCTTCAAGTGTTACTTCAAGTGTTTGCAGCACATGCAAGGTCCTCAGAATAATGCCTGGAACAAGGCAAACACTCAGCAAAGTTTGGCAACATTAATATTTAGAACCATTAGTTCATATCTAGGAGCCTCTCTTCAAATTAAGGAGTTATGTGAATCACCTGAACTGTGTGCAAAGTGTGTGTGCACATTTTTTCTGGGAAAAGGATCTTTGATATTCCTCCAACTCTTAAATGGGGACTATTTCTCCTGGCTCCAAAAGAAATTTAGAATCTTTGCCATAGAGACTGATAGAAAATATTAGACTGTATTCATTACCTAAAAGCCTAGGGACCATAGTTTCTATTCCTTACTCAGACTGAGCTTGCTTTAATGCTCAATTAACTCACAGAGCACTGAGCTAAGAACCAGGGCACATGGGCTCCCATTAGAGTCCTTTTGTTTTGTTAGCTCCGTGACCTTGGTTAACTCATCCACCCCTTACTTTATAAATGTTTTTGTCCTCGATCATGCAGAGATAATGAATGTAGGAAAAACTTAAAACAACAACAACAGCAACAACAACAACAAAACTAAGATATAAAATACAGAACTGCATGAAAAACATAGGGTCTGTAAGTCAGAAGATCTCTTACTCAGAACATCCTGTTTCTTAATTTGTAAAATAAGTGAGTTAAATTAGATGACATTTAAGATTTCTGCTAACTGCTCTCCATAATCCAAAGATTTGATATATAAATAGTCTCTGTTCTGGGGATTTGTTTTCTATTTGAGTTTTCACTGAACTAATTTACACTCTTGCCCACATCAAGGACACTATTTTTACTGACCCATTTGCAAAAGTGGGGTAGGGGTGGGAAAGTAAGAGTCATGTTCTGCTCTTAGCTGATTTTGATTTCATATATTTAACACTGTGTTGGGCTTCTCGGACTTGAGCTAAGGAAAGACAGTAAGAGGAACCCAAGAGTTGGTGAAGCCAAAAGTACTAAATTTCCAGCTCAAAACATCTACCCCACAGGGCTCAATAGACTATGGGAGATGGGTCGAACTCCTGTTTGGGGCTATAAATTCTGTGTTTTCCTTCCTCACCGCCTATGAATCTATCCATTTTGCACACTGAGGTATCAATGTCTTTTACTGCACAGGAAAGCCATCTCAGGAAATGTGAGCTTGGGAAGAGAAGAAGGGAAAAGAAGCAAGGGGAAGGTATTAACTTTCAATTATAGGACACCTGAAAAAGTTTCACAAAGGAGGGTTCAAAGGCTTTGGATGCTAGAAGACAGAGAACATGACCCTAGAGGTCCACTGGAAGGTGAGGGATCTAGGAAGGGAAATGGAACCAGAGCTCTGTAGCACAGACTGGATTTCTGGAAAATCACCTCTGTCAGCCCTGGAGAGCCCACCGAGGCCAGTCTCAAAGGACTGAAAATGTAAGCTCACTCTGGCCAGTGGGCGCTTTCCAGAGAGAATCCAGACTAATGAATCTAGTTACCTCCAGATCCCTCTCCAGGGTTCTGTTCATTGTCTGTTCATTCAGCTCCTTCTTCAAAGCCCATTATTTGGAGACGCACAGATAAATTTAATATTATCTCAGGTAATGACACCCCCAAACTTCTCCACCATGAAGACAATGTCCTATATTCTGCTCTATGATTTCTATACCATTTCTTTGCTGACGGCCCAATTCCTCGGTGAGGAAGATTCTACTCTGAAAGACAGTTGAGCCTGGAGTGCAATGAAACCGCATTGCCTATAACTCACACGGTCTCACTGACCTGATTTCTATAAATAGATAAATTCGTCAAGGAAAAACACAGGATTGAAATCTAAAAGCGAACTCAGGAAATTATTCGTTTCGGACTTTTGCCTCAGGTCAAATTAAAATTTCAATCATCCCTAAAACCATGTCTGTAGTTTTTTAACAGAGATTCAGATTAAATAAGCTTCCTTGATAACTTCTAATATATGGTCAATTTTTCTGTCACAAGAGTTCTTTTTTATGAATGTGGTAGAATAGATGAGAACTGGATAAATCTTCTAGACTGTAGTGGATGTCATTTTACAAATGACAACATGGAGGATTAGAAAAAAATAGATGACTTTCCTGAGGTAACAGATATTCATTCATTCATCTATTTATGCATTCACTCAACATTCACTCAAAAAATATTTATTGAATGCTTACTCTATCTATTCACGGTTCTGGAGACAGAGATACAGCAGTATATTAATTCGCTAGGGCTGCTGTAACAGAGTGCCACAAACCAGCTAGCCTAAACAATAAAAATGTATTGTCTCACAGCTCTGGAGGCCAGAAGTCCAAGATCAAGGTGTCAGTTGGGTTGGTTCCTCCAGAGAGCTGTGTGGGAAAAACTGTTCCATGCCCTTCTTGTGGCTTCTGATAGATGGCTGTCACTTTGGCTTTCCTTGGTTTGTAAAAGCATCACCTCAACCTCTCCCTTCTTCACATGATGTTTTACCTGTGGGCATGTCTCTGTGCCCAAATTTCCCCTTTTATGAGGGCTCCCATGATACTGGATTAAGGCCCACCTTCCATATGACCTCATCTGAAGTAATTGCATCTGCAACAACCCTATTTCCAAACAACATCACATTCTGAGGTGCTGGGAGTTAGGACCTCAACACACAGATTTTGAGGAGACAAAATGTAATCCATAACAAGCAACAACAAAATAAAACCTCTGCAACCACGGAGCGAACATTCAAAGGACGGGAGACATTGTGTGTGTGTGTGTGTGTGTGTGTGTGTGTGTGTGTGTGTGTGTATTATCAGGCAATGAAAAATGCTAGGCAGTAATAGAGCAGGGTAGGTGTGTAGGGCAGTGATGGAGTTTAAGGGGTTGCTACTGCAGATATATGTCTTTCTGACGAAATGCCTTTTGAACAGACCTGACTACAGTGAGAGGCTGAGCCAGGAGACAATCCAGGAGGAAGCACATTCCAAGCAAGAGGCACAGTGTGTGCAAACACTGGAGACTAGAACTCCTCACTTCTGCTTGTCCCCCAAAAATGATCCAGGGAGTGTTAATTATGTCGGAAACAATGTATCCTGGTGCCTATTTCGCCACCAGCCCCTAGTCCTTTTCTTTCCCTGTTGAAGATTAATTTCAATGAAGAGTCATTGAGTATCTATTATACACCCAGCATCGCTTGGACCTAGGTGGAAACCAAATTGGGAACCCTCCTTGCCCTCCTAGAGTGAGTTTGGAAACAATCGCTTAATATTAGATGGGATGAGCCATAAGCCATTATAATTTCACTTTTTACCTGACTCTAAGAGCAAGAAAGACCATGCGGCCCCTGAGGGAACGCCTCCCATGACCCGGCACTAAAACTTCACAACAAGGCTCATTTCCCTGAGAAGAGCCCACGGGTTAGAATTGTCCTTATGTGGAGCCCAAATCTGACTTTCTGACACTTGCACCTGTTGGACCTAGACCAACACAGAACAGATATTATTTTAGCTCTTCGACATGTTAATTCTCAAAAATTTGCGGTACACTAGAATTTCTATTTATTTACTCGTTCCCTTCCACTATCACATGTAACCCACAGCCTCTGCGGTAGATACCTGCCTCTAGGTCCTAGCTCTACTTAGCCCAAGTTTTTAGTAAATACTGGGTCCAGAAAACGTGGGTCCCATGTATGCTTTGAACAGTTCCATGCTTAATGGGGGTATTGCTTATCATGATGTAGACATGTTTCCCTTCATCCAGGCCAAAAGTAAATCACCATTGTAAGCAATCATACAGAAATGCTGGCCTATATCAAACACTCAACTTAAAACATACTTTGTACTTCAATGTTAGACTTTACATTCATCGCCTTCATACTTCATCTTGATGGCTTTGATCTGGCATTTGCAAGTCTTGATATTATTTCTAATCATGACTCCATATCTATGGCAGTGGGACAGAAAACAAAAATCCCCAAGTTATTCACCATATGACTCTGATTGAGTCATTTGATTTCCCTGAACCTCAGTTCTGCTCACTGTAAAGAAAAATTGGGGGATAGGCGGAGAGAGAGAGGTGTGGGAGCTAGTCATAAGTCTTGTTAAAGCATGAGAATCAAATGTGACAAGCTATGTGAAGGATTTGTACAATGGGACACACTATGCAAATGTGAATTAATGGTAGTGATAAGACTGGCTTTTCTCCTCGGTTTTATTTCATCGATTCAAATGTTAAGCAAATTAAGACCAAAAGAGCAATCAACATGCTTTAGGTTTGTTTTCAACCTGTTGTGAATCTGCCTAAAAGGTATTATGACCCAGCCTGTGTATCCTTAGCCTCAAGACCTCATGAGCCCTCTGTGTGTCAACACAATATGATGCAGTAGTTACCATCAACAACTTTGAGTCAGATAAATCTGGCTTCAATTCCAGCCCAGTCACCCACTGGCAATATGACTTTGAGTACAAGACTTGCTTTTACTATCCTCTGTTCCTTATCTGTGACAAGGGAGATAAACAAAGTCCCTACCGGCTGGAATCATTATGGGAGTAAATGAAATAAGACAAATAGTGCCTGGCATATATAGGAAGTGTTCAACAAGTCATTCTATTTTTATGATATTAGTGTGAAAATTTAATTTTCCTAGTCAATCCTCTGGTCTTTTAAAGTAGCTTTATTTCAAAAGCAAGAAAGTAAATTAAGCTAGCATAACATGACATTCCTTATAGACCTATGTTCACTCCTAGTAACCACCACATTGCTTTATTAATATTCACAAACCATTAGCTTAAAAATCTATTCTTGACTTTTTCTGGGATGGTCTCTGAGAATAATTGACCTGTTTATGGATTGTGGAATTTATCCCTCTTTTTGAAAAATGCATTGAGACTTCCCTTAATCGTTCACCTTTTGGTCTCTGCAATATCTCAGTAATTACTGAGATTTGTCCTCAGTTCCTATTCATTCATGAAAAAAAGCATATTTTGAGCACCTACTATTTGCCCAGCACCCCAGTTTTCTGAGTAGCCTGGCATCACTGGCACTCAGCGATGGCAACTAAAATTCATTTATCCTGACCAGGCTTTATCTTACTTCCACTCATTTACAGACAGTTGCAGTCAACTGTCTCTTTGCATTGTTTGTGAATGTGGACGAGTCATTTAACGCTGAGTCACGATTTCCTTCTCGGTAAAGGAGGATAATAATAACTAGTGTGACTACCTCACAGGGTGAAAATACAATGAGACAAGGTATAAAGGAAAAAAAAAATCCCCCAAAAACAAAGATTCAAAAAAAAAAATTCAAGCTGTTATTTGTTCTTATCCTTCTAGCCTGCAGACCACTTTCCTTGCGGCAGAATTTGAAAGCAAAATATGAATTTAATAGTTTTATTGTCTGTTATCATTACACCATCTGCCACAGGCAGCCTGGTAATCACTTCCTGTTCTTCTATTTTCAAACACAGAAAATGTCCTTTTGTGGTCTTTAACATTTTCAACCAGCCCAAATTTTATTATTTATTTGTTATTTATAAACCTATGATATCCTATATTAAGATACAAGTACAATCAGATCCAGCAAAACTAGAAAAAGATGAAGAGATCAAGAATGAAAAAGAAGAGATGGATGGGTAAGAAAACTTTGGCTAAATATAATCTGTGCAGTGCAACATATACTTAGCTTTACTTTTTGGAACCAGCTAGAAAACTGGACGGGAAAGCAGTACAGGAGGAGATACATTGCACTCGCTGGTTAATTACAGGAAGTGTAACAATAGACACACTTTGCCACGGCACTAAACTCAAAGAGGGGTCACCGACAGAGTTTTACATAAGGGACACAAAACAAGCTCATGGAAAGTGTCTTCAACAGCAATTTCACCAAAGAAGAAATATGTTCTCTAAACGGTCCCTGTTACATACGATCCTTAATAAAAGATAAAGCTGTGCTGTCAGACGGTCTTTCTGTGAGGGTACTTCGGGAAAACATAACGTAACATTGCGCACGTATAAATAAATGTTCTTATAACCTGGCTGCATACAAAGCTGAAATTTTTTAAATCAAGAGTAATGAATTCATGATTGTGACCATTATGTTCATTCCCTTATCTGTGTTTAGGCAGATCTTGACAAGTGGCCAGACTGCTGATACATCGAGGCTGAGGGTTGACTGGAAGTCAAGCATATGGGTTTTCTGTCTTACTGATGCAATAAAGAGCTCCATGCTTAAATAATTGGTATGCAGGTGGCCACGGTCTATTTCAAAAATTAAGGTCTTCTCACCCAAAAGGAAGGCCTTCCCATCATTTTCAGGGAGGCACACTCTCAAACCAAAATTTCTCTTAGAAAACAGTTTGGAAGACGGTGAGAACTTTAAACAAGGGCTTAAAACCCGGCAGTTCTACATCATAGAGCAAGGGCCAGCACACTATGGTTCATGGGCCAAATCACCCTGACACCTGTTTTCATAAATAAGGTTTTCATAGAATGTAGGTACACCCATTAGCTCATGAATTGTCTATGGCTATTTTTTTTTTTTATCACAATGGCAGAGTTGAATAGTCACAACAGAGAATACAGGGCTCACAAAGCCTAAAATATTTATCATCTAGCCCTTTGCAGAAAAAGTTTGCCAACTCCTGCCAGGGAACAGAGAGAGAGAGAGAGAATTCAGGTTTAAAGGGGCTTAACCGCTATAGTTACTTACCCACCATCAATTTTCACCAAGAAAAAAAGTGTAATTTAGCCCTTTTAAATGCTTTTATTTTAAGCATTGCAACATCATAAAGGGCTCCCCGTGAGGAATTAGCTCACAATTCACACCGAAACAGTAACTGAATTAGTCTTCAAGTAGTGATTTCAGTGGGGTAAAAGCAAATATGTGCTTGGACTGCCTTTTCTTTTCCACGTGAATTTTAATAATTTAATGACACTTTTCTATAAACAACGTATTTCCCCTGTTCTGGAGAAGAGATGAATAGACATTCCCTTATAAGCAGACACTGAGTTTATTGCCATGAACAGAGTGGCTGCGGATCAAACCTCCCTTGATTAGTGCCAAAAAGGAAGGGCTGCGGATGAACGTTTCCGAAACCCAAGTCACCGCGTTTGGTAGACATCCCCTTTGATGGATCTGATTTACAGTCATCCAGCACAGCTAGTTTGTCAATGGTTTCTGCAAATGTAAACTTTATACCTAGTTTATATTAGATAGGACATCAGGAAGTTATGTTCCTCAGAGACACAAATTTCATTGATGCTTTACTGATTTATTTTCAATTCAGGCTAAAATGATTGTTGTTATGCCCAGGGTCAGGGTCGTCGGGGCCTTGATCTGCCATGGTGGTGCCGTGAGAGACTCAAATTACATCCTAAAGGATGTTGCTGGGGTCCTTGACTTAAAGCCCTTTTTTTGTATGAACAGCAAGAAAGCTTACGGTTGACTGTGTAGTCAACCCTCGTAAGGGCAGGAGACCTTATTCAGCAGTCAGTCTAACCCACTCCTGATTTCCTTTATTTTTCTAAGTCTCATTTTCCTGTTGTCCTACTTTCCTCACCACTTCTCACTTTATTTTATCTTGTATGGTATTAATAGGTAATCCACCTTAAACCCTTTCTGGAACAAGGCAGGGTGTAAATAAACAAGTAGAAATGAACTCACCTGTTGAACGGAGTTATTTAGTATTATCCCTCTGACTACTGAAAAAAATATCTCCTGGAAACAACTATTTTCTTCTGGCAGGGTAGCTCTGAGGTTTTCTTTCAAAAAGAAATTGCTCAACAAGTTCAGGGCTGTCCTGTTCCTCCTGCAGGCACGTGACGTTAGGACCGTGCATCCAGAGAGAGGTGTAGGTTCATGTTACCATCTGCGATGGCAAAACAGTAGGCAACCCAGTGCCCTTGCATCAGCAACAGATAGTTAGTGAATGGAAAGGGGGTGGCCAGCATCACCTCTTCTGTCTCCCGGGGTGGGGGTGGGGGGTGGAATATGTCTTAGTAATTAGTATTCGAATAGAGCTCTACAATTTGCGAAGAACTTTACACACACAGCATCATGTTCAATCCTCTCAGTAAAACTGTTGATTTGGCTTCTGACACTTCGTTTTCAGTTGAGGGAATGGAGGCTTTGAGAAACCAGGTAAAGTCAGTAGACAAACATCCCCAGCCCTCTCACCATTTGATCCCAGCCTGATAAAGTCTGGGAGGCTGGTAATGTGATAGGTCATAGTAAAAGGCTTTGGAGTTAACCCTGAAATTAAATATCGCACTTTCCTTTTTCTAGAAGATTCTTTAAGTCACTATATTAAGTTCCTAAGGCGATTGTAACAAATTACCACAAACACGGTGGTTTCACAATCAACAGAAATTTATTCTTCTAGAATTCTGGAAGCCAGAGGCCAAAACCAAGTGTCTGCAAGGCCACAATCCCTCCAAAGGCTCTAGGAAGAATCTGCTCCTTGCCTTCTCCAGCTTCTAGGGGCTCCAGACATTTTTTTTGGCTTCTGGCCATCTCCTGTCTCTGTTTCCATAGTCACATCACCTCTTCATCTATTCCTCTGTGTGTCTGTCTTATAAAGACACATGTGACTGCATTTAAGAGCCATTTAGGATAAGCTCCTCCTCTCCAGATCCTTCGCTTAATTACATCTTTTGCCATATGAGGTAGCATTCACAGGTTCCGGGGATTAGGATGTGGACACATCTTTTTGGGGGGGGGCGGGGGGGGCATCATTCAACCCACTAAAGTCACTGAGCCTCATGTCTCCCTCCCTTTCATAAAAATTAGAATAGTATTGGGGCGCCTGGGTAGCTCAGTCGGTTAAGTGTCCGACTTCGGCTCAGGTCATGATCTCATAGTCCATGAGTTCAAGCCCCGCGTCGGGGCTGACAGCTCAGAGCCTGGAGCCTGTTTCAGATTCTGTGTCTCCCTCTCTCTCTGCCCCTCCCCTACTCATGCTCTGTCTCTCTGTGTCTCAAAAATAAATAAAAACATTAAAAAAATTAGAATAGTATCATTTATCTGAAGGGTGAAGATTAAAAAAGATATTTAAATAGAACAGTCCAATATATAATACTCAATAGAAAGGGGTCCCTCCTTTTTCTCATTGGGAGAGCTGCTAATATAATCACACTACTTTTTAGATGATTTCCCTCATTTGTCCCATTGGACTAATTCCCAAATGTACACTCAAATTCTCCCATTCTTTCATTTTGTCTTTAGATTCCTTTTCCTAATAAACTGCATTCTAAGGAGCAGTACACTTTTTGAATTCTATTTTGTCATGAACTAAAAGAGTGCTTCTCAAGCATCTGCAGTGAAGAATTAGGTTTAATTTTATAAAATAAAATTTAAATATGGTGATAACGAGAATTGCTATAAAAGTTCCCAAACACTTACTCTGATCTTGTTACATACCAGTAACAATTTGCCCTTGTCCGGGACATCATTTTGAGGATTAAAAATGTCAACATTAAAAATTAAGCACATATCAAATACTTCAGTTTTATCAAAATTATTTTTCCAAAAGGTAGTCACATTCTCTCATTACTGCAAAGGGTTACTTTATACTAACATTTAGCCCCCAAAACATAATATCTGTATGTTTCCTCTTCCCAAGTGGTCTGAGTGGTATATTTTTATGACAGCAAATTGGCTTATGTCTCTTTTGTTTGACCTTTGTTTTCATCTAAATGTATACCTTAGTTATATATAGCACCATTCTATTTTCCTTCTACCATATCAGATTTTAAATAAAGTATTTTTTCTCTTGATATTTTTAGGCTGAGTTTTATCCCATTACAGCCTTGTCCTCTCAATAACATACATATATATATATATATATATATATATATATATATATATATATATATTTGGTTTAAAACTTTGAGTTACTTTGCCACCTCCTTTTCTGAGTTGACATACATAGTTTCCCAAGGTCATAAATATTACTTAGTGAACATCTCTGTTATTCATTGAATAAATGAAAGAATAATTACAAAGGACCACCTCTGCTATACAAACCCCTTCTCTGCCATGCCGACTATCCTCATTACCTCCCTGGTAGTTAGTCTTGGTTTTTCCTCTTCCCTTTTATCCATTCTTCTTTATTAAATATGTTCTCCACTTTGATCCAGGGCCCTTTTCCATTTTTAGTTGTTCATCTTACATTCCTAGCATGATCCAGAAGACAAATTCTTTCCTTTAGATACCTTTTATGTAACCAGCTATTACCCTCCTTTCTCTTCTAGAGTCATGAACACAAATGGGAAGAGGACAAAAAACATCCCACCCAACCCTAAACGTTTTCCCTTTCCTACCTAATCCTAGAGATGCAGATCCTGTGACTACAATTTTTGTTCCCACATGAACCATCACAGTGGCAGGGGTCAGTGAGGTTGGTGATCTTGGCAGGTTCTCTATCATATCTGGAGGCCTGCTCTGAGAAGTTATAGAACATAGGCCCATGAATACTCCACGTTTATGCATGGCCACGTCCTCCCAACCAACAGAGAGTTCACTATCAAATAGTTATGATACGTATGTTTTTATTTGATTGAGATAACAGTTCCATCACTTTTTGAATGCCCAGGAATCTCTTGGAATCTCTTAGAGGCTGGAAAATGCCTCCACTTGAGTATGTCTGGAATTGCCCTCCAGGAGAAGAACCTCACAAAGTTTCCACCCAGTTTAATTTCTTCTTGCTCATCCTCAGCTGGGTCACAGTTGTTATAGTCCAGGCTACTCCTGGTGACAATTCTGGAGTCACCTTACAGTACCAAACATCTTCCTCCCCATAGGCCCAAGATATTCAAACTTCTTAAAAAAAAAAAAGAAGTTTTCCTAGCTATTTTCCTTAGCATATAATTCTGACTTCCTTTTTTCTTTTTTTTTTTATGTTTACCTATTTATTTTGAGAGAGAGAGAGAGAGAGAGAGAGAGAGAACAAGTAGGGGAGGAGCAGAGAGAGAAGGAGAGAGAGAATCCCAAGCAGGCTCCACACTGTCAGCTCAAAGCACGATGCAGGGTTTATGAGATCATGACATTGACCAAAATCAAGATTTGATGCTTAACCAACTGAGCCACCCAGGCACCCCATTAACGACTTCCTTTCTATCTGGTATATTTAGAAGCCAGAGTGAGGTTTTCTGGATTTTTAGTGTCTTCTACAACTTACATTCTAAAATTTGTCCCTGGTGTGGGGCTTTGCAGGTTGTTCCGTCTGGCATTCCAATGGGGCCCTATTTTGAGACAGACAATAGAAATACCTAAAGATCCCTTCTCTGCCCTTCAGGCTATTTTACTCTGAATTTTCAGGCATGTCCTCACTCTTTCTGAGACCAGCCCAGTCTTCCAACCCTGTCAGTCCTTCTTTTTGTCTCTCACATTACCCCAGAGAGAAAAGGGTCTTCCTGAATAACTTCCTGAACACTCCTCCCCCAGAGGATACCTGTCCTTGACCAGTGGTCCCATCATTCACCCTTCTGGGAAATCCACCCTATACAGTGCCTGCAACACACTCAGGGGCCAGGTAAGATGAGTTCTAGTTACAACCAATGCTTGCTTCTTCCCCTGTTGTTTGCAGATATTATCCATTGCAGCTTCTCTGATCTTGGCCCTTGCGGCTCCCATCATCTTATTAGCAGCCAGGACCAGCTACCTAATTTGCAGGGCCCAATGCAAAATGAAATTGTGGGACTCTTTGTTCAAAAAATAATAAGAATCTCAAGACTGCAAGAGGACAGCATAAATCTAATCCAGGGCCGTCTGATGATAGGATTCTATGAGACTACACAGGCTAGGCTCCCATAAAGCCAGCCCTGCTACGAGCACATCTTTCTGGAATCTTGTTCTTGTGGCAGCCCCCAATCTTGTGTCACCTTCTTTGTCTCAAGGTATCATTTTTGACTAGATTCCCTGTATTCATGTTTCAGATTGTCAATGACAGTAAAAAAAAGGGGGGGGGGCTTGCACTTCTTAACTAGTCAATAATCTAGCCTAACTCATGTCAGCTTATTGCTTCTATTCACCCCTACATTCTCTGAGATGACCCACAAGGGCGACCCATTCCCAAGGAGTGACTGTTGTAGAATTAAAATTCTAGAGTCTAAAAAATAATCTCACTCATTCATTGGTCACTTGTTGCAAACCTATTCTGTGTCCAGCTGGATGCTAAGGATACAAAAAAAGATGATGCATGACCTCATATCGTTCATAACCTACTAGAGGGAGGCTAACTTAGAGAAATCAATGTAAAACAACTAGGGTAATGCTCTAATGGAAAGATACAAGTTTAAAAATCAAATCAAAAAGAAATATGAATAAGCCTAATTTCTACCAATGGACAAAGATACTTAGTTCATCACATCTACTTGTTGACAAAGATTTCCCTTCTCCTCCTCGTTTTTTCATCTGGCTTATTTTTTTGTGTTAGTTCTTCAACACATCCTTCTTCCAGTGTGGAATATACAGAAGTTTTCCTCAAGCCCTTTCCCCTTCTCCTCTAAGCAAGAAACAAGTTATAATTACCACAAACATTGCAGGCCAACCCCTCAAGCACAAAAGAAATATATCATCTACCTACCCCACAACAGATTGCAACAGTGGCTTTGTTTTCAGTATTTATTCACCTTCTAGATAAAGTAGCAGTGCTTCTGGAATGGCTGCAGAAGAAACCTCCTTCTTAGAAAGTGTTTTCAGGGGCACCTGGGTGGGTCAGTTGGTTGAGCGTCCAACTTCAGCTCAGGTCACGATCTCGCAGTTTGTGAGTTGAAGCTCTGCATCCGGCTCTGTGCTGGTGTCTCAGAGCCTGGAGCCTGCTTCGGATTCTGTGTATCCCTCTCTCTCTGCCCCTCCCCCACTCATGCTCTGTCTCTCTCTCTCTGTCAAAAATAAATAAACATTAAAAACAAATTTTAAAAAAAAAGAAAAAAAGAAAATGTTTTCATACACCATGGATCATGTTATAAACTGGCAATGTCCTTCTGCCCTAGTTACCTACAATAAGAAAGAGGATAGGTAAATTGCTGACACTCCAGGAACCTTCCTGACTTCCACAACTAAAGGTTCTGGACTTCAAAAACGCTTCCAGGAAGCAATAGATATGGAAACAGATTTAGGAAAACTTCATCAACTTCTATTGGCATCATAGACAGTCAATGGACTTTTTTTTTTATTGTGCTTCACTGTTATACTGCATTGCCTAAGGCTGCCAGTATTCATAATCACTCTTTCTTCTCTAGGAAGTATCTCTGACCAAGTTATAATAGGCGAAAGAATCATCTTGGCCTTCTTCTACAGAGGCTGAGAACCCAGCTGCAGGAAAGAAAATACTTCCACCCACCGGCCCCCAACTCCCCACCTTCACCCCCACCCCCATAGTCAGCTTCAATCCAAATGCCAGAGTCCATAGTAGAGTGATGTGGAAGATAACAGAGCAGCAACATGCCAGCCAAAGGACTCTTGTTTTGTTTGTTTATTTGTTTGTTTGTTTCCCAGAGGTACACTCTGGTCAAACACCCATCTGCCACCTACATTAGCCTTCCTCCATCAACCTCCAGGGTCAGTCTTACCCATGAATGCCTCATGAATGAACGGTCACTTATGTCTTAAACATGGAAGGGTGTTAAGAAACCTGTGCTGCTTTGAAGTTTCTTCACTTGCCTACTTTGATTGTTGAAATTCTACCATCAGTCATTCCTGCAAGTGATGATATAACTGTTTAGATTCTTCCCAAGTGATAGCTCACCAGATTAGATGGTGTTCAGGGGAAAGTAGAAATAATATGAAGGTCCGGTGTGCAGACAAAAGAGGAATTTCCATAGTAGAGACAGAAGCTCTGAAAAGGAAACCTTTATCCCAGAAAATAAGTCTGCCTATTTTCCAACTGCACTTTGGGCCACAACCACCCCAGACCCACCGAGCACTTGTTCTGATCTTGTCAAGTGAGGTTGTCTTGACTCAACACCTTATAAAAAGACCACACCTGAAGATCCTAGGAAAACTCAGGCTGACTCTGGTTTAGTTCCTTGCAGCTGATACAGCAGTGTTTGCATATGCTTCGTCTCCTCAGCTTGAACACTCGGCAGTTGGCTGAAATTCTGGAGTGGCTTCTCTGAACTTCTCATTTCCCTTAGGCAGAACAGTGAGGCAAAGAAGACACTCTGCTCATCCTGAAGATTCTTGGAGAGATGGGTTAGCCAAAGGTTGGCAGACCACTGGAAGACTTAGTATTCTCTGTGCATTTACCTGTGTAGGTAGGCAATACTGGTAAATATTAAATTAGCCTTCTCACCTATAGGAAATAATAGGTTATAATGGAAAAAACATGGATTTGGAACCACATAGATCTTCCTAGTGCTGCTATTTATTATGTGTTTGACATTGGTTAGATCATCTACTTCCTCTGAACCTCTGTTTCCTCATCTGCGAAATAGGGATAATGATGCCCACCCTGCAGGGCTGTGGGGAAAATACACATTGAGCCCGGCAAACCATAGGTGTTCAACAAATGCAGTGGTCTTTCTCCATTAGCTCCCTATTGGGATGGAGCATATGAAATTACAATGTTCTGCTCTATTAAAATTGTTAATCCCAACCGAGAAAAAGAAACTTTTGAAAAAGTCTTACTTGCATCTTAAATATTCTAGTTAAACTGTAGACTAGCTATCTCAGGAAGTAATGTCCCCCAAGACAAGAGAATGGACTTAGAACTATTGTTTAACATAAGCTTTTGATATGATCTTTATGCATGAAGGAAAATGCAGCTCTCTTCCACAGGAAATGAGAAACATGGGTTTGTTATGATAAATATTTACTCAGGTTCCCCAAATCAATTATTCTAATGTATTCTAAGAACTACCAACAAATGAATTTATAATATTCTTTCAATGTTTATTGACTGCACAAGGAACATAGGAAGAAAGAAAGAAAGAAAGAAAGAAAGAAAGAAAGAAAGAAAGAAAGAAAGAAAAGGAAAGGAAAGGAGGAAGGGAGGGAAGGAGATAAGGAGGAAGGAAGGAAAGAAGGGAGGGAGGAAGGAAGGAAGGATTGAACCTATCAATCTATTGTGTGAACACCCAAATAATACTAATATTTCAGGAATACAGAAGAGTGTCCTGACCATATGCCTGCAAAAACCCCTCCCCCGCAAAATGGTCTAATTTATTTATGTAGCTCAAAGAATAAAAAACTGTGGCCATGTTACGAGCCTTTAAGGTGTTCTCAAAACAAAAATAATCTATAGCCTGGACTCAACAAAATAAAAAGACTTACCACAAGCTTCAAATTCCTGAGGTGGGAGTTTTCCATAGATCACAGCAAACTGATCATGCATAGAAAGGCTGACATAGCGAGGCCAGTAAGGAAAGGAAGAGAAACACAAGGGAGAAATTAAAAAGAAAAGAAAAGAAGAAAAAAGTGCTACTTTCTCCATTTTGGCATATGTAATTTCTATGAAAGAGCTTCTGAAATGGTCAACCCTCAGTAAATATTCAGTCAGTTAATTATTTTTGAAAAGCTTTTCAAATTCCAGATAGTAATGAAGTTGGGCAAAATGGTGTTTATTTGGGGCCCCCAATGAGAAATAATAAATTCTTGGTGATTAATGGCACTTATGTGCTCTTGGCTCTTAAAAACATTTTCTGCTCTTGAGTCACAACGGAAGCTACAGCTTGAATTTTATTGTTCAATTTGCTTTTTCCTTTCCTGGGTGAGCCAGCACTGGATTTAGGAGTTGAACGTTTATAGAGTCAGCAGGACCCCAAGGGACTGAAAGCAAAACTGAGCCAATGAGGATAATGCCGAAGATTATCTACCCTCCATGAAAATGCGAGGTCCAGAAAAGAAACAATGAAGAGCGATTATAAAGACTGACAGTCTTGTAACTTCGACAAGATGTCTTGGCTAGGTTGGCAGATCTTTTTTCAAACAAACAAACAAAAACTGCCTGGTTCACAGTTGCTCAAGCTCTTCTTTCTCTCCCTCTTGGGCACACTGTCAAAGGACACACTGGTATCTTCCCAGAGGACTGGAGAACGTGTGCGTCTTCAGAGAGGATGTAGCAAGGCTAGCTGTCAAAAGCAGGGGGTTGAAAGCGAAGAAAGAAGCTTCAGCGGGTCGAAAGGGAAACCTCGTTGCTCAGTAAATGATCGGTTTTGTCAGTGTGGACATGTGTTTCCCAGCGTCCACAAAGAAGTTCTCCAACTTGGGTCTTGGGCCTTACCTAAACAGGATATTGTGTCTGTAAAGTTCTTCAAGCACATGTTAGTTACACTCTACAAAATCATCCTTGTCATTTTGCCCAGTCTTGGCAGTGACTGAAAATAGTGCAAAATAGAAGCCTTTCATGGGAACCGCTAACCACACCAAAATCGAACATGGTTTTGCCGGTCCGGTATGTGTTTCCTCTAGCCTTAATCTCCCCATCTGTAAAATAAGGACCACAGGTACAAGGTATCCTATTTACAAAAACCAGGAGCTAAGGGCTTTCAGGAATGTGAAAGAAACAAAAACGAACAAGCAAACAAAAATGATCTCAAGGGAGTAGCGGATGATGGTCTCAACTGTCCCATCTCCTAGGGCCACCCCATCCAGGAGCTTCTACGAGATCCATGAGGGAAGGCGTATCTTCTCCCATTGAGTCATTTTACTGAAAACTTGGGTAGATTCCTCTCCCTTTTTCTCTGTGTCCCAATTTCCTGTAAACGATAAAACTGTAAAACAAAAAGTAATAAGATCCAAATCTTCCTGCCGGGGACTTGATGAAGATGAATTAGACACTGAGGGTCGGGAAGAGATGGAAGTCCCTCCATGACAGAGGCCAAACTACTTCAAAATGAAAATCATCAATTTGAGTGTGCTCACATGTTACTTAAAAATCAATGAAGAAACAAAGTGAGGGAACCCTGAAGCCATTTTAGCACCCCCACTTTTTCACGCCACTCCAACTTAGCAGCCTTGAAATATCCTGGCTCTGAAAACCCAGTCAATCATCATTAATAATGATATTTTTATAGCACTTTAAAAATTGGAATTTCCAGAGCCACTTTGATAGATGCCCTGTCACTACCTTGCCATTTGCGTAATTTTTTTCTGAGCTGGTTTTTTCTCCCCCCTGTATTTACAGGATTTTTTAACAGAGAAGAGGAGGAATTTCTTTTGATTGAAAAATACAAGGACTTGCAACTTTAATGATTCGAGAACTTGAGTTTACTTAAGGAGTTAAAACAAATGCCTGCCTGTTGCCTTCAGATCTGGAATGAGAGTTCAGTGAGTTTGCACAAAGATGAAAAAGATTAGAAGCAAAAGCCGGATTGTTGTTTTCTCTGAGACATAAACATCTCGAGCAATTTACCTGTTTTTATCTCACTATGAACCTCAGGAATTACTTAGTACCTCTAGAGTGACTTTCACAGAAAGTTCAGAATATTCCTTCAAAATATTTCACTGTAGGTGACTTCTTAACTGCTTCTGGCTTTATTTATCTGCCCATTTCTTCCTCATACACATACAACCACGCGCGCACGCGCGCACACACACACACACACACACACAGCACTGAGTATCCTTTGCCTTTGAAAATGCAGATGAAATTTCTTATTTCTATTTTAACTTCCACGAAACTAACCAACCTTATGAGATACCTTGGCAGACTCCAACTTTGAAAGGGAACTCAAACAATTCGTGTTTAACCTCCGAGCCAAAATAAGCCTGAATTTTTTCAAAACTTTGTATTTTTTTTTCTGTGTAGCTTCTTTTACTCTTTGCCTCCAAAAAGACTGCACAGGAATTTTTATCACCACTGGGGGCTTAATACGGGTGGTGAAAAAACAAGTTCCTGTCCTGGTGCTGAACTAAAAAGGAATAAATGTCTTGGATGTATCAGGTTTCTTTGTGAAGCAATCAAAAATAAAGGGATCTAGTTTACTGGAATAGTTGCAGTGCTCATTAAAATTGATGACTTCGAAGATTCTGTGCCTCTCTTCCTTTAACCAGGGCCATCAGCCAAGAATCCGCTGTGCTGTTAAAGACATCATGTTATTGGGGTGTTGTAAAACAGACCACTGCTGTTGCCTTTGCTCACCCTTCATGTTTCAGTGTGACGGGGAGAGAGGCTAGGGGGACTAGCAGAGAATAGGCCTCGCCATTTGGCCAAGGGATGCCAATAGAATTGGTGCATGGCACTAAGACTCAACCTGGTATTTTTTGGCCGTGAACCTCAAGTTCGAAAGAGAAAGAAAAGAAGCTGGATTAGCATGAGGCGGAGTTTGGTTTTTCTTAGAAATGCGCGACTCTGCAAAAGTGTGCCTTTATTTTTGGCACAAATTGCTATAGCAAATTACATAGCTTATCAG
This sequence comes from Acinonyx jubatus, assembly GCF_027475565.1. Lineage (NCBI taxonomy): Eukaryota > Metazoa > Chordata > Mammalia > Carnivora > Felidae > Acinonyx > Acinonyx jubatus. The sequence continues at coordinate 26,002,526 of NC_069385.1, forward strand.
ATGTGGTTTTTTGGGCTCAGTGGAGAAGCCACTGCAGAGACTTGTTCTCTTTGTTGTTTGTTCCCAGTTGGGTATTTGGGATATATCAAAAAAGTGTCCCCTTATAGTTTAGGAACAGGCTTGAATAATAAGCGATAACAATACTTGTGATCCAATTAAACTCACATTATTACAATTTACCAAATTAGACCTTGGACTTAAAAGAGATTTTCATTCTGCCCTAAGGGATGTAAGATACAAAGTTTGAAACTCCATATCACAGATTAGCCAGCAGGCTCGTGTCAATCTTGGAAGGGAGTGAGGAGGACAGGGAGGGGCAGGAGATCGATCCCAGGGAAGGAGGAGTTTCAGAGAGAACATTCTCAAGTACTCCTCACCATCCACTCCTTTATTTCTTGACCATCTATGTAGACTCACCCTCATATAGCACGAGACTCCAAGTAGAATGTCACTTTTGATGTACTTATTATTTCCATTTATTTTGTTGCCAAAAATGGAGAATAGATTAAAAGTGTAATTTTAGAAACAGAAATTTTCCACTAGCTAAAATAACCAGAGTATGCACATGTTCATGGGTTTACTCACTCATTTATACCAAGATAAAGCACATACCAAGGGAATGCAGAAGAAGTACAAAAATAAGCCTCAAGGAGGCAGGTATATTAGAAGTACAACCCAAGGCAATAGGTAAGCAAGTGCATCCCACCCGGGAGCACAGTGTTGAAGGTAGAGGGAAAAGTCAGTGTGGAGAAGAGAGGCTTAGTAAAGAACCACTCCTGGGGGAAGATGAATCTTCATTGGAAACTTCAATGATACATACATTTTCAAGTGTTTTTTCACACTGGACCCTTTTCTTTCAATGAAATCTTGCACAGAAATCCAACGCAGAGCCGTGAGAACAGTGCCCACCCCTCACCCTCTCCACTTTCCACATCCCTCCCCTGTGATTCCCCTATCTTCAAGCATTCACAGTTTGAAAATGGACATCTATAAGGAGCAAGTTAAATAAGAGAATGAAGGCAGAACTGAGTGTGGAGGACAGTGTGAATGAAGCTGAATCAGGAGGTGGTGCTAGAAATGTTCCGAATCAGTACAATGAAAACATTTAGGCAAAGAAGTCTGCCTGAAGTTGATTCCACAGACTCTGGAGGACCACTGACAATTCTCCAGTGATAGGAGAGAAACGAACACTTAAGAATATTAACATGGCAAACCACGTGCTGATGGTCTGCAACAGAGAGAATCCAATGAGGATACCGTTGGAGTAATCCGAGAAATAGAAGGCAACTATAAAAAAATGGGGGCGCAGCCAACAGGTCTTAGTGATTGATCAAATGTGGGAGTTAAAGGAAATGCAGGCTTGAAAGTCATTTTTAACCGATGTCTTTATGTTATACACTTGTAAGAATCTACAGTTTTTCCATGGCCTTTATCTCTATTAGTCATTTCGTATTTGTGTCGTTATTTTACTAATACATTTCTGCCACTGGATTATGAAACTCCATGAGATCAGGGACTCTACCTGTTTGGTACTAAAACTTAACATCATGGATATCAAATAGTCACTCAAATATTTGTGAAACTAAGACACTCAGCAAATGATGGTATCATTGACTTGATTAAGGGAGCTAGAGAAAAGCAGTTGAGTTCAAGATTTATCCTATTTTTCTTAGATGAGGAAACTAGATCCCAATTCAGATTTTTTTAACCCCTGTTTAAGACATGGGGCTGAAGAGTAGTTGAAATGTCAGGAATGGGTGTAAAAACTAGGCCATCAACAACAGTCAAAGCCATGAGAATTAATTACTTTACCCAGTGCGAGAGAGAGTGTGTTTAAAGACAGACGAATTCTCATGCAAAAGTCAAATGGAGAACCAGAACAGGCAAAATTAAAGAATATTTCTCTGAGGGTAAATTTGGAATGGTTTGCCATACACCCACACGTTGAGACATTTATAAACTATAACAGGAAGAAATCCTCTTTTAAAAAAGTTTAAAACATTAGGAATTTTGGAAGTGGGAATAAGATGTACAATTAATCAAGAGGAATGCAACCCATTTTTAGTCTGTATCAAAATTTTTTATTGTATTTGTAAAATATGACTGACCACCTTACCCCAAATACTCCTGGTGTCTCTGTTGAGAAACGTTGACCCAGACACGGAGCTTTTTCTTTTCTTTTTTTTCCTCTCCTTTCTTTTTTTTCTCTCTCCCACTTTCCTTTGATAGCAACATATAAAACATCTCTTTCTCAGAATTATATAAGCCACATGAAATTCTAAATTCTCATTTGCTGATCTACTTTTGGTACCTTTCCACTTAAAACCTCTTGTTCATTGTTGTTTTTGTTGTTGATGCTGGTATTCTTGTGAGTTGTTGTTTTGTTTTTAGAGTTTTTGTTTTGTTTTGTTCTGTTCTTTGGTTGGTAGAAAGGAGAGAGACAGAAAAAATGTTTGAATGACACAAACCATGATTCTTTTGTAGTCAAAGAAAATGCCTATATCCCCCACCCATTCTTACTTAGAACATGAGACAAATAGACCTTTCTTTCTTTTTTAAAAATAACAATAGCCCCAAGGACATTACTATGGCAAAGTTTCAATGTGAATTTTCTCAAATGTAACACTTTTTTCTATTTAGTCCTATGAGAAGTTATGCATACTTTATCTAGAAAATAAATAGGTATGTATTTTGAATATCCACTTGCTAAATGCTGTTAATTCCTATAAAATTTTTTGGTTAAAATTCTCAAGGTATTTGATTTTATTTTTTAAAAATTTTTTAAAGTTGGGGCGCTTGGGTGACTTAGCTGGTTAAGCGTCCGACTTCGGCTCAGGTCATGATCTCACGGTTTGTGAGTTTGAGCCCCACATCAGGCTCTGTGCCGATAGCTTGGAGCCTGGAGCCTGCTTTGGATTCTGTGTCTCCCTGTGTCTCTGCCCCTCCCCTGCTCATGCTCTGTCTCTGTCTCTCAAAAACAAATAAATGTTAAAAAAAAAAGTTTTTTCAAATTTTTTAAAGTTGATTTATTTATTCTGAGGAGGGGGGAGGGGCAGAGAGACAGGGAAAGAAAGAGAATCCCAAGCAGGCTGTCAGTGCAGAGCCCAACGTAGGGCCCGATCTCCTGAACTATGAGATCATGACTTGAGCCAAAATCGAGAGTCTGACGCTTAACCGACTGAGCCACCCAGGCATCCATCTGAAGGTATTTTAAAGTTAAGTCCAACAATAATGGCAAGGAGTCTGAAAGAAGAAAACTCTGGGAAGAAAAAGGCATTGCAGCTGCCAATAGTGTTTCATGAGCGAAAGCTACACAGGTACTTTCTGGTTTCGGGTCTCAAAACTGGAGATGGGTCCGGGGACAATACAGAGCCAAAATGATCCTCTGCTAAATCTAGAAGTTAGGCTTCCGAAGGCTACGGATCTGCTTGAAGGTGTCACCAATCCATGAAACCCTTTTGGAGTGTGTTCACTTACTCATGCACACGAAGCTCTAAGCGGGCATCTAAGATGTGTCCGGCACCCTAGTAGGGCCCAAGAAGTGAAAGAGACCCAGTGCCCGGTCCAGGGAGCTCACGCTGGTGGGAGCTCCTACAGAGACATCCTCATCCGTCTTTCCTCCTCACCTTCCTAAAGATCTGTCAGGTACCAGACTGGAAACAGACAGCTCTCCTTGTTTCTATCAGCTGTGTTTGTGAGCGTATAAAAAAAAACCTTATCTAGCTATGACTTAATCTCATTGTCCTAGATTGACACCATTTTTTTCACATCCCCATTTATATTTTTCTTCTCGTGTAATTCTACATTGTAGATGCAGCCAACTCACCTCTCAGGGTGGTGCCTGCCCTGCCACTTAGCAAGAAGGCAGGGGGCACCCAGAGGTCTGAGGACAAAGAGTCATCCGTCACTGGGGAGAGAAATCGTGAAACTTACACCAAGAGTCAGGTTGACGAGGAATACATGGAGACACATGTGGCATGAATAAAAAAGAAGACGAGGAAGAGGAATTAAAGGAAGAAATCGTTGAACCCATCATGCCTGCTTTGATGGAGCGGAATCAGACTACGGTGGGTAACCTGCCAAGCATAGGGGAAATAGCATGCCACCTGCTCGCCAGGGCCGAGTGGGCCTGTCTGTGGCAGGCAAAGCACAGCCAAATCATGATTTCAGGTTTTCCAAACACCGCTCTGCACACACACCGGCTTCACCAAAACCCCACCTGTGTTGGCAACAGGGAATGTCGCCCAGGGGTCGAAAAGAAAAAACATGTTTTTCTTAAAACACGCAGCTATCCTATTCTAGAAAGATGCATTCTCTTTACATGTGTGTTTTATCCTATGTTCATAATTAGAATGATCTGGCCGGATATCTTGCGTGCTGTCTACTTTCTTCATAACTTTTCTTGATGTCTACCTACCTAGCACACCAAAGCCACCCAGGAAAAGGGCAGGCCACAGTGTAGATCACATGTTAATGAGGTGTCCCCAAGCACTGTTGATCACAACTGCTACCTTAAGAAGCAAGAATCTATGAGGAATGACAAGGTGGACTCCATCGGTGTTGGGCCCAATGGTGACATCCATGAAAGGAATGCTTGACCTTCCTCTGCTATCCAGCCAGTTCCCACTGGCCGGCCATCCCTGCCGGTCTGAGTTTCTTCCTGCCTCCACAGCATGCCTTTGCTCCTGATGATTCTATAGCTAGAATGTCTTCCCCAATTCAAAACATAGTCACTCTCCACAGCCCTGCCTACGAAGCACAACTTCTGTGAATGTTTCAGTCCTCGGGGACCCTGTACTCTTGTCAGGGTTTGCAGCCAACGATGGTCTGCATTTAGCATCTTTATTTACTTTTCATCTGTACTCTTCCTGATTTGCTGGGCCCTTGTCTTCTCTATTTCTTATCCAGATTCTAAACATCCTGAGAGCTCATTGCCTCACAGCGCAGTACTGTGATTTACACTTGATCTTAGCCAAAAGGCTGAGAAGCAATGCGCAGTACTGTGATTTATAAGTGATCAATAAGTGATCGGTCGAATGCGTAGCTTCTCGGTCAACCAAGAACTGAGTAATATGAAAGTATGAACATATGTGCACACTTACACACATAGACAGAAGGCATCATAATCGAGTGTTAGTTTCTTTGTATATTATCTCACTTAATACAGCAACTCTGTGTGGTAGGTACCATTCCAATCTCCATCTCATGGATGGGGACATCTAGTTCAGGGTTGTGACATATTTTGCCCAATGTCATCAGGTTAGGGACAGGCACAGACCCGTATTTTATTGTCTTCCGATTCAAGATAGTGTCACCTGCCCCACAGATAGAACCATAACAATACACCAGCTAGTGCTCTTCTAAAAAATCTTAATAAGGTATAATCTATCTCTCCCACCCACTCTCCTTACTCTTCTGAACCTTTCTACCTCGAATACTGAATATGTCCAGCATAGAGACGATACCTAGCACGCCAGGTGTAAGTCAGGAAACATTACCATGGAAAATAATGAAAGGATGAGCTTCTCAGTGTTTGTTAGTGTAAAAACCACAACACACTCTGTATTTTCCAGCAAATGTATCAAATGGGTCACTCCGCTCATTGGCATGTGGACTTGTTCTTCCCACATACTGAGTCAGTCGGAATTGGAACATTTGAGTGGATGTGTGTCAAGCTCTTATGAAGGAAAAATATCAGCACAAGCAATGAAGTCTGTAAATATTAAACATTGTAAGGCTCACAGCCCATCCACAAGGATGATATCACTTGATTCTGACATCTATGAGATTCAGACAACACATACAGTACGACTGTGCCCAATTTACAGGGGAAGAAAACAAGGCTGAGAGAAGTTGATTTCCTAAAGTTGTTAAGTTAGTAAGTGGCAGATTCTTAACTGGAATCCAGTTTTGCTTTTTGGGTTTTTTTGTTTTTTTTTCAAATTGTGATCTTTCCCCCACATGCCAGGAAAGGAGTTGAATGGAATGGAAGTGATCACATGACAGAGCCCGGACAAGGGTAAGCATGCTCCAGAAGAGAAGAGCCCTCGGCCGTGTGAGGAGAAGCCCTTTCAGTAAGAGAAGAAGATTCCACACGATCTGGCAGAGGGAGGAAGGGAGGCAGGAGCCGGGGAGAGGCACCTGCAGCTTGGCAGGAAGAGACTGTTCTCCAATGTTCCTGTTCAGAAAGTAAATGTATTTGAAATGCTGAGGACTCCACATATATTCTGTTAATAATTTACCAACTGAAACCATTAGAGATGTTGACAAAAGCTTTCCATTTACTATGGGTGTCTATGGGTGATTTGAAACCACTCATTACCTTTATAAGCTTCTGGGTTATTTCTGAGTGTCCCAACTGATCAGCAGCAGCAAAGGCAGCTTGGACAGACAGCAAATGGAGCTTTAGTTTGAACACACAACTACCCTGATTCCACACTCAGGCATTTTGCCACTAATTCACTGCAAGACTGCTGGCCCAGGACTCCGTAGGCAAATTATATTTGCCAATAGATGAAATTTATACTGTAACTGGGTATCTCTGATTCAGAAGCTCAACATGAAAAAGTAAATACGTTTTCTCAGAAGAAACCCATCAAGGTGTCATCAGAGTCAAACATTGAGTGGAAGTGAAGAAGCAGAACATTCCTGTATCAAATAATTTCATGTTCTTCCAGAACCTTCTAAGTACACAGGGACTAACGTTCCTAAAGTGAAAGGAACAAACTCCCCTTACCGTGCAGGATGAATTAACTCTTTTAAGCTAAGATTTGTAAATAAAAACCAAGCACAATAGTGCTTGCTGTTTTAAAGTTCTGGATTCCTATTCCTTTTCTGCAATCTCCAACCCCCTTGTAGAAGTATTTTAGGTATATAGACAATGGAATACTACTTGGCAATGAGAAAGAATGAAATCCTGTCATTTGCAACAATGTGGATGGAACTGGAAGGTATTATGCTAAGTGAAATAAGTCAGCGAGAGACAGATATCATATGTTTCCAATCATATGTGGAACTTGAGAAACATAACAGACGACCATGGGGGAAGGGAAGGGGAAAAAATAGTTTCAAACAGAGAAGGAGTCAAACCATAAGAGACTCTTTTTTTTTTTTTTTTTTTTTAGTGGGTTGTGAGATGGCCTTTTTTTTTTTTTAACGTTTATTTATTTTTGAGACAGAGAGAGACAGAGCATGAACAGGGGAGGGTCAGAGAGAGAGGGAGACACAGAATCCGAAACAGGCTCCAGGCTCTAAGCGGTCAGCACAGAGCCCGACGCAGGGCTTGAACTCACGGACCGCGAGATCGTGACCTGAGCCGAAGTCGGCCGCTTAACTGACTGAGCCACCCAGGCGCCCCATAAGAGACTCTTAAATACAGAGAACAAACTGAGGGTTGGTGGGGGCGGGGGGAGTGGAAAATGGGTGATGGGCATTGAGGAAGGCACTTGTTGGGATGAGCACTGGGTGTTGTCTGTAAGAGATGAATCACGGAATCTACCCCTGAAGCCAAGAGCACGTTATACACACTGTATGTTAGCTAACTTGACAATAAATTATATTTAAGAAAAAAAAGTGTTTTGGTTAGAATGCATCTGGCTACACATAACAGAAGATGTAACTAACAGTGATCAAACAATGAGGGTATTGATTATTTTTCATAACACAAAACCCAGAGTTATGGAAGTTACACTATGGCTATGTGGACAGCTCTGTGACTCGTGACCATGTCTCTACTCCGCCATGTGTCTTGGACAGGTTGTCCTTCCGTGGCCCTTAGGTGGCTGTATCCACGTCACACACAGATGATGAGATTCAGAGCAAAGAAATGTCTGTTCAGATGTCTCCCTTTTTTAAAGTGAAAGAAATTTCTAAGAAACTTGGTCTGACCATGTCATGTGCCTAAGTATAAACCCAATTGCCTAGCAAGGCTCATGAATGCAGTCTCCATGACTGACTTACCCTAATCCAGACTACACTCCCTGGGGCCGAAGAGGGAACCCAGCCTGCCTTCAAGCGTGTGGCCGCTCAGAGGAGGGTAAACAAAATTAGAGAAAAGGAGGAAAGGTGAGTTTTGCAGGCAACAGAGATTATCTGCCATATCAAGAATCCTCCTGTCATCTTTATGGCTCATTTTCCCCATGTCGCTGGGGTAAAAACTAGGCTAGAGGTCACAACTAAGCTATCTCCAACTGCTAAAATTCCACAGTTCAAACTGAAGAGGACTCTCAGCCCCACTTAATGGGAGAATCAACATGATCCAATGAAATAAGGTTTTCCCAGAAAACAGTACAGATTAGAAGGAATTAATACACAATATACCAAACAAATGACCTCACCTTTACAGTCTAGTGTACCATCCATTGATCTCTACATTTCTGTGAGGCTATATCATCAGGGGACGTAAACTGAGGCAGAGAGAAGCATAATAAGCAACCCACGCCCACATGCTCTGATTTGGACCGAATCATTAAGTCACAGCGGAGAAAGTGGGAGAAGTCACATTACAGCAGTGACCTCGAAACGGGAGTGTGCCATCCATGGAGGATGTAACAATTATCCACCCAGGGCTGAGAAGAAAATTCTGGAATTTCTATTTATATTTTTGTCTCATCTTTTAATTTATATGAGTAATATTTTATAATGTGCATGATGCATTAGCAAAGTAGTAGAACATGCATGTAATTTATAGCTATGTAGAAAGAGAAGATGCAGACTAACAAATTTTTTACTTATAGAATGCACAGTTAAAAACTTTGGAGATGACTGGTGTAGATCATACTAACGTTTTGATGGCTTCAAGCATAGCACAGAACCAGCAGAAAAAAAATACATGCAGAAACTGACACGATTGGATTTGTGATTGGCGCACAATGATAAAGCAAGGCAGCCCTGAATCTGGGTTTAGAACACTCAATTCGCAGTAAAACAGAGATTCCCAACTTATTTTTATCTGTTGACCCTTACAAAGGCTCTCACTCTGTTTACCAGGAGACCACTTCTAACATTGTTTTCCTCCTCCGCCTCCTTCAAAGTATCTCCTATCTGGAGAAGTATTAGGCTTGCTCTGTCTGGCTCGATAGAAATTGAGTGCAGTCAGGAAGTCAGAAGAGCTCCGTGGGTTCCCACAGTTTGTTTGCTCATTCGATTAACAACCGTGCATCTCCTAAGCGCTGGACGGGAGGCTACAAATACTTGCCAAGACTCCTGGAGTCCAGCGTCTGGAAGGAGGACTGACCACTCTGTAGAGAGACCAACAAGAAGATGGTACCATAGAGCCTTAGGCAGCTAAGGAGGAAAGGAGAAAAAGGAGCAGGTTGAGGTCTGGAAAACCACTACTATCTGATGGGTGGAAATTTAATCTCCACACATATGCCACGTAGCCTTGAAAAGGATTGATTCCACGAGTGTAATCACAAAACCTGCTAGAAGAAAACTGTGACTTGAACCTCAAATTCACCCCAATGAGTCAGCACTTTGAAACCATACGCTGGAGGCAACACTGGACTTTTTGCTCACAAGGTTGTTTTCCTTCAACGCTCTTCCCTTCTTCCACACTTCGGTCTTTGCAGTGTTTAGTCCAATAGTGGTTTAGAATCAGTCTTCCCGCCTTAACTCAAAACGTTCTGGGTGGTGTAGAAGAGGCGTTTAGGATATGACTCAGCATAAGGGGCCTTCAAGCCACATTCTTTGCTACTTTTGGAAGAAACAGGACAGGGTAGCTTAATTCCTCTTTCCTAAAACATGGAAGGAAGGGGGCAGGGAATGAGGAGTCAAAAAGGCAAGATTAGAGTTTTATTAGAAGCAGAGAAAATCTTCTTTGTAAGTAAATTGAGAGTTTACCATCAAAATAGGGAATCCATCAAAGCACTGTGGTGCCTAGTCCTCAGCAGTCAAAACAGTTGGGGGGGGGGGGGGCGGTGAGGGAGGGGAGGGAAAGTTTATCTATATCCAGAATTCTTTAATCCGATGATTAGGAGCAAGGCAAAGCAAAACAAAACAGGAAAAGAGGATAGAGAAAACACACACACACAAAAAAAAAAAACTTTTGCAGTCAACTTCTGAGTGTTGTTCAAGTTGAACAAGGAAACTGGAATTTGAACTTAACTTGCAAAGTAGGTGCCCTGTCTCAGGAAAGCAGCCTGGGGCCATTCTGGAGCCTTCCTTCACTTCGGGAGAACACATTAACAACTTCATCTATTCTCTCCAAAATGGATGTTAATTTTAAAAACTAAATGTAAAAAATTTAAAGCAAATGCTTAGGCATTTTGCCTCAATTGACAAAGGTTTCACCCAGAATGTAGTACCTACATCGTTTACAAAAGACTAGATTCAACACCTCTGAATAGAGAGCCTCCGTCCTTTTTACCCATCCCCTCTTTCTCATTGTTGGATATGATGTGTACCTAATGTACTTCAATGCAAGCCTGAAAAAGACAAGGATAAATGCAGGGGAAAACAATGAACATGGGGGACATTGGCAACTTTTTTAGGCATTGTGAAGGATAAGGGAAAACATAGTTGTCTGCATTGGGTAACACATGAAGATGTCTGAAATCCCATTAATACATGCATTTCGGTCCCCATCATAACCCTCTCCCTACCCCCCTGCCTCGTCTCCCTCCTTCTCTCTCTCCCTCTCTCTCGCTCTCTCTCTCTCAACTTTAATTTGCAGCTGAAATTTTCTGATCTCTTTCCCTAGTTGACCAAAAACATCTTTTTTTTTTTAACAAAGATGTTGACTGCATTTCTGAGCAGATTCCATCTCAGAAGCCATTGTTGAGGGACATACAGAAACAACAGTTCCAAGGCATCTATGATGAGTTGGGGGGCCCCAGGCTCCAGGGAGATGCCATCTAAAGCATGTAAAGAAGTTTTAAAGATTAAGCAAAAAATGTTGTTTTTCATTGACCTTTCATGTCTTTTTGTGACTGTAACCAGAAGATTTGAAGCTGAGGTAAAAATTAAGAGGATAGGGTTAGCATGCTTTATCTTCAGTGTGTTTCTAATTTTATACATTTTTCCACAGTTATGTCCTTCAGGTGGATGTCAGTTTACAAAAATAACAAATAAAGTAATAGTCGTAGTCTCAAATTCTAATCAACTATTTGCTTTTCATAGTAATTTTTTTTTTTTGGCTGGTACTCCCTTTTTCAAAATATTTCTCTGTTTCTTTGAAATTATAAGTCTAATAGAAGTGGAAATACATAATTTCAAAGTTCTGGTTGATTTCTCTCTTCCTGTTTCTCTCTTAGGTCAAATTCTCACTGTTGTCAACTGAGAAAGAGTCACCTACTCACGAGGCAAATGGGGGAAAAAAAAATAAGATTAAAAAAAAACAATGACATGGCCCAGCAATGAGAAATGTTGTTGAAATTTAGGAAATAATTTCCTAAATTATAATTTTCTGGGCAACTGTCACAGCTGAATTCCCCAGGGTGTAGCTCTCCAGCTCTGACTGCTGACCTTGTTCCAGCAAAATCCACGTTAGTGTCACACTAAGTCCTTGTGGCCAGATCACCTGACATGTTTGATTTAAACAAAATGGGGCAGGGACTCTAAAGTTCTAGGCAACCTGTGAGTCATAATAAACACATTCTACTTTGTCTTTATTCAGCTTGTCATTTCCATCGCAGAAGGCTTATTTGCGAATTGTTGTTTTTGTGACTCGCAATATGTTTGGTCCCTGGACTCAAGAGTTCTCAATCTAGGAGATAAGAAATGGCAAACAAAAAGAGTCCACTCTCACAAGAAAGGCAAACACACATTGCCCTTCTCCTTTTGCTTTACAGGCATAAAAGGATCATCAAAACAAACCAAGCAACCAAGAAACACAATTTGGAAGAGACACACAAGAGATCACTATATAATTATCAGCTATTAAGAAAAGGTAATCAAGAAATAAATATGTAAGCTGCTCTGATTTATAAGAGACTGCCGCAAGAGTATGTATTTTCCCAAGGATCAGGAGGGTCACAGTGATTTCCCATCATCCATACCAAGATATAAATGGAAGTTCAGAGCTGAGCCTAAGAATCTCAGCTGAGGGTAAAATCAAATTGAAACCCTCAACATCCTTCAGCCTAACGAATGAGAAGGGCTTTTTGGAGCACGTCACACACACACACATAAGGTCATCTTAATCACAATAACAGTCCACATTTTTTCAGTGCCAATTATGTGCTGTGCCCCACTGCCCAGTGAAGTATGATTATCTACAGTTGGCAGGTGATGAAACCACATCTCAGAGGGATTAAATAACTTCTCAGTGCCCTGGAGAGTCAGGACTTAAACTTCTGTCTGTCTGACTTCAAGGCTACGGCTGACCACTTCAATGCACTCTCTCTCTCTTTTTTTGAGAAACTCTTGGTTTGGTAAGGCCATGACTACTCTCCCTGGCATCACTCTGTAGGCTGGATCTATCTTTATTTTCAGGAGTTCTCATAATTATTCTTAGTAATTTGTTAAACACAGCAACATATATCCTATGAATGACCCTTTTCTCAAACTCTATCCTTAAAGTCTTTCTCAGGTCACCCGTGTGGCTTAGTCGCTTAAGCATCAGGTGGATCTTCAGCTCAGGTCATGATCTCAAGTTCGTGAGTTCAAGCTCCGCATTGGGCTCTCTGCTGTCAGCATGGAGCTTGCCTCAGAGCCTCTGTCCCCCTTTCTCTTTGCCTCTCCCCCGCATATGTGTGTGTGTGTGTGCATGCGTGTGCACAAGCTCTCTCTCTCTCAAAAATAAACATTTAAAAAATAATAAAGTCTTTCTTCCAAACCTTCATTTTCATCTATTTTGCCATTTTTATTGTCAATCTTCTTCTATTGGTTGGTTTCCTCTTAAATTAATTTGACTAGAACTCACAAAAATGCAGATGTAAATGCTCCCCAATTATAAACCAATAGGACAATATCTGGTTTGGTAATTCATAAATTTTCTTTTCCTTTTTTCTTTTTGAAGTTTCCTCTTTGAATGGTTTCTGGATCTTTAGTCTCTTTCCTGGATTCTATTCCCTTCATCTTCTATATATTTGATGAATTCCCTAGAGTGGTGGTAAGGTACACAAGTTTTGAGTCAGGATCCCTAGGTTGAAGACCAGCTCCACTATTTGCCATGCGTAGAATCTTGGGCAAACTATCTGAAGTCCATCATTAACGAAATGAGGATAATAATAGCACTAACTTCATATGGTGATTATAAATCTAAGTAAAATAATAGATGTCAGGTGCTAAGAAGAGTGAACATTACATGGTAAACTCCTGATAAATATTCATTTTTGCTATTACCTAAAACCTCTCCAATGTTCTAGTTGCCATTTGATCCATACTTACACCAATTTATGAACTTCCTGCATTTGTCTCTTTTTTAGCTTGTCCTCTGACCCAAATAACTTTGTGTTAGTCACAAATTTAGACACTAAAATTCGTCTATAAGGAGTTTGGTCAAAACAAGGACTTGAACATTGCTCCCTTTATATTTCCCCATTTGCAATTGCCTGTTTACGACATACTTCATTTCCTATTTTTAAGTTGGTTCCCCAACTGTGACTAATGATCCTCTTTCCCCCAGTGAAAAAGTCATCAGGATACTACAATGAAAATCAAATCACCAAATTCATTATGAAAATCTACATATGCTCCACCCACACTTTTCTCCTTATCTGCACATAAATTTATATCATAATGTCAGGCAATTATTTAGGGTTCATAATTGCCTATTGAAGAAATCTTTTCTCCTGCTTTTCTGTGAGTGTTCAATGATCCTAGCGTGATAGACTACCTAAACCGGAGAAGAATCAGAGGTCATAATCTTCTGGGTCTGTGCTAGATTTCTTCTTGGTTCTGAGCATAAATTACAATTTGCTTAAGATTACAGATCCAGCCAAGTGCTTCCTCAGTGTCTTCCATCAACTCTTTTAGAGAAGCTCTGGGGAATCCATTTTGTAGTTCAGTCTTCTTGTCACAGGTCAGTTTAGAACAGTCAATTTAAAGTAAAGCAAGGAAATGAGTTTGGCAGTATCCAGACAAGCAATAGAGAGAGTGATGGAAAGAGACACCCTGGGGGGAAAAAAATAAAAACCAAAAAACAAACAAAAAAAAAAAAACAAAAACAAAACATGGCATCCCAAGAATTCCTTAGCTCTTTTCAAGGACCAAGTTAGCCCTGAATCAAAGGTTCTGTCACCTACTGACCTTAATCACAGCCTGGGAGTGCTCCTCAGTTAGTCATCCACTAAGCACCAGTTGGGGCTGGGTACTGTGCTAGCTACTTGCCGACAGTGCAGAGAGGAACAAAAGAGAATAACTCCTAACCTTCACAAGGCTAAGATTCTAATAGAGACACACAGACAAGGGAAAAGAAATTATTTTAATATAGTGTTGGTGATTAAGTGCAATGAATAAATTATCAAGGAAATGCAATTTAAAACAAAACAAAACAAAAACACTAAATACTCCTGGTTAGGGGAATCTACCGGGATTCAATCTTTGAACTCGGAGATGTTGGAGGAGTAACCGTTTCCATGGAATAGCATGAGGACTTTTGACCTGACAGGCTGTCTAGGTCACAGGCAAGAACGGGCCCAAATCAAAGCAAACAGTAATGCTGAGGACAGGGCTAAGAGGAATAAGTCAAAATTTCGATGTCAGAGTAGCATTAAAGTATGCAGTTGTCCTAGTCAGCTCAGGCTACAGTAACTGAATACCATTGACCCGGTGGCTTAAACAACAGGAATTTGTTTATTTGGTTTATTTAGTTTAGATCTAGAGTCTGGGAACTTCAAGATCCAGGTGCCAGTTGATTAAGTTTCTCCATGAGGACCCTCTTCTGGCTTGCAGATGGGTGTCTTCTCACGCTGTCCTCACATGGCGGACCAAGAAAAGGCTCAAGTCTCTCTTTCTCTTCTTAAAAGGGCACTAATCTCATCATGGGGCCCAGTCCTCGAGACCTCATCTGAACCTAATTACCTCTCAAAGGCCCCACCTGCAACTCCTATCACACTGGGGGTGAGAGATTTAGCCTGTGAGTTTTGGGGAGACACAAACATTCAGTCCATAACAGCAGGTATGAACATCCTACAAGACCATGCTTGGAAACCCTTTCCCGTGTGCAGAGACCAGGGCTTTCGCACCACAGTCAACGGTCTGGCTCCAATAGTGAAGGCAGTCTTTGCCTCCCTGGAGACGGGTCTCCAGTGTCGCCTGGCTTCAAACCCCCAGGCACTTCAGTGGCGAGCTTCTATGACAAATCCCTTGTTACCTTCAGGCATGTTTCCCGGCTGGGTGGGAGCGGGGAGAAATGAGATGCTATATACAGTGTCTGTTTTAATGTTGCAAATGCGGAATATCACTCTCAAGAATGTTCTTTCTTCCACCACTGAGAAAAGAAAAAAAAAAGTGTATTTGAACACACTTTGATACAGTTACAAAGCAATTTAAAAGCCTATTCATTCTAATCCTGAGAAATGTTAATCTGGGTCAGACATGTTTCTGCGCTTTTAATGTAACAAGGAAAAGAAAGTACATCTTACATACATTCATAGTAATGGGCTTTAATTTTTAGGTGTCCATTTAGAGCTATAAGGAATGCTTCTGTGTAACCGGATCAGGGATAAAACAGGAGAACACGTCATTCTTTGTGAATACAGATGATATGACCACGCTCAGAAAGAACCTCCTCTAAAAAAAGTACTTCTCCTCTCCTTGATTTTGAAACCTATGCACCTGGACTAAAATTAATGCCAAGTTATTACTCTCAGAGAGTTGGGGGCAGTGGCATACAGACAGTGCAAACCTATTATTAGTAACAGTTCAAAGTGATACAGTGATACAAATGGGGAATAACACGTCCTTCCGTTAATGCTTCAGAAAGTATGATCACTATTTTATTTTTTTATTTCTTTTTTTAATGTTTACTTATTTATTTAATTTTTTTTTTGAGCGAGAGAGAGAGAGAGAGAGAGCATAAGCAGGGGAGGGGGATAGAGAGGGGGAGACAGAATCCGAGGCAGGCTCCAGGCTCCAGGCTCCCAGCTGTCAGCACAGGGCCCGACGCGGGCCTCGAACTCACAGACGGCGAGATCATGACCCGAGCCCAAGTCCGATGCTTAACCGACTGAGCCACCCAGGCGACCATATGATCGCTATTTTAAAAAATGGTTCTAAAAAAAAAAAAAAAAAAAAAAATGCTGCATGTTCATCTTGGCCAGATTCACAGAGGGCCTCA
The DNA here is from genome assembly GCF_027475565.1 of Acinonyx jubatus. Classification (NCBI taxonomy): domain Eukaryota; kingdom Metazoa; phylum Chordata; class Mammalia; order Carnivora; family Felidae; genus Acinonyx; species Acinonyx jubatus. The sequence goes on from NC_069385.1 coordinate 26,018,748, forward strand.
ACGAAATTGGGCCACGTATAACCAAATCAGGATGTGCGCACGTAAGAATGCTCAAAACAGAGAAACAGGAAACTAATAGAGCCCCTGACAATATCGGATGTCTCAGTTGTTGCGACCAGGAGCAGGAGCTGTTGCGACCCATCCCTCCTGCCAAAAGGGGTCAAAATACCGTTCACTGGTAGGAAACATTTGAACCTCATGGCCTGATATTATCAGAAGGATTAAAAGAATATTTTTTAAACATTTTTATTTATTTTTGAGAGACAGAGAGAGACAGAGTGCAAACAGGAGGGGCAGAGAGAGAGGGAGACACAGAATCCAAAGCAGGCTCCAGGCTCTGAGCTGTCCGTGCAGAGCCTAGGCAAGGCTCAAACCCACCTACTGTGAGATCATGACCTGAAGCGAAGTTGGATGCTTAACTGACTGAGCATATTTTTAAAAGAAGCTTCTAGGGGCGACTGGGTGGCTCAGTCGGTTGGGCTCAGGTCATGATATCACAGTCAGTGAGTTCGAGTCCCGCTTCGGGCTCTGTGCTGACAGCTCAGAGCCTGGAGCCTGCTTTGGATTCCGTGTCTCCCTCTCTCTCTGCCTCTCCCCCGTTCATGCTCTGTCTCCCTCTGTCTCAAAAATAAATAAACATCAAAAAAATTTTTTCTTTAAAAAGAAGCCTCTAATAGACCATCTCTAGAACAATAAAATAAAACAACAATGATTATCTCTGGGAGAAAAGCTAGACCATCATAGGATGAGGGTTGAAGGGAAATGAACTTGTCACTGTGTGCCCTTTAGAATTTCATACCACCGGGGGCACCTGGGTGGCTCAGTCTGTTGAGCATCCAACTTCGGCTCAGGTCATGATCTCACAGTTCGTGGGTTCGAGCCCCGCATCAGGCTCTGTGCTGACTGCTTGCTCAGAGCCTGGAGCCTGCTTCAGATCCTGTGTCTCCTCTCTCTGCCCCTCCTCTGCTCACGCTTTGTCTCACTCTGTTTCTCAAAAATAAATAAATGTTAAAAAAAAAAATTGAATTGCATATCATCGGGTGTTTAACCAAATCAAAGAAGAATAAGATGTAATTTTTTAAAGTTGCCCTTGAAACTCCTCTCACTTCGTATATTTATCTCTATTGCGGGAGTCATCATGACTTTGAGCTTGACTCTTGACTCTGCTCCCTGGACATCACTCAGTGTGAAAGGTATTCCACATGCAGAGTAGATGGGACCCTACTTCAAAGAAGGAATCAAGCCCAACAATTATTAAAAATTGTCTTAATAGGAACATGGAATGTGTTAACAAGTGAAACTGTGATATGTTATAACTGGCCCATCCCACCCTAAAAGAAAAAAAACTTATGTTACCAACGTTTCCTTCCTTCTCCAATCAGCTGCATTTTCCTTAGCTGCTTTCTCTATAATGAAAGTAGGTCATACACCTCCTTACTTTTCCTCATCACCAAAGATTAACTTGCAACAGAAAGAAAGAATCAGTGTCATTGGGACAAGGATAAAAAGTCTCTGAATTTCCTTCAGAGTCCTTCTTGATTGAGATTTAAGCCTCGCCAAGGGAGGGTCCCTGGTCTTGACCTTAGGACTAAGAAGGGCTGCCTGGTTGTTCGGCTGGTGTGCTTCAGGAGTTCTTAAAACAGAAGTACGCCAAAAGAGAAAAATCTGGAACGCTTAAACTAAGCTTTAGAAGCCAAGACAGGCCCGGCCCCCCTTCGCCGGGCGCACAGCTCGGTACCTGGCCACCGGTGCCCCCGAGGCGTCGGGTCCTTCCGTCTTTTTCGTGCTCTGCCACTCAAGGGCTGGCCCCTTTTTTCTTTTTTGAATAGATAAATTGGTATTATTTTTACTTACCTTTTTGTACAGTGATTTTCAGTCTTCTCTTTGAGGTTCGTGGTCATCCTGTTCTGCACTCGTGTAAATACTGGGCGTCACGCTCTAAGCAACCCGCTTGCCGCTCAGGTGGCTGTGCACCGACGACCCTTCACGCCACGCGTTGCTGTCACAAATGTCAACAAAACATCTCTTTCTTTCTCAAAAAAACATATTTTTTTTTTGAAAAAAAAAATCCAAGTTACAATTTGGGCTACCAATCATGTTGTCTTTTAGAGTCTTAAGTTCTCAAAGGGGAGAGCATGTTGTCTTTTCTTCATCACCTTAAACGTGGTCAAGTCTACCTATGTTTAAAAATAAACAATGAAGATAACAGTATTCTTTCTGTGACTCAGAAGCACCATTGTGTGACAACTGATTTCACAGCAAAGCAAAGCTCTCAGTGATATTTCATTAAACCCACATGCTTCCAGTTCATCTCTGGACTCACCACTGCCCTATGCACCCAACTGTAGTCCTGTTTAGGACAAGGGGAACTGGGGAGCATTCTAAGGTCCTATCCCAGTGAAGCTCCGAACCACATGCCCTCCTCACTAAACAGCAGCCTCCTCGTGCTCCTCCCATGATTACTGAAAAACCTCCCTCAGGGAAAATGACATTTCTCAACGTTTCCCTTTTTACACCTTTGGTATAATTTATTCATACATGTCATAATCAGCCTATTAGTACTCTGGACACCTGAGAATATCTCTTCAGGAAGATAATGAGAAGTGATACATCTTTATTTTATGTTTGAAAGAAAAGAAAATTTGTGAAAACAGTTTTCTGTGCTATGGTGCCCAGACCTCCATGCTGGAAGTCTACAGTAAGGCACAGAAATTTGTGGAGGAAATCTCTTAATTCAAAACAATAAGGGCTGCTTTGAGTTAATTATGTTAAGAAGGCAGTATTTTAATGATTCATGTTTAAATGAAACCATTATTTTCTAGATCCTGCCAAAAACTTACCACAAGTCATTCATGTGATTTTATTACAAATTAAGATGCCCATAATTTTGGAAGAGAGACGTACATTCTAAAGTCTCTTGGGAGGGGAAGTCCTGTGCTTCATGGCAATGAATTGCCCTGAGAAGTAGAACAAAAAAGAGGACCTCATTATAATGCTGCTAAGCAGAGGCCTAGGGTCACCGTCACACCAGTGGTTCTGAATGATGCAAAAGAGAAGCCCTGTGAACCCTAATGTGGAGGGAGACACCACCAAGGCCTAGTGGGATTTACTTAAAAGGAAGTACAAAGAGGGAGAGGTTACAAAAAGTTTAGAGGTTTGGGGGCGCCTGGGTGGCTCTGTTGGTTAAGCGTCCGACTTTGGCTCAGGTCATGATCTCACAGTTCGTGAGTTCGAGCCCCACGGCGGGCTCTGTGCTGACAGCTCACGGCCTGGAGACTGCTTCGGATTCTGTCTCTCCTCTCTGTCTCTCTTTCTCTCTCTCTCTGCCCCTGCCCCACTTGTGTCCTCTCTCTTTCTCTCTCTCTCTGTCTCTCCCTCCCTCAAAAATAAATAAACATTAAGATGATTTTTTAACAAGTTTAGAGGTTTTGTTTCATTTTTTGTTTTTACTCTATAGAAGGGTCAACAACACTAGTCCCTACAAGAAATAGGAAATAAGATCAAGAAAGGATTATACACATTTTTTTTTTTCTTTTACATTTACTGGAGACAAAAACTTCTGGACCTCACTGAGGGGTAGAGGGTTGGAAACAAGAGGATAAAAGAAACAGGGGGGCACCCTCTCCCCACCAATAAGCCCAGAGCAAGAGCCTCTGGAATCGCATGGCCTAACAAAGGCACAGGAAGTTGACAATGTGTCCTTTCTGGACCTTTCTCCAATATTCAACGCTTCTCCCCCATATCAAATATTTGCTGCCCTTCCATTTAATTTTCTTTATTCACAAAGACCTACAGGCCAGGTCCGTGATGGTTCAGCATTATCTGGAACAAAAGTTTTCAGTACAGTGTCTCATTACTTTACATACCCGGTATGCACGTTCCATATACACAAGCACGTATTGATTATGTCCACAATAACACCTCTGTAAAAAGTGAAGGCGTCAATGAAGCACTATGAAGACTTCTATGTAAATAGGCAAAACTTGGGAGCAATTTCTCAACATTACCAGCCCTGCCCTATTTTCTGCGCCAAGAGCTCATAGAGGCAGTACGATTTACTGGAAAGGGAACTAGACTAGGAATCCAATGGCCTGGGTTTGCAATATGTTAGCTGTCTAATCTTAAATGTCACCTCTCTAAGGATCTGTTTCCTTATTTAGAAAACAAAAGTGTTCTTGGGTCCCTTCTAGCTTTAATTTAACATTCTCCGTGTGCATATTCCTATTGATAGGTCGGAATAAAATATCAACCCCTATTCAACAGTGTTATGAATTATTACCAGGAATGACAGCTACAAAGTAACAAAAATATGACTGCAATCATCTTTCTTCCCTGTGAAATTAGTGATTGTGGCAATACCTCCAAAACTTAGTGGTAGATTATCTCATTATTCCATATGTCAAAACAAAATATACATACAGAGAAAAATCTGGTGCCCTCACCAGAAAAAAAAATAAAATATGCTACCCTATTTGTGGAGTGGTGACTTTCCTGAAGGTGGGAACAATCCAGGCATTTTAGAAAGTTCTTTGTCTTTATCCAAACTCCACAATCTGTGATGAAAACTGTGGACTTATTTTTAGTCCCAACCCATAACAGAGCTGGTTCCATGTATGTAAAGAAATTGTTCCAAAAGGAATCCAAGTTTTCAGTTTGTTAATAAGACGTGACTCCAGATTTTATCAGCTTTCACATCCCACCATTATTTCCCCATGACCTATACTACCTGGATTACAGGAAGGTACAGTCTGTGACTGTGAGAGAACATTTCATCATCAATAAAAAAGCATTTATTAAGTCATAATTATACCTGGGATTCACTGATCAAAGAAAGAAAGAAAGAAAGAAAGAAAGAAAGAAAGAAAGAAAAAAGAAAGAGAAAGAAAGAAAGAAAGAAAGAAAGAAGAAGGAAGGAAAGAAGGAAGGGAGGGAGGGAGGGAGGAAGGAAGGAAGGAAGGGAGGAACAAAGGGAGGGAGGAAGGAAGGAAGGCATTCCATTCTAATTGTGCCCAGTCTATTACTAGAATAATGCTCTGCACCAGCAATGATGGGAATACACAGAGAGCAAAATGAAAACAGCAGCTAATCAAGGAGGCCTGACTTCCAACGAGCATGAGTGGTAAAGGAGAAAGAAGGGAAGTGTCACATGCATAACTGAGATGGGAACAATCAATAGAGAGGTCTGGAAATGTTGAGACAAGATAAAACCTCTGTGTTCTTATCAATCTGGAAAGACTTCCCGGAACTGGTATGGCTTTTCAGTTTGGAGATGTACTTTGGTAGGTGGACTGGGGATTCAGTTAAATAAAGCACATAAAAGCAAGTGAAATCATCAGTCAAGAGGGTTTTCACCTCACGATCAACTTGTGGAGGTCTGCTCCCCCTGAAAAGCCACGCAGGGCCCTAGAGCCAGCACAAAATCTCTGGAGGAGAGGATGGCTCAGCAGCTAGCTACTTATTGGCAAGGACTGGTGGGAGGTAAAAAGTCCGACCAGGACATAGAGACAGCGGTCCTGATCAAAGAGGACAAAATTCTGCATCCAGGTGGAAATAAACAGCAAGGGAAAACAGTCTGTTCAGAAGACACTATAAAGGAAGGCATTCTCTTAAGCAGCAAGTGACTTCTGATGTGTGTCACCTGCACCCGATAGCATTGCTTTACGGAGCCATTTGTTACTGAATACTTTGGCATTTAGTATCTGAGAACGGTGACCAACTTTACACTAGTATCTTAATATGTTGAAACTTACCACACACTTGAAATTTTTATGGGATATGACTGTGAAATTGTCTCCCTCCCTAAATCTTTCCTTCCCAACCGCTAGTCAAAGGCTCTAAAATAGCACTTAACTCTTGGAGTGATTTGACTGGCTTAAAATAATTCACAAATATCTTCCTCAAAGAAAGTAGGGGAGCAGTAGGAGGTGGAATGCAAATCAGCTAACAGGTTTTGTCAACACTGAGAGAGACGAATAGATCAGAACCAACAGATCAGAGGGATCTGGGGTTAGCAGGACTGTAGATTTCATCTTGATCAGATTACTGTGGCCAGGAGTTGGTTGTTGGATTCAGAGAGTATAGAGGTTAACAGGACAGGAAGACTGGGCCCTGGACCATAAAGTAGGTAGATTAAGGAGGTGTTGATCAAGGAAGGAAAGTCTTCTTATCTCTATTAAGCCACATCTACATGGAATTAACAGTCAATAGACTTTCTATACCTATAGGAGAGCAATTAATTTCCCAAGAAAAGTTAATGCCCGAGCATGAGCACCAGGCAGGGAAAGGGATGGGGCGGGGGGGGGGGGGGGGGGGACGGGGGGAAGTGCACGGCATTGTTGCACCAGTCTATACACACTACAAAAAGACATTCTTCTTTCATTTGGAAGCCATATTCTGTAAACTTATAAATTAATTAATTAATCCACCAGAAGTGTATTTTGCACTCATCACCCATCAGGCACTGTGCCTGGCCCTGAGGATACAGAAGTGGATAAATAATATAATTATCACAACAATAGCTTCCATTATTGGGTGCCTAATATGTGCCAAGAACTCTCCTTCCCTTACGCAGTGGAATGCCCACAACAAACCTTTAAAGAGACTCTCTGTTCCCACTTTGCCAATGAAAAACACAGATGAAGACACGAAGACGCTGAGAGGGTAAATAAAAGTGGCAGATCTCTCAAGGAACTCCATTGCAAGAGTGAGATAGGCAAACAAATGTTTACAATATTCTATGGTAAATGCTAAAACAGAGATTTTAAAAGAAGAAGAAGAAGAAAAGAAAAGAAAAGAAAAGAAAAAGAGAAGAAAAGAGAAAGAAAAGAAAAGAAAAGAAAAGAAAAGAAAAGAAAAGAAAAGAAAAGAAAAGAAAAGGAAGCGCTCTAAGTCAGCATAGAGGAAGGGAGATAGGAGGTGATAGGGGGCTGTAAGGAGTGTGCATGTGCATGTGTGTGCACATGTGTGTGTGTGCATGTGCGTGTGTAACCAGAGTGGTGGGAAAGGAGCGCAGGAGGATAAGGATGGGACACAGGTGGGCAAAGAGTCCAGGAAGGGGTCATACCAGCTTCTTTCAACCATCCCCACAAAAGCTTCCCTCTCCATTTTGGCAGGATGAAGAATGTTCCTAGGAAGAAGCAACAGGGCGCACACGGTGTTTCTGGGATGACACAAGAGGCTCTGACAGGACACTTTTTATCAGCTTGAAGAAGAGGGGGCATTTATCATTACAGACGAATTGCTCACTTAGGTAGATATTGTTCCATCTATCTCCATACCCTATGTGACTTCGTAGCAATGACAGGTTTTTAAACAAAGAATCCAAAGCTTGTATGTCCAAATAAATGCTCCAAAGTAGTCACCTTAAGTTTCAATGCTAATTTCGGTGTCCCCATGCATTACTTAAAGCATTTCGGGTACATCTCTTTGGAAATTGCCTTCACGGTGTATAGCACGCTGTTTTGGATATCCTTCCTGGTGACAAATTTTCACCAGTTAAAGTACAATACTTTGGGTTTTGTTTTAAGCCAAAAATCATTTTGAGCTAAATCAGCAATGTGATTAAAATGGGTGTAAGTAATTGAGAATGTCAGATAAATGCCAGGCACTAAGCTAAGTGTATTTCATAAATCATCTCACCTATTCCATTCTTACCACAAATCTATAAGGTGGATATTAGTGTCCCTATTTAATACTTCTTTAATAATCATAAAATTAGTACATGTTCACTGAAGGATGTCTAGAAAATCTAGAAGAGTGGAAAGAAGAAACCAAACCTCATTCAAGGTCTCAATGCTTCAATCTAACCACTACTAGCATTAATTAGCATGCTTCTTGGTTTACTCTTTCTTCTATCAGTGATTACATAAATATGCTCTTTCCTCCCAAATTAATCACACTGTGAATAACTATAATTTTTCACTTAACATGATATTCTGAACAGTGTTTCTTCTACACAATCATCTTTACTCAGTGTTTACTATTCCTGTATGTGGATATGTCATAATCCACTCAAAGAATTCCAACATTTCAATGTTTCAGTTGAACACTCTTCATAGATAAGCCCTTGTAGATTTCTATGATCATTTCCTCCAGTTAATTTCCTAGAAGTAGAATTACTGGATTCAAGGCATGTGTATTCTTAGAGGTTGTTATAATTTCCCCAATTTTTAGGTGAGTAAATGAAAACTCAGAGAAGTACTTTCCAAGGTCATAAACCAGAATATAGCAGAGGTTGGATCTGACGCAGGTCTGTGACTCTCTAAAGCCTGTATTTTTTCTTCACTCTGATAAATTAATTTTGATCAAAAATGGAAGATGTCAATAAAAGAAAAAACAGAACTTTCACATAAGCAGCTGATATTCCTGAAAGACTTTTTTAAAAGGAGTTTTAAAAATGCCTTAGATTTGCATTCTTTCCCTAATGACCCTTTAAAGGTTCAAGCTTATTTCTGAGTTTATATTTTGTTATATTCATTTTTAAAGCACTCACTTCAACTCACTGTTACACTCTTAGAAGATGCAGGTCTGTCCTTTATGAATTTACAACACAATTAATATTCTGGCCTACGCACTGGACTTCTGGTTGAACTGCCAAAAAACATAATCTCTCAGGCATTTAGGCAACTTAACTGGGACAATCTTGGTTACAATTCAGGCAAGCCACAGCCAGGTGGGGAGTCCACACCCACGTGTTTAGAATACCAAAGACTAATAGATAACCAGTCTTCTTTAAGTCAGGGCTACATTCTGATAACAGGGAAGAAAAACATCTCCCACCCAACGTTCTACTGGTTTGTTATAAACATATAGTCTGTTCTCCTAGAAGGATGAGTGGAATGAACAATACAAGAACAACCAGATTTGTTCCTTGCACATTTGTCACGGAATGTAGTTCAAAACGGATTAGAAAGAAACCAGACTGGTGGGGGAGGTGAAGTGGAAGGGATGGGTGGGGATATTGTGCTGAAACTGTATTTTTTATAGTTGAGTCTACAAACATTTCCAAACTGTCCTTAGTTCATCAGCCCCAGGCACTCGTGCCTCTTGAGGGACCACAAGGATTTTGAAGATAAGGCAGAGAGGAGGATTTTAAAGATAAGGAGATTTTAATGACAAGGCAGAGAAAGAAGTTGATTTGGTAATTCTGACTCAAGGCTTTCAAAGCTTTGTAAGGATGATTTCTACTTCTTTGGGATCTCCACCAGCTTTCCCTAGTGCACTGTTTATTGATTCAATGATCAGTAAGCCACCCTGCTTTCTCTCCTGATCACTCGCCTCAACTTGAGTGGTTCACCAACATCTCAAATGTAACTTAACCGACAGAAGTCTCTATTTTTGCCCAGACCACCATCACGTCCTCATATCCCCACCCCAACCTACTCCTCCAACTTGCTTACCCTGTCAATAAATGGCACCACTGTGCACCTAGATGTTCAAGCCATCTGAGTTCTGCTTTTTCCCTTAACCCAACATCCCGTAGGTTTTACCTACCAAACACATCCCGGTTTGTCCATTGACACTTCTCTCCATCTCCACTGCTATCCCTCTAATATAAGCCTCAGTAGAATGTCACCTAAAATTATTGTTTCTACCTCCATCCACCACTTAACAATGCTTTCTCTACACAAAAATCCAAGTGGCCTTTCAAAACATAAATCAAGTCAGTGGCCTAATTAAAACCCTTCAATGACTTTTTGTCACAGAAGGCCAAACTCCTTATCATGGTCTCCAAAGCCAAGTCCCTCCCACCTCTCTGCCCTCATCCTCTACTCCATACCACCTCCTGGCCCACCACTCAGACCTTGCTGTTTTCCCAGGTGTAACCTTGACTCAGAACCTGAAATTTACTGTTCCCGCCGCCTGGAATACTCACCCTCTCAAACTTTCTAGAAGATGGTTTATTTTTATGATTCAGAGCTAAGCTCACAGGTGACATCTTCAGAAGACTTCCCTGACTCCCCCCATAAAAAGTTGCTCCATTGTGTTTTCTTTATATCACTCGTTACTAGCAGAAATCATCTTCTTTTCATCTATGTAATTACACATTGCTCTGTCTCCCTCACTCAAATATGAAGATGGGCCCCTAAAGGATGGACTTGTTGAACTTACTCAACATCCTGTACTGGCACATAAAGCAGCCCCATGCTCATAGTAGGCACTCAGAAAGATGTGTCAAACAAAAGAATCAATAAATGACTGACATCGATGGCTGGGAGCCATTTCCCTACCATTGCATTAAATTCCTCAAGAAAATAACTGTCTGATTTTTCTGAGATTCAGGCAATAACACCATATGGAGTGAGACTGAGTCACTAAATAATTCACTCCAAGTTGTAAATTACATACTTCTAATAGTCACATCAATTCTTAGGCTACTACTACATTAACATATCAGTGTGACCTGAAAAAAATGACAAAGCTTCCAAAGAACATTTCTCATGACTAGCAAGTTGGTGATGATAGAATCTGGCACATTGTGTTTTATACAATTAACTCCTATTGCCTTAGTGATTTTTATTTTTTTCCTCTCTTTCATTATTTTATTTATTTTTTATTTTTTTAAGTATTTTTTTATTTTAATTTCAGTATAGTTAACATACAGTGTTATATTAGTTTCAGGTATACAATATAGAGATTCAACAATTCTATACATGACTCAGTGATCATCAGGATAAGTGTACTCTATTTCACCCATCCCCCCACCTACCTCTCCTTTGGTAACCACAGCTTGTTCTCTATAGTTAAGAATCTATTTCGTGGTTTGCCTCTCTGTTTTCCTTTGCCTGTTTGTTTTTGTCTTAAATTCCACCTATAGGTGAAATCATATGATATTTGTCTTTCTCCGGCTAATTTACTTCACTTAGCATAATACTCTCTAGCTCCATCCATGTTGCTGCAAATGGCAAGATTTGATTCTTTTTTTATGGCTGAATAATATTCCATTATATATGTCTTCATTCATCTTTATCCATTCACCTAACGATGGACACTTGGACTGCTTTCGTAATCCAGCTATTGCAAATAATGCTGCAATAAACATAAGGGTGCATGTATCTTTTCGAATTGGTGTTTTTATATTCTTTGAGCGCCTCAATTTTTAAATTAACCCTCTTTGTTTAAAGAATTCTGGATTTGAAAAGTAAATTCTTAAAGTATATGACTATGATCGCATAGGAAGTTGCTTACATAATTGATAACTTCTGGATTATTCATCTTGGCATCTACAAAAAGTATATTTGCACCCAAAAAATACATATATGTATTATGCCCACACATATAAATGTGCAGACATTAAGAACATATTAAGCATTAATGAGTTTGCTGTATGCATGAAACTTTCCACAGTACATAATGCATGAGTGGCAAAATAGGTCAAACAGTGGGAACCTCCACGTCTTTGAAATCTTTATGAATACAATGTGTCCTCACATCACCTCTTGCCTAAGAGCTTTAAAATAGAGTCTTGTGAGGAATGTGAAGCAAAATAAAAAAGTCCTAGCTCTTGTGTGGCAAATTAAAGCAGCGCAGCAGTCTGGGGCTCTGGTGTCATATTCATTGGGACACATTCTTGTGGCTAAAATAGTGCTTCTATGTTGTCTGCTCTGAATGAAAAAGGATTTTTCATATGTGTTTTTATAATGAGTGTTAGGATTTGGTTACATATTTTATTCAAACTGTGAAAGCCAATGGTAGCAATTCAATATTCTAGCAATGATCTCAATGGCGTGCTTACTTTTTTCATAGAAACATTGTGAGGGAACGCTCTTTAAGCCACTCTTTGATGCCGGGCTTTTTTTTTTTTTTTTTTTTTTTTTTTTTTAGCATTTATGTCTCTATACCTTTTCCTACATGAGACACAGCCCCTTCCCTCTCCTCCCATCACCTCAGTAAAGCTGTGTCCATGTCAGAGAACCAGAAAACTGGGCTATTTAGAGGCAAGGAATAGAGGGGTATTGTGCAGGAATAATTGCGGTGCCTCAAACGTTCTCTGAGTTAGTCTTCAGGGGTGAACATTCATTTCTCTCTAAGTCTCTAATAAAAATGTTAGCAACCATAGGGCTCATCGTTCTCAGACTTACCTCCTCTCTTTCTCAGGTCATTTTGTTCTTTGAAAAGAACTATTTCTCTGGCCACGTCTGTAGCAGATGTTGCTTTATTGTTTGCTAACATTATGCTAACATTACACTTACAAAACAGTCTGCAGAGCCTGACTTCTGTCAACACAGTCTACGGGTTACAGCACAAGCTGGGAGATTTTTCCCAGCCCAGCTTTTGTCAATGACTCCCTTTAGGCAAGTTGCTCAACGTAGTCAATTTCCACACATATAAATCAGGATCCATGATAATATATAGCTGAAGCCTTTGGAGGAAAGGCCACCTTCCTTGTTTTTCAAACTTTCTCTTTGTATTTGTAGGCATGTTAAAAGTCCTCTGGCTTTTCAGACAAGAGAAAGACCCGTCATTTAAAAATAATCTTCCCTTGCTTAGCTGGTCAAGCATTTTTTCGACCTTGCTTTTTAAACACATCTTTATCACTCAAATACGCAACTGTCTCTTTTGACATTTTTCAGTATTTTCCAAAAGTTGAACGTATGTGCTCTCAAAGACAGGTTATCAAAGTGTAATTTTGGAGATAGAATATATTACCAATTTATTTTATTGATAACATATAACTGTTCTGTAAGAACCATGCTTGTCAAGTTGAGCAAAATGAATTTGTTTTAAAGCTGAGGGTCAAGTCAGCAGTCCTCGAGCTCAACTCAGTGCCAAGCACAGCGGAGAAATGACTACAGATAAGACATGGGCTCCTGCCTTAAGAAAGTGATGATCCAAGAGGAGACTAGGACTTGGAACATGTGTAGTATACAGTAGCACTACGTAGGGACTAAATCGAAATGCAAAGTTGCTCTGAGCCAAGCATTGAAACTGTTGAGACTGGCAAGGGCTTTAAGAAGGCAATGATGTCTAAAACAGATCTCTAATAAAGACCTGAATTTCCACCCCTAACGCAGTGACTAAAGACAGAATCGTGAAGGAAGTAGTGATTCTCGATTTTAGGGAGTCTGTTTCTTGTCAGACCGGGCTATTTTTAAGTGTTAGATGTTGCCATCGCTGTTGGTATACTACTCTAATTTCAAGGTATTGAAACCCTGTGATTCAAATGTCTTTACATCATGAAATTATTAGAGTAAAATTAGGGTCAGAGAGAAAGGGGGGGCCTCAGGTCCAGTTCCATGCTTCCCCTCTTCACACCCCTCCCCACCCACCACCCTAATTTTCTCTTTTTTTCTCAGAGTTAGATTCGCTTCATCAGAGCCATTCCCAGAGTCTCTAACACTTCCCACTAGGATAATTTATGTTAGCATGCATCTTCTTTCCCACTCATACTGCCTTGGGAGAATCCAGCAGGAAAAGTAAATCTCTGGCCTGGACGTTGGTGGAACAGCATTTGACTAGGAAAAAAATGTCATTAGAGCTCACTGTTCTATAAGGGTATTCTATGAACTAAATACCCAAATTTTCTATCTTTCTTTCACTGTAGAACTACGATCACTACAAGGGAATTATTAGTATAAATACTTGAGGCATTGACAGCATCTTGTGCTTGATTGAATGTGACTGGAGGTAGGCGGTGAAGGGCAATATTTGGGCATATACTGGAACATTCAGGACATATTTATACTAAAAAGTTATTCTCTGTTTATCTGAAATTCAAATCTAACTGAAAATTCTGTATCTTTGCTAAAATCTGACAATTCTAAATAAAAGGCCATTCAACTTAGAAATTATAGGACCTTTGCAGTCTTTAAAAGATAGTTTCCAAGTGAGTTGAGGTGAAGCCAGATTACCAGAAGAAAAGACATGAGTGATTATAAAGAAGGGGAGGCAAGTAGAGAGCTCTTTTCCCAGAAATTGGATCTGGAAGGAAACAGAGACATGTGTAGCTATTTGATTTCTTACAGATTTTTTGGATATGCCCAAAATGATAACAGGATTCAGTTAAATAAAGAAATAAATCCATTTGGTTAAGACCAGATAACATCACCTTGAATAGATTGTGCTAGAGAATGACAGAAAACATATATCTGCTGTATTGCCTTTTAAAAAAATGAACACAAATGTATTTTACCATTTCTAATTCTTATGTTTGAATAAAAAGTGTGAGTATTATAATTAATTTAAATACGGGGCAGAAAAAAACTTGGTTGCCTTGGTAAAAAAAAAAAAAAAATTAAAGAAATAACAGACTATGTCAAAAGAAATTGAAAAGATAACAATCTTGGAGAAGATGTTTGCAACATACATGCAAAGTCAAACAAGCATTTGTGTCCAGAATATATAAAGAACTCCTAAACACCGACAGGAAAAAGGCAACAACCCAATAATAAAATGGGCATACGAAATGAACATTTAACAAAAGTGGAAACATATAATCAGAAGCTCAAACTTTTTAGAAACAAGGAAAAATAATACTAACTCCACTACAAGATACCATTCACACCCACTGAATTGGCAAGAATTTGAAAGTCTAATTATACCAAAGGTTGGAGAGAATGTGGAGTAATAGGAACCATGAGCCACTGCTGGTGGGCGTGTGGATTGATTTACTGATTTTGGAAAACAATTCGGCATTACCTGGTAAAGCTGCAGATGTACATATTCCATTAATCGGTAATTCCACTCTTTATACGTTAGTGAAAATCTTGGCTGTGTACATCAAGATGTGCGTGTGTGTGTGTGTGTGTGTGTGTGTGTGTGTGCCCGCGTGGGGGTGGGGGGAAGGGGAAGTTCCCAAAAGGCTGGAAACAACATGGCTGTCCATCAAAAGGGTAGTAAATAGATAACTTGTGGTATATTTATGCAACCGAATACTAAACAACAGAGAAAACTGACGAGTTACATGCATATGCATGAATCTTACAAATAAAATTCTGAACAGGGGCGCCGGGGTGGCTCAGTCATTTAGGTCCGACTTAGGCTCAGATCATGATCTTGCTGTCCTTGAGTTCGAGACCTGCGTGGGGCTCTCTGCTGACAGCTCACAGCCTGGAGCCTACTTCGGATTCTGTGTCTCCCTCTCTCTCTCTCTGCCCCTCCCCTGCTTGCTCTCTGTCTGTCCCTCTCTCTCTCTCAAAAATAAATAAACATTAAAAAAAAATTCTTAACAAATACCAATCATGGATCAAGGCATAAAATACTATACTCTTCTTACAAAGTTGCAAAACTCGTAAAATAACATGATTTTGTAGGGGGTATGTGTATATTTATATCCTTTTGTTTACAGATTTGCTATATATTTTTACAAATATATAATATATAGATTTAGAGATTTATATTTACACAATATATGTGTATGTTGATATATATTTATGTATATGTATTTATCATATGTATTTGTATATATGTATTTATCATATATGTATGATATATATTTATATATATGTATATTTTTATACATATTTGAGGATTGTAAAAAAAAGTGTAAGGAAAAGGATGGAAATGATAAACACAAAAGTCAAGACTGTGGTTACCTCTGGAGTGAGGCAGGAGAAAAAATTATAGGGAGCTTCAAAAGGATTAGAAAAGTTTTCTTTCTTAAAGTAGATGATAAATGCAGACGTATAAATGTTATTGTCATAATTTACACTTATTTTATATTTATAAAATATTTTATAACTTTTGAAGGGAAGTCTGCATGAATTCTCATTATCAAATTCTCATTATCATTTTTTGCAGGAACTGAGTTTATTTGGATACAGACTGAAAATGTGTAAAGCACACCAGTCAGCCCTCTTCTGTCAACATATGGCGAAAGATGTGTCAACCCCGCACGGGTTTAGAACATTCCGAACATTGTGCATATTCAGCACAGCTGCGAACTTCTTGCATTAATACTAATCACTGGCCTCACAGCTCTGTTTTGCGTTTAAGATTGAGCCTTTCAGAAACCACTCCACCCAGAATGTTACACAGAATCTCCAAAACATGTTTTTCAAGTGCTCTGAGAGCCAGAAAATATTGGGCATCATGACAAATGATCCCATGAACCCTGGATCCAGAAGACTCTGTGATTTTAAAGACTCAGGTGCAGGATTTCAGAAATGGTGCAATCAGGTTTTCTCCTTGGAATATACTTATATATAGGTATAAAGGAGATGACCAAACTGAACCCGTTTCATCTTTATTTCATGCCAAGTAGAATCCGTAAAATACAGAGCCTGGAACTTACCAAAGGCCAGTTAATGGGGGTCTGGCTGGCGCCCTTCCTACTGCTCTCTGCCAGTGTTCCACTAGTTCAGTGAGGTCCCCGTGCCTTTTCTCTGTCACCCTCATCTCTGTTGCCATTGCCAGGTGTTCCTGTCAACAAATCTTTAGTGGCAGGTGTCAAGACCTTCTGACAATTGTCAGAGGGCCAGCATGTATCTCATTCACTGATTGGCTAAGACTCTTGACTTATATTGAGTAAAAGACCATTTGTTTTCTTTTGGAGGGAAGGAGGAGCTCTTCATTTTCCGATACGTGTTACTTTGGGGGACTTTTTTTTTTTTCTACCATTCCTGATATTAGTCTTTTTTGTTTGTTTGTTTTTTAGCTTATTTATTTTGAGGGGAGGGCAGAGAGAGAGAGGGAGAGAGAGACTCCCAAGCAGGCTCCATACTGCCAGTGCAGAGCCCAACGCAGGGCTTGAGCCCACAAACCGGTGAGATCATGACCTGAGCTGAAATCAAGACTCAGACGTTTGACTGACTGAGCCACCCAGGTGCCCCCTTATATTCGTCTTTAAAATAGAATCACAAATAGAGTTGTCTCGTAGATGTGCAAAATACAACTTAATTCTGACTGAATCTCACAAAGCATGATCAGCACATCAAATTAACCTTGCTTATCTACCACTGCCATTCTGTTCCTTGTCTTAGAGCTGTGTACGGTGGAGAACATTCCCACTCACTGCCATTCCCATTTCGCTGCTGTGAAAAAAAACTGGAGACAAGTTTCAATAACTAGACCGCTGTCATTTAAACAGATGTGTTTTTCTGAGAATATTCAAAATCTCTCGTATAACCTCGGCATCCTCAGCAGACTGCTGTTCAGAACTCTTTCCCACCTTCTACATTGTCATTTCTTACCGATATCAATGGATCAGTGTCTTGTTATCACGTGCCTTATTTTTCATGTATTGTTTGGGTGCTTGAACGAGGGTCGTTTTCTACAAAGCAAGGTTCATGGGCTTTGTGATAGCAGTTCCCCAGGGCCAGTCTTAGCTCAAACCTGGGATTGTGGCTATATTCTTGGTGGCTGAGGTAACTGAAATGTAAACTCTACATAAATGAGGTAAAACAAAGCCCTGTTACAATGCGAATACTATAAGAGCAGAAGTTTAAAGATTATACTTCATAATGCCAAAAGTTTTAGGAGAGTTGTTATGTGTTAACTTTTAAATAGTTTAATGCAAAAGCAAGGAAAGATGACAACAGCCTAAAATCAAACCAGAAATCTGTCATTTATACAATTCTAGCTATAACATCAAGAACCAAAGGGCTATGTAGGTCATATTTGTATGGTCGCTGTTGAATATGAAGCTCTCTCCCTCTCTTTTCTAAGTTTTCCATTAGTTAAATGGGAACAGTAACTCCATTCACCTCCTGAGGATGTTGGAAGGATTCATGAGGCAATGCTTGTGAAGCACTCAAAGTCCTTTCAATGAAAGATCCTATGTAAACACAGCCTTGTACTGTTCTCTCCAACCATAACCACACTCTGCTTGTCAAAAACTCAACCTCTACACCCCAAAAAGGAGTATACATTTCTAGTACTATACTATTTGTAGTTAGCTTCCTCTGAGAAATAGGATGACATAAAGAGATGGACAAAATTAAAAATGTATTTTGGGGTATATGATATCTCATTCAATTTTATTTCTTTCCCTCTACAGATTGCTTACATAAATATTATTTTTAAAATCGAAGGCCTTTTATTTTATTTTATTTTATTTTATTTGTTTTTGAGAGAGAGAGAGAGAGAGAGAGAGACCGTGTGAGCAGAGGAGGGGCAGAAAGAGACAGAGGCAAACATAGCATCCGAAGCAGGCTCCAGGCTCCGAGCTGCCAGCACGGAGCCGGACTCAGGGCTCAAACGCATGAACTGTGAGATCACGACCTAAGCCGAAGTCAGATGCTTAATCAACTGAGCCACCTAGGTGCCCCTCAAAAGTTTATTTTTAATTACCACTGTACTTTCACTGTCTCTAATTTTCTATCTGGGGCAGTAACAAATATCACTTAAGAGTGCTTTGGAGGGGTGCCTGGGTGGCTCAGTCGGTTACACATCCAACTCGATATCAGCTTGGGTCACGATCTCACAGTCATGGGCTGGCTGGAGCCCAAAGTGGGGCTCCGTGCTGAGCATGGAGCCTCCTTGGGATTCTCTCTCCCCCTCTGCCTCTGCCTCTTTCTTGCTCCCACACTCCCTCTCTAAAAATAAATAAATAAACTTAGAAATGAAAACAGTGCTTTGGATAACATCGCTATTCTCATTTAGCCGAGAATTGTATTTAGTTAATAAAATGAAGCTGGGGTGTGTGGGAAAAGAAAAGCTCTACCGTAATATGAGTGAAACTGCCATACCCAACCTGTATCACTTTAATTGCAGGAGAGAATAGGAGAAAAAGAAACTTATGGTTGGTTCCAGATTCCTGGCCCACAGCTGTGTTTTGAATTGCACCATACATTTGATGTCCCATCATCTGATTACCTGGTCTCCTGGGTCTCTTCTCCACCCTCAGGAATTCTTGACAGCTCTTCCCTATGTCTAAAAGGACATGGCCATTACTCTAAGGGAACACAATTCTGTCCCTAGTTTCAGAAACCTTTTAAAGGAAAATTCAAGGATCTTCTTCCAATGAAAACTGTACTGAGCAACATAGTGTAAATATTCTTTCATCCAAAACACCTTGGTGAAATATTGCCCTATGTATGAAGCTCTCTGCCCCCGAACGTGAAAAGGTGGAAAGATGAAAAGCATTCATGCAAATGTCAAACAAAGTGGTGGTTCACATTCAATCGAATTTATTAATAATTTATGGAACTCAAGTCTGAAGATGTGTGCTTGTTGCTTCAAGCAAAGCAAAGAGGATATAGGTAAAGCCCTGCTCTAAAGATTAATATTCCATCAGTGCAGGTGGCAGGATAGGAAGGAGGACAAAAAGGTAAAGTAAGCACACAAGTAAATATAATCAAGAAGATATCAAGGAGAAGTACAAAATGCATTGGGATGGCCAATGAAGACTTCTTATCTGAGTGAGTTATAAGGAAAATCTTCATGGAGTATGTGGTGTTTGAAATGTACCTTGAAATACGGTTGGAATGTTATAAGGAAAAGATAATAGAAGAGAGAATGATTGAGACAAATGGAAGAAGGAGAAATTTTTACAGAAGATTTGGAGGACAGCACGTGGTCAAGTTTACCTGGAGAATGAGCGGCTTACACTGAAGTAGAGGATGATAGACGAATATGGTGGAGGCTAAATTAGGATGTTCCTTGAAGCTCACCATAAGGAATAAGAACCTATTGCATGGATGCGGGACCCACCAAGGTTTTGGAGCAGGAAAACAGCATGATTCAAACTGTGCTTGAGGGTAACGAATTTGTCTACAGTTGTGTAGATTGATTATAGAAGGGAAGCCCATGTGTGGAGGGACCAGTTAGAAAGCATTTGCAATATTCTAAGCAAGAAATAATAGGGGGCTGAACCCTGGTGTAGCAGTCAGCATGAAGAGGAGATGTCACAGGTGGGATTCCCCGGGAAACACACTGAGACCATAAAATGTTTATGCAGGGACTTCACTGAGGACCGCTCTCAGAAACAGCTTGAAGACAGTGAGGAAGTCAGTAGTGGGCAGAGGGAAGAGGTAAATGAAAATGCAGTCACAGCAGAAGACTGAGCCAATCCCAGCTGAGGTTCTGAAGCTGAGATGGCCCCTTACAGGTCTCTGATTGGGTCTGGGCCATGGGTCTGGGCCATGGATCCATCAAGTGGATTAGCCATGGGTCTGGGCCATGTGTCCCTCAAGTGGATTAGCCATTCAATGTAGGCAAAAGGAAAAAGGTTTGCTGAAGTGAAATGTGTAAGAACAGGCAGGTGATGTGCTGTAAAGGTAGAAGGAGAAAGAAGAGTCAGAGCCAAAGTCAAGGTTAGGAGCACCCAGGAAATACCTAGAAATACAGTGAAAGACCTGGTTTGGAGGTGAAGGTAACAGCTTCACTTGGAGACATACTGGCATATTCTTGTTCTCGGTAACATGGTCATTAAGATCATGCCTTTCAGGCCATAGAGCCTACAGTTCATCATACTTAGGTTCATTCAGGTGCATTATTGAAAAAGAAAAGACAAAGATAACGAGTTCACATTAACTGCAAAAACAGTACTGGAGAGTACAAAACGTCAGCAGAAGATTCCAGGTGAATACCACATAAAGATTTGAAAATAAAAATTAAATGATCTCTATTTGTAAATGATATGATGGAATCCCTAGGAAACCATTCAGTGACAAGACAAAGCAATAAAATCCATAAGATATCAGGATACATAATTAATACATAAAAATCAACGGCCTTCAAATATACAAACCATAACCAATCAGAAAATTTAATGCTTTGGGGCATCTGGATGGCTCAATCAGTTAAGCATCCAACTTCAGCTCAGGTCACGATCCCATGGTTCGTGGGTTCGAGCCCCACATTAGGGTCTGTGCTGACAGCTCAGAGCCTCAGCTTGCTTCAGGTTCGATGTCTCCCTCTCTCTCTGCCCCTCCCCTGTTTGCACGCTGTCTCTCTCTCTCAAAAATAAATAAAACATTAAAAAAAGAAGAAAAAAAATTTAATGCATTTGCAAGAGCCACAAAAAAAGATAAAATAATTAGGAGTAAATTTAACACAAGTAATACACTTAAATGAAATTTACATGAGGAAAATTTTAAAGCCTTAAATCCTGAAAGGCATTAAGTTGACTTCAAAAAATGGAAAGATTTCCCTTTCTCTTGGATAGGATGACTCAACATTACAAAGATATTGATCAGTTCTTGAGTTATATAAATATAATGCAATCCCAATAAAAATACCAATAAGCCTTTGCTGGAGTTAGTCAAATTGGTTCTAAAATTTATATTTTCAAAAAAGGCAAGAATAGCTAGAAAAATTCTGAGGAAAAAAAAAGAACAATGTGGGGACAGGGGAGGACTAGCCTTACCAGATTTAAAGCACACTAGAGGGGGACACCTGGGTGGCTCAGTTGGTTAAGCATCCAACTTCAGCTCAGGTCATGATCCCTCGATTCAAAGGTTTGAGCCCCGCCCCGGGCTCTCTGTTGGCAGCTCAGAGCCTGGAGCCTGCTTCGGATTCTGTGTCTCCCTCTCTCTGCCTCTCCCCTGATTGCACTCTCTGTCTCTCCCTCTCTTTCAAAAATAAATAAGCATTAAAAAATAAAATAAAATTTTAAAAAGTACACTCAGAGTCTGTGTCTCCCTCTGTCTCTGCCCCTCCCCTGATTGTGCTCTGTGTGTGTCTCTCTCTCAAAAATAAATAAACACTAAAAAAAATTTAAAAAGAGGACACTAGAAAGTCTCTATAATTAAAATATATATATATGACACTCTAATATGCATGGAGAGACAGACCATGGAATAGAACAAAAAGTGAAACCAAATATATGCCAAGGGAAGGTGACAAATCTTACTAAATGGTGTTGAAGAAAATGTACCTTGTTTGGAATAAGATAAAGTTAGATTTGTACACCAGAATAACATCAGAATAAACTTCAAATATATTAGAGATTTAAATGTAAAACATGAAATACATGGGTGAATATCTATATATTCTGGTGGGGGAAACTTTCTAATTAAGATTCAAATCCAGACATGAAAAAACACATTGATAAGCATATCTAAATAATTTTTTTTAATAGGGGCAGCTGGGTGGCTCAGTGGTCTGATTTTGGTTTTGGCTCAGTTTATGATCTCACGGTTCACGAATTCAAGCCCTGCCATCGGGTTCTGTGCTGACAGCGTACAGCCTGCTTGGCGTTCTCTCTCTCTCCCTTGCTCTGCACCTCCCCTGCTCACTCTCTCTCTCTCTCTCTTTAAAAATAAATAAGTAAAAAATAAAATAAAATAAAATAAAAATAAATAAATAAACATTTAAATAAAAAAATAACTTGGCATGGCAAAAGAATCATAAATAAAATTTTAAAACTAACTACAAATTGAGAGAAAATATTTGAAACATGCATCACAAATAAAGATCTAATCTACCTAATATATTAATATCTTTAAAAACACCAGCAGAGAAACAACCCAAAACCTAATGTAAAAATGAACAAAAGATAGACAGTAGACACACACACACACACACACACACACACAATAAAAGAACACAAATATATATATAAATATGTTCAACTTTACTCATAATAAAAGAAATACAAGTCAACACTACACTAACTATATCCTGAGATACTTTCTTACCTATCAGATGGGCACAGATTCAAAGCTTGACAATACATTCCTTCACATCTTGCTTTTAAAAATGCAAGATAGTACAAACTCTATGAAGGAGAATTTAGCATTATCTAACAAAACCACATATATGCTTTCCCTTTGATCCAGCAATTCCATTTCGAGGAATCTACCTCAGAGACACATCTTTACAAATCCAAAACAACATATGGACAAGGTTATTCACTGTGAAAATATTTGTATTATCAAAATACTGGGAAATGACCTAAATGCCCAGCTCTAGAAGATATGGGAATAAGCTATGCAACCAGCCACATAATGGAGTATTAAGCAGCTGTAAAAAAAAAAAAAAAAAAAAAAAAAAGTGAGGAAGATTTCCATGAGTTGTTTTGGACACATTTTTAAGTGCAGAAATAAAGTTGCATAGAGAATATACAGAATGCTACATTTTATGTAAGAAAGACAAACCTGAAATTAATGAAAATAATTACCTGTAGTTGGTGGGCAGGAACAGAGTGTGAAGGCTAAGGATAGAAATGAGACTTCGTTGATATGTATATACATTTTTTTACAAGGTTTTACTTTTGAACCATGTAGATGTTTTATTTATTCAGATAATAAAACTTAATTTGAAAGTGATCAAAGAAAAGCAACTCCTAACGTGGAGCACAAATTGAAATAAATCAACATCATACTGATAATATATCAAAGTGATAAGATAACATGATAAAATTAATTTAAGTAGTTGTTGAAAATAGTACCTCAGCCTGTAGGTGCCCTCTCTTTGAAGTAATTCTTGGGTGCTTGGGTGGCTCAGTCGTTGAAGCATCCAACACTTGATTCTGACTCAGGACATGACCTCAGAGTTGTAAAATCGAGCCCTGTTGTTGGATTCCACACTGGGCGTGGAGCCTGCTTGAGATTTGCTCTCTCCCTCTGCCCCCCCCCCCCGCCCCCCACTCATGCACTCCAGTGGACGCGCTCGCTCTCTCTCTTTTAAAAAATAAATTAAAAAAAATTAAATGAAGTAGTTCTCAATAGAGGATAATTTTGACCCCAGGGGACATTTGATGATGTCTTTAGATATTTATTATCACAACTTGGGGGTGAGAAGGGAGTACTGGTATCCAATATCTAGAGGCTAGGGATGGTGCTAAAGTCCCAGAATGCACACAGGACAGCCCCCCAGAACAAATAACTATTCAGCTCAAAATGTCAATAGTATCCAGGTTGACAAACACTATTTTAGTAAGATACAGTCGAAGAACCAAAAACCAAAAAATTATGAAGACTGTTTTTGTTTTTGTTTGTTTCAAGTTTTTATATAAATTCTAGGTAGTTAACATATAGCATAATGTTAGTTTCAGGAGTAGGTTTGTTGTTGGGAGAAGCACCGATGTGATAATTCTGAAAAGCGTTTGTGAATATCATAGGATAGAGAGAACCAGCAAAAGTATCCATATTGTCGAGAACCCAGGTTCTTGTCGGAGAAAGAAGATACAAACATGGAAGCAGAGAACCCCTGGGATTGCTGAATATGAATTAACAAAAAGGAAAAACTGAAGAGATAGCTCCTGGTTTTTCCCACTGAAAGGGCCTGAGGTAATAACATCTCAGTAGCAGTAAACACACTTGGCACGCATTTCAGTCTCTAAAGGCCGTCATTCACCCACAAGAACCTGCGTTCCCTGGAGAAGCCACCCCGTCAAGCGCTGAGTGACACAGGGAGCCAGAATACCTAGCTGTGCCAGAATGTCAGGAAGTGCTCAAAGACCAGTGAGGATATATTGAAAGGTCACAAGTGCTATCTTGAAGGAGCTCACATAGGCCAAATTTGAAGCAATGTAAATGTGAAAACTAATAACAGTGATAATGGATTATAGTACATTGAAGCACAAAAGAAACCATGAGTCCACAGTGTTAACTCAAAAAAATGGGAGAGTAATAAAACCTCATATACATTATATTATATTTATTATATTTATTATATTATATTACATTTATTATATTTATTACATTACATTACATTACATTACATTACATTACATTACATTACATATAGCAGAAGTAGATGTTAACACCTTTGGGGAAGGTAAGAGGTCCAAACATTCTCAAAATACTACTCCACATATTACTTACTAGTTACAAAAGGAAAAAGTTCCCTTTGCTTTTGTGAAATCTGGCACACTTCAACTTAATCAAAGAATCAGGCTTCACATAACCAGTGTTGGGGCAAAGTGACTTTACGGGCCTCTTGATGTGATGCAAAGGGAAGTAAACAGCATCACGTATGTATATACTCACAGGACCCTCCCCCAACCCTGCCCGGCCACAGGCCGTGTAATGCAGGATAATGGGCTCTGGGTCAGGCAAACCCAAAGGAGGAAATAATCAAAAGAGTTTTAAAAGACTAAAGGAACATGAAATATTATGCATGATTTGTCATTGGTTCCTGGAATTTTAAAAATAGCCTTAAAAGACATTATTGGGATAACAGGCAATATGAATATGGATTAATTGTCAAATACTATTATTTTATTAGTGGTAAATTTATTTTTTACGATAATGTATTGTCATTATGTAGAAAAGTATTCTTGTTCTTAAAAAATACATGCCTGGCTGTCTCAGTCGGTAGAGCATGTGATTCTTGATCTTGGGGTTGTGAGATCAAGCCCCATTTGGGGGGTAGAGCCTACTTTTAAAAATAATAAAGCATTTAAGGATGAATTGTCATGATGTCTGCAACCTGCTTTCAGGAGTTCCTAGAAAGAGAGACAGACAGAAAGAGAAAGTAGATGTAGCAGAATTTCAACAACTGGTGCATCTAGGTAAGAGATCTACTTTGTCAACTTTTCTACAAATTTTGAAGTGGCTCATTAAAAAAAAAAAAAAAAATGATGGAAAAGGCTTGTTTAAATCCATGAGTTGGTCAAGAACCAATACACTAATTGAGGGATACCTGGGTGGCTCAGTAGGTTGAGTGTCCAACTTTGGTTCATGTCATGATCTCATGGCTCATGAGTTCAAGCCCCACATCGGGCTATGTGCTGACAGCTCAGAGCCTGGAGCTTGCTTCAGATAAATAAACATTAGAAGAAAAATTTTAAAAAGTACACTATTTGAAAATTGGTAAAGGGAAGAAACCAAGCATTTATTCTGCTTCCCCTAAAAGAACTGTAACTAGGAGTAAATAAATAGTTAATTAGGGAAGTCTCTCTACATAGAAGACTTCTGTATCATAAATGGAGTAGCACCATTGACAACCCCGAATGAATTGATGAATCTAGGCATAATTATCAATGACTTCCAACATGCCGAAAAGAGAATTATAAGAAAGTGCGTACCTACTGCAAGAAATAGACACCACCATCTATGAAGCAGTCTTACCAAAAACAACAACAGCAACAACAACAACAACCAACCCCGAATCTGATCAGCTTCTAGATCTATCAATACATAGGAAAAACAAGGGACAGAGGGAATAAGTACACGTTACCATAAAGATGCAATCAGCCACATGGGGAAGAGTTTCCTGAGAAAGCAACAGGACAAACAACTCAGTTCTGTCCCAAATTGCTAGAGGGAACATTGTGGAGAAGGAGAGCTACAGATTGAAGGAACCTAAGTGACATTCCAACTTATTGCAATTTATGGACCTTAATTTATAGTTCTAATTTGTAAGAACTTATGGGGAAAAAGTGTATGAGAAACAATTCGAAAATGTAAACATTGCTGGAATATTCAACAATGTTAAGGAATGATTTGTATTATTGGGGGACATAATAATGGTATTTCGATTATGTGTTCTTCAAGAGTTATTATCTCAGGGCACCTGGGTGGCTCCATTGGTTAAGTGTCTGACTTTGGCTCAGGTCATGATCTCGCAGTTCCTGGGTTTAAGCCCTGTGCCAGCCTCTGGGCTGGTGGTGTGGAGCCTGCTTGGGATTCTCTTCCCCTCTCTTTCTCTGCCCCTTACCCACTTGTGTGTGCTCTCTCTCTCTCTCTCAAAAACAAAAATAAATAAACTTTTAAAATATTTAGTAAATTAATAAATAAATAGTTTTAGTTTTGAGAGCTATACCCTGAAATACTTACAGATGAAATAATGTAATATGCTGGGAATTTACTTCATAATAATACAGAAAGATGTGTAGATGGAACAAAAGGGTCTGTGAGTCAGTATTCGTTGAAGGTAGGTGAAATACATGGAGGTTCGTTATATTAATTTATTTACTTTTGAAAACAATCAGGTATTTGAATTTTTTCTGAAATAAAATATTAATGGAAAGGAAAAAACAAAGACAGTGTTGGAGAAAGAAAGTAGAAGGAGGCAAGTGCTCTGCCTTTTTCTTCTGCATTTACTGAACTCTTACCATGGATCACCTTAAACCCAGATCTCTCCTCATTTTTTCAGATCCATTCTTTAAAGCTGGATACTGTTCCCGACCTTCATTTCTTTATATTATATTGGAAGCCCCTCATATTAGACCCACGGAACTTTGATATCAGTAGTCAGAACAATCAGGAACACCTGGGTGGTTCCATCGGTTAAGCGTCCAGCTCCAGCTCAGGTCAAGATCTTACAGTTTATGAATTCAAGCCCCGCATCAGGCTCTCTGCTGTCAGCGCAGAGCCTGCTTCAGATCCTCTCTCCTCCTCTCCCTGCACCTCCCCTGCTCACATTCTCTCTCTCTCTCTCAAAAATAAATAAACATTAAAAAAAGAAGAAGAAGAGTAATGTGTAATAGCAAAAGAATGAGAATGTTATAGTATATTTGTTGAGGGGTAGGGAGTAGGAGGTGGCAGTGTTCATTCTGAAAGGCAAAGGAGAAAAGACTAAGAGTTATCAACTGGAGTAGAGCCATAGATAGACTGGGCAATAACGCCTTGGGAGGGCACAGGCTGAAGGGGCGCTAGAGACTCGCACGAATTAAAATGGCTGAGACCAAAAATTGCACTCATGATGATATTAGGGCCAAGCCAGAGAGGAGATCCCATACGTAGTCAAAAGGGTAAAAACACTGCTTCAAAAGTATCCCTCATAGCCTTATCAGTTTTTCTTGCCTATAGCACAGGGAAATGCAGTACTATTTCTTTTACCTTAAAAATTGAGAAATCTATAAGTAATAGCTTCAACCCTTTAACCTCAACATTGATCAACATGAAAGACTCTAAATTATTCCTTCGTTCATCAATGACTAGAAATGACATCATCTACTCTTACCTGTACTGCCGAGCTTCCAGAGTTTGAATCACTGTGGTAAGTGATGTTACTTCTCAAAAAGATCATGGTCATTCCTACAAAGGCAAAGTATTCTTACCTGTTTTCAACAGACTCACTGTTTCAGAAATGTTCAATAAATCATTTATAGCTGCTCTCGGCCCTTCGGGCTGGTAAATAATTAAATTATTTAAGGCAAGACTACATACATTATGGATCTCCTGATGGATGCGTGTGACAGTCACAATGACATAGTCTAGTCAAAAAAAAAAAAAAAATTTCCTCAATCTGATCAAGTGTCTAGATCTAGCTACCACTTTTTAGAAAATCCAAGTTCAAAAGAACATGATAACTTATGTTCCTGAAATGACATCTGTTGTATCTGTATGGTGGAAATACTACATAATGGTGTCTACTGGGCATCTCTTCTCGCTCCATTTCCTGTGACTTTGTGTTGATAGCTTGAAATTGGCCATGGTGGGAGTATCTACACCACAGAAAGTGACAAGTGCTACAAACTAGGGCTTCCATTTCCTAAGAGTCCATCATTAAACAGTGATGGATACACCACTGCCTCAGCCAATTCCTTAAAATGCTCACTGTCAACAACACCCAACTTATGGGAAAGAATGGCAGAGGGGAAGTCAGAGAGGAAAGTAGCAGTGGTCTTAACTGGTTGCAGTTAAAACACCTTATTTTCCAATTTTACAAAGACATATGGCCACTGCTAACTCCCCCTCCTAGAACTACAGAGTGAGTGGTCCTAAAGCATAATCTTCATCCATTTCTTGATCTACTTAGCTGATTCTATCAAGTCATTCAAATCTTTGTCAAATGTCACCTCATCAGAAAATCTTCTCTAACCACTGTAGTCGACCACCCTCTTTGTCCTTCTCTACCCCAAATACCTAGCATTACATTATCTATTCATAATGAACTTAAGCTTTAGGAACACAGATTCTGTTCTTTTTTTTCAATGCAGTATCCCTAGAAAGTTCTCCCATTTACTTTTCTGCCCTAAAAATGGTCAAGGTCAGGTTCTGATAAAGGTCCATCTTTTTTTCCTTTCTTGGAGACTTATAAACAAAGATGGAGAACAAAACATGTAAGAAAAGAGGAGGGTCATCAGGTTTGACATAACTAACGTCATCAAAGAAGAACCACGTCAGAAAAAGTAAACAAAACACAAAAGCATGAAGCCAACAAAACTATCTAATTCATAATATAGTGAAGATAAGTAGGCAAAGAGCAAAGGAAACTTTCTGGAGTCTACTCTTCTCAGTATTCTACAGTTAAGCAGCTAGAATTTTTTTTTTTAAGTGGCATCCTATTCATCCTTTACAAAAATAGTGGGCTTCTAATAAGAAACTGCCTTTTATTTTCTCCAGATATAGAACACAGCTTCCACGTTAGCATAGTTATTCTCTATGAGAGCAGGTCATTTTTCATACAGTGTTGGGCACTGAGTAAAGACAGGAGTGCTGTTAACTTATTCCAGGCATAAGAGACTCTGCACATGCACAGGTAGATGGGGAAACAAGATTTAGTGCCCATTCCTACCATAATGCCTAAGACGTAAAGGCTGTTCTCGGAGTTGAAATCACCCTTCTCGTTTCATGAACGGAAACTCATGAGGTCAGAAGAATCTGGGTGGTGTTTTCCCTCTCTTCCTTGCAGACAACAGCAATACAGAACAGCCCCAGCTGGCCTTAGAATCAGCAAAAGGTCAACACTAATCTCCCCAGCTCCCCACCCCTCTGTACACCCCACCACCCTGACCCATAAGTTCTTTTTTCAATGGCACTTCCTGTAAGATGTCGCTTTCAAAAAGAATTCTACGGATTAAACATTTGGACCGATAGCTTCCTAATTAACCCAAGTGTAAGAAAGTCTAGACCATCTTGGAGTTTCTGCCCTGGAAGCTACAGGAAGCTGGAGTGGGTGTAAATCTCCATGAGAAAACTACTGTGGTTCGAGGGTGTCACTCAGAAAGATGCCCCCATATGATGCTGGGTCAATGTTTTTCCCACCGGAGACTGGACTGGCAATTGCAGACCTAAAAAGCTGTACAGCTACCATTGTCCTCAGAGGTCAAATGTCATATAACATGTTACACAACAGAAATTAGGAATCTTCAAACGAGAGGTTTTCTCAAAAAACCACAGATATCATGAGTATATGCCTGGTTGATGGGCATGAAATTGTACTATATTTCTTTCCCAAGTACATTTGTTTCCTTAACAGGCAAAATTTCTTTAATTAAAAAAAAAAAAAAACTTTCCAAGGCGTTTATTGATCCTTCATCGTGAACATTGATATTAGTGGTTGAGAATAAAATTTGAGCATTTAAGGAGAGAAAAAAAATCACTAGGCAAGCTAATCTTATGCCAAGCCTACAGCCAGCTAATTGAATTTTAAGTACAGTAGTGAGTTCCTCTTTCATCACACCACTAATATATTTCACTGAATATAGAAATAATTTTTCACTGTATCTTTTAAAAACACATAAATAGACAACATTATGGCTCACAGATAGACTAAGGGAAGGCTTCTCCTGGGTTTTTGTTCGCCATCTTTCTTTATAAGTCTACAAGAAAGGAAAAAAGATGGACTTTTATCAGAACCTGACCTTGACCATTTTTAGGGCAGAAGAATAAAGGGGAGAACTTTCTAGAAGGCATCATTAATACTCAGTAAAACAAATTCATTTTAAGAGATGAGAGTCAACTTCATCTAACGAGCCAATAATGAAGAAAATTTCTTCTAGGACTATTTGCCTGAGGGGTTTAAGGCTTTGTTATCGGAAAATAAGAAATTTTAGATTCTGAGAAAGGCCGCTTGGCTCAGCATGGCTGATCCCTTCAAATTCCTTGATTCCAGCCCCCTATAGTTTCTCAGTTTACAAATTCATCTAGTCATCATTTTGGAAAAATAAAATGATGCTTCTAGCTTCTCTAGAATTTTTTGGCAACTGCTTGTTCGTGACATTTACCCTTCAGGTGAGAGCATTTGTGACGGTAGCATCTTTTTTCTCCTACTGTCCTATTTGTATAAGGTCAGATTGGCCTCTATACCGTGAGCATGAAGAGCTTAATTGGAACAACATTATTATCCTTCACAATTTACAGAAATATATTTGGCCTCTGTGAAGTGTCATTTTCCTCAGAGAGAATAAGCTGTTTCCTTATTAAGCCCTTTGGAAAAACAGAAATAGTTCTTCTGAACGCTTTGGTGTCAGCAAGGCATTCCATCATGTTGCTCTTAAAGTAAAAGAACAGAAGAAGCATAATGTCTTGAAATTTTCTTCTAAAATGTCCACAAGTGAAAATCTGAAAAAACAAAAACAAAAACAAAAACAAACAAATCACTGAGTCAGTCTTAGAATCTGTAGGTTTCAGAGGAAGAATCCCATTGAACCCACACAGGAAGGGATTTGGTTTTATAAGTAGGCAGGATCTACCTCTCATGTGATCTCCAGGTGTGAATCTATCTTGCCCCTTTGTAAACCCGATGTCATCCACACCTATGCTCTTCAGCTCCCTTTTTTTATGCAAGGATGGCACCACTTCTAGGCAGCCACATTTCTGGACTCTTCCCCTCGAAATTTTAGCCAGAAAGACTACCACCAGAAATTCCACCTCCCCAAGATCGAAATTAATGGGACCATTTGCTTTTTTAATTCCTTTCATTATTCCCCTGTTCAGAGTCTTCTCAATGATTTTTCCATCTATCACTTCACTTCAACATCAGAGTCTCTCAGCACGCACCCAGCTACTCCACTCTCCCTCAGTTTCCCCATTTTTTTTCCCTGAATGGTATTACCGTTCTCTTACCTTTTTGGTCTAGCTACTTTCCCGGCCTCTTCTCCTGTCTTCTAGGCGCCGTATCTTGTGGACCTGTCCTCCCCAACATCGGTCGGTCTCCCCTTTCCTCCATGTTTCTGCGACCATTGCCTAGGACCCTTCTCTTACTGGAAAATCCTAATTCCTGATATTCTGTATACCTGTATCCACACCCCCAACCCATTCTTGTTCAGTCCATCATACACCTCGTGGCCGTCTCTATCTTCCTAAAATTCCATTTTCAATATTTTGTCCTCTGGTCTCATCTTTTCCAGGCCCCTCCACCCACATTTAATAATCTACACTGAAACAACATCTGTTGGCTGAGTACCTGCCACAATCATCCTAGGGCCTAGGCAAATTGCTGTACATACACTATATTTAATCCTCCTACAACCCTCAGAGTTAAGTTTTGTTATTCCCATTTTTATCAGAGAGAACGCAGAGCCTTAACGTGGGTAAGCAACTCTTCCCACAACGACTAGAGCTGAATGAGAACACTCTTCAGTTTGCCTTCCAAACCCGTGCTTTGCCCTGATCACAAAGGTCTCTGGTTGCCTAACGGGTCGGTCCAAACTCTCCCAACCTGCAATTATAACAGCCTCATGACTGGACCCACTGGATCCACCTGATCACTGCAAACCTTGTGTTCCAAAGGATGGTGATTAAGGTCGTATACTCTGGAAGCAGCTTGTCTGGGTTCAGGCCTTGGTTCCATAGCTCACCGAGTGAGCTAGCCCTCCTTTACCTCTCTGTACCTCCACTTTCTCATAAATTCTACAACACTGGTCTCAGAGAAACGTGAGCTTAAATGAGACATTGCCTCTCTTTACATGATCCCATGTTTCTGCTGCCAAGAATGATCTTTCCTCTCCTTTTAACTTATAAAGTTAAAGTTAACTTACAAAGTTAACGAACGCTTAGCAATTAATTTCATTTTCATGGCATTTTCTGTAGCTAAAGTTCCCTAATTCCGACTACGGGGTCTCACAAATATATCTAGACTACGTCACATTATCTTGCTCTTGATTACATATGACCTTGTGTTGTTCTTTTGTTTTTTCTTCTACAGTGTTTTTTTCTCTTCCCAAAATGATTATAAATTTCAAAGGATGCAGACATTATTTCCTGTGTGCCTCACAAGAAGAACTTAATACTGTCCTGAGCGCAAAATGCTTTGCCCGAAGCTGAGAACCTCAGATTTACATTTCATAAATTATTACTTACTGACCATAATATCAGCCACATTTTATTCTTTCTTCTCTTTGCTGTGGTCAAATTCCTCCTCTAAGATTCTAATCATCTCCAGCCTCCATCCTAATACCCCACCCCCACTGCCTTAGCAATACCGTCACTCATTCATGACCAGGAAAAGGGACTGAAGGCGGGCCAGTGTGACTGAAACAGGGGCAGGTGAGAGGACACAGAGCAAGACTCAGCCTGAGAGGAAGGCAGAGCCAGAAGAGGCAGGACCCATCAGGTTCCCCGTCCTATTTTAAGACAGAGCATAGGGGCGGAAAGCGCTCGTTCTAGAGCCGGGCTACTGGGCTCTGAATCCTGACTATGTGACTGTGGGCTGATCACTCCTCTTCTGGACCTCAGTGTTCTTACCTATGAAAATAATTACGAAGTTAGCGTGACTGCCTGATTCCCTAGGAAACAGATTCTCAGAAAGAAATTTATGTAGGGAGTTCTCTCAGGAAAAATATCATAGGGGCAATGAGGGAAGCCAGTTTGAGGAGGCGGATGAAGTGGACGGGTGATACGGTTGCAAAAGAGCCTCACCTGCTCCCACACAGGGCCAGAATGGCCCTGCAGACATCCCCTGAATTGAGGCAAGTCAACCAGACCTTTGTACCCCCGAAACTGACCAATCTCAGGAGGCAGGCTATCCCCGGGAAGGTAGGCAACCTTGAGCGGGGCAGCTCCTTTCTGCCAAGGGCAATTTCCAGGGAGGGATTTAGCTAGAAGCTGTCCGCAGACTACACCTCAGGAAAGGAAAGAACAAATGCCTTGTCCTGTAGGAGACATCTGTTTGACACACCACAGCATCCACTACAGTTGGTATAAAGATTAAAGGAATTAATATCTGCAAATCACTTAGAGTGGTATCGGACACATTTTAGCCCAAGGTAAGCATTAGCTATTACATCAGTTTCATTGCCCAGAAGGTCTCTTTGCTTTACCTAAAGGTTCCCTGGCTAAAATTTTAAAAGAAAGGTGACAGGTTTTGGGGTTTTTTTGTTTTTTTTTTTATTTCAATACCCTAAGCAGCTAAACTCTATAAATATTTATGCGTTTTTCGATTACTTATGGGTTTGCTTCTACCTATTACATAATGCCGTGGCTTGTTGGACTTTCAAAATGTTTATTTCCATACTGTCTGTCACAGATTAAAGCAAATAGAGGAGGACAGTGTCTTCTTAACTAAACATGGTCATCCCTAAACACATACCGGAGCAACTGATGGTTATTTAAAGAGTAAATTAATACAGATAGCCTTGAAGAGAAAGATGAAATTTTTAAAACAATGCCAGCTTAGAGGCAAACTTAAATGTTAATGCCAGGGGGACTAGAACTTGGCAAATCTCTGAATGGATACCCTTCAGCTACACTCTGAGACTTCCCCCTCTTCCTGAGGCACTGATTTTTTTTCCTCCGGAGCCCCAGATACCCAAAAAACAATGTTGGGGGACCCTGGTGCTGTTATTGCAGGGAGACTGATATATATATGTAACTGCCAAAAATGAAACTTAGCAAAAATTGAAAGTATAGACCACCATATATACCAACTAGCCCTCAAAATAATGTAATGCTCTGAGGTGCTCTCGGGTGGCTCAGTCAGTTGGGCATCCTACTCTTGATTGCGGCTCAGGTCATGATCTCATGGTTCATGGGATTCGAGCCCCATGTCAGGCCCTGCACTGACAGCACAGAGCCTGCTTGGGATTCCTTCTCTCCCTCTCTCTCTCTACCCTTCCCCTACTCGCACTCTATCTCTCTCTCTCTCTCTCTCTCAAAATATTTTAAAAAATATAGTGTAATGCTCTGATTCACAATGTGTAAACTTATTTAATAGATTACTGAATAAATATATAGTTTTCTATCACCAGGAATTTCCTTCATCAATGTCTAACAACTGTACAACTATTATATATTTCATGGTAAAAAAAAAAAAAAAAAAGACATTCCAATACCCAATTTCTATAGCTTTGGGTTCTTCTTAATCCCCAACACCATGTGTCTTTTTTAACTGAAAGGCATCAGAGATATGGATTTCTCCTTAAGGTTAGGAAAAATATCTTATTTATCTATGTATTCCTACAGCGCCCTTTAGACAGTAGAAAGAGCAAAAGAAAAATCATCATTTTACCAACATGAATTGCGTACACTGAGCTAGGTGTTAGAACTATAATCCTGAACTAATATATAAATCAATTCTCTACTCACATGTAGATAACAATCTAGTAGAAGAAACAAACCATTAAAGAAATAGATCTCTTGCACTTTTGATAAATGATATTAAGGAAAATAAGGGTGTGATGAATGATTATTTTAGGGGAAGCTGTTTCAGACTGGGTGGGCAAGAGGAAAGAGGGAGATACCAGAAAGGAAGCGGAGTTTGAGCTGAGATGGAAAGAATGAGCAGAAGTTAGTCAACAAGACATCGGGTGGAGGATTCCAGGCAGAGGGTACACGACATGTAAGGAAATGCAGGAAATCGTCAGTGTTACCATTGGCAGAGAGACAGGATGATACGCAATTTAGAATGCAATTCAGGGATAAATCTGACTGAAAGCTGAACATGCAAGTTTTTAAAAATGTGCTTACTTCAAAAACAATGATAAGAAAACACACTTTTGGTTTGACAGTGAAATATTTATCTCACCAAGGATCAATCATCATGGGTGAAGAAGACAGTGGCCATCCTCCGGGACCTTATGGTTGGTTCAGCCAGAAGGGGAAGTCAACAGACAGTTACATGAAGAGGGACAAGTGCTGGGGATGGGGACTAGGACAGAGAGACAAGACAACCCAGAAGGGGCCATTAAATTCCAAGAGGGCCTCCTGACAGGCAAGAGCATATAATGGAACATGTGCTCTATGGTAACTGCCACAAAAGCAGGCTGAGCCAGAAGCTCAGGACCCCTCATGGGAGAGGATCAGATGGCCTGCAAATGTAGGGGGCCCTGAAAAGGGGCCCTGATCGAGGAGAAGAGTGTTGAAAGAGGACAGAATATGAGGGGACATTTGAAGAAGAGGGCCATTTAAGCCTTAAAGGGTTTTGTTTGTTTTTTTTCTTAAAGAAGCGAAATAAAATGAATTCTATTTAGGGGCGCCTGGGTGGCACAGTTGGTTAAGTGTCCGACTTCAGCCAGGTCACGATCTCGCGGTCCGGGAGTTCGAGCCCCGCGTCGGGCTCTGGGCTGATGGCTCAGAGCCTGGAGCCTGTTTCCGATTCTGTGTCTCCCTCTCTCTCTGCCCCTCCCCCGTTCATGCTCTGTCTCTCTCTGTCCCAAAAATAAATAAACGTTGAAAAAAAAAATTAATTAATTAAATTAAATTAAATTGACACGTTAGGGCATTCACTTTCGAATGTCCCCTCTCCGTAAAGAGAGCTTGCCTTCTATTCCTTTCTAATCTTATATTCTAATCAACTTTTTCCTGCTGCTCATAAATAAATAAATAAAATAAAACTGACACATTAAAAGCAAACAATCCCATACTACTTTAACAGCAAATCCATGTAATTTGGTATCATTTCACTTAATCATTCACAATTCGCTGCTCTTCTCAACTCAGTGATAGTGTGTTTTCTTTACGTTAACTCCATTGTTTATGTTTCCATCCAACTTCTCCTTACATTTAGCAGAATTCATCTGTCAAATCCCAAGAGAGCCAGTTTTACATGTGGACCTTATCATATGTACCCCACACATTTTTTAAGTAATACTAATAACTAATAATGGAAACCACACTATCTCAGCATTTCCTGAGTGCTGTGGCTTGGATAGTAGACTCTTTGCAGTCTCTTGGTGTCTTAGATGGCATTCGTTTTGGGGTTTTGTTTGTTATCTCTTCAGCCAGGACCCTCAGTACTCCCTCTTCCTTAATCAGCTCAACTGTTGAATGGTAAAAGCCTCTTTTCCTTGGGGAACTGGAACATTGTAACATTTCCACCATTCCCAACAAAAGACTGTGTCACCTGACTCCACAGCCTGTTGGCCCTAAGTATTTGAGTTTAAGTTCTGATGCCACATACTTGAGTAAGAGAGGAACCCCAACCCCAGTAAGAGAAGAACAAAAGGCTGGGAGGTAGGAAGCAGGAAACCAGAGGCAGGAAGCCAAAGATAAAGAACAAAAGAAAGAGGGAACAGCTTACTACCGAAAACAGTCGGAAGAGAATGTCAAGGAACCTGAATGCCTTCTCTTTCAGGTTAAGTTGCCAGAGTTTCTAAAGTCAGAACAATCTTTGCAGCTATTTCTTTAAAATTGTGGTCACATTTTATAATGATCAGGTATTCCCAGGCATCTAAATGTCTTGCATATGTTAGCAGATCAATTCAGTTCTAATCACAGCTCCAAATACATTTGTGACTCAATGAATATTACTCAGTGGGCTTGTACTAAAAGTAAATCTTTCTCCTGAAGCACCCCATATATTTCACGGTGATTAATCAACCTGCAAGGTAAGTAAAGGTACAGAAATTGCTGCTATCTGCACTTTGAATTCAAGGAAAGTGCTAGAGAAATGTTTTTTAATGTCTAAGGTCAAACATCCAATCAAGGGCAATGCCTAGACCAGCTGCCATACCTTGCCCTGTGGATTCAACCTGCTTTCCCTCCCTGGATCCTGAGGGGTTGTTAATTTAAATAAAGCTATCCTTTAGCCATAAAACAAACAGGAGCGTTCTTTTGTGATGGGTACTTTTTTTTTCCTTAAAAAAACATCCTTTGAAGAAGATATCTATTTACCCTATACATAACAGAATGTAGAAAACATAACATCTCTCTGACTTCCTTCTGCTAATAGTGAAATACCTAGTGGGCATTGCCCAGTAGAAGAACCGTCAGCCTCCACTGGGGTATTACCTACTATTTATTTGAAAAATAATTTTTATTTGGATTCATGCTTCACTTCATGCTTTCAACAGATCTCTATCCGAGAAGTTAATTTGCAGAAATTACCACACATGCAACAGATTTCCACGCTGTGTTTGCCTCTGTTTGCCTCTGGTAAAGTAACTCAACTTTTTGTATTTCAAATGTGGTCTCCTGGTCTCTCTAAGATGTTCTTGGGGACCCTGAACAATACACGAGCTCCTGCTACTGCTCACAAAGGCACAGCGGTGGCTTTCAAATGGAGTCATTCCGTTAAACCCGAGCATAACAATTGGAAGTGGAGGACCCACTCTCCAGCTGGTGCTAAATCGCGCAAGGTATTATCAAATCCTTTCCCCAAGGCTGGCATCTTCCCTTCTATTCACTAAATCCCTCTGCAGCCTCCAAATACTCCAGGGTTCAATCCTTGCGTGGTGAGCATTGACAATCACCCTATCCTTTCTGGAGGGGGTGTGCACACACAGTGGAGGGGGCTCAAAGCTGTCAGCAACCTAGACAATCTCTATTAAGCCTTGCTTCCCTGCGACAATCAAGCCTGATAACATTTGCCCCCATCCCGTAACACAACATGAAAGTACTTTACTTTACAGAATCATTGAACGTACGGGGCCAGACAGAATTCAGAAATCAAAACCCTGCGTTTTACAAACGAGAGAGGAGTTCCTAAGAGCTAAAGTGACTTGTCCACTGTTACATCAACAAATGACGCCCCAGGCAGGACTTGAACCCCGGTGTCCTGGCTCCAGGCTGCCTCGCACTGGATCATATTGCCTACGCTCTATGGTATGAGAGCACAGGAACCATGCCCAGTTCATTGGTCACTACATATCTAGCTCTTAGCACAATGCCTAACGCCTAGCATCGGTGGGAGGAGGGGGTGAAGAAATGTTGAATGGTTGGGTCCCAAATCTAACTTTTTTTTTTTTAAGTCTTAACTATTTTAGCTTATGTAGCTGTAAGAATGGCGTTATGGTGGAAAAAAGATAGATGAAAAGACCACCAGAAAACAGGGAGAATAGGATGTGGGGTTCACAGAGAAGGACAGGTTGCATGGAAATATTAGAAGTTTATAACTGAAGGGCTGCCTGGGTGGCTCAGTCGGTTGAGCGTCCGACTTCGGCTCAGGTCATGATCTCTTGGTTTGTGAGTAGAGCCCTGCATTGGGCTCTGTGCTGATGGCTCAGAGTCTGGAGCCTGCTTCGGATTCTGTGTCTCCCTCTCTCTCTGCCCCTCCCCCACTCACGCTCTGTCTCTCTCTATCAAAAAATGAATAAACGTTAAAAAACAATTTTTTTTAAGTTTATAACTGAAAAAAAGAACATCAAGGTAGGATGTCTAGCCCCAGAGTGCATCTCTCTGAAGCCCAGGTCCCAAAGAAGTTGTGTCGTGTATGAAGGGTACCCAAGGGATCCAGGACAGAGCAGCCAATGCCCTCCTTTCCCTACCAAGCGAACAGCCAAAACTATAGAGCAGGTTTTTAATATTTATTTATTTTTGAGAGAGACAGAGACAGAATGCGACTGGGTTAGGGGCAGAGACAGAGGGAGACTCAGAATCCGAAGCAGGCTCCAGGCTCTGAGCTGTCAGCACAGAGCCCGACACGGGGCTCGAACTCACAGACCGTGAGATCATGACCTGAGCTGAAGTCAGACACTCACCCAACTGAGCCACCCAGGCGCCCGGGGCAGGGATTCTTCTAGGAGCTCACTGCCAAGTGCCGACCCACACACCCCCCGCCCCCCCATGACGTGTGCAGTGATGATCCCGAATCCAGTCTCCTCGGCCCCTTCCAGGGATGTCACCCAGAGTCCAACTTACATCAGATTCCACTGCAGGGTGTGGAGGGGAGGGATGCACATAGCAGCTCACTTCATAAGGATCTAAAGTTCCTCCACTGTGCTGCCATGTTCTGCCTCTGGCATCGCAACAGCCCCTGCCCCTTTCTCTACTTGTCACCATGATGTACTGGTAGACATCATGAGATTATTCACTTACACCCCATAATAATCTCTTACACCCCATAATCTCTCACACAGTCGGTATGGTTTAGCCATTTAAATACTAACGTGGGGTGCCTGGGTGGCTCAGTCAGTCAAGCATCTGACTCTTGATTTCAACTCAGGTCACCAGGGTCATGGGATCAAGCCCCACATCAGGCTCTGCACTGAATGTAAAGCTTGCTTGAGATTCTCCCTCTCTCTGTCTCTCTTTCTCTCTCTCTCTCTCTCCCTCTCTCTCTCTGCCTCTTTCCCTCACTCATGCTCTATCTCTAAAATTGAAAAAATTTTTCAATGGTTACTTATTTATTTTGGAGAGAGAGAGAGAGAGAGCATGTACACAAGTGTGGAGGGGCAGAGAGAGAAAATTCCAAGCAGGCTACAAGCTGTCAGCACAGAGCCCCATGCGGGGCTCAAACTCATGAACTTTGAGATCACTACATGAGCCAATGTCGGATGCTTAACCAACTGAGCCACCCAGGCACCCCCCCCCAAAAAAAATGTTTTTAATAAATAAAATACGAGTGTATTTGTTTTCTGGCTCAACACTCTCTGGACTTTCAACTGCATGACTTAAAGGCACTTCAGAAGCAAAATTTTCAAATCTTAAGCGATTTGAAAAATGATTATTTGTGGATTCCAAATTGCAAGTTTTTCTATTTGCTAAATTTGTCTATAACCCCCAAACCAATACACAAAATCTACTCAAGGTCTATCACAGACACGTGCAGAATGGAGAAAAATTTGAGGTGTTGGACCCATACATTCCCAGTGAGGTAGAATGAGGCAGTGTTCACACCGCCATGTGCTAAACAAGGGCTCTTTATGCAGTCTATTTGGTGGCACCTTTTTCCCATTTTTGTGTGTTTTGTTGGGGATTTCACTCTTAAAACGAACACCCCAAGCATACTATTGAAGTGTTACTTAGTGCTACTAAGCCTAAGACCGCGGTGTGCCTTACAGAGAAAACACAGGTATCTGTAAGCTTTCTTCCGGCATGAGCTACAGTGTTACTGTTAATGAATCAACAATATATACTGAATTAGCGTCTGTGATGGCTAATTTCAGGAGTCAATTTGACTGCCCTCTGGGGTGCCCAGATTAAACATTAATTCTGGGCGTGTCCGTGAGGGCCTTCAGGATGAGATTAGCATTTGCTTTCTTAGACTCAGTAGAACCACTGCCTTCCCCAACAAAGGTGGGGGGGGGGGGGGGGGAGGAGAGGTACCATCCAATCCCTTGAAGGCCTGAATGGAACAAAAGGCAGAAGAAGGAGGAATTTGGCACTTTTCCCCCTGGCCTGACATTTGAGGTAGGTCTTCTACTGGGCTGGAATATACCCCGTAGGTTCCCCTGGTTCTTAGGCCTTCAGACTCACACTAGAATTACACCACTAGCTTTTCTGAGTCTCCAGCTTGCAGATGGCCAATCGTGAGACAACCTCTATAATCAGGTGAGCCATAAATCTCCTTTTATTTATCTCTGACTCTCTCTCGATATATATATAGCTTTGCATTTACATTTACACATATATTCCACTGCTAATATAGAGAGATTATATAAATATATCGGTATTTTATTGGTTGGGTTTCTTTGGAGAACCCCAACTAACACAGTGGTTTTAAACAGAAACACACAAAAAAGCAAGATTAGATGTTAACCCATCGATGAAAATGTGACCAGCGGCTTCCAGGAGCCCAACCCTGTATTTCCCCTAGAAGCAAGGGTTCCATATTCACTAATTCAGTGTTTGTAGCGACTTTATAGAACATAAATACCATAAACACAGAGAATTGACTGTACTTACCTCTTCAGTTCATCTTAAGTCTCCATCTTATCCACAAGCTCAGTTAATGTCCGGGAAACCTGGGAGTTAGCCTAGGAATAGATGAGTCCATTCATATTCAGCCAGCCCTCAGCCTCAATAAGCACACTCCGTCCTCCTCAGTCCCACTACCTGGGGTCAGGTCCTCCCCATCTGGCACCAAAATGATCACATGGGCTCCTAACTGCTCTTCCTACTTCTTCTTTTCTGCCCATGTGACTTGGCTGTGACTGACTCTCCCCTGCCTGAAGCCCCACCTTTGAGATCTAACCAGCCACACCTCAACTGAGGCTTCCGTGAAAGCAGACTGTTGGAGTCCTGACTTTGCATTAGTCACAGCTCCCCAAGTTCATGTGTTTGCCTATGTTGATCTCCCTGCCGTCCCCCGGGCTGCCTGTGCTTTCTCCTTTTTAAGTTAGTGAACACCTACTTGAGACACAACTCAAATAGCACCTCCTGCACGCAGCGTTGCCTGATCCAAACACGGGAGGAGACCGGCAGTGTCCTCCTCGGGACCACCTCAGCATCCGCCATGCACTTTTCTAAC
Source organism: Acinonyx jubatus (assembly GCF_027475565.1). Taxonomy (NCBI): domain Eukaryota; kingdom Metazoa; phylum Chordata; class Mammalia; order Carnivora; family Felidae; genus Acinonyx; species Acinonyx jubatus. The sequence goes on from NC_069385.1 coordinate 26,060,814, forward strand.
TACCGTGATCACATTCGGTGGTAATTGTTTGCATTTTCCTATTCCTTTGCCCTGCAGGCTGACCTCGAGGACAAGAGCTTTTTCTCCCTGCCTGACCTCACGAGAAGTTCCTGCTTAGAATATGGTATTCCATAAGCAGTGATGAAAAAGTGGCAGGGGGAAAGAATAAGCGACATTATTCCCATGGTGTCACCCTGACTCACTCTCCTGTGTCTTATGTGAATCTCATCTTGGTCATGGCTCTCTAGCTGCTTAAAGTAGTAATAACTTGGTACCTACCCACTCAGAGAAGGGGCAAGGTTTCTAAGCAAAACTGTAACTGCCAGGTGTTGACTCCTTTAAAGCTTATGGCTGAAACCAGAAAAATACCTGGCCTCCTGCCTAACCTTTGCTTTGGTCTGGAAATTCCCTGCTGCTTTTGTCCATTATCCACAATGATCCTTCCTTTAAGGTCTAAATCTTTTCTTCTCTAGAAAGCCTTCCCAGCTACCTTCTCATCTACCCGCAGCCTCTGTCTCCCTTCTTTTCTGTGCTGCTTGAGAGGTTCTTCGCGTGTGCTAGCTAATACTTTTATTTATCCTTCTAGGTCTCCTGACCTGTCCCTAGACCTGTCCCTTGAGCGATAACGGAAGGTTCCTAAAAACGGGTATCAGTGCATGCCTGGCACACAGCAGGTGAGAACCATGTTGGCTAAGTGAATCACAATAACCCTTCGTAGGGGTAAGAATAGCCTAAGAGTGGCACAACATGACAATTGAGAACTCATGCTCTGGGACACAACTGCTTGCGTTGGAATCCCGAAGCGATCACATTGTATCTGGGAAACCTTGAATTACTAAATCTCTTTGTGCCTCAGCTTCCCCATCGGTGAAATGAGATTAATGACAGTCTACACCTCATGAGTCTTTGTCGTGATGGAAAGAGAGAAGGCATGTTAATCACCTACTTAGCAAGTTCCTTAGCACAACACCTGGCCCACGGTGCGTATTCAATACATCGCTGGCGATTATAAATCTATTTTGTAGAGATAAGAAAACTGGTGCTAAAGAAGAAATCATCCGAGATCACTCAGACATAAACTGCCAGGTGGGGTTAAAGTAGCAGAAAGTTAAGGGGGTTTCAAATGGTAAAAAGACAAATCTGATTTTGAGAGGAGCAAGGATGTGCTGACTCAAAGAGCAGAGAGGCTCAGAGACAGTCCTGTTGGGTCGTACATGTACAAACGGGAAAGTGCATGCGTAGAGGCCTCTGGAATGAAGTGGTTCTGAATGTGCAAAGCTTGGGACTGTGGGATACGCCATGCAAAAAAAAAAAAAAAAAAAAAAATGAGAGTGCAGTTCAGAACAGAGTCCAAGGGGATACTGGCTCAAATAAAGAGCATAGGGCTCAAGAGAGGATAGGAGGGCTGGGAAGGAGTTCAACAGTATCGCAAACAAGGGGTAGAGGAAAGGATAAGAGTGAGCTCCCCCGAGATGGGCCGCCCCCCAAAAGCTGAACCTAACAGGGGAGTCTGCGACAAAGAAGTGTCTGGAAGGAACTGTGAATGCTTTAACCACACCATGACATTTAGCACTTGTACTCACCTAAGTCATCCTCCCCTGGGGAGAAGGTGTGTCGTGTCCCTGTGCCAACCCCCAGGCCAATTTCTCCATCAGGCACAGGATGCCAGGTGCCCAGGGTCCGCGATGCTTTTAGTCACCTATGAAAATGTTCTCAGTTTCTCTTAAAGTCAGAAGAGAAAAAAGGATGTAACAAGAATGAATACATAAAAATAAGTCCATCCTGGATGATACACGTCTTCCTACCACTGCAGTCACAAAATAGGATCATCAGTATGGAGGGAGGGCCCCTGAACACAAAAGTCCTCGGCTAAAGTATGTGAATCACTTACCAGATAAGTACTGCTCATCACGTCAGCTGGAATCCAGTGAGCAAGAAAAGTTAAGAAATAGGAGTCCAGAACACCAGGGCCCTATGTTTGGGAAAGAAATCTCTCTCTTCTGGGAAGACAAAGAAGTTCCCATATCCTACCCAAGCCCCATTCCCAACCCCACCCCCACCCCCACCCCCACCCCCACCGCAGCAACAATGGGAGTCCAAGAACCCCGGATGTCGCACACGTTAATTACACCTGCAGGACCCTTTCACTCATTTCCATGCAACATCAGTGGTCACCCAAACAGGTCCCCATCCTCACTTCTATCATCTGGTCAAGCTCTTCCTCCTTTCGGTCCATACAGTCAACCCCCAGCCCGCCGATGGAGCCTCCACATGTTTAAGAATGACTGTATCAATTCCCCCTATATTTGCAGCTCTTATTCATAAATTTTGAAAACGGGAAGTTTTCATCCACACTATATAACCCATTCATCGATTCTTGTGAAATATTAGGATCAATTAAGAACAGCTCACATCACTGAAACATTTTAAGCAAGTGAGAAAGAAAAGAGGACATTTCTTCCTCTTATTTCGCACCGAACACAGCCCATTGAGGTTTATAAATACACTTTATCAAATCCCTCTGTGAAAGTAGTCCTGAGTGTTCCCCCACCAACCCCGCACCATGAGAGAATGAATAAATGAATATCTAAGAGGGCCCACACAATACCCACAAGATAATCGGCATTCTGAAAGTGTCTGAAGATATCATGTATGATAGACACCCAAGAGTGACCCTGTGCATTTTACTCCTGAATTACTGGTTGGCAGAAATGGCTGAACAATACAAACAGACCTGTGGAGGACACAACAGATAAATTCAGAACACAGGGTCAGCATGATTAGTAGATGTCAGAAATGATACTTTTCTGTCCCCCGCCCCCTTCTGATTTATGCAGGACACAGTTTCTGATTTCCTTTGTTTTGCAATCCGCGTATATTGCAGCTCATTATTCAGTACAAACGGCCACACTGTTTACTGAAGGCTGGTGTGTCAGTGGTTGAGGGAAGAAGAGACCCAGCGGGGCCCACCCCCGAAGCCCAGTCCCCAGCCGGTGCGCAGCTCTCGGGGGCTCCAGCCTCCCCGGAGTACACGGAGACTGCCAAAGGTTGATCTCCAAACAGGGTCTCTACCAGTGTAGTTTGCAGTGGCCTGCCGATCAGAAGGGGACACTGAGGTAGCATCCCCACGACAGCCACGCTGAAAATAATTATTCTGATCCACCCACGCCAGCTAGGCTGGGGGAATGCTCTTGTGAGCAAGATCCGCTTTAATAGAAACATAAGTATTATGCATTGCAGTCTATTATAAATTGGTTGTAATTTTCTCCTGACACTTTCTGAATTAAACTAGTTAGTATACAGAAAAAAATAATAATAATAATAACAAATGCCACAAAGCAAAAAGCAAACTCGGTGTCTGAAGGTTAATGATTGCTCATGAAAGCCACCGAAATAAATTATCTGCCTAGGGACACTGTCACATGATCAGCACAAAAGCTGCAACAGCCAAAAATGTTTATGTAGAGGAAAAAAACACTGTCAGCGTCACACAACCCTTCCCCCCACAGCTAAATTCGAGTCCTGAGCCAGCCAGCTGCTCCTGACTGCTTACATTAAACTAATTTGTGCTGCTACATTGCAGCTGCTTAATTTTTAGTCTGAACTTTATCACCAATAAGTGTTACAATAACAAGCGATATGATGGTATCTCTGAAGAAATATCCATCAACCCCCCCAAACAATGACAGCTTCAGAAGAGTAGATTGCAGAAAAACAAATGTTAAAAACGGAGAAAATTACCCCCACACTGCCTCTTTAAAGCGGGGGGAGGGGCGAACTTTTAGTGGGAAAGGGGCTTTAAAACGCTGCTTTGTTCCGAAGGCCATTCTGAAATGAAGAAGGGGGATGATTGAAAAGGTTAGTGAGCAGGGGAGGAGTTAAACAAGTCAGATGTGCTTTTGCTAAGAGAGGGTGATTTGCAAGGTGAGAGCCGTAGAAGGGAGCCGGCGATTTCCCAAGGAGGACAGCCTAGACCACACTCTCCGCTCCCCAAAATGTTATGCAAACCCCAACTGCAGCTTGGGCAGTAATTCCCTGAGTTGCTCTAAACATTATCCTTTGGCCAGCTGGGCACTGGAACTTACAATATTACTTGTTGTTCCCCATGTTTTCCTGTGTTATTTTCCTAGCCTAGTGTAAATGCAGAAACTCTTCCTTGGGCAGAAACAGACACTGACCTGAACTGGTTTAAATTCCTGCCAAATATGCAGGCACTGTTTTTGCTACATTTTGGAATTTGGCTTCGACCATATGTCAGGCATTTACTTGTACTCCCAAGTAGAATAGAGACCCAACAACTTAAAAAATAAAAGCTCGAGAAAAAAGAGCATTAGGAATGCACTGAAACTTTTCCATTATTAATTCATCTGAATATCTGAATATGATGGATGTTTTGAGTTGAGATATCTCATTACACTGTCCTGCTTTCTGCAGGGGGTGGGGGGTGATTCAACTTCACCCCGCACAGTAATTACAAAAACAATTCCTTTGAAAGCTGGGGAAGAACGCCCATGTCAGCTATTTACAGCATTTTTTAAATTCTGTGGTTTTCAGAATTAAGGTTCAAAGTGAGGGTTATTAATGTTGAGTAATAAAGTAGTTTTTCTTGCACAAAGATATCCTAAATTTAAAAAGAAAAGTTTACGCTGGAATAATTTTCTGAGGGGGCGGGGGGAGAGGGGTAGATTTAGACCCACCCTTGTTTTTTCAACTTGACATCTTTACACCTCAGGGTCCCAGCTCAGGTCCTAGCAGTATTTTCTTTTTGCAGACGGCTGCTAAATCACGCTACAGGAATGAGTCAGTATGCCACGGGGCAGGGCCTTGTGTCCTTGGGTTTCTGTCGACGACCCTCTGCTGTGGCAGGGTGACTATGTGCCAGAGTTCCCCTTGGGCTGACCCAGGGGACCCCCAAGGAGAAGTCTCCGGAGCCCATCAGGGTGGCTCTGCCCCTTTGCCAAGTGGGTCACTGTTGCTCAAGGCAAGGCTTGCCCTCCACCCAGGGCTTAGCGGGATGCCTCTGCTGTTGGCAAAGCTCTCAGACTGCTGGGATCTCCGAGGGGAGCATCCTGGGGCCCGGAGGTGTGGTGGGGTGTAGCTTGAATGAGGGTGACCACCAGAGGCTGGCGGGGACGGGGAGGGGGGGGGGTTCAAGATGGAAGAGCAAGAAAAGGGAGAATCTCTGAACAGCAATGACAGGAATTGGCAGCTTCATCCAGTTGCCCCTGAGCAGAGTAAAAAGACCTTCTCCTTGCAATCGGAGGCCAGACATCCTGTCAAAACTTCAGCTGTGAAATGAGGAATTAATGTGATGGAATGCATCAGTCTATCTCACCTCTCTGTTTTCTCAGAGCTGGACTAAACAGGTCTGACGAGAACCCTTGAAGGCTTACGAGTTAAGTTCACACAGTCGGTGTGAAAGGCAGGTAGAAAGACCTGGGTGCTGGTGTCGAGGTCTGTAAGCGCACGTGGATAGCACATGTATGATTCAGAAGCAGTAGGTATGAAGATACTCTTCGCTCTCAAGCAAGCTCCACGGTGACAGAAAGAACTTGCTAGCAGCCAGGAATGAGCTCACAGAGTTGAGCAGTTTGCATTGGCCACTTTCCTGAAAATCTCGAGAAACAGATCTTTTTCGACGTAGCCTTTTCCAGAATGGTGCCAAATGAGAGGAGAATTAGGCTCCTAATTCAGGAGCATGCTTATTTTTACCCGCGTGAGCTCTGTAAGCAGCAAGGCCCTACAACTATGGGTTCCTTCATCGTGGCTCTGAACTTCCTTCAACCTAACTTTGCTTTTTAGCTAGAAATGATGCCTTGCTGGCATCATTCTCTGTCGGAGAAGTGGAAACAGTTAGTGAGGTATGTTGTAATTTCCAATCCACAGCATTAATGCTTATAGTCATAAGCTTGAAATATACCATTTTTCACAGAGGCCAAGCGTGGAAAGTAATATATATGACTAAGGAGTATAAATTTTGTTTTGCCTTTTGCCTCCACATGAGAGCATAGGCCACAGTGACACGAATCATATATAACTACTCATTCTTAGTATTATAAAGGACAAAAAAAAATACTTATCTTCAAACCACTTACTATGAATATTTTTATACAAGTATATAATATTTTTCTCCTAAGATCATAAATGACTTTTTATGTCATCAAAAGAGATGATGTACTTGTTCGTGGTTTACAAACTGTAGGTGTTATCAAAGTGTAAAGAATATTTTTATTATTCCAGCTGTCTTCGAGTTTTAACCATAATCCATTCTGTCTTCTATCTGTAACATATGTAAATAAAGGTACGTTGCTCAGGCAAAATATTCCAGGAAACAAGACTCCGTGATGAGTCTTCATTCAACTAGGATATATTGTGTGTTTATTGTGTATACAGTGATGGGAGCTAGACTTGCGTCTACAGTTAAGTGTCTGACTTCGGCTCAGGTCATGATCTCACGGTCCGTGAGTTTGAGCCCCATGTGGAGCTCTGTGCTGACAGTTCAGAGCCTGGAACCTGTTTTGGATTCTGTGTCTCCTTCTCTCTCTCTCTGCTCCTACCCGGCTCATACTCTGTATCTATCTCTCCCTCTCTCTCTCTCTCTCTTCCTCTCTCTCTCTTAAAAATAAGTAAACATTAAAAAATTTAAAATATATGTATGTATCCAATGTAAAAGTTCAAGAAGCCATTATCTCTGAAATCTCCCAGTTGGCATGCACTTGGCTACACTGAGCCCAATGTGGTGAACGATGGGAAAGATTATATAGACATGCCCATGGGCAGACCCAACTAGCCATCAGGCATACTTGGCCCATGATACTTTTAGGTCCCCACAAACATGTTCTAATTTCTTTTAAACTCAGAAGAAAAGGGAACTTTTAGGACAAAGAGTGTTTTAATACATGATGTTAATACATTCATCTTTGTGTCAACAATCAGAAGATATAATTTTTAATATTTTTTAATGGAGGAAAGAGCCCGTGAAGGTAACAATTGTCCATATTAGTTTCCTATTGCAGCTATAACACATCAGGACAAACTTGGTGGCATCATTATCTTCCAGTTCAGGTGGGCAGCAGTCCAAAACGGTCTCGCAGGGCTAGAATTAAGGTGTCAACAGGGCTGCTTGCTCCCCACACAGAGGAAGAACTGAGGGCCTACCATCTATTAGGCCATGGCAAGAGTCCTATTGAAGTTACAGCTCTTATTGGGAACCTCTGGTTCGCTACCATCTGATGGCGAGGTGTGAGGAATCCCTCCCACCTTCTTCAGGTCAATACACGCTGCTCCCATCAGAACATTCGCTTTAGAATAAACCTTCTAAAGCCAACGCTAATGGCCTTGGGCAAATGGAACGGGTTGTCAGGATACCTCCACGCGGTTCACTGGGGGTTTTCTACTAACAGATTCTCTTGTTCCAAACCTGGTTCTCTGAGGTCACCGCAGTATAATCTTGAGATGACCATTAAGAATCTGACAGACACATTTTCAGGATTAGAATCATAATTACAAGAAGAATGTGGAAGGCAGCCATCCTGGCATCTTCACAGACAGGATAGTGATATTTCTAAAAACAAATGGGCTGAACAATGATCCAACAGAATTCATCCTGCCAGAGAAGACCATTGAGCCAACATATGTTTCTTACTACAAGGGATTCTTCTCTATAGAATTTTATATAATTGATTCCTATCTCCTCATTTTTCCTTTACAAACCGAGACACAGCCCCAGAGATGCTCAGTCCCTACACGTTTCACTTTTTAAATCAGATACGTGACGCGCAGAGACACATTTGCAGTCAATGGTTTGACCGAAATAACGGTTGGGGAACCTTTTGTGATTGTACATTCTAATTTCAACTCCCTTGTAATCCATCCCTCTGTATTACCATCTATAAAATGGATATAGCAATAATAAACCAAGTAATGAAATTATTTATAGGTATAACCACTGATGGGATTGTAGAGCACTTTACACATATAAAATCCTAAATAGCCCAAGCAATAAAAAGTAACATTTCCCAGTGACATCTTCATGAAAGCCATTTTCTTCTGAACGAGCACAACATCCACAGAGTTGCCAAACCTACAACACGGCCCAAGTAGACATGAAATGTAAACCAGATAGAAAAACAGGGAAACACAACTAGATCTGAATTTGAAAACTGGAATTTTATCACAGTTACAACACATCTTACATTCTCCTTCTCCTTCTTTTTTCTTCTTCTTCTTTTTCTTCTTCTTCTTCTTCTTCTTCTTCTTCTTCTTCTTCTTCTAGTTATTGCGTAGTATTTTTCTTTCCATCATGAAGAAAAAATATCACAGAAAACTAGTTTACAGAGAGATTACCACACACTTCCTGAGTCTTTTGGTGAAAGATTAGGTTTTTCAAAACACTTCTCCGAGAGAAAACTCTTTGAAGTGTGTTTACTGCCATTTGGTCACTAGAGATTTTGGTTATTTGCATTATTTTAAGATGGCCTCATTTTCTAAAGCCTGATCATAGGAAGTGTAACTGTGGGAGACACTTGGATAAATAAGAGAACACTAACAAAATAACAATATGAAATGCATTTGGAATTCCTGACTGAAGAGAATTGAAAGGGGGAGGGTGTGCTCATAAGGAAAAGTTAACGACTGAAATCTGGGGCAGTTTTATTTCTGAGGGGGGGGAAACAATTCTCCACTGTTGATGTGTAATTTGTACAAAGACAAGGTTTTAAAAAAAGTGAAAGAGCAGAGTCAGGAAGGTCAGGGTGTTAAGTGGGATTTCTGCAGAGAAATTATATAATAACACTTTGGAAAGAAGACATAAGTGAAACTGGAATAATGACCTCCTAGGTGCTGTTTGGCCACAAACTAGAAATTTCTCCCTTTGTCAGCCTTTGCACCTTATCTCTGCAAGACAGGCTAGGAAGCAGAATGAACTTTGAACAGCAGAGAACTACATCCAACCTGCAACAGCAAAGAGAAAAGAAGCCACGAATGTGGGATGTTATATTCTCCCAGAATATTTTTTGACATTCCCTCGATTTTTTTTTTCCATCTTGCTACCATGGTTGCCCAACCATGCTGAGGTATTATGCTATTTTAGACATGAGTTAACAGGTCTCTTACATACACACATTTCCACATTCCAACGACACCTATTATATCCTTTTCCTCCCAACCCCACCCCCGCCACACACACACACACACACACACACACACACACCCCACTCTCTCTTTCTCCACCACAAAGTGCCCTTTCCCTCCACTCAGTTTTCCTTGTGGTTTAACAGTTCCCAGTTACTGAATGCTTCCAAGGCCATGCAAACCCTCAGGTTTGAAGGGGTTCCTGGCATGTGACATGGGTGATTCTGCAAAATGTAATGGCTGCAGCCAGAGAGCCAGTAAAATGGAGCAAAGGGCAAAGAAAAGGAAGGGTTTTCATTCAGCTGATCATTAGGTGAGGAGTTGGGCATGGCCTCAAGGGATCTCCTTCTTCACCCTGCATTGTGGGGACCGGAAGCATCAGCTGGGATCACATCAGAAATGCAGAAACGCAGGAGCCACTCTGAGTCAGACCTACTGAATCAGAATCTGCATTTCAGCCAGACCCCTAGATGATTGAGGTGCACTCTAAGGATAGAGATATGCTTCACTGTGTCGGTCTCCTTCCATCAGGAAATTAAGGAAAGTTGTCAGTCGTGTAAATATTTATATCCAATGAGGGAAATGCTAACTGGCCTTGATAACAGATTTCAAGAACCTTTCCCTCAGTGATCAAGGTGCATTTCCACTCATCTCTCGCTTACTACTCTTCTCAGAATTCACTAGAATTGTCTTTGCTGCACACTCAGGGCCCCTTTCTCCCAGCAACTTCATGGCAATATAAGAAAACTATAGTCTAAGATGCAGGCTTTGGAACAGAAACCTAACCCCTCCAAACCCCCCACCACGTCAGATATTTAATAGTATGATGAGCGCTCCACCCTCCACCTCCCACCGCTGTGCATGAAATCCACTCACGGAGACAGAGTAGTGTGACCCCTCCCAGGGGTACTTCCATTCAACTTATAAGACATTTTTGAAAGCGTAGTATTTGGCAAAGGATATCCATTCTCTTTTCCTTTTTATGCTACGAAGTCGGGCTCGAAGATGTTCAGGAACCCCTACATCATATCTCACAAGTATCGACTTCTTCATAAGGCGAGTCTGCCCTCACTACGATGAGAAGAGTCGCTTGCATGTTTGTTTCTTTGTTTGTTTGCTTGCTTGCTTGCCTTTACATTACTGGGGGTTTTATTGTAAAGTGCCTTCTAGGCCTTAGAAGTGATGGAAAACATCAACTGAAGGGTCAGGACAGAGTTACGCAAAGTTGCCTTTAACAAAGGGGAATTGCTCTATAGAAAGATGAGTGGATCTGAAAAGGGGTTCATTGCCACGGCAGCACAGTAAGAGAAGAGTCCCAGAGACAAACAGGGGCAGAGCCCATCCAAGCACTCTGGGGAAGGCACTCTCCATCCTCAGAGTTTGAGTTTGTGCATTTCCAGTCCCACCGAAAAGTCATTCTTGCAATGGAGGTGGATACAAAGCCTGTGTAATTGCTCCCATTCACAAGATCATTCCTATTATGGTTTGGATGTTTCAAGCTAACTTGACCTGATGCTGCTACTCATCCAGGGTATCTAAATCTTATTTTCCATATTCTGTCCTACCAACATAAAAATAAAAACGGACACATAAAACTGAAGGAAGATTTGACTTTCCTTAAAACCTAGTATCAGCAAAGAAAGGGCTAATCATGTGGATCCCGCTTACCGCCATGTCTTTTCACAATGAACGGACTGACTTTCTCAAATATATATCAGTCTTAAAACCTGTTTTAATGTGAGTCCCTCCATGAGAAAAGGACACTCAGCCAAGATGCTGGCAAAGCATCCTCCTGGGCTACAAGCCTGGGGGCTAAAGACAGATCATGACAACTTAAGGCCCAGTGGCTGCTCTAGTAGGCTTGACAAGAGATAGTCCTGGGCCCTTAGCTTCTGGTGACCATATCATTATTAACATGGCATTGTTATCTCTAAGATCTGTGACCCATGAAACTTTCAGGACTCATTAGAACTATCTGTTCCTCATACAGTGCTGGGAATGCCTTGGGGATATCAAAAGACAATCAGAAAATCATCAAGGGAAGAAGGGTCATCTACCTATTTTTCAACAAATATTTCCCAGGTTTCTTCCATGTGCCTGGCACTATAAGTGATGCTGGGAATACTTTGAATCAAGAAATGTAATGTGCTAGGGTCATAATAGAAGAATATAAGAATAGTGCCCAAAGGACAAGAGGTGCCCAGATCTTCTGGGGGAGATTCAGGGCAGTTTTACAAACGAAAGTCATATTTGAGCTGAGACTTGAAGGGTAAGAAGGATTGGGCCGAGTAGGTGATTTGGAGAGAGAATCTGACTAGTTATATGAATAAAAATGGCTAAAGCTATACAGCAATTAACACTGAATGAATGGCAAGGAGAAAGAATAGCTGTGACTTGGTAATTGAGGACTTGGATAAGAATAGATCCTGTAGCCTTGCTACTAACGTGTGGTCTGCAGATCAGCAGCATCAGCTGGGATCTTATTAGAAATACAGACTCTCAGGCTGCATCTGAATGAGATCTTCTGAACTAGACTCTGCATCTTGGCATGTTTGGAGAACTATATGTATCTCCATAAAGTTAGGTGGTGAAGTCATTAAAGGATAGCAGGAGATGTACTTAACAAGTAGTGCTACAAGGGGTCATATTTGCCATACAAAAGGGTAACTTTAAGAACTTGAGACAGACTAAATTTGCATATTCAATGTGTCTCTAATAGCAGGATGGGGAATGGATTGGAATTAAGATAAGTACTAGTTCTGGAAAAAAGAAAAGAGGAGAAGAGAAGGGAAGGGAAGGGGAGGGGAGGGAGGGGAGGGGAGAGGAGAGGAGAGGAGAGAAGAGAAGAGAAGAGAAGAGAAGAGAAGAGAAGAGAAGAGAAGAGAAGAGAAGAGAAAAGAAAAGAAAAGAAAAGAAAAGAAAAGAAAAAGTCTAGGGTTGCCTGGCTGCCTCAGTTAGTGGAACATGCAACTCTTGATCTCAGGGTGGTGAGTCTGAGCCCCACATTTGATGTAGAGCTTTAAAAAAAAGTCTAAACTAAGGCAGAGGCAATAGAAAAGAGACTTTGAGAGCCTTTTAAGAGATAGACAGAAGAACTGATGATTGATTAGCTGAGGAATACGATTCCTAAGTTTCTGACTTGGATACCTAACTGGATGGTAATGCCATTCATATAGATGATGAAAATGAGAGGAAAAAGAATGATCTTTTCCAGGTATGCTGAATATGAGGAGCTTTGTACACACGTATGTAGAAATATCTACTCAGAGTTGTATATTTAAAACTGGGCTATGGAAAGATCCAGAAATATGAGTCTGGAAGTCATCAACACAGAATAACTGACTCCATTGACAGAGATATAATTTTCCAAGGAGTCTGTATCAAGTGAGAAGAAAATCCTTCCTCTGCTTATTTCTCCATGAAGTCTTCTCCTCCTGCCCCCACTTCCCCACCACAGAAGTTCCAGGGCAATGTTGCTGTTACCGGTGAAGAGCAGGTTCTCAGTTCTGGAATTTTCTGTGACATTCCTAAGTATTTCTAAAATGTTTCTGTCCAAAATCTCACCTCATTGTGTTTCTACCTTGGATCACATGATTGTGCATGAATCTGATTTTAAAATGCATACCAATGATTTCTGAAAATTAACACGGTTCCCATCCTAAGAAGTACATGTGTATTTTACAAGATTACTTACCTAGTGCCTAAATTTAGAACAATACACCAGAGGATATGTAATTCCCTGGTAATTTCCAACACCATGGCCTACCAATACCAAGCATTTTTGGGAAACAGATAAATTTTGTGTTGGTCCTCCTTCTACACCACCACTAAATGGACAGCTACTAGTGTCCCCCTTCCCAACAAAAGGCTAACTAAAGCCAGGCATGATTATCAATATCAGTGATGTCTGGGATTACCTTTAAAATAACTCAAGCTATTTTATTAGAGTTCAAGGAGAGATAAAAGAAAATATATATGCAAACAAGATTGGTCATGAGTTGATAATTGTCAAAGCTGAGTGACCAATACTTTTAGTTATTCTTATATATAGTTGACATTTCCATAATAAAAAAGTTTTGTGTTTGTTTTTGTCTTGTTTTTTTAATAACAGGAATGTTGATTGACTATTAGGCTTAGCTTCATGCTCTGGACCAGTCAGATTTGACCTAATTTTTTGGTTCTGGGACCGGTCAGATTCTTAAGGATACAAAGTAAATAACAGTTTTATCTTTGAATTTGCCAATAGTCTCAAACTATCACTCTTTGCCTAAGGCGTTTTTGTCATTCCAATTAATCCAACATCATTCAACACATTCATTAACATTATACTTACTCCATCTTCCAAATCATAATTAATAGAAATAAGACCAAGTATTTTATGGTGGTATAAATCACTGGGAGAATCTTCTCAATTATATAGTTGATGAAAAGCAATAAATGATAATAATTCTGCAAATTCACCTCAAGATGATCCTCAAAAGATCCATAAGGTGCATTCACTTAATTTAAATTCCTACATAGCACATTGAAATGTCTCCAATATTTCAAAAGCCAGAGTTAAAAAGAGAAAATATAATGGCAGTTATGTCTAATTTGGCTTTTAATTTACTAGAGAGGAAAGATTCTTCATTAGAAATGCTTATAAATATAGCCTCAAAGTCTCTCTCTTAGTTTGCCATTTAGAAACAAGTCAGGAAAAAATATTTTTTAACTATTGAATTTTTTGTCACAATCACAAAAATCCCTAACATCAAGTGAGCAAAGAAATGCGTGGTTTTTTTTGATGCAATGATACACCATTAAAATAATGGAATAAAGAATCAATAGGGGATTGGCCATATTACCTACTGCTGTGAAAAGGATTCCTGAACCTAAAATGATTCTTCAATCCACACTGACATTCTCACCCAAATACATCTGAATAAATATATAAATAATTACTATGACTAAACAGATCTAAAAAAATTTTTTTGGATGAAACGGGACTATTGAATGAATGGAGTATATTTTTCTCTTTAACATCCCATTTGTTTAGGTCATTTGCCTGTTCCCTCTCAGAACCCTTCCTGATTGTTCTTTAAATCCACACCGTATTTTATGGGGCAAACTCTAAACTACAGTTCCCAGGATTCCTTTCACACTAACTTCCTGTTAGGTTTGGCTAATGGGAGGCATTCGTGGGAGAGGTGAGGGAGGGAAGTGGAGAGAAGCCAGAGCATTTTTTCCCCTCTTTCTACTCTGGGTAGTGACTATGTCTTCTGCCTAGACCAGTTTCCATCAGAGAGCCTCTCCCTCTGTGGTTCAGGCCCTGGGGATAGCCCCTCCTTTTCCATCTCTAGGCTGTCACAGTACCCACCCAGTGGTGCTGGTCTCAGCCCCCAGGAAACACTACTTGATGCCTTGATTCCTCCAGCTGTAAGGGTGACAGAGGGTTCCTGCTGTTGCTAATCCCTGGGTTGCCTTCCTTCCCCTAATTTTTAAGCTTTCCCAACACCTTCGTAATTATTTTCCCCGTGATAAATATGTTTACTGAAATATATCTGGTACGGGCTTTATTTTTCCTGACTGGCCCCTGACTAATACACTCTTCGTCTTTAATTTTGCAATTTTATAGTCTTTATGAAAAAACAAAACCATTATGTGTGTTGGCATCATTTTTATCCTTGCCAAATGATTCTATTTATTGTTTATGATCAATTGCTTCTTAAAGAGCTGCAAGTATTCTTACCAGCAATTCTATTATTTTGCGGAGTACCGTTGAAAGACTGTTTACAAACATTTGGAAAAGATTGTAATTTTAAAAATTGGTATCTCGCGGCTCCTGGGTGGCTCAGTTGGTTGAGCGTCCTACTTGGGCTCAGATCATGATCTTGCGGTTTGTGGGTTCGAGCCCGGGAGCCTGGAGCCTGCTGGGGATTGTGTGTCTCGGTCTGTCTCTGCCCCTCCCCCACTCATGCTCTGTATCTCTCTCAAAAATAAATAAGCATTTAAAAAAAAATGAAAATTGGTATCTGTGTTATTGTTTTTGTCCAGCGTGTCAGTCAATAATTACTTATTAATTTCTTCCCGCATATGAAATACTAAAAATAAATTTTTTAAATATGAGCTCTCCCTGAAAAAGAATTTACTGCCTTGCTATAGAACATTGGACATATTCACTGAAAATGGCTACAGGACATTTAGTAAACATGTTTGCATTACTGCATAACATCTATCTGCACCTTTACTTGCTTGTGCGATAAGGGCATACCTAAAAAGCTAAAACGTACATCAAGTCAAATATCATTTTGTGATACAATGCAAAATGTAAACAACATAGAGCTTTATAAAATAAAAGTCCCCTCGCCCACCTCCTTCACCTATCCATTTTCTCCCAGCTTTGCACCTGTATTCCCCAGAGGTGGGTATTGTTAACAATGTGGTGTATTCTTCCAGACATTTTTCAATACATGTTTTAATTCACTCATTTGTTCGACAGATATTTATAAGCATCTACCATAGGCCAGGCACTTTCTAGTCCCAGGAGATATGGCAGTGGGCCAAGCTGTACCTGAAGCTTATAGTCGAGCAGGGAAATAACGACAATCAAACAAACACATGAACACATAGTGTACAGATAGCAATAGAAGCTAAGAAAGAAATAAAGCATAGTCATGGACAGGCAATAAGGAAAAGGGAAGGAGCAGCCTTTCTATTTTAATGTCTTCTTGAGATTATGTGGCCCTGAAGATTTTAGGGGGGTTCCCTTTAAACCTACAAGTGTTTAAATGGCTGATAACCACCTCTCCTAGTCTCTTGGAGTAGGAGAATGAGGTAGATAGTCTCTTGGGGTCCCTTTCTGCCCTATCACTTTGCTATCAACAGCTTCACAATTAACCACATAATTCTCTTCTTCCCTCTTTCTCTTTCTCTTCTAACAAACAGCTTCCTCCTCTCTTCCCTGGCCCACCAGCCACACCAATTAGTGACTTGGGTCACATAGGCATTCAAGGTAGAAATAAATCAATAATCTGTTTATGCTAGAAAAGCAATGCAATTTGTCTGACACCATCACTACACGCTTCCCAGATCCTCAAAGTGCCTGACACACCCAGAACTTTTTACAGAAAGCTGCTGGTTTATCAGATGCTAGGTATTAACACAACCGGGCCATAAATTACGGCAGGGGTCAGCTCCTGAGTCCAGGGCAACTGGCTCCAGACTGGCCAGGAGCTCATGCAGGACCAACATCAAACCTCTGCCCTAAACTAGGCGCCTTAAACCAGGTCGCACTGGATACTATTTCATAGGGACTGCATGCAACTGAGGCTTACAGCTATGTCAGCTGACATAGAGCACTACAGAAATAAACGGGCAGCGGATGTCCTCAAGCAATGGAAGCAGTGTGTAACGAGAAGTTGCGTGCTATCAAGAATAAATGGGGAGAGACGGGGTGCCAGGGTGGCTAGTCAGTTAAGCGTCTGACTCGGTCTCAGGTCATGATCTCACGGCTCACAAGATCAAGCCCCGTGTAAGGAGCTGTGCTGTCAGCGCAAAGCCGGCTTGGGACTGTCTCTCCCTCTCTCTCTGCCCCTCCTCTGCCCATGCTCCCTGTCTCTTTCCCTCTAAATAAGTAAATAAATAAACAAACTTAAAGAAGGAGAAGGAGAAAGAGAAGAAGAAATGGGGCGAATTGAACCGGGGGGAAAGGCAGGCCGAGGTGTATTGTCCCGGAACAGTCTCCTTTGGGACATGCTGTTGGGTCACCAGGTATCCTGCCAGCCTCCTGGAAGCATTTGCTATATCCCAAATGCCAGGAACTTTCTGATCTGTGTGTGAGTTAAGATAATCTTGGGTCCTTCTTACTTCCCCAGGGTTTATCCTTCCTTAAAACCCTCTGAACTGAAGTCACCTGATAGCTATAAAGCAGAATTAAAATTGCATTTAAGGAAGTTTGCCAACATCGTTTATGCAATATGATAACCCTCGCTGTCTGGCTAGCGAGGTCAATTATCACTAACACATTCCAAAGGTCCACTGTATGCAGAGCAATTTGGAAAACATCGATGACATAGCCCACAGGGACATTATGACCCAGTGAAAGAGAAATGTATAAATAATAATGCCCTGGATAAAATTTAACACAAAAAATTGCATCATTGCTATATAGTCACTATGAAGAGCAGACTCTGGACCTATGCTGCCGGGTTCAGTTCCCAACTCCCTGCTGAGAAGCTGTTTAACCCTGGGTAAATTACTTCCATCTTTCCATGCCTCTGCTTTGTCATTTGCAAAATGGTAATATTAATAGTTCACCTGCCACAGAGTGATGTAAGGATTAAATGAGTTAATATATGTACAATGTTTATTGTTACGCTACTATTTATAGCTTTTAATAGTGGAAAGGATGGGGCGCCTGGGTGGCTCAGTCGGTTGGGCGTCCAACTTGGGCTCAGGTCATGATCTCACCGTCCGTGAGTTGGAGCCCCGCATCGGGGTCTGTGCTGACAGCTCGGAGCCTGGAGCCTGCTTCGGATTTTGTGTCTCCCTCTCTCTCTGCCCCTCCCCCACTCACGCTCTGTCTCTCTCTATCAAAAAATGAATAAACGCTAAAAAAAAATTTTTTTTTTTAATAAACTTTAAAAGGGGCGCATGGGTGGCTCAGTGGGTTGACCGTCCGACTTCGGCTCAGGTCATGATCTCACAGTCCCTGAGTTCAAGCCCCACACTGGGGTCTGTGCTGACAGCTCGGAGCCTGGAGCCTGCTTCGGATTCTGTGTCTCCCTCTGTCTCTGCCCCTCCCCTCCTTGTGTGCTCTCTCTCTCTCTCTCTCTCTCTCTCAAAAATAAATAAACATGAAAACAAATTGAATGATATTTGTTAAATTAGTAAATGGATAATCTGAGCCAGTGTCTAGATCCTATGATCAACACACTCAATTAGTACTACGGTGCTGCCCCATGTTTTTCCTTTTCATCTGTCCAACGTAGATTTTATTTATTTTCCTTGCTGTTTCATTTCTTTCTTGACATATTAAGTCTCCTCAGCAATAGTGCAAAGGATTCAAACTTACTCTGGCTATAGTCCTGCTTGATAAAGCACTCCTCCCACATACAAGGCTCTTCTATTTATTTTCTGAGCGCAAACAATCTATCACATCTATTCTCCATTCTAGATTCTACCAGAGACCAAGTACAAAAACTCTGGATCACCCAGTACTCAGGCTGTCCCCGGGTCCCCCACACATGGCCTCTGAATCTGTTATAAGTGATTTACCATGACCTGTGTGTGCACGAGAGTAGTGCCGGAATTCCTTACAGCAACCTTAGATCTTTTTTGCCACATCCTTTGCCCTGACTCAAAGAGGAAGCCAACCATCTCTCCTCTGGCCTGTGCCACAGATGTCTTCCACATCAATACCATCTGTGATCCCGACGGAAATGATAGTTAAAATTTGTTGCATCTGTTGTTGGACCTATCTTTGTAGTAGGAGTAATGAAATTGAGCTTCCAATCTAATTCATCTTTATGCAGATAGCCCAAAAATAACCTGTAATGAAAACACTAAAGGTAGACCCAACTGGGAGATACAAATGAATGTGGGAAAAAGTTCGTTCTTTTTAAATGAAGAAGCATGATGGTTTTGAAAAATATCAATTCCAGGAAATATTTATAATCTAAGCGGGTAGAAATTAAAGTTACGGAAAGATCCCTTTTTGTCGGTGGATGTGAAACTGTGGAAATGAGTATTTGATAACCTGAAATATGCTCTTTCTAAAATACTGTTTTTACAGTGGAATCGGGAGGTGGCTATTGTTATGTTATCATTCTAATTATTTGTGGACATATGGGAGAAGGAGAGGGAACATAAATGTGATTGCAATTAAAGTGTATCTAGAAGAATCAATTACATGTATTTTCTATAGGAACATAAAAATAATAATTCTGTCACTCAAAATTGAAGATGCTTAAGCTCTGTATGAAATCGGTAATTTTTAAGACTTTCAAATAGCGTACTTTATGTTGATTAAACAAGATGTCAAGAGTTTTCACATGGCAAGAAAGTTTAACAGTCTTGATGTTTTGGTGTTTATCAAAAATATATTTTTGCAATTTCTGAATTATGTTAACATCTCAACCTTAATAGATAATAAATTTCTCACCCAGAAGAAAATTTAACCATATTTTGTTTAGCTTTGCATGCACGTTACATAGATAAAAACACTTCTCTGGTTTTCCAGTGGCCTCATACATGACTGGTAACAAGCTGGGACACAGCCTCATCCATCTACTCCCTCATCTAGGCCCCTGTGGGTCCACTACCCTGCACACAACAGAGTACAGACAGTTTAACCAGTGAGCCAGAAAACCCTGGAAAAGCTATCTGAAGATTGGACTACTCAAACTACCCCTGTATCATCATTGTAACTTTACTAGTGGTGAATATTTATTCTGCCAAAGGGATAAGATAAGCTTTGCTTTCAACAAAAATAATTTTGCAGAGCAAAGATTAGTGAGATAACCAAAGTTATTCTGGCTAGGAAAAGCTATAAAGATGACTGAATGGAACATTCTTAGGGCCCTTTCACACCGAATAATCTAAAGTTCTGTCTTGAGGAAATTAAACGCTATTCAAGAAACATATTTTGAGACTTACACCACCCTGCTGGTTGCACCAGGTGTCATAATTACAAAGCAGGATTAAAATGTCCTCTACAAAAGTTTACCAGCATGACTTATACAATTGGATGACCATATATGGTAGGCGACATCGCTCTGGGATTAGCAAGTCTGGATTCAAATCCAGATTCTATCATTTCTTCGCTGTACCTGAGACGACTGCTTTATCTCCCTCACGGGCTTCTGTTTCCTTATATGGAAAAAGAAGTAGAATAATATCTACCTTGAGGGACTGTTGTGTGGATAAGAAAGGTAACATAAGTTCTTGGAACTGTCTGGGTAGCTAGTAAGTATTTATTAAATATTAAGCCACTATTATTATTATTGTCAGTGTGAAATTAGAGGGTCATCAACAACAAATAGCCATGGAATGTGAGCACTTTAGAAGACACTGTGAGATGTTGCAAAAAAAAAAAAAAAAAAAAAAAATAATATATATATATATATATATATATATATATATATGATTCCTTAAGAAGATTATGATGCAGGGGCACCTGGGTGGCTCCATTGGTTAAGCATCTGACTTCGGCTCGGGTCATGATCTCATGGTTCATGGGTTCGAGTCCCGTGACCGGCTCAGAGCCTGGATCCTATTTCGGATTCCGTCCCTCCCTTCTCCCTCTGTCCTTCCCCCATTTGTGCTCTTTCTGTCTCTCTCTCTCTCTCTCTCTCTCTCTCTCTCTAAAAAATAAACATTAAATTTTTTTTTAAAAAAAGAAGTTTACAATGCAGTGGAAGAAAAATGGAAAATGCAAATATAAGTTATAAACACAGAAATATAAATGGCATACGGAAGTCTAACGTAAAATAAATGTTACAAGTGTCAATTATTATAATTACCCTCCTACTACCCATTAATGATCAATAAATTAGTAAATTATGCCCGTGATAACATTTTTACTGTCAACACAATTGTTTTTTAAATACGTGGCTACAAAAAACATTTTGAATGAAAGCATAAAGACAACTATTAATTACTTAGCATAAGAAGGAATGTCTATCTCAAAATAGCAGCTAGCATAATATGTATCTATGAAACACTGGAGGCAATCTCTTTAAAATAGAGATGTCAGCATTGTTAATTTTGTTCTTGGCATTCTAGTCACTGTAATAAGGCACAAAATGGAAATAAGAGGTATAGCTATTATCATTTGCCAGTGGTGTCATGGTGTACTTAAATTTTCCAAAGACTAAACTAAAAATTAATATAACTAATAAGAAAATTTACTAATATGGTTGAAGACAACATAAATATAAAAATTCAGGAACTATCTTAGATCATGCCACCAATAACAGTGAATGTAGGGATAAGAAGATTCTTTTCACAACTGCAATTTAAAAAGTTAACTTAGAAATAGAACCTTACAGGGGCTCCTGGGTGGCTCAGTCAATTGAGCGTCCAACTCTTGATTTCAGCTCAGGTCATGACTTCACAGTTTCAAAGATTGAGCCCCACATGGGACTCTGCATTGACAGCACAGAGCCTGCTTGGGATCCAATCTCTCTCTCTCTGTCTCTCTGTCTCTCTCTCTCTCTCTCCCTCTCTCTCTCTCCCTCTATCTCTGCCCCTCCTCCACCCAGGCTTGCTGAATTGATATGCTGAAAAGCCACTTACCAAAACTGTAAGCATATACCTATTATTAAATCCTCTGCTGAGACCAGGCAACTACATGGGTATCATCTGTTAACTTGTTAATTATTGACAAAATGCCATTTAATGCCTAGGTTTGGCATTAAAGAAGAAGAAAAGGTGGGAAAAGCCTAGAAATTTTCCAAAAATGAAGATGTCTTTTGAGAAGAGCAAGAAGCAGGGAGGGACAGGAGAGTTAGTTGGACAAAGAAATGAAATGTGAAGTCACTGCCAATGAAACTGAATAGATTTCGTGAATTCTGTCCTGGCCTTGGGTCAAGATTACCAAGGCTCCTCACTCAATTTGATTCCACTTTACAAGGATTGACAGAAGTCTCCTGTGAACTCAGCACACTATTAGATGCTGCGATAGTCACAAAAACAGTGTGAAAACATGGCCCTTGATCTCCAGGACCTTTCAATCTGGTTGTGGAGCCAAGAGAACACGTGAACAACTTGAAAACAACACAAAAGAATAAATAGATTAAGTGCCCATATGAGAGGTTCAGCGAATTGGTGTAATAGAAGGCCACTGAAGGGTAAAATTTAGGGGCCAGAGTAAAAAGGACAATGTTCATGCCCCAGGAAGCATGTTGTGACTTGTGAGCTCGTCCTTGAGACCTCCATTCCCTCTTCCATGTTACACAAGAATTTCAAGTCCTACGAGCAAGCCAGTCACCAAATTTTAAGTCAGTACCTAGAAACTTAGCCTGTCTTTTGCACGATAGCTTTGTTTCAAATCACATTTTTAAAAAATCATATCGATGCTTAATCACAGCACTTTTCCCTGACAAAACCCTTACTTTTCCTAAATTCATGAGGCTGAGATGTCAAGATGTTTTCCACTGAAGTCAATTTATCCAAGCTGTGATAATGTAAGAGACTCAAGGGAAGCCTGGTTTTGAATCAGATACAAAACAAACAAACAAACAAACAAACCAGTGTGGGCAATGATCCAGCCGGAGAGCATACTTTTCACATAGACTACTCTTGAGAGCCATGTCAATATCAGATTGCATCAAAAATTTCCCAGGGAATTGGATTATTCCGTTTTCTTTGATTGGAATTCAGAGGCAAATGGGATTCCGAGTGAGATGTAAAGAGCTAAGGTCTTTGTTTTTGAAGGAATATCAAGGCCTTAAAGTGATCAGAGATCACTCCAATGGAGAAGGGTTCAAATTAGGCACAGAATTACGCCTAACACACCCAATTGCATTGGCTCCCACAAATAAACATGACACATAGCTGTGCAGCTAGTTGACTTAATAAAAGCACGATATTATTCATTACAGCAAGTTTTTCATCATGTCATATGAGAATGAGATCTATAAGAATTGGTGCATTCTTTTTATAAGGAATTGATTTGATCATCTAAGATACTTCTACTGCATGATGAAATCAAACTTGGAGTTGGAATTTAAGCATTCCCAAGATGAAAATACTTGGTCTCACATTCTGTCCTTGTGTCAGGCAATAACACTGAACATAAAACACACTCAAAGTGTACTTCAGCTTCTTTGCTAGAATTTCTTTGACACCTGTTAAATTTTAAAGAGCTCTGTGAAAAGCATTTTCTTAACTATTCAACTGGCTCTTGATTCATTTATGTGCATGGAAATGCTCTGACAGCTTCAAATTGGAAGTACACTACTTACTAAGACTTTTTTCTCTGGTGTTCATTCTCACTCTTCCCTGATAGGGGCCTACTCATCAGTGGATGGCCGATTTGAAATTCTTATGGGCCAGAACCATGCAGATGTGATCCTGTTGTCCTGAATTGCATTGTCAGTTATTTTGAGGAGGAAAGACGATTGGACCAAAATGTACCTTTATGATAAATTTCATCTGAAAAGCACGGTGCTTTAAGCCCCAATTTGAAAAAGATAAGACCAAATCTGAAAGCTATGTCTAAATGATGGAAACAACCAGATTTCTACCAGCTTTGCTACTTCAGTCACCTTTACCACTGATGTGAACCACCGAGTGGACAACTGTGTGTAGACTTACCATGCTGATAAAACCCAAAGTACCCAATCAACCATGCCTCAAGAAAGTTAATGGCCACACAGATGCTGAATCCATACAAAACAACCTATGATTGTCCCCAGAGGGTCACGTTCTTTACTCTTCTGTGCCATAAAAATTGTCCTCTCCTGAGATGCCTTTTTCTTCTTCACCTGGCTAAGCCCTTTAGAAACCACCACCTCCAAAATGTCTTCTCTGATTACGATGTGCAAAGATCAGGCTCCCTGACACTGTCCTTCCCATAATGCGCCTTAAGCAAACACTCCCAAAGGAATCAGGTAACTTGAACTCCAATCCCTGATTGGTCATCTGTCAGTTTTGTGGCCCTATGCAAGCTTTCATCCTAGGAAGGATAGGGGTAATGGCAGTGCTTGCCTCATAGCGTGCCTGTGAGAATTAAGGGAAGGATATTTACTTAAAGTACGGAGAAGAAACAACACAGAGCAACATTTGATAAAGATTAGCCTATGGATATTCAATCAGATCCACTATTTTTCTTTTAATAAATGTAAATTATGTAATGTTACTTAAACTTTTTTGTTGATATTTTGCATGTTATGTTAATACATTCTTTAGAAATTCATTCAATCTAAATATGTAATCTAAATTCACTTGTTAAAACTGTTGAAATGATTTTAGAATGAATGGGACGAAATAATTAGTCAGGACAAGCCCATCTCCAATTTTATTGAGGAAATGAGTGACAATATAAGCTTCGGGTCATGGAAAGTAGCTTCCCTTGCCCAGGAATACATCAGCTCTATAATCTAAGTTTCCTGGGTCTGACTATAAATAACTATATAGACTTCGTGACCAGAAAGAATAATATTATTTCTAGTTATTCAAGTCTATTCAGTAGGGGAAAAATAGAACCACTAGTCATGATAAACCATGCTCAAATAACTGTTGAGGAGATTGTTTAAAATTCTGGGCCCGCAAATACTGTTATTTCTCCTTCTCTGCCTATTGTTTCGGTTTTTCTCACCGAATATCAAGCAAGTAATAATGATAAAAGAAAATTCTCATCTCCTTCATAAGAGAGCTTTAAGATCCAAAAATCTGAATGTCCTTTCTTAAAATGGCTGACAAAGTACTAAGTCAAAATATTTTAAAAAGCAAACAAACAAAAACACAGATGAATCCTAGTGAGATTGTTAAATTCCAAAGACAAAGAGAAAATCCAAAAATTTTCCAAGGGGAAAAGGAAAAGGATTATCTAAAAGAACAAAAATCAGCTTGCCATCATATTTTATACCAATGACTTGGAACGAAAAGATAATTGAGAAATGCTTTTTAAAAGCTAAGAAACAATGACCTTGAGCCTAGGATTTCATAACCAGATAAAATATCAATCCGGTATAAGGAAAGAAAATACAGATATTATTACACATGCAATGATATATAAACCTAACCACCTAGGCATCTCCTCTGGTTATAGAAAATACAAAATACAAGAGAGGAATTTAAAACAAAAGAGATATTTTTAAAAACTCCAACATGTTGCAAAAGGATAAGAAAAAAAAGAAACCAGCACTTATAATTAAGTCTAAATTATTTTTTATAACTTGGCTAAGAAGCTCGATGCAATTATTAAGAAATGCCACATGAGACAGAGGAATAGCATTGTAAAAATCAGTAAATCTAGAAAATTCCAAATGATTTAATCAAAGTAAAGGAAGTGGGGAAGGAGAGGGAAAAGTGGAAGCATGCTACCTGTCTTGTCATGTTGAGAGGGGAGGAAGAAATTAGAGATTCAGGTTAATTCTCAATGTTGATTAAAATATACAGGTTTAACTGTGTTTATTAAAGTTGTGTGGATGGGTAGCCCAGATTTAACGTGTGAAGGTTCTATCTGAGAATGTGACCATGGGAGATATGGCTAAGTGGGGGCCATCTCTGGGGACCAACTGCCATGAAGAGAGTCTATCACCCCAACTGATAGTGTATATTCTTTGACCTAGCAACTCTATTTCTAGGAACTTAGCTATAAATTGTTGCACACAGGCACAAAGATTTGTGTGTATTTAGCATTGTGGAACCCAATCCACATGTCCTCCAATGTGAGATTGGTTTATGAAGCATGCAGTTCTTAATGTGGAATATTATGTAGCCATTAAAAAGGATAGAGTGGAATTATTAACACAGACATGGAAAGATAGATTGTTACATGAAAAATGTGCTGAAGATAGTATGTGTGATATAACCTCTCAGTTGATGAAACTTGACTATTCAGTGTTTATGTGTTTATGCACATTTATGTTTATAATGCAAAGAAAAAGTGTAACAAGCAAAAGTGGAGAAGTAGAACTGGAGATATATGGAAAGAAGGATTTTCAATTTTACTAAAAACAGCTTTGTAGTCTGGATATTTTCTACAATAAACATGTATTACTTTTGTAATATTATACGCAAAACAAGAAAAACATACACGTATGAAATATATATATAAATACTTTATTGATGGAAAGCGTTGTATTTTATGGTTTGAAACTACAAATCCAACCTGTTTTGGAGAGGGTGGAGAGATGGAAATCATCTTGTTAGACATGGAATACATATTAGATTTTATGTGACAGCAGCAACACGCAGGGAAATCCAGCTGTTGGAAGGAGGGAAGGAGAGAGGAAGGGTAGCTAGCAAGTACCTGAGAAGGGCAAATACTGTCTCACTTGACAGAAAACAGCCTCTTTCAAATCATGACATGACTTACATTTGTCAGAGGCTCCTATTCTGTGAATGTTGGTATATATCTCTGAATAGATTAAGGGTCGCTTCAACTAGACTTTCCACATGGACCCACCAGCAAAAAACTACCAAAGTGAGAGGGAAGCAGATACGGACTGTCAGGGCAGCAATTATTTTCCCTTTGGGGAACTGAAACTATTTTTATACTTTAGTGTATATGATTTAGTGTAAAATGATTTGCCATGGAAAACATGTGACATGTACGTCGGTGCAAGCCAGTTGTCCTAGAAAAATGACCCAAAGACAATAGTAGCCAAATGTTTACCCACCTCTCTCTCCACGTTTATGGAAACTCCGTTCTGTGACTAGACACAGGAGATTAAAAAAAAAAAAAAAAGTTGAAAAGGACATCCTTGGGCTCTGAAGGAGCTAACAGGAGAGTGAAAGTCTCCTCCTAAAATTTGGAAAGTTCTGTAACAGAGGTAAATAAAGAGCATTATGACTTGTTATCCAGTTCTAAGCAAGTTGCTTCATCTCTTTGTGCCTCAATTTCCTTATCCTCAGAGTAGAAACAATAACTGGACTACTTCTTACCAGTGTTCTGGCGACCCAGTGAGATAACACACAGAAATCCACACACAAAGTAAGCCATCAGTAAAAGTTAGCTACTATTATTTGGGGGGGGGAGGGCGAGGGGGCGTAGCGGGGGGGGGGGGGGCAGGATTAGGATGCTGGACTCAGCCTGCCTGGGTTTGAAACTTTGTTGTGGGAACCAACCAGTTATTACGTTGTCTTAGGGGTCTCATCCCAAACCGCTAGATGATAAGCCTGTGCCAGATGCTGCTGTGCAGACCAAATGAGATCCACTAGGACAAGGGCTTAGATCAGAGACTGGCACCTAAGAATTTGATTAATGTTAGTCATCATCACTATCAAAATGCTTCAAAAGGAAAAAGGAAACAACAATGAACTCTTCCTGAGGATGACAGAAAATGTTCCCAAGAGGAGGTGGTGACAGGAGGGCTGGTCTTGAATAATTAGCAAGAGTGCTTCAAGCAGGGAGGGGGAGGGAGGAACATGGCAGGCCAAAAAAAAAAAAAAAAAAAAAAACCCAGCAAGACAAAAGGCCTAGAGGATTTGATGATGATGATGGTGATGATACAGCATGTTCAGAGAAAATGGACGAAAACGTCCTATAAGCTCGAAGAAATCTGAACTGAGTTCGGTCAGAAATTATGAGTGGGAAAGCGTCATCAGTGCATCTGGGCTTATTGAAAAACTTAGAGCAGAGCAAGTGCGTGGGGGTGTGAGTAAAACGTAAATAGATCCCCTAGAAAAACAACATCAAAAGGTGGGATGAACTGGCAGGGGCCACCCCAGAAGAAAGCTTAGAGAGGCAGAGCTGATGACATCCAAAGAGGAGGAGAAGGAAAGAGTTTCAATAAGAAGTGGCTGGTCAACCGTGTCGAATGTTGCATAAATGTCAAGTTGGGTGACAAGGAAAAGTGAGGCCATTGAACTGGCTGATTGGAAAGACGCTGGGGAGAACCCGTGTTTAATTGTGGTGTTGGCGGAAGCCAGACTGCAATGGGTTGAGGAATTAATGAGATGTGAAGACACTAAGTATTGACTAAGTATAGACCTCTTTCAAGAAGTTTAGTGATTGAAAAAAAAAAAGTAAGAGAAACCGGTCTCATAGAAACGAGACGATGTTAATTTTTAAACGTGCAAGTAAGCAAAATTCACTTTGGGGAAAAAGGGTCAAACGTCCCAGGCCTCCAAAAAACTACAGGAAGAAAGGAAAGAAAAAGAACCCAGTACTTGGCTTAAATGGGATTACTGGATTAGAGTCAAGCTGGGCGTGGGGCACACAGTTGAAAACCCCAAAACTTGAAATGACTACGAAATTAAGATTCAAAAAAGAAGAGGGAAAAGGGGAGAGTGAGGATAATCTAGTGGTTTTTGCTGAAAGGGGACGAGGCAAGCTTGAAGTGCCACATAAGAAGGTTTCAGGACAAAGCACAGAACATACCAGAATAACAAAAAGGACTGCTAGGCAATATGAACGGTGGAATTTTGGAATGAAAGAGAATACTGGATTTTTTTTTTCTGGAATATCTAGAAAAATCTGCCTTGGAATGTTTCAATCGGCTCTTGGATCAGAGACCAAGTGTTTTTTTGGAAAATACGACCAGACTCTCTGCTCTGCGTGGTTCCCAAGTCCCACATCTGTCGAACAAGGAAGGTGGGTTTTAAGTCCCACCAACTTTGAACGTTATGAAATTTAATGATTCTCCCTTTGCATTTCTTCCCTTTTCACAGGAACACAACGCTGATGCCCTATCTTCCTAACCATATTGTTGGCCCCAATTTTGTTCTGGTGTCCTTCTTTGGTCTAAAAGGAGTTAGAAAATGTGTTAAAAGATAAGACAGTTGAGGACACTCTGGGTGAGGCCAATTCTTATCCAATCAGAAAGCTCTTATGTGGAAAACACCCCTCACCTAAACTGAGCCTACTGGTTTGAAATAAACATTTTAATGAAACATTCTGTAAATAAGACCTGGTTCTTAAGTGAAGAAATGCCTGCCTACATCCCGGTACAGCCGTGAATTCCTTCCGGAAACATTTTCTTGTTGTTATGTAAATACAACCTAAATGGGGCTGTTAGAGATAATTGCTGACAGTCTCCAAACCCAGTTCACTTGGAGAGAATAAAAAAGATGAGAATTATTAAGAGGAGATACAGAGGCAAAGGAGGAAGGGCCAGATTACTTGTAACAACCAAATGTCCCTTTTGTAGGCCAGAGACTTTGAGAAATTATTTTTATACCTGGTTTCTATTTCTCTTTCTATTCTGGTTGCTTAGTAGACAGATGATTTCTCAGGATCTTTCTGAGCACTTTCGTGTGTAGATATGTGTATCAGAATGCCTTTTGCATCTTGAAAGTAAATGTGGACAAAACTCATATCTCAGACACGCTAACGTTTAAATTGTGAAAAGGTAATTTTTAGAGATGCCACATTTTATTCTTAGAACATTTTAATCTCTTCTCCCCATATTCTATGTTGCTAACTTCGTAGAAAAAGAGCGAAAGACTTGGCTTCTGATCAGCCTCGTAGCAAAGGAGTAGAGGCCTTACCCGGGAACTCACGATTTGGCAAATTATGTGTGACTTCACTGTTGATGGGATGGCCGGTATATGCATAGACCCCACACGAGACTTGGTGTTTCAGACCAGAGGAGGTAGATGAGCCTCCAGGTTAAAAGGGTCTGCAGGCTGCCCTGTAAAGCACCAGAGCCACTCCAACATTACCCCATTCCATGACCGGAGCTCTCTTTCAGTTCCCATCATCAGCCAGCACTCCAAGAAGGAAAGGCTCCTGGGTATAAGACAGTGCTCTCTCTAAACCATTTGAGTTACTCTGTTTTTCACTGCCCTTCCTGAAAAAAAAAAAAAAAAAAAAAAAAATCTTGTTTAACAAGCACCGCAGAAAAAGAAAACAACCTGCAAGAGGACAGTGCTGTAACATACCATCCTGCAGAATTTTCAATTCTGGCCAAGACTCTAGTGTTTGTTTTGCGTCCGACTTGCCAGGAGACCTTAAACCACCAGCAAAACATCTCGGTGCCTTAGTTTACCTCTCCATGAAATATTTGCCTATTCCTCAGTGTTGTGAAACAAAATGTCCTCAGTGTTGTGAACTTCCATGTTTGCATAATCTGTTCCCTAGCATTTAGTCTGCTGAGCTAATCCAGATGGAAACATGCAGCAAAATCAGAATTCAAATGAACCAGGTGGAAGCGAGTTACTATTATTGTGTTATGAATGAGGCTGTATCCAACTGAGTTACATTAGCAAAGAACAGCAGCCGAATCACCTCCGTGAGATGTTGCAGTTTCTGGTGGGAGTTTTTGTTTGTTATTCTTGCCGAGTGAATCCTTAACAGAATACCCTTGGGAGACCAGTGTGAGACAAAGCAGGTTTGGGCTTTAATTTTTCTTATGTGCCGATTAGGGGAGATAGTTTGAATCCAAAAGGATGTCATTGAGCGCAAACACAAACTTGGAGCGGGGCCCATTGGGCATGAATCTCAGGGGCTATTAATCCACAACCTTCAATTTGTAAATGTGCAGGAGACTGAGTCAGTAGGAAAAAAAAAATAATTTTAAACATCTGTGGTATTCTTTCTGTTCCAGATTAATTACACTGCTTGTTTGTTGATGCTGACCAGAATTTTCAATCTTCTGATGCTATGCTTGGAACGTCACAAGTATTTTTCTATTTGCTTATCACTTAAGTCCCATGAAACTTTCTCTCTGCCCCGGTCTGTCTTTCATAATTTATTGTAGGTCCTAATTTTGTTCTTTTGCTCACCTGCCCTAGACTTCTTTTTCCTTTTACTCTGAGCAATATGCAGCTCTTTTTTGTCAAGTATTTATTATTACCTTGAAGAGATACCTTGTTAATACACAGTCCCACACACATACACATCATTCAATCAAAATGATGATATAAGTGAAAATCCAAACATGCTGTTTAATCATTTCGAGAGGCTGATAATTATTTTCAATCAGCTAGGATTGCTCTGCCAGTTCAAAGAATTATTAATGAGAGCCAAATTTGTTAATAGATTGTGAGGAGCCCTTTTTTGTGAGTAGAAGATACCAGGACGGTCATTCTAGAAGTTGCTATCCAGCTTTTATGTCATACCCTCGTGAAACCCATCCTCTCCTGAGTTAACCAAGAGCCCGACTGCTAAAATCCCCATCCTACGATCCATGAAGACACTTTGCCTGAGCTGAATCACTGGCAGCTCTAAATAGAGAAAAATCGCAAAAGTTTTTGTTTTGTTTTGTTTTTTCCTAAAATAGTCCAATTTGTAACTGAGAAATGGGCGGGTCTTTGGTGGGAGGCAAGGGGGGGAGGCGGGGAGCAGGTGTAAAGCAGCCATAATGCTCACCTCCACCTCCAATCTACCTTGATGGTCATTCTCCCCTCTCTTTCCCCTCCCCCACAACCAATGTCCCATGAGAAGTCTGACCCCAAGATGACCAGAGAGCCCTTGTTTAGGGACTCAAGCTCCCTTCCCTCACTCTTGGCCCTAAGAGCTTCTCCTTAAACCCCAGCCAGCTCCCTTGATCTTCCTTTCCTCTTGGCCAAACACTCAAGATCTTGGCCAGCTTTGGTTTCTTTTTAACCCTGCTATGATCTACTCTATTCCCTGGAGTTTTCTGTCTTCAGGCCAAGGCACACAACAGCTCACTTCTTCCCTCCTCCTAATGATAACCCCACAGCTCTTTTCATCTTGTGGGTTTTACTGAGAATCAACAAGGAGAAAAGAGAAACAAAAGAATCCACATGGAAGAAATGTAACTGTATAAGAAGTCTTATATAATTGCTTCATTCAATAATAACCATTTACTGATCATTTCCTACCTGTTGAGCACTGCCTTCTAGAATCTAATAGTTATTGCTTCTGGGCCATGCTTCCGGGATGATCTTGGAGGCCCCACTGGCCACCTACTTCCCTTGGCAAATAGTTCACTAACCTCTCCTTCTCTCAACAGGACAAAATAAAAAATGGACAGTGCTCTCAGTAATTGTTATTTCTCTATAGCTCTTCAGATGGATAGCATATGCATCATTGGTCTCTTACCCTAGAGATAGTAAGATCATAACATAACAGAAGTTAAATTTAATTAACACACACACACAGCAACTCTAATAATAGTGGAATTCTTTGACATTGAGACTATTCTGAAGACTTCAGAATATGTCTTCATTTTCTCGTACTCATCCCACCGGATCCCCTCCAACTATTGTGTTTTGACTAATGAGAGCTTTCTGCTGGATTCTAATAATTCAGCGTGTATCTAGTGATGTGCTCATAAACTGGATGTCTGAAAAGGACAACTACACACAAAGCCCTGATTCACAGTGTTTGCCGATTTCTGTGATATAAACATTTCCTCTTGGTCAATTTCAAGCTACCAATGCTTTAGTAGCTAGCTGGCAAGAGCGCTTTCAAGGCAGTTAGAACCAGTTCCAGCACACCACTTACTTTTCCAGTCTTTTCCTTTATTCAAAACTTGTTCTCTGCCTCCCCTCCAAAAGACTGCTTCGGAATTGTTTTTCATTTGCAAAAGCTATATAGTAAGTAAATCCCAGCAAAATATGAATGACTGAATGAAAAAGTCTCCACGTTTTTACCCTGCCAATGCCACGGAACTCGTCATGGAGCGCTCCTGGAAGAGGGCCTCAACCCAATGGATGAAATCTACTGTCAACATTGGTGGAGCCTCTAGGTAAAGGGTGCATCCCTCAGTGGCAGGGCAAGGAGGCGCAGAGGAGTGCCAGTGTGGGCACAAGGTAGCTAAGAGCACGGATTCCTAAACCAGGATGCCAAGGTTTGTGACATTGAACAAATCACCTGACCTTTCTGTGCCTTAGTTCTTCATTTGAGAAATGAGGAAGTAATACTGTATATCATGAATCTAAGCCGTCGTTTATTATAAAACATACCATTATTTTATGTTCCATTAAGAAATTTTAAAATCCTGCGATGCCTGGTGGCTCAAGTGGTCAAGCGTCTGACTCTAGATTTTGGCTTAGGTCATGATCTCATCGTTCATGAGTTCAAGCCCCATATTAGGTTTTACGCTGTCAGTGTAGAGCCTGGTTGGGATTCTCTCTCTCTCCCTCTCTCTGCCCCTCCTCAGCGTGCGCGCTCTCTCTCTCTCTCTCTGTGTATATATATATATATATATATGTATATATATATATATATATATATATATATATATACATATATATATATCTCAAAGTAAATAAAGAAACTTTTAAAAACTTTTTAAAAAGAGAAATTTAAAATCCTGCCAATTAAGCCATGACATGTCATTAAAAGTGACATCCCAATGTCACATATGCTAAAATGTGAGAGAAAACTATGTTTTAGAGTCGATGAATGATGGTAGTACCCTCCTCACAGAGTTGTTGGAAAGATTAAATGAGGGGCGCCTGGGGGCTCAGTCAGTTAAGCGGCCAACTTCGGCTCAGGTCATGATCTCGCGGTCCTTGAGTTCGAGCCCCAGGTCGGGCTCTGTGCTGACAGCTCAGAGCCTGGAGCCTGTTTCAGATTCTGTGTCTCCCTCTCTCTGACCCTCCCCCGTTCATGCTCTGTCTCTCTCTGTCTCAAAAATAAATAAACGTTAAAAAAAAAAAATTTAAAAAGAAAGATTAAATGAGCTGATATATGTTCAAAAGAGGGCCTGGCATGTTGTAGGAACTATGACTTCGCAATTATAGAATTTGCTATTATAGTATCATCATTATGGCAAAAACATTAGTGAAAATAAAAAAGATGCAAAATATCTGACTCAAACATTAAAACTTCAGGTTTCCTCTCGAGACTACATATGAACTCAAGTGGTTCTGCAGTAGCATTTTTTGAATTACTTTTCTCATAACCACATGAGCGTCAGGGACAGCAATAGAGAAGATCTAAAAGTGGGAGCAAGGGTGGGGTGAAGGCCGAGTGAGAGAAACTCAGTCACCACAGTCAACACTGAACAAAAGCAGGTCCATTTTTATCAGCTCAATGCATTGGAGTTGAACGTAAGGTTTCATTTTAATTGTATTCCTGTGCTTAAATATATATATACAGTAAAACCTTGGTTTACACGCATAATTCGTTCCAGAAATATGTTTGTAATCCAAAGCACTTGTATATCAAATTTCGCCATAAGAAATAATGGAAACTCAGATAATTCGTTCCACAATCCAAAAATATTCACATAAAAATTATACTGAAATATAACACAAAATAATAAAGAAAATACAAAATATAAAGAAAAATAAATAACCTGTACTTACCTTTGAAAACTTTCATAGCTGGTGTGAGGGAGGCAAGAGAGAGGAAGGTTATTGTGCAGGACGACTTTCACTGTCACTAATGGATGTTGACTATAGTACAGTATTAATAAACTCTGGTCATATACTGTATTTAATGTAACAGGCAATACAGCAGCAGAGGAAAGGGTCTATATTTGCAGGCAGCCTGACCTAGGGTAAAACAAAGCATTCCTAAGCTCGCTCTGGTATGAAAAAGCAAGGGACTGTCCATAGGTGCTTTGAAGTGACAAAAAATACATGAGTGCCAGTTGTGGGCACCTTTCAATGTTCTGAAACATCACTGATTTCTGCCAAACACCCTGGTGTGAGACCAAGCATGTGAACAAGGGAGACAATCACCCACAATCCCAGAGGGAGGGAGGGAGTGAGAGAGTGAAAGAGAAAACCATTGGGTCAGTTGTAATCATGTGATGTTTGCATCACGTACCACTCGTATTGCAAGACATCGCTCATGTACCAAGTTAAAATGTTTGAGAAATGTTTGCTCGTCTTGCGGAACACTCACAGAACAAGTTGCTCACAAGCCAAGGTTTTACTGTACAGGTGTGTCCAGCCAGCTTACAGAACACTTGCCTGCCCCTCCCCACCACTCCGGGTAGGGGACCTTGGCCGCTGCACGGGGATGATCTTCTCCAATCGTAAGCCAATTCGCACTCAAAGTCACGCATCTCTGAGTCCAGAAAGTGATCTTCTTGTTCAGCAGGCAGGCGCAGACCCCTTCCCTTCTCTGCAGCAGCCTACACTGCCTCTTCTGA
Organism: Acinonyx jubatus; assembly: GCF_027475565.1. NCBI lineage: Eukaryota > Metazoa > Chordata > Mammalia > Carnivora > Felidae > Acinonyx > Acinonyx jubatus. The sequence continues at coordinate 26,095,616 of NC_069385.1, forward strand.
CAGTGCCCTCCACCGTATCACATCCATCACCCCAGGACATTCCTGTCCTGACCGGAGCTGTTTAAATTTTCAAGTCCAGTAAGCAAGGGCTGTAGCAAGAAATTTAAATACGATAGCAAAGTTTATACCCTAAACATCTCTCTAGTGGTTCCCTTAGCAACAGCCCCTACTTTTTAGGGCTCACCTTGGCTACACACCGTTTTAGCGATCGTTTGTCAGACTGATTTCCAAAACAGCTCCTGTCCTTCTCACAACCAAATATTCTAAGCAGCAGTTGAAGTAGAAAACATAACACATTTTTGAGCAGAGGTCTAAAATCTCCTTAAAAGTACAGCCTCCTTCAAGAGCCAGGTCCAGATTAAAATATATATAAATCTAAAATATATATATAAATATCAGATTTATATATATATGTAAAGATTAAAATATATATAAATCTAATATATATGTGGGGAAAAACAAATTACAAAAGCCAATGTACTGTGATTCCAACTATATAACAAATGTACATAGATATAAAGAACAATATCTGGAAATGAAAATAGTCATCTTGAAGTATTGTAGAAGTGGGAGATTAAAGAATAATTTTATATTCCTGTTTCATCCTGTTAGATTTGTCCTTTATTTAAAATGTCAAAACACCTCTCACACATTCATTCAACAAACATTTGTTGTACACATACCTGTGTTTACCTTGGTGTCCTTCACCCCATCCTCAGGGTTTCTGCACTTCCCTTATGTCCCCAGGTTTTTAAGTCCTTCCATATCTGTGCCTGGGGTGTATAGGCTTGACCTATACCATCAGACTCTTTGATGGCAAAACGGTGTCTATTTTTACCCTGCAAACCTTAGCTATTTCCCTCCCATGGATACTGTCTACTTGAGTTATGTAAAACGAATACAAGGTCCAAGTTCAGGTAACATACCATATGAGTTACAGAAAAACCTTTTCCCAACTAGGGCCGGTATTCCCCAGGATGATATAAAGAACATGTGAACTCCAGGGCCGCTGTTTGCAAAGGGATGCTGGTATTTGTTTAGGATAAGAATAGCGTATCAATCAAAGTTCAGTTAGAGAAACAAAACTGCCATAAATGATGTAGAATAGGCACTTATTACGGGGGCTAAGCTTTACACGAGAATGGGAGCTGCTGGGAAAGTGTTTGCAAGTGGCTTCCGCGGCTGGCATTGTGCGGGAGTTTGCCGTCGGCTTGGGTCAGCGGTCGGGAAGGAGAATAAGACATGAAACGAGGTAGAGCAAGGACAAATTAGAACCTGAGACAATAAGCGGGAACCCACGAGGACAAACTGGAACTCACCTCTGTCTTTCATCACCCTCAGTGTCAGTGATGACGTGATCTGCATGGAAAAGCCAAGGCAATTTACCATGTAGCTGCCTGTAGGCTGAACTCCACGTCCATGGCTGGGGACTCTTGCTGGAGGAGCTGTGGCCTTGGGGGGTCCGCAAGGTGAGCAAGCAAATCAGCGCAGAGCAACATCGACAAGAAAGACCTGCCATGGTGCCTGGAGTTGCACACCCGCCATCAGTGTGCAAAGTCTGTTGCTTCACTTTTGCCTTTCTTTAAATGTATCTTACGCTCAGGACCCTGGAACCACACAGGAAAGGGACCATGGGAAAGATCATTCCAGCTTAGCGATTGAACAAAGCTACACCATAGACCCCTCCACTTCCCTCCCTGGGAGGAGTTTGTAGAAACAGATTGCTTTAACAGTTCTAAACCCAGCTTAATCCCAGTCTTGGCATCCAATCTGGAGGCCCTGGAATTTCTAGAGGTCTCATTCTCACACCTCGATTTAGGAATAGAAAAGTCAACGCAATGGGAGATCCTTATAGAAAAGGGATACAAATAAAGTATTTCAAATTGGGAACTCTTTGAAATCATACTAATGTTCATGTCTTCTGCTGCATTACAAACAACTACAATTGTTCCCCCTTATCCACAAGAGACACCTTCCAAAATGGAAGCCAATGGATGCCTAAAACAACCCTATCTATACTATTTTTTTTCTTGTACATACATACCTACGATAATGTTTAACTTATAAATTAGGCATAGTAAGAGATTAACAGCAATAATAACAAAACAGAACAAATATCTCTAAATATTTTATTGTACTGTATTTACCCTTCTTTTTGTGATGATGTGCGATGATAAAATGCCTATGTGACCAGATGAGGTGAAGTGAATGATGCAAGCATTGTGACATAGTGTCAGGCTGCTACTGACTTTCTGACAATGTGTCAAAAAGAGGACCACCTGCTTCTGGACCAACGTTGGCCAAGAGTAATAGAAACTGTGGGACCACATAAAGCAAACCAGGGACAAGAGAGAAACTATTGTAACAATAATGTACCAAAGAATTTTCCAAATGCCTTAATCCTCTCTGTCCCCTTCCAAAAGAAAAAGAAAAAGAAACACAGAAAATCAGGGGCTGATGGAGCAGGTTGATCTTTGTATGAGAAACCATTTGTGCATTCGTTACAAAAAGCAGCAACAGAACATTGACGGAGTACCTAACTAGTCCCTCTCACAGGCTAAACCGATAAGTGTTCTACATGAGGATGTTTTGAGGGAGGATTGGGACAAGGGTCAGAATCGGTTCTCAATATGTGTGAACAGACAGCTGCTATGCAACAGCCTTGCACCTAAACAAATCGCTGGCCCCTGGCCCTGAACCTGAGCATGGCCAAGGACAGGCGCGGGCAACTGACACAAGGAACATGCTCGCTGAGATAAGACAGCTTCTGCAGAAGCCCCACTACCAGAGTACTTCTGAGACCCTTAGATTGCAAATTATGTACAAATATTCATCAAAAAGAGCACCCAACTAAAAGCATCATGATCATCATCTCCAGTATCATCATCGCTGTCATGGCGACTACTCACAACATGACCTGCAAATAGCAGGACGTTTATCCTACACGGACATGGAGTGCAACCAAATATCTATGTGGGCTAAACCAGCTGCAGGTCACAGACCCAGTCAATAGACGCCGAATGACTGGATGAGGGCCAGAAAATTCTCTACTTTTATTTTTTCCACTCAGTAGCATAAGAACACTGCACCACACTGGTAAAGACCACTGCTGTGCCTCTTCCCTTTCCGAAAGGCAGGCTGGACATCATTATTTTGGAAACATGACATTTTTTGCATTCATGAGTTGGGCTGGGTTTTGTTTTGCTGGGGTTGGTTCCCGTATAATGATTCTTCACATACACCTGACTAACCACCTGTCAAATTAAAAGTCAGGGTCCTCCCGTCAGGAATTTTGAGCATTTATTTTCTCCACCACAGAGGCCGCATCAGGAGTTACCTGTTAGAACCAGCTGGATCACCACAGTGGATTGCATGTTCACTATTGCCCCATGGTCCTTTCCACCACTTGTAAGAGTCCAGGCAGATTCCTGAGAAGTCCGATTCCATGGGGGGATGTTTAGCTGAAGTCGGTTGAGAAAATGGTGTCATCCTTCCCCCACTTGGACACACTGTCACGATAACATCCATCCTAATTACGTTTCTGTAAGGTTTATTTGACTGTATCTGCTTTTATTCTAAAACAGCTAATCAGAGCCCTAAACTGCTGTGGATCATACATTGTCCTATGCAAGTTAATTGGTAATACCAAAAATGTGCCCAATCATGGATCTTTACCAGACATTAAAGAAATATAATCATGGCGCCCGATGTCGCAATCAGTTGAACGTCCAACTTCGTTCTGGTCGTGATCTTGCTGTTCCTGAGTCTGGGCCCCAAGACATCCTCTCTGCTGTCAGCACAGGGCCCACTTCAGGATCCTCTGTCCCTCTCTCCCTCTGCCCTTCCCCTGCTGCGCTTGCTCTCTCCCTCCCTCTCAAAAATAAACATATATATATATATATATATATATGTGCAGCTGTATTGAGACATTCATATAAACTCTAGTCAGCACATTTTGGTTTCTTAGTTATTCCTCCATGGCAAACCAAAAGTTACTAAATGTGTGTATGGTAAGTGGTAACAATTCTTCAAGTTAAGTGAAACTCCAGTCTTTTCAATATTTCACTTACCTATAAGCAGCTGACTTTAAATTCATCTCATTTTTATTAATGATTATGGTGATATATAAAATTATGCTCATCCGTATAAAATAGATATATTTACCTCATCAGTATTTTATACATTTATTTATACATTTCACAAAATACAAGTACCCACTTAATAGCCTTTCCTGCTAGGCTTCACTAGAGAATAAAAATTCTATTTTTGAAAAATGATATGTGTTTATTGGTCCTTTCCTCTAGCCTCATAGTTCTCAGGAAAAAAAAATTATCCTCAGTAATAAAACATAAATATTCAGAATTTGAAGACATATGACAATGAAGCAATGATCACATTTGTATTCATTAAATATAATAAAAATGTAATGTACGCCATCACTACGAATTTGCTATAGACCAGGAGCTGTGCTAAGCACATTATGTCTGTTATCTCTTCTAATCCTCCTAACACTCCTATATGTAAGTGCTATTGGCATTAGACCCATTTCATGCATGAATAACGTAAGATATAGGGGGAGAGAAATACTCAAGCCTACCCTGATTGTAAGCCGTAGAGCTGGGATTTCAGCCACAGTTCTGACTCTAGAGCCTGAGCTCTTGGCAACCCAGCTACGTCAGTGATGAACGAGTGATCTTAACTTGTAGGGGTCATGGATCACTCTGAGATTCTGATTAAAGTTATGAAAACTCTCCTTGGAAAAATACATCTCTCTCACTCTCTCTCTCTCTCTCTCTCTCTCTCTCTCTTTCATGGCCAGAGCAGTGAGAATTAAGGAGTCCTGCCTTAAGGGTGTCTGTGTCAGTTTCTTCTAGGTACCAAAAGGAAATGAGGGAGGGATGGTTGCTGTAAGGATACACACCACAGAAATAAGAACAGGAACTACGGCAGGACCAGAACTTTCTGAGCATAAAATTGGGCCAGAAGATTGTGCAGGTCCCAGACAGCCATCCAGATCCCAGCAGCAGGAGCGTGTGGGTTTGCGCCCCCACCCCCAACCCTGACGGTCTTTCTCTCCTTGTTCACGCTTTTCTCTTCTTTCCGAGCTGCTTGTTCTTTACTCCAGATCGCTTACCTCATCCTTGAGAAACTTCCGTGTGTAAGTATAACCTCTTAATTTTTGCAAACTCCAGTTTCTGCTTCCTCCTAACTCAGGTTACCCTGACACCTCACAGTTCTGACTTGACCTCAAGGCTTGGGTCTTTTTCAGCCTCCGTTTCCACCAGTGGAAGGAGTAGGGCTGTTGCCCCAATCTTTCAGTATTTCCCAGTTCAAGAGACTGACGGCAGCTCATGTTTGTTGCATGAAGTCATGCCACGGGTGTTTAAGCAGCCTTAAATTTGGCTGTGATTGTGCCACATGCCCCCTTAATCCAGTCAGCTGCGGCTGGTGGCAGAGAGGGTAGGACTCCTCTAAGGGACCAGATACGTCCCTGCCAGGCATGCTTTCCTCATTAGAAGATGTGGGGTGGGGAATTTCCTGTAGACATCCAGTGATAAACTGTAGGACAGACCCTCAGGATAGGTTGCCGTGGCACATGCCAATACAACTTCCCACGCTTCAGACTGGGTCCGTCTACTGGTGCAATAGAAGTCTATGCTACTGATGCAAGGCCAGAGACTAGGGGAAAACATCTGCATCTGACCCCAATCAGGTGTGCCCGTCAGTTGAGTGCCGTCCAGGATACGTGCGTCAAGAGATTTTTGTGTCACGCTTCAGGAAACATCATACTTCCCAGTATTTTCACTGGTTGCTCACTGAGCTTTTTCAGGAGGAAGGAGCTTAAAGGGCACTGTGACACATGCAGTACAATAGAGTTACAGAGTTAGACACCATTCTGAGCATCAGCTGATCTACCCACATCATCCGTAAAGAGGGAGGCTGAGCCTGAGAGGAGCTACGTGCTAGGAGAGAAGCACACAGACAGTTGGTGGCGAGGCCCCAATTCCAGGCCACTTTTCCCTTTATCTTCCCTGTCCTGTCAGCCACGTTGGCTCTTCATTCTCTCACTGTCATTGAGCACTACCATTCTGTAGCAAAATAGAAAAATAGAGAAGCCTATAAAACAGCTCCTGCTGTAAAGATTCCATTCCAAGTTGTGTATATCTATAGAGTCCCTGTGACCATAAATATATGATTTATTGGAAATAATCCTAGATTAGAAGACTCACTCCGTCACTCAGACACGTGAGTTAACCTCTATTTCTTCTTCTGAGATATGGCTATTCATTATGCACTCATCATTTATCTAAAAAACATTAACTGGGTGTCTGCTATATTTCAGGCTCTGCACGTAAAATCATGTAGAACAATTGGTTTGTTCCTCAAAGAGCTTTACACTCCAGCAGGGGAATGAATGCAAGAGACCTGCTATACCCAAGGGATTATGGATACGTGCAAAGGAGGAACAGGCAACCATCTTGTGGCTGGAAAGGGGTCAGGAAAAGCTTGCCAGATAGACACTTGAAATGTGAAGGCAAAGGAAGGGGAGCAGTTAGCCAACCAGGGCAGGGGGGCTGGGTAGGCAGACAAGGGAGAGCATAGCACATCTGGGGAAGGCAAGCAGGATGACTAACAGCTCAAGGGGCAGTTAGGATGGGAATGACAAGAGATGAGTCTGGCCAGTAAGGAGGGGTCCTGTGACAAAGAACTTCGCATGCCATCGTCTCTGTTTACCTGTTGGCCATGAGTTATACAGCCATATTTTTATTTTACAACACTTATTGTAACAGCTATATGGAGAATGTGTATCAAGAGCTGAAGCCTGGAAGAATGGAAGCGAGTTAGGAACCTGCTGCCATCATTGAGAAGAGTGATGATGGTGTCCTGGCTCAGGGCAGTGGCAAGGGGACGAGAGAGGAGTGAGCATGTTCTAGAGATTTTTAAAAGATATCACTTAAAGGGCCTGGAGATTGATTGTAAGCCAAGGGAAGCAATGGCTGTGCACAGCGGGAGGGAGAGCGTGTGGGAAGGGAGGGAGGAGCAGGAGAAGGGGAGGAGAAGGGGATGTTGCAGTGTGGTCCTGACTTGGGTGGGGGGATGGGCACTAAGAGGTTTCATTTGGGACATTTGACCATTTGACGAGGTTCTGATGAAACAGTCAAGCATAACGTTCCTGTAGAGAACTGGACAGGAGATCCAGAGTTCAGCAGAGAGCTTGGCTGAGGATATAACCATCAAAATATACGGCTAAGTAGTACTCAAAACAAAGAGGAGGGAGGGCTATTCAAGTTATCCCAGAAGCTTTCTCCAACTGCACGCACCAATCCCTTGAAGTTCTCCAATGCCTTCCCTCCCCAGCCCTCCCCCTGGGCTCTCCTCTCTAGTTCTTGAGTATGTCAACCATGAGTAGAGTAGATCACTAGTGTATAAAGTGAAGGAGAAGACATCAGGAGAAGCACTCTTAGAGACACTGACATTTAAGGGATGAGTTAAAGGAAAAGAACAGGGATCGATCTGGAGGAGCATCCAGGGAGATGGACAGAGTAAAATCTCACAGAAGCCAGGAGAGGAGAAGATGTCACAAAGAAGGGTGTGGCCAATCGTGTCAAACAGGGCCGAGAGGTAATGTGAAATCGACTCCAAAAGTGTTCAGGCTTTCTGCAGGGCCCCACAGAGCTGTGACAAGTACCACATAAGCATATGTATATGAAGGCACTTTCTAAAATATAAAATAGTATACAACAGTATACGCAAAGCCTAACCCTAACTCGATCCGACAACCCTGGGATCATGACCTGAGCCAAAACTAAGAGTCAGGCGCTCAACAGACTGAGCCACCCAGGCACTCCAACGTAAGCAGTTATTATTGTAACTTAAGCCTCAACTCAGTTCCCACTGACTCCAGGAGTCCCTCCCTGGACTCTCCAGGCCATTCTCCCCAGGTTCCTTCAACACCTGGCCTGTGCCCAGGGCAGAGGCTGTGTTTAGTTGGCCTGAACTCAGCACTAGAGCAGTGCTCAGTCTACAGAAGACAGAATGAATGGATGGCTAGGATGGAGGCATTCATTCCCTGATTCTCTTCAACACAAAAGATCCAAGTTCAAATTGCTTTTTTAAAAAATAGAATCCAGGGGCGCCTGGGTGGCTCAGTCAGTTGAGCGTCCGACTTCGGCTCGGTTCATGATCTCACGGTCCGTGAGTTCAAGCCCCACATCGGGCTCTGTGCTGACAGCTCAGAGCCTGGAGCCTGCTTCCAATTCTGTGTCTCCCTCTCTCTCTGCCCCTCCCCCGCTCATGCTCTGTCTCTCTCTCTCTCTCTCTCTGTGTCAAAAATAAATAAACATTAAAAAAAAATTTTTTTTTTTTTAATATAGAATCTAGGAGCTCCTGGGTGTCTCAGTGGATTAAGCCTCCGACTCTTATTTCGGCTCAGGTCATGATCTCAGGGTTCCTGGGATCCAGCCCAGAGCTGGGCTCCACACTGACAGCACAGAGCCTGCTGAGGATTTCTCTCCCTCTCTCTTAGCCCCTCCTCCCATGCACTCGCATGCTCGTGCTTTCTTTGTCTCTCTCTCTCAAAATAAATAAAAATAAAAATAAATAGAATCTAATATATTTATTTCTTCTTCCCAGCATATCTTTGTTTTTGTTTTATTTTATGCCCTCACAGTTTAGAAAAAAACTAATCAGCTCTTTATAGTCATCAAAAAGATACATTAAAAATTATTCCCTATAGAAAATAAGATACATAAAAAATATTTCCTCCCTCTGATAACTCCCTTTCTACTGGGTGCCTTGTATGTCTCCAGAGCCCATGTTTGTTGTCTGATCTCTAGCATGTTCATATCCAAATCAATCTGAGCTAATTTTGCAAGTAAAATGTTTGGAGAACTCACCCTAAGCGCTTTCCTAAATTCTAAACATTTAACATCTGCTTGGCTGGACTCAGTTCCTAGTCTTCTTAGTCTACTTAAATCCACCAATTTGACTTGTCATAATTTATCATTTCAAACTCTGTATTATTTATTGCCCTTGATTACATTATCACAGGTGTTAGGTACTATTTATGTTTCCCTCAGTTTTCCCTATATTCTCTCGTGAAATCCTCATACCTAATCTATCAGGGGGTCATTTCTACTCTTCCTCTAGATTCTGCAACTTGTTTCTGACTCTCCCTCCTAGCTCTCAGGTGCATTTCTAAGGATGATAAACGCCGGACGTTTATCTTCTAGACTTGCAGATTTTCCGGACATTTACATTTCAGAGACCTACTTTTTATGAGCAGATAGTTTTACAAGGTGTTTTTACTAATCATCTCTTCTTTATTCTCCATTGCCTAGTGAGTTTCTCCAAGGCTGAAGATGAGCGGCCGAGTATTCAGAGCTGACACCCCTCCCCCCACAGTGCTCCTGGGGTGCAAGCTCTCTGCTGAAGCCTACCTTCCTCTTCCTCCTTTCACACCCAGCAGGGAGCAGGGAGGAGACCGGCCCCACCCTGCAACCTTTGGTCGGAGCCATCTACTGTTTTCAGCCTTACCACCCACCCCTTCCAACCTCAGGATCATAGCAGATAAGGAAGGAGGAGTTGGCGGTTGCCTAGCAAGTATCGTAGTAACATGAACAAGTTTAGGAGACTTTCATGGGCTTCTGTGTCCACCTCACATCCCACAAAGATGGAATGGATTTCTCTCTCTTCCTGCAGACATGGAGTTCAAGGCAGAAGAAAGATCAAAACAACAGAGCTGCACATGCCTTGCCCAGATGACATATGGATGCCTGCAACTGTCCTCCCACCCCAGCTCCGGATTTGTTAAACACCAAAAGCACAAGGCATCCATATAGGTAGAGAGACCGATACCTACCAGAAGTGTCAGTAGCAGGCACCTCTTCCACGTTAGGTGTTTATTCATGCCCGTGACTTCTGAATTCTCCTGACGCCAGGATCACCAGAGAGAGAAGCTTACGGACCAGGGTTGGGTCAAGAATTTCGGGACCAGTCAGCTCTCAGGAGCAAAGGGTTAGTATAGACATGGACGTTGGGGAAATTACTGTCAACCATGGGGCCAATTTGTACCTGTGGCATCCTAAAACATGAGCTCTCACTTTGGGGAAGTACTTGTGGCTCCGCCTCCCGCATCTCTGCCAAAGGGTTTTAGTCCTCCCAGGCTGATAGGTTCTCTAGCAAACCTCTTCAACACTCTTGTCCTTGGTGGACAGTGGAAATAAAAACTCTTGGTCTGCTTCACTGCTTTTAGTCTTTGGGAAAACAAAGAAAAAGGACAACTTGGAAAAGCCAGCAGTGACAATTTGGGGATGCAAGTAAGATGAGATATGCAACATCCTTAAGCCTCATTTTGGATATTTATAAATTGGAAATAATTATATCTGTCTCTTACACTATCTTGTAGTGAAGACTGAATGACATACCTAACGCAAAGCACAAAGGATCTTACCTAGAAAGAGCTCAATAAACACGAGCTGTAATTATGTCTGCACGGAAATACATTATTTTTCTTTAAGATGTATTGCTTTGCTAGGAAATACACCAACAAGATCACCCTAACCTCAGTAGATAAACAGCCGAGTTTCCAATGAACCCACATTCCTTCACACTACGAATTAGATCATTAGTATGTGTCGTAAATGTAAGCGTAAGTCCCCGAGTGATTTTTGAGTATCTTCTAGGTTGGAACCCTGATTCCACCTATGTCTCTGAGCTCCTCAGCTCTCTCAGGCCTTCTGCTGTACCCCAGACCCCCTCCCCTCTTCTATGGCTGGTACCCAAGGGTCCATAATGGGTACACAATTCATTTGTGCCTGAATCTTATCAGAAGGCATTCTATCAAGCTAAGGGAAACTACCCATCTGTCAGAGGCACTCTGACTGTGGAAAATAACTGATCCACACTGAACTATATAAAAATCCATTCGTAAAAATCCTAAGAAGAGCAAACACCTCACCTGGCAAGTTCTCCAGCAGGGTCCTTGGCTGGCAGGAGCAACCCTCACTAGGCACCAACCAAAAGACCATCCCTGAGCAGTGACAAATCTGGAATTCTCTGGCAGATGCCTCTCCAGGGCCTCCTGAACAAAGGAGACCCTTCTTACTCCCTCAGCACTGACTCTGAACAGACCGAAAATTAGTTTTGGCTGTAAGGAAAAGCCAATGTGGAAAATATAATCTGATGGACAGGATTTGAAATGAAAGACACAATACCGCCCAAGCTTCCCAAGTCTAAACTCTTACAGGGGCAGAAGTGTAAACACTTTTTGGAAGCTGAGACTGGGACACAATATGATACCACAGCAAAAACTCAAAAGTAGCAAGGGGTTCAAACATGGGAAGACTAACTCCAATGTTCACACTGTGAATCACCGGGCTCTAAATAGAGAGGAAACGGTGTATCAGCCAGCATTGACCTTGCCTTGCCTGAGCTGAAAAACTCTCCCACTGCCTGCAGCGCTCTCTCACAAAAAGATGACTAAGACAAGTCCTGGCTTTTGAGGTGTTTGTACCTGGTGGGGGAGGCTGGCAGGTAACTAAAATATAAGCCTTCCTATGGAAAGTGCCAAAAACTGAATACAATCAAAAAGCAGCAGGAGCAGATACCTCTAATCACCAAGGGTGCATGAGGGTCCACCCAGAAGAAGGGTCAGCCCACTGGGGTCTTGGAGAGACAGAAGGATTTGGGGGGAGGAGAGCTCTCTAGGCTGAGGCAGCAGGAACAGAGGAAGCTCAGAGGGGGAAGGACAGGGTGTGGCAAGGAACTGGGCTCAGTCTGGCTGCAGCAGCAGCCCAGCCAAGTCGGGGTGGGGGGTTGGGAATGACCTGAACATCCCAGGAAGATTGGCCTTGACTCCTGGGCCTTTGGAACATTTTAGATCTGCCTTTAAAAGGAAAGGCTCTGCCACGGGTGTCAAGAATGAACTGGAAAGAATTCATTGAATTGGAAGAGAGTTGAAATGTGGATTTTTTTTATGTGTTGCTGTTGTTGTTGTTGTTGTTGTTGTTTTCACTTTTCTGCTATTTGAAAAAGTGATCACACATGCAAATTGACAATCGCCTGGTCATTATATGCATATAATGCCAGTACCTGTTCCTGAACATATATTTACTCTCCATAGCAGTGATTCTCCACTATAGGGGTCCCTGTACCCCTGCCTGTCTCATTCCACCTGGCGTGGGGGCCAAGGGCAGGACCTCCCGACCAGGGGTGCCCTGATAACCCTATAGAGTCCCCCACCTCGAGTCCAAGGTGGCTCACGCTCTCTGCTGTATCCAGCTCACTGAGCAAGTAGAGAATGACCCTCCGACGTGATGGAAAAAGGTGGTGGGATGAAGGTGATACAAACAAAAATCCTCCTACTGCTTTGTAGGCCCTATTAGACCAGATCAGCTTTCCTCTAGACATTTGCCCTCTGTCTTGTGCTCATGGACCACAGAAGGCTAACCTTCACTGGAAAGGGGTCATTATTACCACTGCAAGTGTTCAAGTTCCCCACAATCTTGTATGAGTTTGTTTCTATTTGGTTTTTGTTTGATTTACTGTGTTTCCTCGGTGAATTCCAGAAGCAAATAGAATTTAAGGAATAATTCTAAAGGGATGTTATTAAGAACTTAGCTTTTTACATTTCTCATAAAAACACAAGCCCATGCCTTGTTGCTAACATGGAAACTTTTGATGACAATTTAAACATGAAATATCCAGCAGAGACAAAACCATGATTATTTATAAGAGGCGCTATCAAGAAATTGTTGACTTCTTCAGGCACTTTCCACTTTGTTTGTGATTTAAGTCCTAAGAGTATATAGGCATCTAATTACTTACACAAAGTTCATGGGGCTATTTCTCATTATGTTTTCGATAGTACAGCAAGGAGAATCTGACTCTCGTCTTACTTTTCCTAATTATTTGTAAGATTTCCTCACCTCAGTTTTACTTCTTTTGCAGAGCCATTTTTCATTTCATAAGGGAGGCAGCATGTGGAGTGCTCGGTATGGTTTGGGAACGTTCGCTAATGCTCGAGGCCTTGTTCTGGACCGGGCGCCAACCACTCAGATTACAAGAATAAGAGGACTAATTTGTAACTGTCTCCTGGAGAAGCTCTTGTCTGGCACCACCAAGCCCTATCCTTTTCACCCAACTCAAAAAGATAGGATCTCGGTGGGACCTGTCATACTTTCTCAAAGTGACTCTAGTCATCAAACTGTCTTTGTCTCCTCAGTGTGGAAGTCACTGGGCACTTCCCAGCCATCAAATTAAGAAAGAAGCAACTGACTACAGGTTGGGTCATTGGCCAGAAACCCGCTCCTATGGTGGTGACAGTGAAGAAAGTTCTGGCACAGCATTTCAAACTGAAGAGAGACTTATGAGAGATGAAGCCAGGATGGTATCAGTTATTTTTCCTGCACACTTTCAAGTTAGATGAGTACAGCTGATCTCTTAATTCCCAAACCAATGGATTTTAAAGGGCAAACAGACACGCTGCAATACTGAAACAGATCGTCCCCGATGTCATCTTCAACTACTGGTTTAGATGGGAGTATCTTGGAATCAACACAGTGGTAATACATTTCCCACCAACCACACGTGAGAGCTGATACCTCCCTGGAGCACCCCAAACTGTTCATACTGTGTGAAGTCCTAATGGAGAAATAAACCTGTCATATAAAAACTTCATTGCCAAGAAAGCTGTATTCTCCAATGAAGGGGGAGAGGGTGGAAAAGAGAGATGAAAACTAACATTTTCTGGGCATTTCTACCTAAAATGCCAGGCATTTTCTCCGTTATCTCTTTTAACCTCTAAAAAAAAAAAAAAAAACCTTGTAAGCAGCACTTCCTCCATTTTACAGAAAAAGAAACTAAGCTTCAGAGAAGTAACCCAAAGAAGCCAAAGTCACACAACTCCTAAGATGTCCTGTCAGGTTGCAAATCCAACACTCCCTTATATCAAAGTCCATGTTTGCTTCAAGGAGCCACACTGCGTAATTTTAACTTGTAATTAATTCAGTATTGGGTGTATATTCTGAAAAAGAGAGGAGGGTGGCAAAGACATGAAGCTAGAAATGCCCCACTTTTTCACATTACTAGTAAGAGCAGTATTCTAGATTATTGAGAATGGGCTACACAACAAAAGTCATTGATAGCTAGTGTTCAACAACATTACATAACCATAGTTTTGCAACAGCAGCAGAAGTAAATTTACTTTCCTTAATATGTTCTGGTTGTGCTAACACTGACATTCGACCGTGGGTGTTGAGCATGTAGCAACTAATGAAAAGGCACCCAAGAACTTTTATATACAACCAATCTGAGGACAAAGGCTTTGCCACAGATTCCTACGTTAGGAGAAAAATGCCCCATGCAGGGTTGGGGACAGGGGTGGGGGAGATGGGGGACAGAGCAAAGGAATTCAAGATAAAACTTTCACCTTTACATCCTGTCAAATTATGTAATCAGAATGTACACAGGCAAATTCCCCAGGAACTTTAGGAAATCATATGTGCCTGTGAATGCCTGTGTTCCATTTGTCCTCAAAAGAAGACTTACCTAGATTGCATCCAAGGGCGTGGCCCATTTCCAGAAGATCAATGGATGTTGAATCCCAGAAGGTAGGCAACAAGCACTTAGAGGACAGTATGCTAATATTCACCAGTACCATTAGAGTCTAGGGAAGAACAAAAAAAGATTTTCCACTTGACAAGCTTTATGCTGTGGGAAAAAAAAAAAAATCCCTCCACCATCATGAGCAGGGCGGGTCACCAACTCTCTAAGGAAATCTTGCGGCCTCTAAGGATAACCCTGTTATCACGAACCACAGCGGTGACCATCAGGCACACATGGAAGTAAATTTCTTTTTAACCGTCATTTTCCTAGAATGGCAAATATCCCATCATGTGTGTATCGACTTAAAGTAATCACCATATTAGATGTTCCCAATGAATAGCCCAGTTTGTTCTATGTCTATGTATTTGTTTGAAGTCAACTGTTTGAAATTGCTAACACGCCCCCCCCAACACACACAAAAAGGCAAAAATATTTACTACAAAAGTCTACAAAAGAATACTGAGAAAAGGGCAAGACGCCAAGCATTGTGGAGATTCTTTTAACCTAGGTCTCCTCCTCTGCAAAATGGGGTCACAATACCCTCTTCTGCCCACCTCACAGAAGTATTAAAAGGATATTTTAGAAAATGTGTCAGTGAGCAACACAAGGCATTTTAACATTACTCAGCTCATAAAATTGGTATAACATAGTACGGAATTAGCCTCAAGTATTAGTCATGCCAGTAGTGAAAAAAACTAAATAAGAAATTGCAATAAGGAAAAAAATCCTTAGCGGTATACTGAGTGCTGGAGCTAGAAGAAAAGCGAAGGTGGGAGATGAAATAATAGCACCTTTTTCCCCCCTTTTCTGTTTTTTTTTTTCTTTTTATCACTTCACGCCACCACCTTTGTTGTGTAACTGAGTTAGTACCTTTACTGTGCGTGGTCTGCCCCCTCACCCCCACCCCACACCAGACTGGGTGCTCCCTGAGGGCAGGAACACTAGGCAGTTTGTTCACTCGTGTGCCCTCAGCTTCTAGCATACCACCTGGCACATGGTGACTCAGCAAATATTCTTCAACAAATGAAATGTATAATGTGATAACAGTGCACCTTCAAGAAGGACCGATGGAAAGTATTTCTTTGGGCCAGTTCCTTAACAAACATTCCCAGGAAAACCTGATGGTTGCTCTCCTTCGGGCAGGACTTAGTGATGGCAGAGAAATTTGGGATTGCTCTGGACGTGGCTAGATCTTCAGGAACTGGGATTCTGCGTTCGGAATGGTGCCACGCCGTGTTTCGGTGTCAGGCTTTGGAGTGAGGACACTCCAGTCCCTCCTTATTCAAGCCACCTGCTTCTCCACAAGCCCACCAGCACCCCCTCTTTGCTCCTTCAACGAGAAGGACGTCCAACTGCCCTATGAGTTTTCCTCTTCCTTCTCTGGGGCCTGTGGAAGCATTTTCCTGAGCAGGCTCCCACCTACTTTCCTAGAACTGCTGTCTTTTATCTACAGGAACTGACCTGGGGGGCGGGGAGCAGGTTGCCTCGCCCCGCCCTGCAGACTCCGGAGGGGGCGGGGGAGGAGAGGGAGCCCCGCCTACCTTTTCCCTCCCGGCGGGAAGAAGAGAGCTGGGCGCCCATCCAGGGGGAATCCAGCCCTGCTGAAGAAGTTTGTGCTTTAAAGCCTTGCACCTCACCAACGCTTCTGATTTAACTCATTGAATTTTAGAGCTAGAAGAGAACTTAGACATCAAGTTCAACTCCCTCAGCTTAGAAGCGAAGAAACTGAAGCCCACAGAGGGAAAATTAGCCTGCCTGAGGTCAACCAGCAAGTCGAGGCAGAGAAGCCTTTCCCATTTCAGTCACTCGTTTCCCTGTAGTGCCAGGAACTTCTGCAAAAGTCCGACGCTTATTTTCTAAGACTGAACACCCGCAGTATTGTAAGAGCCGCAGCAAAAGAATGCATACGGTTGTAGGCATGAATCGGATTTTCATAATTTTTGAAATGCCTATATCCAAGTAAATCCAGTAGTGGTAGTTACTTGATCTATTTAAGAAAAAAAAAAATACTCTTTTTTTTTCTTTTTTTCCAAAGGCTTTCCCAGCCGGTTGCTTTAAATAACCCGTTCTCCCTAATGTATGTGAAATATGGTTTTCATTCACACACTTTGCTGCTATAATCTCAATGCACAATGTAGTCTTGTAAAGTGTGATTGAACTCAATATCTTGGTATAATCGTTACAACCAATGAGTGTCTACTTCAAGAGATGGGACTAAGTTTTCCAAAATTCTTATTTTGGGTTAACAAAGTTAGGTTTGGGGGGAAGAGGAATATAGATGAAATAAAGTCAGTGAACACCTCCAAACAAATATGTTTTTGCAAAAATAGGTTGATAAGTTGGTGTCACTGAGGGGGTAGGGGTTGCTTCTGAAGTGTGAATTGGCAGATTAAAGAACACCCAAAAAGGGGAGCCTGGGTGCCTCAGTCGGTTAGGCGGCCCACTACAGCTCAGGTCATGATCTCGCAGTGTGTGAGTTCAAGCCCCGCATCGGGCTCTGTGCTGATAGCTCAGAGACTGGAGCCTGCTTCCTAGTCTGTGTCTCCCTCTCTCTCTGCCACTTCCCTGCTTGCTCTCTGTCTCTCTCTCTCAAAAGTAATGAACATTAAAAAAAAATAAAAAAAGAAGACCCAAAAAATGAGACCAGCCAGACCACAGTATTCTAGAGTTGAAAGGCCACGAAGACGTATTATCTCTATTATCTCGTCCAACCATTCCAAGTGTGGATAAGAAAACAAAAGCCCAGAGCAGGGACTGGCTGGTCCAAGGTCAGTGAGGTCTGTTGCTCTCCAGCCCGGTTCTCACCTTATCATAGTTTTCACACTGGGTGGAAAAAGAAGTAATAGGGTAAGACCAGAGAGGAACGTGGAATTTTCAGGAAATGTCATGAGTTCCACCCAACCAATAGGGAAGCTTTCAAAGTGTTTTTGTCAATTCTATTCAGTTCTGGTGGAAGAGAGTAAATGGATCTTTCAGATTCACTGGGGGAAAAAAAAAGTGTCAGCAAAGGGTGGGTTAAGCAAGCAGGCTTGACTGGATGCAAATTTATTTCCAGGGACCAAGACCAGTCTGCACCTGGATAGGGAGAGATTGCCTTGCCAAGGAGTTCAAGGTTTGCCCAAGCCCCTACCAGAGTCCTGAAGTGCATTCCTAAGAAACTTGCCTCTAAGTCAGGGTTCTTAACCCAGAGACTTTGGGCAATGTCTGAAGATGTTTTTGGTTGTCACAACTGTGGAGAGGCGTGTTACTGGCATCTAGCTCATAGAGGCTAGGGGTGCTGTCGAACACACCCTACAATACAAAGGATAACCCTCCCGATACAGAAAAGCACTGGCCTTGAATGCCAATAGTTTCAGGGCTGAGAAGACTTGCCCAAACTGCTGCCTGTCAATCAGCTTTCTGCTCAGGTCCCGTATTACTTCACCAAACGTGTCCTTCAAAACCCAAGAAATTGAGTAACAATTCTCCAAACTCATCTGTCTCTCTTCGGATCTTTAGATGTTTAACCCCCTCCCCCCAAAACTCCAGACGAAGAGTAGGCAAGCAGAAGAGGAAACAGCAATTTCAATAAAAATACTTAGTACTGAGAATATATGCATAGGAGAGACTATTTTCCACTTATATTTTCCTTGCTCCTTGTTGTCATTCCATCATCCTTGGTAAATTTGTTTTCATTTTAAGTGTTACAAGCAGTTATTGTGTATTCCAGGCAGGGCTCCCAAGCTGTGACAATTTAAATGAGGGAGATTTTTTTTTATAGAAAAAAAATGATAAAAGTATAAATGGTGTGTTGAAACACTGAAGAAAAGCTTACCTCAGAGAGCAAGATGCTTTCATATGTAGTCTTAATATTAATCCAAAATGAAAATGTCCTTCACTTCCAAAAGGGTAAGATTTGGCAGGTGTAAGATATAAAAGGGCAAGGACGTGTCCCTTCCACATTTAGAACTGTGCATCTCCTGAAAAGACTTTGAAATAAATAGTGTATAAGAAGCTACAAGTAGGGGCGCCTGAGTGGCTCAGTGAAGCGTCCAAATTTGGCTCAGGTCATGATCTCAAGGTTCGTGGGTTCGAGCCCCGCATCGGGCTCTGTGCTGACAGCTGAGCCTGGAGCCTGCTTCGGATTCTGTGTCTCCCTCTCTCTCTGCCCTTCCCTTACTCATGCTCTGCCTCTGTCTCTCAAAAATAAATAAACATTGAAAAAAAAATTTTTTTAAAGAAGCTACAAGTAATTTTTTAATGTTTATTTATTTTTGAGAGAGAGAGAGAGAGAGAGTGAGTGGGTAGGGGGCAGAGAAAGAGGGAGACACAGGATCTGAAACAGGTTTCAGGCTCCCAGCTGTCAGCACAGAGCCGGATGCGGGGCTCGAACTCACGAACCGTGAGATCGTGACCTGAGCCGAAGTCAGATGCTTAACCAACTCAGCCACCCAGGCGCCCCAGAAGCTACAAGTAATTTTTAAAATGGCTTAAATCTTGCACACATTCAACTCAGAGGAGTAGAGGAGCTCACAACGGCACAATATGGAAGAGCAGAAGGGACCCTGGGTGAAGGATATGAAAACTTGGGTTCTAGTCCAGTGTCATGAGTGTTCGCCATGGCCTCGGCAAATAATACTTTTTATGTGTTCATTTATTCTACAATTAAAATAATAATAATAGTAACGGTAACAACAGCAGCATAAACAATAATTGCCTCACCGACCTCATAAGGTTGTTGCAAGGCTCACAGTGCATGTAAATGTAAATGCCAGGATGCAGCCTACCTACTATTTACCACATAGCAGCTGGGCCATGGACCCTTTCATCAAAATGAGGCGTGGCCACTGCTCGCAAACTTTCAGGGCAGGATCATACCCAGAGCCATGACAAAGGGGAGTTTTTGATGGGTTACTTATTGCACCCTTTAAAATTTCCTTTTCTTAATTAAAAAAAAAAATTCTATAAGGTGAGCATTACTGGAGTACGATGAATATGGCTTAAATAAATATCTTTACAGAAAAAAATCCTGGCAAGGTGTCGTGACCCTGAAACCACAGTGTTAAATGTTAACTACCAAAGAGAAAATTTGCTGTCTTGAAACTTCTAACAAACCGGTGAATGAGTGAGAGTTCGCAACAACTCTGAAGGGGTCAACCAATGGAATTTATGTACTTTGTAAAGTAGCCCTAAATCTTATTGGCTGTGTCACAGCATTAAACAAGACAGGGAATATGTATGTCTTTGGTTTGCAGAGGGGATGATACAAACAGAAAATTACTATTAAGGGAAAGAAAGGAAAAAGCATCACTAGATAAAGTGACCTATCCCAAAAGGAGGTGAGAAGTTTCTAGCACATTTGGAAGTTGTTATTTTGTTTATGAGCCCTGGGTATGTTTGACGCAAAATTTTACGGAGGCAACAAAATGGTGGATAAAGGAAAACTAGTAGATGTAATTTATTTAGGCTCTCAAAGGGCTTTTGATGAAGTCCTACACAAGAGACTGTTAAGGGAACTTGCCAACCACTGGGCAAGAGGTAAAAAGCTGTCAATCATGAGTTAAAAGTGAGTTAAGAGATAGAGGGGGAATGAAAGAATAAATGACCAGCTCTCAGCATGGAAAAGAGTTAATAGTGGGGTATCAGCAATCGGTGTAAGAATAGTCTCCTCTAGGATATTTATTAACATCCTTGAAAATGAACCAAATAATGAGGTGCTGAAATTTGCTGACTAAACAAAACTATTTTGGTTCCCTAAATCTATACAGATGGAAGTGAGAAACATAGACTCTAAGCTCAGTAATTGGGCGAAACAGTGGCAGATGAAACTCAGAGCAGACAAGTGCAGAGTATTGCATGTTGGAAGTAGCAATTTAAATTACTCATCCACTCGGGTGAGTTCTGAATTAGTTCTACTTACAGGGAAAAGATTTAGGCGCATGGCAGACATCTTAATGAAGACGTATGCGTGATGCTCAGTAGAGTTTAAAAACCAAAAGAAAGAACGAAAAAGAAAGAAAGAAAGAAAGAAAGAGAAAGAAAGAGAGAGAGAAAGAAAGAAAGAAAGAAAGAAAGAAAGAAAGAGAAAGAAAATACACTATTTAATTGCAGTAAAAATGAAAGGGAACATATTCCAATGTCATTACAGAAATCAGTGGTACACGCTTATTCTGCATTCAGTTAAAATCACCTTGTTTCCAAAAGAAGATGGTAAAAATAGAAAGAAATATCTGATAACACCAGGAACCTCGTTACAAGCAATGGGGAAAGACAGGTACAATCTCCTAAGGAAGGTCTTTTAAGTTATCAATTATTCATAATTGGAATGAAGTAAAGATGAACATAGGGGGTATATATGTTTTCCATAAAGGTAAAAACCTATATTAATATTTTTGCAGCTTGTAGGCAGACTAGGAATGTCTGTAAATGGCATCATAAATTGAATTTTCTTCTGATATGAGATGTTATGAGCTGGTCTCAGTTCCGCCTCATGAGATCCAGTCTGTCTTCTTACTTATTAGTTGCCATTGTCATCTTTTCTAAGATGGGAGATGAGAAAATGTATATATTAAAAAGTTTCATAAGTATTATTTCAAATACCATTTGCAAATTGTTTATATCTTCTTCCAAGCCCAGAAAATGCACAAAGATCTAATATTGAAATCGTGTACCAACTCCAATAAAATAAAGGCAAGTGTCAGTTAAGTCATTGCATTCCCTTGACCCTGGAGGTTCCCAAATACACAAATCATTGCACACTCTTTGTTCCATCTTCCCCAGGAGGCAATTCGTCAATGGATTTGACCACCAGGAGCAATAAGATTGCCTACCCCTCTGCCCTTCTCTTCTCCCCAACTGTCTCAGTGAGATTGGCAACTGTGGTTACCAGAAGGTAATCAATCCCCAGGCTTCCAGAGATCAAGCATCTGCTGACAGAGGTCAGAAAGAAATGCTCTCCCACAATGCCAAGTACTTTATAATTGACCGAGTGCTTGTAGAGAAAATGACATCCTAACACTCAAGCTAAGGATCGCACAACTGGGCAGGTACATGGAGAGCAGGGCATGATGGTGGAAACAGTTACTGGCTAATTCCCCTCCTGCAGTATTTTGACCTTACCAGAGGGTTGGGGCTGAGCTATTGGAGTCTTGGCATTTCTTTGCCTGGATTTACTATGTTGAGGCAACTGATGTGCTGGGGAACTTCAGAAGTACTTTTCCTTGTTTGCTTTTCTTCCTGAAATCTAATCCCTGAGCACTGTGATAAACAAAAATAAACTAAGAATGACTAGCAATAAAACATGAGCAAGAACAAACCAAATATTAATGTAAAAATAGCATTAATAGAAGTTAAAATATGAATTTCACCACAGAAGGGTCACAGCATAGCATTTTTGCAAGTGAAGTGTAGTTATTCTGGAAGAGATCAGCTTATCCTTAAGAAATGATTTTTTTTCTCAGACAGGAATTTGAATGCTTAATAAAACATTTCAGATGACATAGATATTTTCCACTCCAAATGTGTAGATTCTTTCTAAAAGAGGGCATAAGGTAACATTTTCACAGCAATTCTGCAAAATACGAGGGGCAGACTGATTTGCTGGGTGTTGGCATAACACAAGAGCGTTACATCAAGTGGAAAGTTACTGGCATGGGCCAGTGTTTACAGAAGTACCTTCACCTCTACACTCTTTGCACCAAAATATCTTATAAGCTTCTTCCAAAAGATAAACACACACACATACACAGACACACACACAGCTGTTAAATAACTTTGCTATTTTTAGGCTACATCTACTCATCATTTATCTTTGTTCTACTTATGATGACTTATAGATATCAATGTTGCCACCCCCACCCCTCACTTGAGCCTTCCCCAGTCTCTACAGATGCCAGATTTTGTGAACGACAATATCAACACCACTGTCATCCAAACTATTACACTAAGTGTACACACCAATGGAATGAGAGAGACATATTCAATATGCTCAGTATGGTTCATCCAAAAGGGCAATTAAAATTCCTGTATGGTAAGCAACTCACTCAGAGAGATGGATGTTAGTTATCTCAGACAGTGACTCTCCAGAATATAACCATAAAGAAAAAAGAGTTTCAGAAAGAAAGAAAGAAAGAAAGAAAGAAAGAAAGAAAGAAAGAGAAAGAAAAGGAAGAAAGAAAGGAAGGAAGGAAGAAAAAGGAAGGAAGGAAGGAAGGAAGGAAGGAAGGAAGGAAGGAAGGAAGGAAGGAAAAAAGAAAAGTAATAAGAGTTCCTTAACAGCCAAAACAGATGTCAAAATCCATGCAGTTCATGGATGAATTCTTCAGGTTGCTGCTCAAAGCCAATTTGCTTTTTTTTCCCTTAAATTAATTAATGTATTAATTGCATAGGAATATTTTCCTCAGTTTAGATCATTCTTGTAGTCTATGAATTAAACCTTCATTGTAATGTAACTGCTTTACTGAGATATAACTCACATAGCATATATCTCAGTAAATATAATTCATTCATTTAAAGTACACAATTCAATATTGTTGTTTTTTTTAGTACATTCGCAGATATGCACAACCATTACCAAAATCCATTTTAGAACATTTTCATCACCTCAAAAAGAAACCCCATATCTTTTAGCTATCATTACCCTATTCCCATGCTCCTATCCCCACCCCAACCCTAAGCAATCACTAATCTACTTATTATCTCTAAAGATCTCCCTATTCTGGTCTTCATGTGAATAGAATCATATATGATCTTTGTGACTGGCTTCTTTCACTTAGCATAATGTTTTTAAGGTTTATCCATATTGTAGTAGGTATCAGTACTGCATTCCTCTTAATGGCCCAACCATATTCCATTGTGTGGCTACACTACATTTTACTCATCCATGTGCCAATTGAATGGACGTTTAGATTGTTTCCATTTTCTGGCTACTATGAGCTCATGCTGCTGTAAACATTCACATACAAGTTTCGGTATAGACATATGTTTTCATTTCTCTTGGATGTATACTTACGAGTAGAATTACCCAGTCATATGTATAAGTCTGCGGGTCTGTGTTTAATCACTTGATGTGTTTTCCAAAGCAACGACACCACTTTGCATTCCTCCCAAGTGTGTGAGGGTTCCAGTTACTCCTCATCTTCATCAACACGAGTCTTATTGGACTTTTTGACCATAGCCACTCTGATGAGTACAAAGCGGTATCTCGTTATGGTTTTCCTTTCATTTCCCTGATAACTAATGCCATCAAGCATTGTTTTCATGTGCTTATGGGCCATTTGTATATCTGCTTCGGAGAAATATGGATCCTGATTCTTTGCCCATTTTTTTTTTTTAATTAGGAGCCAGTATACATTTACTTTACACATTATGTTAACAACTGATTCTTCAGCTAACAAATGATGAGAAATAGCAAACAGTAGGTGGGGAGGAACGATTAAGGCCAGCCATACCAACTAACCTGATATAATAAGAGAAGCAAAGACGGTGTCTGGGTTGAATGGCAACTCTCAATTTTTGGCTCTGGTCATGATCGCAGGGTGGGGGGATCAAGCCCAGCATCAGGCTTTGTGCTGAGTGTGGAACCTGCTTAAGATTCTCTCCCTCTCCCTCTATGCCTCTCCTCTGCTCACTAAATAAATAAATAAATAAATAAATAAATAAATAGCTAAATAAGTAAATAAAAGGCAAAGATATAAAAACCAAACATAGGGGAGCCTGGGTGGCTCAGTCGGTTGAGTGTCCGACTTTGGCTCAGGTCATGATCTCACAGCTTGGGAGTTCAAGTCCTGAATTGGGCTGTGTGTTGACAGCTCAGAGCCTGGAGCCTGCTTCAGGTTCTGTGTCTCCCTCTCTCGCTCTGCCCCCCTCCCACTTGCTCTGTCTCTCCCTCAAAAATAAATAAAAGCATTAACAAATTTTAAAAAACAAACATAAAACCTCAGAAAGTAGAACATTCTCCAGTCCTATAGGATAGAAAGGACCATTTCAATGGGCCCTGGAAGTATCTTTGTGTTACAATATGGAAAATGACTCAGGTTTATGGTGATTACCTTATATCCTCTTTACAGGATCATTTCAAATTCTATATGGACCATTTACAAAGGCTGGGAGGTCTATAATAAAATTTAGGGCTGTGACAAACGGGGATTAAGATTTGTTATCAACAGTGTGCTCTTAAATGTTTGTAACAACCAATTCTTCAGGGAGAAGAAAAGGTCTGATTTGCACTCCATAGCTGATTTCAAGCTACCAAAGTGATGGCAACCAGCACAAGAACTTTCTGAAAATTTAACAGTTGGTTCACAAGTCAGTGGAAGCCAACTTGGACATACCACAGCATGATGTGTGACTGACATAAACTAGACACTGTGTTAGTCTCTTTACATACATTACCTTATTACTGCTCTCAATAATCTTTAAGAAGGATTAAGTGTATTCATCCCCAAAGTAAACTGAGTCTCAGAAAGATTGTACAACCTTGCCCAGAGAGACGCAGGTAAGAAATCCATTCTGGTCTTTCCAAAGACTGTGTTCTTCCTGGTACATTAAGTTGATCATCGTTGTTAAGTTAGTCAAAAACAATTCTTAAATTGGATGAAAAGGAACTTCTGAAAGAGAGTCATCCATTACTCCGAAGTTTTACTCACTTGGAACACCACAAGCTTTGACGTCCATGAGCAAGTGAGGTGTAGTACAAGTATTCAGAACCAGAAGCAGCTCACTGCATCTTCCCCAGAGTCAAATGGACAGAAAACTATTATACGATAAGGCCAAAAGTCAGGCCAAAAGAGTTTGCAAACAAAGCTTCCCAGCACCCCAAGCAGTGTAGAAAGTGGCTCTGAGTAATCTAGAGACAGTCCCTTCCAGCTTTGCATTCAGCAGTAGCTCCTGCCAAGACCATCCCTTGCCAGGGCTGGGCATGGGACTCTCACCACATCAGTTCCGCGTGCCCCTGGCTCATGCATTCCCACATGCAAAGTCAGCACGTAACACCTTAACAAACAGAGAGTCTTATGGCAAAATACAGAAAATCCCATTTCAGCATAAATCACGTGACAGTATTCCCCCCTACCTGCAAAAAAACAAAAACAAAAACAAAAACAAAAACAAAAACAAAAAAACAAGGTAGCGCCTGACCACACTTTTTGGAAGCAGAAGGAGTATATCCTGGAACTAAACATCACCAGGATTCTATTCAAATAAAACACCAAATTCTCCACCCAGAAGCTAATGATCACCATACATAACAA
Organism: Acinonyx jubatus; assembly: GCF_027475565.1. Taxonomy (NCBI): domain Eukaryota; kingdom Metazoa; phylum Chordata; class Mammalia; order Carnivora; family Felidae; genus Acinonyx; species Acinonyx jubatus. The sequence continues at coordinate 26,121,451 of NC_069385.1, forward strand.
TTTGTAATTAGACAAATTGTATGGAAGGAATCACTTATGCAATCAGTGGCAAGTTTCAACTTCTGTTTCCAGCCAGTATCAAAGAGGTGGGGCGATCCACTGCAGGATAACACATTCCCTTTGCCCTCCCTGGCACCCACTGTGGAATATATTACTCCATTATGGAAGCTGCTATTGTATGCCTGTTAGGTAAGTAGGATTTGTAATTCAGCAACCAAGCTTTGGTAATTATCTCTATGCCAGCCAAGGCTCAAACCTCACCATGTCCAAAAGGCTTCAGTTCTCCAAACAACCTAAGAAGGAGATCAGTAAAGTCTTTGGAAGGTCTACTTTTAACTTACAGAAAGAACACATAGCTGTATTCTCTCAATATCTTCAAGAAGCTGGGACTATTAATGTACAATACTCTTCATTGTATTGTGCTCTGCTCTATATTAAAACCTGAATGAACTGGATAAAAAAAAAAATACATGCACTTTTTCTTAACCTTTCACCCAACAAAGAATACAATAAACAGTAGCCTCATTCAGAGATCTTTGGTACAAAGCAGAATGCCTTGACACTGAATATTGCCATGAGTATAGGCTTAGTAGTAGACATGCAGGGGAATAGAAGGAGAAAAAAAAAAACAAGAAGAGAGCAGTGATGGACAAAATTTGGAGACCCCCTCCCATCCTCTCCTTTCCACAGCCCACATCATTGGCACCCATGTCCACCTTCAATGGATGGCCCATCAATAACTAAGAGTGCTTTGCTGGACGCTACAACATTTTATACCAACCTTCATCATGCTGTGCTCCCTACCTCTTCCCTCTGTTCCTCTTGTGCTCCAATTTGCAGGTTAGCCATTTGGAATCTCATGTCCTTAGGGCCAGGCTTTTGGTTGTTAAGAAATACAATTCACTAGTCCAACGAGCTAATGGAAAAAGAATAAAGTAGATGACAGCGCTCATCCCCCTGCCCCCTATAGGTACATTCAAACTACTACCGACAGCCTCCTGGAGGTGATTGCTATCCTTTCATTGACTCACCCCAAGAGAGATCCCAGAGGTGAAGATCCCAGTATAGACTACAAAAAAAGATGACACCATGTCAGACTTTATCCTTGGCCACTAGGGTAGAGATAGTCAACCTGAAGAACAGGTGACATGAGATTACATGGCTAGACCTGGCTTCATCAGCATGCACGTTTCTCAACAGTATGCAGATGGCCAAGCAGAGACCCAGCCAGCCTTCCCTGAGGGACTCATTTCCATTCCCATCTCCATACAGATTAACCACAACCAACATTTGAGTCACAACACCCAACAAGGTGGATGGCTTGTAAAAAACAATGTTTTAGAATTCGAGCACCAGAAACACCAGTATCTAGCAACAACCCTTATCATAACTAAGATGTTGTGAGTTGTGCAACCAATTTCATGTGGCTGGAAGGTTCTTTTGTTTGCCAGGCAGGTAAAACAAGGGTTGACTCCTTTAAACAATCTCCCTTCCCCTACATACCCGTCATATACAGAATTCCTTTGGAAGCCACTGAAAATCCCTATCACAGAACAGAGGGATGAGAACAATCCATTTGTTTCTATATAAATCTAAGCTCTGCTTCCAACTATTCTAGCTAGTTCCCTTTTCTTTTTCAGACCTCTTGTCAAAATTCTCACATTCCAGGAAAGCTTTTCCTACAATGGGTCTCCTCTACATCAAAATGGCTCCAGTCCAAAGGTTGTGCCAAAGAAAAATTCAGCTAGCTGCCAGCAATGTCTTGGCAGCTTGACTGACCTTTCCTTTCTCTACGTTTTTGTTTTTTAATTGTCGTGTCTATCTCAGTTAAGTGACAAACATGTGAGGTAGGAACTGCTTTTATCCTCGTGTTTCTACAGTGCTTCAGATGATGACTCTACTCAATAAATTGAAAATCATTATTATATACAAATGCATATGCTAATGCATGACCTTCAAACTCAGATGGCAGAATGAATAAACAATTACTGGCAAACACCATGGCATGGCATTTTAGTGAAGTCATCACAGAATCACTAGCAATTATCCTTGCAAACTTAAGGTGAGGTGTCTATGAACTTGAAAGAGAGAAAAACACATTTTGGTTTTAAAAAGAGAAACAGAAAAACTGAAAAAATTAGATTCAACACCTTAACATTCAGATCCAGAACTACAGTACAATCTTCCCAACACACACACACCACACACACACACACACACACGCACACCCACACGCACGCAGATACACACAGTAGCGTGCTGGATAAAATCAAGGCAGTTTTGTTTAAAAAAGAAATCCTATCACATTAGTCAAATGCTATTCCTCAGAAGCATAACAAAACTAAAGAAACCAAGTAGAAGGCAAAGATATGAAGTATTTTGACCTACCGTACAGTTTTAAGTTTTGTCTTGCTTGACGTTGGGCAATTAAAGAACTACATCCTGAAATCATCTTCTCATTGGATGGACTCATTAGGGCTTAGAAGGCCTTTCTCGGTAAGTAATTATTAATGGTCCAGTGCCAGCCCAGAGATGCATACCTCATGGGATTCCAGAGAGGTTGGTCTTTACCTGATGCTATTTTTAGTAGGGACTTAGATGATGATGGAGAATATGGTTATTAAGTTCAGGGATGACATCACACCGGGTGTGGTACATTCCACTTTGGAAAACTGGATAGAAGTGCAAATGATCATGATGACTTGGAGAAGTGGGTGGACACAAACACATTGAGGTTCTGTAGTATAATTCACATGGGAAGAAAAACAAAACACACAATTGCAGGATTCATTTTGTGAAGTCATAAAGAAAACGATCAGGAGGTCACAGTCAACACAAACTACTGGTGTTCGTGCTTTAGCCTTAAAAGCATAATTGACTTAGTAAAAGCAAAATAAGAGGCCTTTCCTTGGCGTTCAGTAGATACAGGCTAGCCTGGAGTGTTCTCTACTGTCTTTCGCTCCACATTTTTAAAGTGGGATATGGAGAATGTGGGGGCATTTAAGAAGAAATCATTTTTTTCTTCTTGATTGTAAGTTTGAGAAACAGCCCTTAGAGAAAATAACTAAAATAATAAAGCTATTTGGCCCAGAAAAGGTTGAGGAAGGGACTTAACCATTTTCAAGCCTAGAAAGAGGAAGAAAGATGGAAGGAAGTCAGTTTTAATGATATTAGAAAATCTCCCTAGCAAGGACACCTTTTGGGATGAGCACTGGGTGTTGTATGGAAACCAATTTGACAATAAATTTCATATATTGAAAAAAAAAAATCTCCCTAGCAAAAAAAAGCTGTGGAAAACCAGAGTGCACTGCAAACAGAACCAGACATTCATCACTGAAAACTTCAAAGAATGGGCCTTTCTCTAAATTTGGAAACAGCTTTATACACAGACAGAAGATCAGATGCCACGTGTGAGAGTAAAAACAAAAGCAAAAATGGTGTTTTCTGTTTATCTGTCTTTCCCCCTTGTATTGAAAAGGAAAATGGTGGGAGGAATAGAAGGGGAAGAAAGGGTCACCATGTTTAGGGACCATCACTCCTCCATTCGAACCCAAATGGCAACTCGAGCTCCATCACCCATCCATACCTCTCCAGGGCCCAACACTGCACTGGCCACACGCTTTGTCATGTGGTTTCAGGAATAGTCTTCACGGGTAATTTTGAGTCCTGAAGACATTACAACACCCAAGCCCTTTGCCACATCTGAGTAGGATGCACTCTGATTCTTTAACATTACACTTTGCTCACTCTCATTACTGGGCTTTTGATCAAACCCTTGGCCCTGATCCGGATGCCTTTCATCAACCTCCTAACAACGTCCCACCTTTTGAGGTCCAACGTTCCTGTGATATCTCAGGAAATATTCGATCCCCATTTAACATGGACTACTGTCTGCACTGTAACTCCTAGACTGTAAGCTCTTTGGAAGTGAACTTACAGTCACCGGATACAGAACAATTTATGTATTAAATCGTACAGGTGTTCTGTATCCTTCTATAACACCCAATTCAGCAAGTACTATGCTCATAGAAGGGGCAAAGTTAATATTCGCTTAATGAATGAAGGAATGATTAACGAGCATATTTAAAGTAAATTTGATCTCAGGGCACCTGAGTGGCTCAGTCAGTTAAGTGTCTGACTTCAGCTCAGGTCATGATCTTGCGGTTTGTGAGTTCGAGCCCCGCCTTGGGCTCTGTCCTGACAGCTCAGAGCCTGGAGCCTGCTTCCGATTCTGCGTCTCCCCCACTCTCTCTGCCCCTCCCCTGCTTGTGTTCTATCTCTCTCTGTCTCTCAATAATAAATAAATGTTAAAAAAAATTGTTTTTAATAAAATAAAAAATAAAGTAAATTTGATCTTTACCTAGAAAAGTTGCCTTCTACCTTAGAAAACTATTTCTAAGAAGAGACGATTTCATGAGAAAATAATAACCAATTTCATGAAAATGCTAGTTGGAAAAATTTTATGAATTTTTGGTAGGTAAAGTAAATATTAACATTATAAAACTCAATAAAATGATCACAATGTTTCCTTAGATAGAGAAAATATTAAATTGCAGAGTCTCCAAAATTAGGGTGATCGTAAAAATTATGCAGGAGGTGACATTTTCATCTAAATGAAACATTTCTTAACAGCACATGCAATTATAAAAGCAAAAGGAAGCTATCGTATGTATGTATGTGTGTGTCTTTTAAGATGATTCGGCCTGATAAAATTTTTACTTTTTCTCTTTTCTTATTTCACTTTTATGTTTTCAAGATTAATATCTTATGTGCATTTTACCCCAGCTCACTACAAATAGTATTTTTGCTACGACTGCCAACAAGGTATCGGAGGTGGTAACCAAATTTAAAATATATCCAACCACATCTTAGATTTCGAGTTAGAACCATGGTTCATTTTCCAAAGATAAATACTGCATGAGAGCCACTAGTCTGGGTTGCACATGAACCTATGACCTAGAACCTAAAAGCACCATGTCCATAGCACCTTTTCAAAAATCTCAGCGTGAAGCATTGCCTGAGAATGAGCAGACATTCCTACTGTAAGCACTGTCCACTTGTTTGTTATCTAAATACTGTACGTGCCTAGATGTTGAGATCTCTGAAACATAGCAAGCAGGCATTATGGGGTACGCTGGTTGAGGAGGTTGTGCGACATCCAAGCAAAACTTGTTCTTTGCTTGAGTTACACTTTGAAGTAATTTCCCAGGAACCTATTGCACATAGGAACCCAGAATATTCCCCAAATTTCCAAAATAATTCAGGGTATCCAAAGTTCTTGTATAAGCAAGTGGAGTGGGTTGGGGGTGGGGAAGTGAGTTTTGGCATAAACTGTGGGTTTGAGAATCAGTCAAAAATAATAATTTCCTGCCAAAATCTACATTACCTCGTTTCTATCTGAGACTGTATAATAGAAGTCTGTTTCTATACTAACTCTTCTGGGATTTCCGTTGAAGGCTGGCTACCACCCCCATAATTCAGTCACGTATGTTTGTCCAGTTGCCCTGGGCTGGAGGGGGGGGTGGGGGAGGAGAGGGGGAAGAGCTACGTTTCTGACTCTCTTTAGGGCCCTGAACAGAGCAGACAGTTTGGTATAATGGGGTCAGGCCAACAAGGGTCAGACAGTGGAAGGGAGCACCTAGGGACCAGGGAATGGAAGGGCTCCGTGAGCAACAGTAATTCTTGTTGTTGATGTTTCACCAGCCCGAGTGTTCGGAAGAGGGGTCTCCGCTCTTCTGATTTTAGATTTGAGGTTTCCAATAAGGAACAAGTTATAAATTTAGGGGCAAAAGGGTGGAGAAGGTTTTAACCCTTTCTGCCAGAGGCAGAGAAAAGATGCCGGTTGAAGAGGGTGATCGCTGAGGAGCCGGCTTCAGGGGACCTGCCATCAGCACTCTTACCAGCTGGTGACTTCATGACTTCACACCATTTGGTTAGCCTCTCTTAACCTTAGTTTCTTCTTCTGAAAATAATCTTTACCTCAGGTTGATGTGAGAATTCAGTGAAATAATATTTGTACACTGTTTATCACAGCACCTAGGACATACTAACCTCTCAACTAATTGGGCCTTGTGGGAATGTCACTGTTCTTTGGTATAAAGAAGCTCATAAAACACCCAGGGCAAGCAGGATAACCTGGACCGGAGCCACGTGTGCTGAGAGGCAAGGCCTGAAAACGGAGGATATTTCAAACCAGGTGTCTGGAAAAACAAGACAGAGGCTCTGAGCTAGCAGCAGGGGGCCTATCTTTCATCTGTTTTCCCAGTGCCTGTGGCGATGCCCTAGACACAGGAGCATTTTTTCAGGTATTTCCTGAATAAACTGTACAAAAGAGCAGGGCACAAGGGGCAGGAGCAGAAGCAACATCTTGAAGAACCTAAGGCACTAGATTAAAGCAACTACCAACTAATGTTCCAGAAATTTCTTTTAAAGTCAATATTCATTTCCTTCAGGTGCATTACCTTGACACATTTTTTCATTCTCTTTCCTACTCTCCTCATCTTTTGGCCAAGACTTCTGATCTCCAAAGACTTCAGCCAGATGTAATTCATTACAAAACTTGCCGAGTATGTTTTCATTCCTTTTTCATTCCAGATTTGTGGGCAGGTTGGACCGTGACAGACCCAGCACTAGGTGCTCAAAAATTGTGACCCACTTCAGGGATTCCTCTTGCTCATTCAGTGAGTGTTCCCACGGATGAGAGAAACCACAGGCCTTGAGGAGGAAAAGAGACAAACCTATCAACTGCTCTCTAAGTACCCTTTCTTCTGGGTCTGGTGCTACATCAGACCTGCTTTTACTGTTTGTCAATGTGTCACTTCCTGGGTCGTAGACTGAAGTGAGAAAAGAGAAGGAAGGAAGTGGAAGATTTGGGAGGTCTTTTCCCAGGAAACAGGTATATGGATGTGATTCGTAAATTCTTCTGATGGGAAAGAGATCGTTCCCGTTTCCATCCCACTTCAAGTGCCGAGGATTTAGGAAGACTGGCTGAAATTGAGCCAAGAAAATATAGAATAACTATGAGGTAAGAAGAAATTTTCCTTTGTTTTCTAATTGACTCACATACGAACACAGAATTTTCCCCCAAGTTCCCAAGATATTTCATATGCAACAGACACTCTTCAAAAAAAATTAATCCTGGACATCCCCTCAAAATTTTTCAAAGCCAGAATGCTAGTTGGAAGATTTTAGGTCCAGGAGCTATTAAAACATGGTGACCCAAAGACCCAAAGATCAGTTACATTTCAAATAAAATTATAAGTTGGTATTTAGTTATCAGACGTATTAATTTCAACAAAGAGTAGTGTCACATTTATTAGAATGTAAAAGCAATTTCAAACTTGGAGATATATGTTAAATAAATAATAAAGGGGGATGTTACAAAAAGTTTCATGAATTTTCTAACTAAAAGCTATGGCAATTCCAAAGTTATGCTTAATCCAATTGACATTTAATACAATAGCACAGAGGGACTGGACATCAGAAACGAATAGGACGCAGTCATTGCCTTAGAGAGCTCCAACTTACCCTCACCGTGCAAGGCAAGAAAATAAGCAAATTGGTATAGTACAAAGCAGGGTATGCTTATTGCTGGCAATCATCCCAGAATGATCTCCTAATCCAATCTGGAGAAAGTTGGGGGAAGCTTCTCGGAAGATTATGCATATGAAAATCCTGAAAGGTGAAGAGGAATTTTCCAGACATGGCAGAGGATAGCAACGGCAGAAACCATCATGGAGCTCAAGGCAGTTTGGTGAGGCTGGAATGAGCCATCTGTATTGTGTGGGTGGCAGGGAAGGAGACTGGGTAGAGGTAAAACTGGAAAGTAGGTGAAGGAAGACAGGGACATTGAAAGGCTTGAAGTGATTGGTAGGGTGAAAATATATCCTGTATCGCCCAGGTAAACCCAGTTTACACCTGTGGCCTCAAGGTAATTATTAACAGTGCCCCTTGCACTCTCAAAAGTGTCCCAAATTGATTTTTATGGTCTTCCTTGTGATTGGCCCTAGAGATCTAAATATAAATAATATCTGACTCCTGCCCTCAAAGAGCTCATGGAAATGGAAGAGGCAGATGCAGAAAAAACTAACTATAATACAAATCAAAAGATAATAGGCTGGGAGAATGAATACCATTCCCACAAATGACAACATTTGAGCAGAGCGTTGGAGAACGAGGAGAAATTGGACAGGAACGCAAGACCATTCTAGGCAAACAAGGTCCTGCCATGTTGCAGAAAGGTGAGTATCCAAGGTGGTCGGAAGGGAAAGGACGTCAGTGGCTTTGGTGGCAATCGAAGCTAAAAAGTTAGCCTTGAAGACAAATTGCCAAGGGCCTTTGAACACCACATCAAGAAACTTGGACTTGAAAATGTCAGCAATGAGGAGCTATCAAAGATTTTTACTAAGGGAACTAAGGGGTCCAAAGTGCTTTTTGAATCAAAAACGCCATCTTCTCTTGGAGGGTGAACTAGAACGAGGAGATAGGTCATGGCTGTACTTTGGGTGGAATGGAATTCGATGCCGCCAACTTCAAAGCCTGACAGCTATCTTCTGTGAAGCTTGATTACTATGACTTTGGGGGTCCAGAAATGAAGAAAAAGTAGCCTTCTCTATGAATGATGGTAGGCAAGAAACAGAAGAATATTTACAGTCCTAGGAAGATGTGTCAGCCAAACAGCACAAGGGACTGAGGAGATGTTACAAAAGATTTGAGGAGTTTACCACTCCAAAGGTTATGGCAATGTTTACACTCTATAAATTTTATAATAAATCATAAGACCAAATGAGCCCATGGAACAGTTTGTGACTGAGCCAGAACTACTAATGAAGGAACTTTTGCCTTCACTGGCAGGGATGAAATCATTTATAATAATGGCGTATGCTAGGCCACGTCAGTGAAAAATTTGGCAAATTGGGAATTTGGGTTTTATTTCAATAAAGTAGCCTGCTGGCTGTTTTCATAACCAAAATAGACTGGCCAGAAGCCACAGGAAAGAGAGAAAAGCTCATTTGTCTCCTTTGCTCTCTTATCTTTTATTTTTCCTTCTTTCTTTTATTTTGGAAGATGGTTAACAGTGAAATTTTTTAAACAAATGTAAATTCAACTCAATAAGCTATATTAAATCTAATGATCAGCAGATGGCAGATAAAGACATCAGATTACCCTCACATCCAGTTGTCAATGGAAAGGTTAAAAAAAATGTTCACCAGAGAAGCCATATTTGCCTAATAATAAGATGATTTCCTCAGCTTTCTGAAAAGGAGATTCTGTGCAGATAAGAAAGTTGTGGGCTACCTGAGTCCATTAACAAAAGCAGAGACTTTCCCATATTTGTACCACAAAGGATAACTTTTATTAGGTGTTTTCCCCATGAATGAATCCAATCTTTGAGAAATTTCTTCCACTCAGTTAGCAGTATTTAACTAACAGATAACTTATCTTCGTATTGTTTTATTAATCACACATAGCCTTTCCTGCCAATCATAGTTTCTGATCAATAAAAGAAAATCTGTCACCATACCAAATTGACGTGATTTTAGCCAAAACAAAGAAACTTGACATTTTATTTTTTAGCCTATAGGGATTTATCTCAGCTTACTGTAATGGTTTCTGTTACGTTTTTTTTTTTTTTGGAAATACTGAAAATAGCTCAAGGTGTCCATTACAATCTTCAAGGACATGAGGCACATAGAAACCTTTAACAGGGAACTTTCACACCAGAGAACAGACTTTCACAGGGTGATTAAGAGTAAGCAAACCTTGGGGCACCTGGGTGGCTCAGTCGGTTAAGCGACTGACTTTAGCTCGGGTCATGATCTCACGGTTGGTGAGTTCGAGTCCTGTGTCGGGCTCTGTACTGACAGCTCAGAGCCTGGAGCCTGCTTTGGATTCTGTGTCTCTCTCTCTCTCTGCCCCTCCCCAGCTTGTTCTCTCTCCCTCTCTCTCTCTCTCAAAAATAAATAAAAATTAAAAAAAAAAAAGACTAAGCAAACCTTGTATGCATTACACTCCCCTAACTTCTCTCCATTTATTCTTTTTTTTTTAATTTTTTTAATGTTTATTTATTTTTGAGAGAGAGAGAGAGAGACAGAGACAGAGTGCCAGGGAGGGGCAGAGAGAGAGAGGGAGACACAGAATCTGAAGCAGGCTCCAGGCTCTGAGCTGTCAGCACAGAGCTTGACGCGGGGGCTCAAACTCACAAACCATGAGATCATGACCTGAGCCGAAGTCGGACACTCAACTGACTGAGCCACCCAGGCACCCCTTCTCCCCATTTATTCTTACATTCACTCCAGTTGACAAGAATGTTTTGAGCACAGTTGGTCACGTATTAGGCTCTGAAGTAGACATCGAGGATACAAAGACAAAATTCCTTGCCCTCAAAAAGCTCACAGTCTAGTCTGAGAAATAGAGATGTAAACAAACCCAATACAACTTAACAAAAGCTAGACTGCACACACTAACTCAGCACTGTGGCTGCAAAGGCACTGTTTCTTAACACTGCCTTGGGGAGCCCTGGAAGTTTTCCAGAAAAATTCACAACTGAGCAGAGACCTTTCAGTGGAGAAGAAGCCAGCTAGTTGAACAAATGGGATAGGACTTTCCAGGAAGTGGGGACAGATCCTAGGAAGGCAAAAGCCATGAAAAAGAATGAATGGGATGTACAGAAACAGCTAGCAATTCAGCAGGAGAGGCAGTGTGGTGTAGTGGTTAAACCCACAGACCGAGACATCAGACCACCTAAGGAGGGACTCTGGGCTCCACCATGTAGAAGCTGATGACTTCACACAAGTGACTTAACCTCTCTAAGCCTCTGTTTTCCCATCTGTGAAGCAGGAACACCTACTTCTGAGAGTCATAAAGGAGATCAAAGGGCGCTATAAAACATCTAGCTCTACACTTGGTCCTTGGTAAATTGTGCTTCTGTGTACAATGCTGAAGATTAATGCTTATGCAGTTGCTCTTGAAAAGCATACTGGGGGCGCCTGGGTGGCTCAGTCGGTTAAACATCCGGCTTCAGCTCAGGTCATGATCTCGCGGTCCTTGAGTTCGAGCCCTGCGTCGGGCTCTGTGCTGACAGCTCAGAGCCTGGAGCCTGCTTCAGATTCTGTGTGTGTGTCTCTCTCTCTGACCCTCCCCTATTCATGCTCTGTCTCTCTCTGTCTCAAAAATAAATAAACGTTAAAAAAAATTAAAAAAGAAAAAAGAAAAGCATACTGGCTGCAAGAGAAAGAAGGTGGGCAAGACGGCAGGAGCCTGATTTCTCTGCTGTACTAAAAAGGGTAGTATTACCTTCCGTGGGTCCTTGAAGGATTTTAAGTGGAAAGTAAGAAGCGACATGATATGATTTAGAAAGATAACTTGAGGGGCGCCTGAGTGTCTCAGTCGGTTAAGCATCCAACTTCAGCTCAGGTCATGATCTCGCAGTTCATGCGTTTGAACCCCACATTGGGCTCTGTGCTGACAGCTCAGAGCCTGGAGCCTGCTTCAGATTCTGTGTCTGTCTGTCTGTCTGTCTCTCTCTCTCTCTCTCAACAATAAATAATAAAACATTAAAAATTTGAAAGAAAGAAAGAAAGAAAGAAAGAAAGAAGAAAGAAAGAAAGAAAGAAAGAAAGAAAGAAAGAAAGAAAGAAAGAAAGGAAGAAAGAAGGGACTGAAGATATACAGCCAACCAGGAGATTATTGTAATGACACACCCAGTGGCACTTAGCATCTATCACAAAGTGATAATGGTTATAACTGATTGCCAAGTTGAATCTGCTAAGGAAAGAAAAATGTTGGTTTCATTCATTCACACCAAGTCTACAATATTCTGTGAGAACTTCTCTTCCTGGAGTGTTTGTTTTTCTCCTTAGAGCCACAAAGCATCTTTTGAATTAGCCTAGCAACCAATGTGGGAACTCTGTTGGCAGCTCAACACTGGGGAATGTATAGAAAGTCCTTTCTAAAGAGTTCCACACCTGTAAAAAGCTTCTTTGCCTTAAATGTGATGACTTAACTAATGGGATAAATAAACCCTCTTTGAAATGCAGAAGCTCAGAAGGAGCCTCTAGGAAGTCGTATTTGATATGCACAAGCTTCTTGAAAAATCGTTTCCCTCTCCCAGTCCCCACTTGGGGATCTGTGGAAGATTCTTCAAGCCAGGCAAGAACACCAGCAGAGCAGCGTCTTCACAGCTTGGTCTCCACCCCCCAGCAGCTGGGCTTTAAGAAGAGTACATATTGTAAACTGCCTTTTGCCAGAAATCTCCGACTTCAGGCTAACACAAGGCCGCCAAGGGAGATGGGGAGCTTGAGAAGTGTAATCCAGGAAAAGGAGACCACCAAAGCGAAGGGGTCTTGAGGAGATGGTGCTGAAGGGATAACTGTCCACCAGGAATACAACTCAACCACCAGCTTTTCCGTTCCTCTAAAAAGGTACACCGTACAAAAAACTTGCTGGATAGACACTGAGAAAGGGAAAGCCACACGGCTTTTTTTTTTTTTAATTTAAAGTGTACTGAGTTAACATACAGTGCATTCGGGATATATTCAAAATACAGGAGAATTCAGTGATTCATCACTTACATAAGAAACCCAGTGCTCATCACAAGTGCCCTCCTCAATCCCCATCACCCATCTAGCCCATCTCCCACCCACCTCCCTCCGCCAACCCTCAATTTGTGCTCCATCGTGAAGAGTCTCTTGAGAAGAGAGGAAAACACACTACAAACAGCTTTAAATAAAAGTTCTTAGGCAAGGGGGTGGGGAAACGAGAGACTATTAGAGAGAAGGAAAGGACCCTTAGGGCTGAAAGCAAAGTGCCATATTTGAAGTTAGCATGTTTTATCCAAATGGTTTCTTCACAGCCTGTTAACAAACAGCTTTTTCCCATACTGAAGACCACCCAGATGTGATCGGTTGGTGTTGGACTCAACTTACCGGCATTTATAAAGGCAGCTGCTTGCAGCTCAGGGAGTTAGAAGCAACCCACAGGACAGCTCCAATCACACGCAAGTTCAAGGTACGTGGTGTTACAAGCATGCTGCTGGAGACGGTCGTGTATTTTTCACTCCAGTCTCCTCTAGAGTCCTTAGAAGTTCCTGAAAAGTCGTGGACGAAAAAACCCTACAGTATCAACATTTGGAAAATGGCAATTTTTGTTTCTTTTAAAAAAATTTTTTTTGGGGCGCCTGGGTGGCGCAGTCGGTTAAGCGTCCGACTTCAGCCAGGTCACGATCTCGCGGTCCGTGAGTTCGAGCCCCGCGTCAGGCTCTGGGCTGATGGCTAGGAGCCTGGAGCCTGTTTCCGATTCTGTGTCTCCCTCTCTCTCTGCCCCTCCCCCGTTCATGCTCTGTCTCTCTCTGTCCCAAAAATAAAAATAAAAAACGTTGAAAAAATAAATAAATAAAATTAAAAAAAAAATTTTTAACGTGTAGTTATTACTGAAAGACAGAGAGAGTCAGAGCGTGAGCAGGGGAGGGGCAGAGGGAGAGGGAGACACAGAACCTGAAGCAGGCTCCAGGCTCTGAACTGTCAGCACAGAACCTGATGCGGGGCTCGAACTCACAAACCATGAGATCATGACCTGAGCTGAAACCAAGAGTCAAACACCTAATTGACTGAGCCACTCAGGCACCCCTCTTTTTTTTTAATGTCTTTTTGTACTTTCCATGGAAGTTATTTTTTTTCACAATAGACAGTTAATTTTCCTATAATTTTACTCTTCACTCAGGTCTTTACATCAGTTGCTTTTGTCACAATCATACAAAATTTATAAGAAATCAGCTGTAAATGTATCACCCTGTTACAATAGAATCTCCCCCCTTGGTCTCCCAGCAATTTTCAGTAAAATTGACTCGACATGCAAAAGGAAAAAAGAAGTTATACCCCTACATAAATGTCAGACGTAGGCATAATCCATGGATGCAAGAACTGTCCTCAAAGAAAGTATGTGAAGAAATACAACTGAGGAACTGTCACTAAAAGGAAAAATAGTCATAATGATTCAAATAAATGTGAAAAAGAAGAAACAGATTATTCAAGTCCAAAAGCAAGCGCTCTGTAGAAAGTTTTGATTTTTGGCATGCAAAACAAGAAACAAAACAGAGAAATGTTCATGAATGGTTCGATCTGGAAGTCTAAATAGGAGGTTTATTAAAGACAGAAACAAACATATCAGTGGGTCATAGGTCAATGAAGAGAGATATGGTTTAAGGAGTAAAATTCAGATGTCTTGCATGACTGCTATTTCCAACATAAATATTGATAGTGGATTCTTTAAAGTATAAACCATAATGAAAAATCTAGTCCCCATGAAAAAATCCCATATGTGCTATATACACATTGTGTGTGTGTGTGTGTGTGTGTGTGTGTGTGTGTGTTGTGCAAAGTATAAGGAGCTAGCACAGTCCTTTTGCAGAGGAATTTTCAATCTAAAATGGGCAGGACAAGAGTAAAGAGGCCCATACTACAAAACTTATGGGAGAAATATTCTGAACAATATCATGGAAGAAGGTTATTAAAGAATTTCTTTGATCAATATATCAGAAGTTATTGTGCCATGTTGAATAAACAACCAAACCATATTCTCTGGTATTTTCTCACTATGTCATTCAATATTCCTTTTAGGGTAACTTACATGATAAATTCCTTTCAGAGATAAGAGTCACAACAAAGCAAAAGTATATCTTTCCTAATGAACTCGTAGTCCTTTCCATATTCGACCATGAAAGTCATGTAACACAACATATTTCTCCCTTGCCTTGGCTACCAGGAAGCCCTAAGAAAATTTCCCTCCCCCAGGGTTTACTGATACGATTATCCATTGTTCTTCCTCCTTTGATGTTTATCTTTCACTGTTTTATTCTTGCCTTAAAACTCCTCTGTCTTATTGTATCTTTTGAAAGCTGTTCTTTCATTCAAAGTGGGAAAGTAGAAAGTAGAAGGAGAATGAGTATTTCCCTTCCTTTCCATTCAGGATAATGCTGATTATTATCCTCTCCTCAACGTGGAGAAAAGAAGGATGAAAGGCCAAAGAATTTTGGAGCGGTTTTTCCGGATTTGGAGAAACAATAAAACACAACCCTTAGTTTGCAAAACTTAACTTTGGTCTAGAGTCATATTCTACCCCACTGCCTGCTGTTTGTCTTTTTAACATTGTTAACTCCTTTGTCATTCAGAAATTTTAACATAATCAAAGTTATCAATTTTTCCTGTATAATTTATGCTTTCTGTATGTTGCTCAAGTTTTCCCCTACCCTACGATCTTAACAATATCCTTTATATTTTCTTCTAGTTGTTCTAGCTATTAAAACTTGAATTATTTATCAGAAATTTCATTGGTAGACACAGAATCAGCACAGGGGGAAGAATGATCGAGGGAAAGAGTTGACAGACACCACATTAGAGCCACTGAGAAAACCTTCCCACACAGTAGAGGACACTTCTCAAGACACCAAAATTTGTGCTTTTTTGGTCCAGGGCACATAGACACGGCTAAATTCTTACTTTTTAGACTCCATTTCATCTAGATGTCATGCTGACCTTCAGGGAACGCCTCTTTCTTCAGACAACTCATTAGACTGCAGGTTGCATTCTAATCACTTCTGTTACTCTTTGGTTTTTCCAAAGTGGTTTCATTGTCCTATTGTCCTAAGAATGCCTCCCTGAGATTCAGAGCCTGGTCAACATTGACTAGATGTGGGTGATTCCTGTTCTCCTCAGCCAAATGTGTACAGACAATCTCTTGAGTTATTTCTCTAGATAACTAATCTCACACATTATGTGTAGTCCTTCCTAGTTTCACTCGCTTCCATTGTCTACTTACCCTTCAGCATTCCAGTGGGGCCTCACCCACTCTGTGTTCTGAAAATTAAAAGAACTTTGTAATAAACAGGGGTGTTTGGAAAGAACGGTGATCAAGTAGTCTGGCACTGACGAAGGGACACAATTGAGTTAGGAGAAATGCTTGGTTAACTTGTCCATATAATCCATACTACGCACTTTTCTTTTTCAGATTCTGTTTGCCTACCAAGCCATCTTCACCTGAGTTAGAACTATAACCTTTTTTCCAGGTGTTCCAGAGTCCTAGTTATAGACCTTGATTTCCACCTTCTAGAGCACCATATTTGCCCCCAGGACTCTTCAAACCAGTGCTTCTGCCTGTTGTAAATAGTTCTCGTCAAATAACCTGAGAGCAGAATATCAAGATGTTTTCGGTGAACTGATTCTACGCCTTTGTCTAAACAGAGGTCCCTGATCTTTTGTCTGCCTCTGAGGACACTCTTGGCCACCAGCATGACTTACCTGTATGCCCTGGCTCAAGTTCTGATGGCGATTGGGCTTGCCAGAGATTCCAGAGAGGGAAGAATCCTGGCGGTCTCCGGAGGGCAACGCGTGTGTGAGGAAAGTCTTCAGCCACGTGAAGTTTTTTCTGGTGCCATTTCCCTTCAGGTTTGTCAGCAAGGCATACGCAACAGGGCAAGAATTTCACAAGATAGTTCATAACATCTGTGCCCCTCCTTCTGGCTCATGAGTCCCCCTATCTCTGTGGGCAAGTCATTTCACCTCCCTTAGTCTGAATTTTTATAAACTCTAAATGAAATGGGTTGGACTCGATGGTTTTTATGGGTCCTCTCATCTGCAACTTTCTATGATTCCACGATCCTTTTGAGCTTACTTCAAAAGCTCCATTATCAGGGCACCTGGGTGGCGCAGGTGGTTAAGCATCCAACTCTTGATTGAGGCTCAGGTCATGATCTCACAGTTCCTGAGTTTGAACTTCGCATCGGGCTCTCTGTTGTCAGCACAGAGTCCGCTTCAGATCCTCTGTCCTCTGCTCTCGGCGCCACCCCCCCCCCCCCCCCCCCGCTCATGATCTCTCCCTCAAAAACAAATAAACGCTTTTTTAAGAAGCTCCATTAGTGGCATTCAAGGTGCAGCAAGAATCAGGCACATTTCTGCATGTGGCTTGTGAAATCTATCCTATTATTTGTGCACTTTGTGCACAAACTACTAAACTAGTAAAGAGTTGTTTGGGTTTTTTTTTTTTGAGATATAATTGACATATAACATGACATTAGTTTCAGGTGTACAACATAATGATTTGATATACGTACACATTGCCAAATGATCATCATAGCAAGTCTTGTTAACATCCATAACCACACAGTTACACATTTTTTTTTGTGATGAGAACTTTTAAGAGTTATTTGTTTAGCAACTTTCAAATCTACTATACAGTATTATTAACCACAGTCACCATGCTATACATGACCGCAGGACGTATTTATTTTGTTACTAGAAGTTTGTACCTTTTGACCACCTTCACCTATTTCACCCACCCTCCAGCCCCCCATCCCCTGCTTCCGGTAACCACCAATTTGTTCTCTGTATCTACAAGTTTGGGGCTTTTGCTTTGAGTTTTGTTTTGTTTAGATTCCACATGTAAGTGGGATCGTACAGTATTTTTCTTTCTCTGACCAACGTGTTTCACTTAGCATAATGCCCTCAAGGTCCATCCATGTTGTCGCAAATGGCAAGGTTTCCTTCTTTTTTATGACCCAATACCCTTCCAATGCATGTGTATCTATCTATCTATCTATCTATCTATATATATATACCACATCTTCTTTACCCATTCATCCACCGATGGACACTTGGGTGAATATTTTTGATACTGTTGGTAACTTGATGCATTTATTATTTTTTTGAATGTGTATTTATTTTTTAGAGAAAGAAAGGCAGAGTGTGAGCGGGGGAGGGGTGCAGAGAGAGGGAGACACAGAATCTGAAGCAGGCTCCGGGCGCTCAGCTGTCAGCACAGAGCCCGACATGGGGCTGGAACTCAGGAACCGTGAGATCAAGACCTGCGCCAAAATCGGACACTTAACTGACTGAGCCACCCAGGCGCCCCAAATAACTTGATGCATTTAAAGAAAATCGAAGACTTTCTGCCTCCAGCTGCCTAGGCTCTTTCAGTTTTAGAAGCAGAGCTACATCAACTTGAATCACTAACCGTTATGATTCAGTTGGATGCTCTTCTTGGAAAAGAAGGGATCCACCGTGACAGTCAGAAAACAACAGATCGGGACGCAGACCCAAACCTCAGTGAACCTTCGTAGCCCCGAAGCATAATTAGTAACTGCAAGGGACCCCCCCTTACGAGTTTTGCAAAGCTGAACACTTTGCTGTTGACCAAAGTACTATACATCCAAACATAGTTTCTGCCTTCTGTTGAATTTTACATCTATGTTTGAACAAATAAGACAGTTTCTGATCTATTAGTGAAACCACTTTTATCTCCTGAGAACAGTTTCACTCATCAAAATCTCTCCTCACCTGAACTAACGTACCTCTATCAGCCAAGCAGAGTGACAAGGGAATAGGTCTGGGTGTCACACGAAGCGTGTTCTGAATTCCCGCTGTGCCAGGGATTAGGACACGACGAGAACTCAGTCATGGCCCCCAGGCTGGCAGAAATTGTGGGGGTGGTAGCCTGAGGAAGCGGGTGGCATGTAGGAAAACCATCCTCTGTTAGAGCTGGCTGGCTGAGTTCGCCTTGTGGGTTCCAGGTTTGCAGCTTTCACCTGATTGCCTCAGATCTCAAATAGAAGAGCTCGTCCAGCCTCGTGCACTCTGGACTTCTTTGCTGATGTCCTCCTTGGCTTCTTCTCTCCTTTTCAAGGAGGCTCCCTGTTAAACAAGACGACGGAGGGCCCTCCCTGTTGGTGTTGTGATGCCCTGGGACTTATATCTAAATTAATGTTTCATAGAAAGCATCACGTGTCCCGCCACTGCACCAGACAACATGAACATGCAGCACATAGGTTCATCTTCTGCGGGATCCGCTTTCGTCAAATCCTCTTAAATGGAGAAAGAAACAGGATGAGAAGCCCGTACCTCCAAGCAGAGAGCTGATCCTTGCTCAGAACTCTCTTCCCCCTGATGACACCTTATGAAAGAGCCACAAAGCCAACAAAAATTACAGGAAAAATGGTCTACAGAAGAGCTTACCTGCGGGGGGAAGATTTGGAATCTTGAGAAGGTGGCGAAACGTTTTTGAAATGCAAATGGTAATTTTATAAAGATCCTTCTGAATTATTCAGCATAGATTAGCAAATTTTTTTTTTTTAAAGGAGGTTTTAAATTAAATCTCAATTGCTTAACTGTTAGGGGGAAAATAATTAGAAATTTTAGCTTCATGATCACCCCGTTTGCATCATGTACTGGTTTTGCACTGGGGATACAATGTTGTAGCACTGGGATACGATAGTCATATGGTCCCTGCCTTCACGGGGGCGGTAATCAAAGAGTCACAAAACAAATGTGTAACTCCACATTGTGAAAATCACAAGGCATCATACATAATAGGGACAAAAATGGAGGGTCTAAACTGTCTAGAGCAAAATACAGTAAAGTCTCATAGAATGGCAAGGTATGATAAGAGATCAGTAAGTAGGATTCTGACGACTCAGAATTCGGTTTCAACAGACTCATTATAATTGTAGCTCAGAGATAACAGGAAGGGAGGAAGGCTAAACGATCAGTCATGGCATCTATGTCTTTCCTTTGGTGATGACACCAGAGACCGAGACCTGGTCTTCAACATGGCTGGTCCATCCATCCAGAGCTGTACTGGCTCCCACACTCATCAGACCATCAGAGACTACGAAGGGCAATTTATTAATTTACAACAGGAGGACACCCTTCTCGTGCCTGGAATTCTTATGTCTACGAATTCTCAAAGTAGCCACCAGGCCTAAGAAGCGGGGCCTTTCCTGCTAAAGGTGCTGATTTTCTCTCACACATGTTTATGCTCCCTCCATTTCACTCCCAGAAGATAATCTTCTCTCAACGTTCTAGGGGGTGCTTCTCTGGCACCCCTACACACTGATTCCAGAATTGACACTGCACATCAAATTAGCTTAGAAGTCCCTTGCTCACTACAAATGAGTGGTATAAAAGAGACTGCTTAAAATATTTAAAGAACTGAAGCACCTGCAAGCACTCTGAAAATACCGTTTAAAACAGAAATAATTGACACAGTAATAAAAATCATTACTACACAGGCATTTACTTTTTTTAATTTTTTTTTTAGTGTTTATTTTCATTTTTGAGAGAGACAGCAGAGTGGGAGAGGGGCAGAGAGGGAGAGAGACCCAGAATATGAAGCAGGCTCCAGGCTCTGAGCTGAGAGCACAGAGCCCAACACGGGGCTCGAACCAATGAGACATGAGATCACGACCTGAGCCAGTCAGACGCTCAACCGACTGAGCCACCCAGGTGCCCCATACACAGGCATTCAAATGAATGGAAGAAGGAACTAGTGACTCAACAAATAAAAGAAGATTGAACTCACAGACAACTTTGGAGTCATGTATTTATTTGATATAGGAAAGAAATCTATATATATATTTTTTAATTCCAGTGTAGTTAATGTACAGTATTATATTAGCTTTGGGTGTACAATACAGTGATTCAATCATTCCATACATTATTCAGTGTCCATTGTGATAAGTACACTCTTAATCCCCTTCGCCTAATTCATCCACCCCCCCACTCACCTCCAGTAACCATGTTTATTTTCTACAGTTAAGAGTCTGTTTTCTGGTTTGTCTCTCTCTCTTTTTTTATCCCCCCCTTTGCTCATTTGTTTTGTTTCTTAAATTCCACATGAGTGAAATCATATGGTATTTGTCTTTCTCTGATGGGCTAAGCAAAATAGCTTAACATCGTACTCTCTAGATCCATCCATGTTGTTGCAAATGGCAAGATTTCATTCTTTTTCGTGGCCGAATGCTATTCATCTTTATCCTTCATCTTCTTTACTCATCTATCGATGGACACTTGGGCTGCCTCCAGAATTTGGCTATTGTAAATAATGTTGCAATAAACATAGGGGTGTATATATCTCTTCAAATTAGTGTTTTTGTACTCTTTGAGTAAATACCCATTAGTGTGATTACAGAATCAGAGGGTAATTCTATTTTTAATTTTTTTGAGAAACCTCCATCTCATCTTCCACAGCATCTGCCCCAGTTTGCCTTCCAACCAACAGTGCACCGGGGTTCCTTTTTCTCCACATCCTCACCAACAGTCATTGTTTCTTAAAGAAATCTATAGTTTTAAAAGAAAATGGTTAACATTCAGGCTTCCCACTAGTTTCAACTCTCCATTCCTTCCCCTACCTCAGCCACTGATCCAAATTTTTTATTATAATCAATAACTACATGATCCAAAGTATTTTTGGTATTAAAGCTGGATACTCCCCAAGCCAGTTTTTGGTTTTTGGTTTTTGGTTTTTAATGTTTATTTACTTTTGACAGACAGAGTGTGAGCAGGGGAGGAGCAGAGAGAGAGGGAGACACAGAATCCGAAGCAGGCTCCAGGCTCCGAGCTGTCAGCACAGAGCCCCATGCAGGGCTCGAACTCACGAACCATGAGATCATGACCTGAGCAGAAGTCGGACACTTAACCGACTGAGCCACCCGGGGGCCCCACCACCACCACCACCGCCACCAAACCAGTTTTTATTCATCTAGAGGTCAAGAACCCTTCACACCACTTAAAGTATTTGGGGGAGGGGAGAAGGGGGATTCTCTCTTTCTCTTCAAAAACTCTTTAATCTTATGTTTTCATTTTATTGGTAATTTTTAAAAAAATTATTACAATCACATTGTGCATCATCAAAATGACCATCTTTCAAATTTGGATTCGGGAACACAACCGTGGTGGTGTCAGGCCATATTACTTAAAACCTTGGAAAGAAAAGAGCAGAAGTGATTTTAAGACGTAAGTGACATGTTCACACGACGTGAAAACTAAATGAAGTCATGGGCCACTCTATGCAAGTTTTTGCCATGGTTCCAATAGAGAATTTCATTGCACGGCATGTTCGAGCACCAGCGGTCAAACTTGGTAGACAAAAATATATATGTGCTGTAATTCTTGTTGCTAGACTTGTACTGAAGGGATTATTTAATTTTGACAAAATCTGCCATTAAATGCTGTTAATTTTACTTTTTATTAACTCTCTAGTGTTATTTTTTGGTTAGCATATGCATGTATTCCAGTATTACAGTTGTATAGAAGCTACAAACACGAGTATGTGACGTATTGTTTTTCTATTCTTACATACTTAAGAAATATAATTAAAATAACTTAAGTAAGCATTTAAGGTTTTACAGATGTTTTTCTCTTGAAAGGGGTCCATATATTACTTGTGAGAAATACTGTTTTAAACTAGTATTTTTTTCAATATTTCTGTCCCTTTTTCTATTATTTCATGAGGCACTTAGGCATTTTTTAAAAACTATTTACTTGTGGGGGGCGGGGGGGGGGGGCAGAGAGAGAGACAGGGAGAGAGAAAGAATCCCAAGCAAGGATTCCATGCGGGGCTCAAACCCACAAAAGGAACCTTGGGATCATGACCTGAGTTGAAACTAAGACTTGACACTCAAACTACTAAACCATCCGGGTGCCCCATGAGCCACTTAGGCATTTTTTAGTTATTTAAAAATGTTTTGTACGATACCTAAAAAGAAGAGAGTTCACCGAAAATATTATGTCTTAGATAAATATATTACTGAAGTGTATTTTGTGGAATTTATTTTAAGCCTACCTTTAACAATATTTATTACACAAAATTATAAAAGCAAAATATTTTCTTCTTACATTGTGGACTTCCATTCATAATTTGTTTGGAATCAATTATTAAGGAAAAGCATCACTTGTTGACAAACTGAAAATCGATGATAACTTCTCTTTGGATTTTGTACTAAATGTTTATTTAAATAGAAATTGAAATACAACTACAAACAGCAACATCAGAAATTAACACAACATACTTTCATTTCTGGATGTGTTTCGTTCTTATATTTTGTGCTTAAATAGCAACTGGGGTTTGTGAAAAGAATTTGTGTGTTTTCTTTGCAACTAATGAGGTAAAAGGAAGAGCCGTCCAGGCCCTTATTTGTAAACACACCTCCACGACTGGTATATGTGGCAGTTGAAACTTTATTTGTAATAAATTGAAGGTCAATTGTTTCCTCTTTCTGGCTCTGACTTCTGAGTTCTAGAACATACTGGCACTACATCAGAATTTTCATTAGATGACGGTAACCTCTGCATGGGGTAGGCATCATCATAAGTCATTGGCAGAATAATTATCACAACTGCATTTCTCATTGATTTATTTTATTCGGGGCCATTTCTCTTCTATCTGCACAACTCTCAAGGTCTGCAGAACACAATTTGAAAACCACTGAATGGGAACTAAAGCAACTCAACGTTGTACAATGGTAAAAGTTACCCCTCTGCCAGAGGGAATTTGGTGAGAGAGTAACCCAGTTAAGTACCCGCGGATCAGACATGGGATGTCTATGCCCAGCTCAGTAGACTCCCTCAGCACACGCTCAGAGACTTTCAAACTGCTATTTTGAACAGCAAAAATACTTTTAAATGATTTTATTTCCTAGGTTTTAAAAACTAGAAATTGATACAGATACCGTGCCTTTTACAACGCCCCCGCCTATCATACAGAGGGCCTGTTGGGAAATGCTGATCTAAGCCATTCAACACATCTCTTATCCTATTTCACTGAAGTCTTCATAAAGACTTAGTTCCCTCTGATAATCTGCTGTGGTGTTTTAAAATCCTGATGTTTCAGGAAGTCCTTTACGGGCAAGTCACTTAACCTCTCAGGACCTCAGATTTCTCATTTGGAAAATGAAGGGGGTTGGATAAGATTCTTTTTAAAGTCCCACCTAGAATTAGAATGCTCTGGTTTTTGTGCGAGCCAAAACTTTCGTTTTCATAACTGTTTAATGTCAGAACGATGTTTTAAAACAAATTCAAACAAGAAATCCTTAACACATAAAGCACGTAAAAGTAAAGCCGAGAACTCTCCAGGTCTGCAGAACACAATTGGAAAACCACTGATCTAAAGCTCTCTTTTAAAAATGCTTTCCTTTTTTCTTTGTCTCAGTGGAAAAGCAAAACATCTGGAAAGGATCCTCCATATTAGTTTCCCTATGTGTATACCAGAACATATGTATTAAGTCACCTGTCAGCTTTTCTTCTCCAGATTAAATAGCTATTATAAGTCCCATTTCCCATCCCTTTAAAATATATTTCCCCTCTTTTTTTTAATGAACCTTCTTTAGTTTCTGTAATTCTTTATTAAAATGTAAAGCTACAAACCAACCACAATCTCTGAAAAGAGCCAAGTGTAGCAAAAGGATTACTTCCGGCTCTATCATGAGATATTCTCACTCCTAATACACTCCAAGTTGTTTCCTTTTTAATAACATTCCACTGCTGCCTCCCATTCAACCGACAGCTCCATTTGACCCACACTTTTTTTGTGTCCTTCCTTCCTTCCTTTCTTCCCTTCTTTCTTTCTTTCTTTTCCTTTCTTTCCTTTCCTTTTCTTATATCTAGTCAACTAAGTTTGTTATATCTAGTCAACTAATTTCCCCTCTAACACCCATGTTATTGTCCTCACAGGCCCTTTGAAGTGTTTCTTATTGAACATAATTCCGTTTTTAACGGAACATTTCTGTAATTAGTTAAGGTCACTGAAGTTATCTTCTGCCTTCCAACATACTTCATCCAGCCTCCTAACCAATGTGAATGTTGTGTAGTTTGTTGTTGAACCTGTAGGCTAATAAAATGTCAGTTACCTCTATACATGAGGTGTCTTATGGGGTGAACTATGTCCCATAAAATTCATAGCTTGCAGCCTTATCTCCCAGGATCTCAGAATATAACTATATTGGGATATAAGGTCTTCAAGGAACTGACTGAACTAAAATGAGGCCATTTGGGTAGGTCCTAATCAAATCTGACAGGCAGCTGGGGCTTTGGCAATAGAGGAAAGGACGCTTGAAGACACAGCAAGAAGGTGAACACCCGCAAGCTAAAGAGAGAGGCCCCAAATGAAACCAAAGCTGCTGACACCTTGATCGTGGACTTCCAGCCTCCAGAACTCTGAGAAAATAAATGTCCATGCAGTGGTGGTCTTTTGTTGCAGTATCCCAAGCCGACTAATACAAGCTACTCTATGTATGACATTGTGCAGTTCCTGGGGGCTCACCAGGGAATGTCTGCCATCCCAGAGGGCTACAGGAGAGCCCAAATACCCATAACTCAAGCCAGAAGAAGTCATAAAGAAAGATCTAGAGCAAAATGTCCTGGGAGCAACAAGGGAGCCAGATTTCTTTCCACCTGAGGGATTGAGGCTTGAAACAGAAGATGTCACCTGAGCAGGACCTTCAAAGATGGGGCAAAGTTCCAATTGTGGGTGGCAATCCAGGGGACAGGACTCT
This sequence comes from Acinonyx jubatus, assembly GCF_027475565.1. Lineage (NCBI taxonomy): Eukaryota > Metazoa > Chordata > Mammalia > Carnivora > Felidae > Acinonyx > Acinonyx jubatus. The sequence goes on from NC_069385.1 coordinate 26,146,766, forward strand.
ATGAGTGTGAACTACACTCCTGCTCTACCTGAGGACAAGGTTGGTGGTTTGCAAACCTGTCTAAACCTCAGAACTAACTGGAAGCTTTTTAAAAAACACAAAGATCATCAGGCCCCCTCCTCATCTGCTGAATCAGGAGTTCTAGAGATGATGTCCTGGAATCTTTATTTTAACCAACTCTTAGGTGAGTCGTATCAGTTTCATCAACTTTAAAGATCCCTTTTTAATAAAAACATCTCACTGCCTGCTCCCTCTCCCCCTGGGAATCACTATATTTTTATTGAATGAGAAAATACATAAAGACGCAAAACACTATCATGAGTGTAGTGGTGATTTCAAGTGAATTTGTATTTTATTACACAGAACCAAATCCACAAGGTTAAAACTGATATGAATGTATCATTTTTACATAAGCACATAAATTGAGGGCATTATTTATTCAACTTGCAGAAATGCATAGACAGATTCCGCCTCTTTATTAACCATAAGTTAATAACCCTCTGAGAAGGTGGCCTTTTTTTTTTTTTTAAGTTTTTGGGTGGGTTTTGTTTTTTGTTTTTTAAGTTTTTGGGGTGGGTTTTTTTTTTTTTTTGCTTTTTGTTTTTTGATCTTTTTTTTTTTTTTTTTTTTTTTAACTCTCTGAGACTCGAAATCCTCCTTTCTGAAATGATGAAAGTAATCCTTGCTCGTCAGGGTAAAGATTAAGTGAGATCATTTATACAAAGTACAAAACCTAGTATTAGACCCCACCCTAGCCCCTGGCCCCTAGCCTCACCCCCACCCCACCAACACATGTATAAACTCTTCCATACATTTTTTTTTGAAGCTGGGTACTTTAGTCATCCCTTCCTCAACTCAAGAGTTTCCTGAAGCTCAAAGCATACCTCAGAAAAGCTCTGTTTCAATCAAAACATCACACCGATATGGACCTCCCTCCATAACTCAACAGTCAATGACCCCCAGATGAGCTATCTTCCCAAACAGATCACAATTTTGTTCAAGTGCATGATAGGCCACATGCAGACAGCGGTGCCCTGCTGTCCTTTCCACTAGATTCTTCTACATCCAGTCTTGAAAGTAACTTTCTCCAGAAAATCTTGCCTGACCTCCCCCTTCATAAATCCTTCAAATAAAAAATTTTTTAATGTTTATTTATTTTTGAAGGGGAGAGAGAGAGAGAGACAGAGCATGAGCAGGGGAGGGGCAGAGAGAGAGGAAGACACAGAATCCGAAGCAGACTCCAGACTCCGAGCTGTCAGCACAGAGCCCGTCATGGGGCTCAAACTCACAAACCACGAGATCATGACTTGAGCCGAAGTCGGACGCTCAACCCTCCAAGTGCCTCTCTCATAAATCCTTCATTCAGTTTCCCTCAGTACCTCTGCTATATTTCATTCATTCATTCATTCATTCATTCATCTGGTCAGTAAAAGACTTACCTGTCAGGACTTGTTTTAGACACTAAATGAACAAACAGGCAAGGTCTCCACTCCCTGGAGCTGCCAATGTAGGGAGGAGAAGACAGTAAAAATTCAATATGCAACATATCAGGTGGGGATAAACGCCAAGAGGCAAAACCAACAGTGTAAGAAAGCAAACAGGGCTATCGTTGTTTGGGTAGGATAGTCAGGAAGACCTCATCGAGGTAGTGTCTGAGCAGAAACATGAAGAAATGAGTGTGCAGGCCGGCAGGGTACCTGGGAAGAGAGCCCCAGGCAGCGTCTTTTTTTCCACAAGGGAAGGGGTCTGGTGTTATTCAGTTTCTCCACCACTGTTATAGGATGAATTGTGTCTCTCCAAAAAAGATGTGCTGGAATCCTAACCCTCAGTATTTCAAAATGTGACCTTATTTGGAGATGGGGTCTTTACAGAGATATTCAGGTTAAAGTGAGGTCATTAGCATAGGCTCTAATCCAATATGACGGGTGTCCTTGTAAAAAGGGAAAATTTTAAACATACGCACACAGGACCACACCATGTGGAGATGAAGGCAGACATGGGATGGGGCAGGTACGAGCAAAGGGACACCGAAGATGGCCCACAAATGACCAAATCTAAGAGAGACACATGGAACAGATTCTCTGCCACCGCCCTCAGAACCAGCCTTGCCCACCCCTTGATCTTGAACGTCTAGCCTCCAGGACTGTGACAACAAATTCCTATTCTTTCAGCCTGAGTGGCATAAAGAGAGTAGTACTTTGTCACGGCAGTGCTAGGAAGCTAATATAACTGCCTATCGCTGCGAAGGTCACACACAGACCATGTCCTTACCCGGGTTCAAAGGATAAACCCTTGGTTCCATGGGCTTCTGCATACCCCTGATGACTGAGGACTATAACTGCCCCTAACTGGACTCCCTGTTTCCAGCCTTACTTCCTGAATCCCTTCTCGACAGTACTGTCCTGATCTCTCTGAAACAAAAACGTGATCGCCTCACTGATTCACAAGTCTTTGCCTGTATCCCCTTGTCTTCAGGATATAATCCCAATTTTCTCAGTTTGGGAACCAACGACCACGGGATCCAGCGCCAGTTTACCTCTCCAACCTTGCCGCTCTCGTCTCTGCCCCCTCCTGGGGTGGCCTAACCTCTACTCATCCTCGGCCTCAATTTAGTCACCACCTACACTGGGAAGCCTTCCCAAGGCCCCTGAGACCAGGTTAGGGGTCCCTCCTAGGTACTTCCAGAAGTCCTGGCGTTGGCTGAATGCTGCTGCTGCATTTATTACAGTGTGCCCCAAACCTGTCTGCCAGACTCTCCTTTTCGAAAATGAGTTCCCATACCTGTTGTTCCTCTAGGCGCTAAGAAAGTGCCTGGCGTGTAGGGAACATTCACTGGGCGGATGAATAAATGAGCAAAGCACGCCACGTTTTGACCAGCTGGTCCCAGAACTAAATTTTTTTTCCCCTTTAAGGGATGGGGGGTGGGGAGGTGACCTTTCAGGAGATTTCCCAACAGTATGTGGAACCACTGGCACTGGATGGAGCTGTACCTTTTCTTAATGGCTGCAAGAGGAATTTAGATTAGGCATTCAAGAGCTGGCCGTCGTCGTGTCGCAAGACCCTGCAGTATGAGGAAAGGAAGTCAACAATCTATCTGACAATTTTTGAGTCCGGGCTTGACCAGAATTTTGGAGCCTTTTTTTTTTTTTTTTAATAGCAGGTGGCACGTTCAGGTTTCTCCCCAGCCTCGGATTCAATAAGTGCAAGTCGATGACCTACAGGTAAAAGTGGTGGGTAGACAGAATAGGAGATTTTTGCAAACAATGCAACGTGTTCCATGCGCAAGTCTCCAAAAAGTAAATATTTTTGAGGTTTAAATATCATTGCACACACAGCTATAAATGCTGAAGAGCCTGAAAAAGGAAAGAGAAAAAGACGGTAACAATGTTTAAGTACATATATTAAAAATATTGTATTTGTATAGTAGGTCTATAAATTTATATATCTAACTAGAGGAAGACAGAGGGATAATAGATTCACATAATCAGGATTCGCTCGCAATCCTCAGGGTTTCTGCAAACTCCTGAAAGGGGAAATGTATCAGAATTTCCAGTCCTCCAAAAAATAGGCCCTAAAAAAGTCTTGTGTGCAAGGGAGAAAAGGAGGGGTGGAAGGCGGGGGACTAGCCCTTCGCAGCAGGAAGTCTTCAATGGCTATCGAGTTATGAAGGAACAACTCTGAACAGAAGTCCTTATTCGGAGCGCTAAACTCGCTTTTACCACATAAAGCGCAATATAAAAAGCTCAGAGCAACCTCATCATGGTGTTGGGGAAACAACTCGGCTTCTCCAAGTGAGAAAGCAAGAGGGCTCCGACCGGGTAGTAGCCCAGACCGGTGTTAGGGTTTTTATTTGCAAGTCAATGAGCCAAATGGACGACCAGGCTACTTGTGCTGCGTTCTGGGAAGCAAGGTTATTATTATCGCCTATTGCCCCACTGAACAATTTCACTGAAAAGGAAGAGTCCCAGCAGTGTGTGCGCGCGCACGGTGCCATACGGGACGTGCAGCTACGTGCCCACCTCCAGAACGACTTTATTTACAAAGCGATTACCATGTTATCTATTTGTTTTCCTTTTCCAGCAACAGCAGTTTTACTCAGCCCTCGAATTTCTTAATTACAAACCCGTTCGCTTCTAAATCAACCCCAAATCGTCAGGCAGAGCCCGGAGGGAGGCTGTGCAAGTTTGCACACACCCCCACCTCCCGGATCAAGGGCAACAGCAGAAGCAAGAAACTGTGTATGTGCAAAAAGGTGGATCTGGGGACGAGGATCGCTGAGTTTGTTTACAGAGCAGAGACGCCTCAGCTCGGATGCCAAAGCTACCAAGAGCTGCAAACGCAAACTTAGCAGAAGCACACGTACCCCGGGAGCGGCGAGCGGGCCCGAAAGCGCGGACCGGATTCCAGGGCGAGGGAGCGGAGGCGGCCGGGCCCGCGGGCGCGCTCTGTCCACCTGCAGCCGCTGCCGCTCCCCGCCCCCAGCTCCTGTCCTTGAAAGGAGTCGGCGGGGGTGGGGGGTGGGGGGGGAATGCATCTACACTCAGAATAGCTAGATCAGGTTCACCCAGTGCTCCTATAAAAACACAAAGGCACAGCCCGGGAAAGTGTGCTCGGGGAAGGGGCATTATTTGTCCGGGTATTTAAAACCGCACTCGGGGAAACACAGCCATTCTTCGCAGCCCGGGGGGGGGGGGGGGGGGGGCGTGGGTGGAGGGTTTGCAAAGCCGGGGTGGCAGAAGGGCACTATGCAGGAAGAGCACTATGCAGGGCACCCCCTTTTCCCCGCAGAAGGCAGCCCAGATCGCTAGGTGAGCCGACTGGGAGTGCGGGGGGTGGGGGATCCGGCCAGCGGGGAGCAGTGCGTTTTCCTCGCTCTTCTCGGGGCAGGCGCTAATTTGGAGCTAGAAGTGCAGGGGGCGTTTTCTTCCCGCTCCGGGGCGACCGGGCTGGCCCGGTGTTTGTGGGCTGAGAGGAAACCAGAGTCCGGCGGCACTGAGGCGGCGCCTGGGCCCGCAGCCTCTGCGCACGTGCCTCTGGCCGCTGGGACGCGGCTCCGCTACCCGGTCCGGCGTGCCCGAGGCTCCGGAGTCCGCGTTTTGCCACCGCCCTCCCGGGAGGCTCTCGCTCCGCCCTTCCTGAAATCCCTTATATTAACTGTGGCCAAAGCCCTAAGAAACACAGCTCATTGTTGGCAGCTGCCGGGCGGTCTTACAGAGCTGCGAGGGCAGCGGAGGGGAAATAAAAGGGAACGGCTCCGATTCTGCCCCAGCGGCTGCTGCAAGACCTCTGTGCCGACATCGCGACAGCGAGCGCCCTGCACACCGGGAAGGCCCCCTCTATGTGCTGCTGAGCCGGTCCCGGACCCGACGATCCCGCCCTCGGTCTTCGGAGCAGAAATCGCAAAGACGGAAGGTAAGCGCGGCGGGCGAAGGCGGCTGGGGCGCCTGCCAGCCCAGTCCTCCGAGGGCTGGGTTTGCCCGGAGGAAGAGCGTGAGGCGGAGCTGGGGAATAACAACAGGATGTGCAACAACAGGATGAGGAGGGCTGATTTAATGCCTGAAGTTCGCGGCACGGCTACGGGGCACTTCCTTTATTAGGCGACTTCGGGGAGCAGAGGGGGGTGTGGGCACGGGTCCGCCCGCCCGATCGCAGGGGAAGAGGCTGTTTGTTCGCGCCCAGCTCTGTTGTGGGTGGCAGGTCCGCCGTGGCGGCCAGCCCCGGGTGCACGGGCTACTAGTAGGATCCCGGGGATAGTTAGTGGTTCGCAGCCGACGTGCGTCCGGGGAGCCTAGGGGACAGAGGAAAGAAAAAGTGGGGTGCGCCTTGGTGGGCGGCACGTGTGGCGCGAGTCTTACCGTCTGCCCTTTTCACTTTCAGGACTGGAAATGGCAGACCATATGATGGCCATGAACCACGGGCGCTTCCCCGACGGCACCAACGGGCTGCACCACCACCCTGCCCATCGCATGGGCATGGGGCAGTTCCCGAGCCCCCATCACCACCAGCAGCAGCAGCCCCAACACGCCTTCAACGCCCTGATGGGCGAGCACATACACTACGGCGCGGGCAACATGAATGCCACGAGCGGCATCAGGCACGCGATGGGGCCGGGAACTGTGAACGGAGGGCACCCCCCGAGCGCGCTGGCCCCCGCGGCCCGGTTTAACAACTCCCAGTTCATGGGCCCCCCGGTGGCCAGCCAGGGAGGCTCCCTGCCGGCCAGCATGCAGCTGCAGAAGCTCAACAACCAGTATTTCAACCATCACCCCTACCCCCACAACCACTACATGCCGGATTTGCACCCTGCTGCAGGCCACCAGATGAACGGGACAAACCAGCACTTCCGAGATTGCAACCCCAAGCACAGCGGCGGCAGCAGCACCCCCGGCGGCTCAGGCGGCAGCAGCACCCCCGGCGGCTCCGGCGGCACCTCGGGTGGTGGCGCGGGCAGCGGCAATAGCGGCGGCGGCAGCGGCGGCGGCAGCGGCAGCAACATGCCCGCCTCCGTGGCCCACGTCCCTGCTGCAATGCTGCCGCCCAATGTCATAGACACTGATTTCATCGACGAGGAAGTGCTTATGTCCTTAGTGATAGAAATGGGTTTGGACCGCATCAAGGAGCTGCCCGAACTCTGGCTGGGGCAAAACGAGTTTGATTTTATGACGGACTTCGTGTGCAAACAGCAGCCCAGCAGAGTAAGCTGTTGACTTGATCGAAACCCCGGCGAAAAGAAATCAAACCCCCAACTTCGGTGTGAATTAAAGAAAAAACAAAAAAACAAAAAAACAAAACAAAACAAAAAAAAACATTCCCTTAGACACAGTATCTCACTTTTCAGATCTTGAAAGGTTTGAGAACTTGGAAACAAAGTAAAACTATAAACTTGTACAAATTGGTTTAAAAAAATTGCTGCCACTTTTTTTTTTTCTGTTTTTGTTTCGTTTTGTAGCCTTGACATTCACCTCCCTTATGTAGTTGAAATATCTAGCTAACTTGGTCTTTTTTGTTGTTTGTTTTTACTCCTTATTTCCTCACTTTCTCCAGTGCTCAACTGTTAGATATTAATCTTGGCAAACTGCTTAATCTTGTGGATTTTGTAGATGGTTTCAAATGACTGAGTTGCATTCAGATTGACGAGTGAAAGGAAAAATTTGCATTAGTTGGTTGCATGAACTTTGAAGGGCAGATATTACTGCACAAACTCTGCCATCTCGCTTCATTTTTTTTAACTATGCATTTGAGTACAGACTAATTTTTTAAATATGCTAAACTGGAAGATTAAACAGATGTGGGCCAAACCGTTCTGGATCAGGAAAAGTCATACTGTTCACTTTCAAGTTGGCTGTTCCCCCTCCCCCATATGTACAGACAATAATAGGGTGTGGAATGTCGTCAGTGGCAAACATTTCACAGATTTTTATTTTGTTTCTGTCTTCAACATTTTTGACACTGTGCTAATAGTTCTATTCAGTACATGAAAAGATACTACTGTGTTGAAAGCTTTTTAGGAAATTTTGACAGTATTTTTGTACAAAACATTTTTTTGAGAAAATACTTGTTAATTTATTCTATTTTAATTTGCCAATGTCAATAAAAAGTTAAGAAATACTTGTTTTCTAGAAGTCATTGGGGGGTGGGGGTGGTTGTTCCTTTTGGTGGCTTTTTCTCTCTGTAAGTTGAACACTTTATTGATGAGAGTAAGCATTCCAAAGGATAAATTACAGGACACTAAAACAGGTCATGATGAGCTTAAGTGGAGAGCAGGATTTAACATAATTGGCATAATGCTTCATTGTTATCATTGTAACATGCCTCTTGGTGTGGTTTAATCAGAAGCTGCAAAGTTGTCAAAGAGCATTTTTTTTCTTAATTGTCATCATATTCAAGTGTACTCCAGAGTTAAAGGTTTGTGACACTAAATCCTATAAAAAAATATTTTTTCACGGGATGGGAGGGGGGAACACCAAGTGTTTCTGGTGATATACCTGATTCAACTATGTAAATGCAGATCAGGATAATATACTGGGAGAATGTTGAGGATGGCATTAAACGTAAATCTCCCTTTATCTCTAGTGACGAATTTTATTTCTCAGCAAAAGTCCTAAGGAGAGGCACACATTTTCTGGCTTAATCTCTGAAATAGCTTCTGACTGGTTTATAGTCCTAAGAGGAAGAGGGGCAGAATTCCACCTTGAGGCTTTCTATTTTGTTCTATAATATTTAAAATTTACACAGGGAGGTTGATTCAAAGGTCAAATTACAGTCTCCACAAGATCTTCCCTTGCACGCATTCCCTGTTTTCCAGAATTCTGAGCCTTTTCTGTTACAGACAAGGGGTGCAAAGGACATAAGGATAAGATTGTTTAATTCTACCTAAATGTTTTACCAGGAAGACATAATTACAGTTAAGTAGTGTCGAGTTTTGCCTATAACCAAGCAAAAGAAAAAGTCATATTGTTAAAATCTCAAGTTATCCCAGCTTGAAGATGGAATTTTGTTTTCCCTTTCATGTTTTCTTAGCTTATCTTCTAAGAGCAACGTACCTACATTCAAGAAAAAATAGTCTTTTATATTTGACCCACTGAAGAAGTAAAATACAGGTTGAGGAAAATCTCACAAATAATAACTTTAAAAGAACATTTCATTCTGATCCTTAGATTCTAATCTTAAACCCCATATTTCATAATTTAAAAAAAAAAGGAAATGCAGAAGTGTTAAATTACAGTGAGTCTGGCATAAAGGCTCATTTCAATATAATTCAGATCACCTACATTCTATAATTCTATTTCCAAGGCAAGCCATTAAAATTATGATACACACTCCACTGGGCTTGTTATACTTCTCTAATTGACATTTCCTTATTAAAAATTATGTTCTAAATAAATAATTTCTCTGAAAATTGAAAATAATTCCAAACTCTTCACCCCATTTTAAAAAGCTAATCCAGATTTCCCACATTAATAGTTGAAGCTGAAGTTTTCTTCAGCTAAGACCTGTCAATACTAAATCTGCAATCAGCAGTAAATCTTCCTGGCTAGGCATTTTTGCAGTAAGTTTTTCTTTTCCTTGTTTTTTTCTTTTTTCCAGAGGCTCAAGTGAAAAAATATGTTTGCATACATATTAATACAGCAATTCTTGTTCTTTTTCACTTGTGCCAGGAAAAAAAGAAAAAGAAAAAAGAAAAAGGAAAGCTATTGGAGGCGTGTTTTTTCTTTTCTTTTCTTTTCTTTTTTTTTTTTTTTTTTTTTGCATAAAGAAAGAAACAAAATAATTGTCTTGCACCACCCTTCACCATTCATTCTGCCAGGAAATAAGCCACAACACCTGCTCTGTCACTAAATTCCTCCTGCTGTTCTAACACCGGAACACGTATGTGGAGACGCGGAGCCCAAGGAACTATTATTAGATCCTGAGCCCATCTCTGCCAGAACAGAGGAGCTGGTTTAAAAGCACAATTTCTCCTCAGTGCAAATACAACCCCCCTCCACCCCTATTCATCTGAATGATCTCTATTTCATTAAAACTCTTTCTCGATCAACAATTGAGCAGATTCCATGCGATATCTGCAGGTCTCTTAAGCACAGGAAAAATAACTCCTTGTTTGAACAACCTGATTCATGAAACCTGTACAGTGACCTAGATCACCGGGCTACTGGCGGACATTTGCAAAACCTTTTGTGGTCTTGCTTCCTACTAAGTTGCTTATAGCATATGGGGAAATTTGACCTCCGTACCTTGGCTGTTTTTCAAAAAGTTCTAACATGGTACAAGAGAGCTTCTGTTCTTTAAGCTTTGCCCACAAATAGATACTCCACGCTTGATTTTTCAAGATGAGATCAATGATAAGCAAGAACATCATAGAAACAAGTCAGAAAAATAAGAACACGTTGATGAAAACTTGCACCTCTGCCTTGTGCCTGCTCACATCCTGGTGGCGGTATTTTTGCGGGAGCTGATAAAGACGTTACATCTATGGATGGGTCTTTGAAGGACAGTTACCTAATCACCACTGTTTATGGGGTGCTAGGCTAGAGCACTGGTACCAGAAGGCTGACATCTATTGTGAAGTTTATGGTCTCCGTGACTTTTACTACTGTAAACGCCTGGGCTAGCTATAAATTGATGTCAACATTAAAGGCCAGATCCTTTAGAGCAAAATATTAATCCACTAATCTATTATGGGTGGCCGGCTTTGAAATACAAACTTTGCAGTCCCAGACCATTAGGTGTTTTCGCCCCCTTGTGGAATTTATTTAGAAGGTCAAAGGAAAGCCATTTCCTTAAGAGGGGTTTTTTTTTGTTGGTGGTGGTTTGTTTGTTTACCTTTTCTGAATGCTTCATTTTCTTTCTTGAAGCAAACAGCATATATTTGAGCAACAAATTTTTTTTTTATTAAAAGAGATTTCAAAGTAAACACCCTTTATGAAAATAAGAGTATTTTCCTTACCAAAGAACTTAACTTGGGATAAGCGTACATAATTGAGATGTGCCTCACATTTCAAAATATGCATTGGCTAAGGGGTTTTCTTTTATAAAAGTATAATGAGCAAATGCTTTAGCCTGTCAGTTAAAACTGATACTCTGCACTCTCACAACAGAACTGTTGTTTTGGGACAAGTACAAATAATAATGCATTTGATGGTAAGTGTTCGGAAAGGTGGAGGGAAATATCTAGGAATGCAGAATGCGGTTATCTGTGTTGGAATGCGACCAAGCCACAGGCTCTAATCTTGTGAAAGGGCCACAGGATGTTTAATGGGAATGAGTGTTGCTGTCTAATTGATTCAGTAAAATTTACTTTAAAATAAGCTTGGCAGATAACATTGTCTCCAAAGAAAGAAATACATTTAGAATTCAAGGAATTCAGGACTCAAGCCATTGGAAATGTTCTCCTCTCCAACCGTATTGTTTTGCTAGCACAAAAGAGGTGTTACGCAGCTTCAGAGATGGTATTTATCATTTTGGTACTGTACCACTGTCATCAGAATCACAGCTGCCAGGCAGGTTAAAGCAAGACAAGGTTAAAGGTTAAAGGTTAAAGGTTAAAGCAAGGTTAAAACAATGGATAGCACATCAAGTGACTTAGCCAATGAACCCCTATCATCTTGTGTTCTGTTTGTCTTTTCCCCCCAGAATAGAAGAAACAATGGCAATGTCAGAATTTTAATTGCAATGGACTGGCTTAAATTACTTGACCTATTTTTATCCAGCTAGGAGAGAAATGATTCTGTTTTTTCTTGGCAGCAATGCTTATCATTTAAATTAGAAAAAAGAAAGATAAGGACATTTCTCTATCAAGTAGTGTACTATTGGTAAACAGTTTTAGTTTGTTTTCTAATAAATAAGATTACCATATATTTTTGAAAAATTTTGAGACACCTGAAGTAAAGAACTTTTCCCCTTCACTGGAGAACTTAAATTTCTGAGGGATGCTAAATAACGAAATGAAAATACTCTAGGAGCTGCTGCGGTGAATTCCCATAGTATTTTGATATTTATGAACATAATAAAAGAAAAACTAAGAGAAATTGGGGTCTACTGTGTAGGGGAACCGAATCCATGGTCCTTGGGAAAGAGAATATCAACCAACACCTTCCTTGCGATCTAGGAACAAATAATGGCTTTTTAGTACCTGGATCCTCATCAGCCGCCAGATGAGCATTCAAGGTGTCACAGCCCGCCCCAGGAGCCAGTTGGTGATGCTTTTTGAGAATTCTGCTTGGCTAAACCAACACATGAAGAGTGAACTAAAGCAGATGCAAGACGAATGAGTACTATTACTAGCTTTATATGTTGTTGGCTTTCATTAGGCTGAACTAATCTGAAAGATTAGTGAGGCAGGACATGACATGGGTGAGGACAGTAGGTCACAGGATTCTTGGAATTTTCCCATGGCATCATCATCGTGCTCCACCCTGAAATCCTTCCCCTTCCCTCTACAGTGGAAAGGCTCCTTGATGACATTTTGGGTTGCTGAACAGAGCAGACGAGGGACTGTGGCTCCAAAGGAGCCTGTGGCAACGCAAGGTTGGCCTTGGTGTGCCTTGAAGGAGATATGCAAATAGGCGAGTGGCTTTTGAAAAGTTAATAGTGTTAAAGAATCCTGTGGGTCTATTCTTGAAAGCTGGGTGGGGAGTGAGATTTAGGCTTGAGCAAAAGTCAAACTGGCAGAAAACCACAAAAAAATGTTGTCAGAGGACAGCCAACTCCAGGGTATGGTATTTTATGAACACTTGTAGGGGATAGGATGCTAGAGTGGAGGAAATGTGATCAGGGCTACTGAACCCTTTTCTCTGTGTGTCTCCCCAGGGATCGACAGAAAAGTTGGCCTTGTGGTTTCTTTAGCTTGACCACAGAGCTTGTTTGTTTGTTTGTTTGTTTGTTTGTTTTTTAATTTCTGGTAACCCACCATTCCCCCCGCCCTTTGCTTCATGACCATATCTCCACACTGACAAACACATAGCACTTAAATTGTATATAAATATCTTTAGGTCTCCTTGTAAATATTGCCCCATTATATTTATTTTGGATAACTCTTTGAAGGAAGATCCTGGATGCAAAATGATGGCTAGTTCCATATTTCTTCCCTTTATCCAGTGTGTTTAGCAAACATATGCATGATGGGGCCAGTCTGTGAAAAGTGATTGAACTGCTATGTTCCTAGTATGAACTGAAAATAAAAATCTAAATGTTTCTTAGATCCCTGTCTGCCACCATGTTTTTTAGGGCAAAGATTTTCAGCTAGCTAGGGCCACCCGTGTAAGAGGCAGAGCAGAATAGGAAGAAGGTATAGGGCAGTAACTTGAAAAAACATTCATATATATATTTGGAAAAATGTTTAAATACATGTTATTTCAGTAAGACTTTTTAAAAAATCTTCTTGACTGATAGAGCATGGATTTTAAACTGGTGAGAAACGCTGTTTAGACGACACGATTCTACCAAATCAGAGAAATTCACCCTGCTGCCAGCACCACTTAACAAATCATTTTGTTAACTCAAGTTGCCTGTGACCGAGCTGACTTTGCTGAGCGCCCACTATGTGACAGGCATTGTGGGGGGCACTTTGCATATGTAATCTTATTTAATCCTCACAGTGTTCCTACAAGGTATGTCATGTCATTATTCCAATTTTAGATAAGGAAACTGTTATTTAAAGAAGAAGTAAAATTGTTCAAGGGCAATACAGCTGGTAGGAGGCTAAGTGGTTTTCCAGACCTAGCTTCCAGTACAGTGTTTATTCTGTTTTTTAAATTTTATTATTATTATTTTTTTTATTTTAGTGAGAGAGAGAGAGCAAGGCGGTCGAGGGGCGGGGGGGGGGGAGAGAGAGAGAGAGAGAGAGAGAGAGAGAGAATCTCAAGCAGGCTCCACACTCAGTGTAGAACCTAACATGGGGCTCGATCCCACGCCCCTGGGATCATGACCTGAGCTGAAATCCAGAGCCACTCAACTGAGCCACCCAGGCGCCCGAGGACAGCGTTCATCCTAATACATGACACTACCATTCTAAACCAAATTACTCTTAATCGTTTTTTTTTTTCTTTTCTTTTCAAATTACTCGTATTCTTAGATCCCATGATTGTCAGCTCATCAGTTGATTTAATAACATGCGTCAGGGGGGAAAAAACCCACTACATTTTATGTACGCAAATTATAAAGTATACTAACACCATTATGACACGTACCTATCCCTACAGTTGCATACCATTTCCTTTTGGGATTTACAAGATTTGGGTCTACCCTTTTCACACCCAGTCTAAAAATTCTTCAGAATTAAGTTTGGCCCCGACAGACAACTGTGAGACTAGCAGAGGTGGTGAGACTGCCTAATCCCTTCTTAACAGCTTTACCTGGTTTACACTTCAAGTCAGATGAAATAATACCAGTGATTTGCATTTCAAATTCTGTTTTTTATTTCTTAATGGAATTACATACTGCTGGATGGTAAATAGTTTCTTTCGCAAAGTAAGCCAACAAAAAACTAAGTAGTTTTGTCAATTCCATAATCTATTACATGAGAATGTCAGTGGCTAAATACTTCCAAGTAAAGAGGATCATCTCACAACTTGACATACTTCCTGGAAGCAACTATGACTTAACATTGTTTCTAAGGGTCAGGCTGATTTCAGAATATTAGCGTGTATACACACACACACACACACACACACACACACACACATACACACATATACATATACATATATATACATCTTAAAATAAAGAAGATAATAGTATTTAGTTCCTTTACACTTAAATAAGCTTCCTTTATCTATCTAAACTTTCTTGACAATTTAAACTTTCTCTTGCTTTGGTCTTCTATGAAAACCCAAAACTCTTCCATTAATAATTGTAATAAAAAAGAATGTAGAACAGGAGTAAAAACCATGGGTAGTCTTAGCTCTGCAACCAAATAGCTGGGTAATTTAATCACTGCTGACTCAAGTTTCTCCATCAGGAAAATGAAGATATATGTTTAATTAATATATCCTGTATTCAAATTCTCATGAAGGAAACACAAACCCATACGTATCATCTTCTTCCTCGGAAAACTGGAGTGGAATACCACAAACCCCTTCAAAATCTTTATATCATTTCTTGCCATTCTTTTTCCAAGGGAACTGTGAGCTTGGGGATGTGCCATAGATGTGTTCCCAGTCGGTTCGACTCTTCAATGGTTGGAATCATCTCTGTAAATGTCTGCCTTCATGAACATATGGGATTTCTCCATCTGTAAGCAACTACCAAAAAAAATGCCACTTGCAAAGATACAGGTGACTACGTAACGTTCTTTGCTGATGTAGTGGTTGAAGTATATATATTATACATTGAAAATACCTTGATCAATTCTTCATTCAGATTCTGCTCTATTTTCTTACAGATAAATTTCATTTTTCCAACCTGATAAGTATCAGATGCAGAATAAATATTTGGTCTCTCTTTCCTTCAAACAACTCTTCCTGGACCATCATCATCATCATGATCACTGCTACTGTTATTTGTTTTCTGGAAAAGACAATCCTATATGTAAAGCTAAAGTACAGGAACCTAGCAAATGCTAAACGCTTACGCTGGCACTTAAGAGTTTTCAAGCAGGTAAGAGGTACACGTCTATGCCCATGTATTTCCTTCTCCCCAACTTCCCAACACACACAGTCTCTTTTTGTTTCATACCACCACATTCCTCCAGTTTGGGGAATCAATTATTTAGCTAGATGACAAATAGAGTCACTGAAAAATAGTTATACAGAGGAAACTGTACACTATAATACATAACTATCCAAGAAACAATTATTGACTGACTTGTAAAAGCAAAGAATCTCAAGAACCAGGATAAAATATTACAAGAAAATATTTGTTCCTTTCCCTACTTGGCCACTAGGTGTAGCTGAAGGTCCATAAGTTCATATTTACGCTTCGTCACCCTCTAGACTCGATTGTCACAAGCTTAAAGAACTTGCCTCTTGCCCCTGCAGTGTGTTTTATTATCAGGTAAGATCTTCCACGTGACCTATTATAACTCTCAAAATTAAAGAGAAGCCAAAGACACCTCAGCACACTCTGCCCAAGCACCATTGCTCACCACAGTCTGATAGAAATTGGAAATCAACAAAAGGTATCTTTGAACAGCCTCCACTTCTTCCCCCTTTTATTCCCTTCCATTTCTGAAGTGCTCTCATCCAGCCTTCCATTCACTCAGGTACCAGTGGCTCAATTTTATGCTCTGCTGGGGACATGTATATCTTAGGAGACAAACACTGGAGAGAGTACAGCATTTAAACTAAAGGAGGAAGTTCTGAATGGTGGGTTTTTGTGCACCTGTCAGAAAGAGATTTGAAGGCTGCTAGGCCTTTCTCTACCTTTATTTGACCCTTAAATCATTCCCTTCTCCTGACCCTCCTCTTACCTCTCAAGCCAGTCCACTTCAATGTCTTATATGAAACTCTTTGCTCTTACCTTAAGTATCGGCATTCACCAGACTTCTCACCTCACGCCACTAGCCAATTCCATAAATTCCTAAACGTTTCCAAAACAATCAGAAAGGGTTCTAATACTAAGGATTCCAATACCTGGATCTTCAGCCCAATCGCTTTCCCAAGTTCTACCTGCACACACATACACAATGAATTCTGATAAACATTTAAGCACAGCATGTCCAAGATTCACTCAGTCCTCTCTGCCCCCTGGGTTGAATTCCTGGTAGTGGAACTACCATTCTTCTAGACACACAAGCCAGAAGTCTAAAAATGCTAGACTTCTACCTTCTTATTTACCCCAGCTCTCATCAATCGAATTAATTGGTCAATGCCTTCAATAAGTCCTTTGCTCTTGCTGTCCCTCTACCTGAAATGTGTTTTCCTTCCTGAACCTCCCTTTGCCAAAACTTGCTTCTTCAATGGCCACGTAAATTAAAATGGAAAGCTACTTCCTGCTTTTCCCCATGGGATTCCCCACCCCTTTCAATCCTGCTCAGTTTTTCTCCAGAGTGCTCATGGTGGTTTTCAAATCAGTCTGTAAAGTTCTGGGCACTCATCTCCTCCAAAGGTTGATTCCCTGAATCTGCTACATAACTTCAGAGGCTGAGTCCAAAAACACCATATAGCTTCCTCCTAGTTCTCTTGGGACCTTGTCCTTGGAGCCCTGAGCTTCAGTATAAAAGGTCCAAGTATTCCTGAGGCTGCCAATCCCATGAGGAAGCCAGGCCACTTAGAAAGGCCGTGTTTAGGTGCATCCACCAGCAGGTTCACACCTGGTAGCCAGTAACAACCTCCAGGGTGAGCGAAGATGCCTCCACATGCTTCCACTCTCCAGCTGTTGAGTTGCCCTTAGCTGTAAAGTCTTTCCAGCAGAAGCCCCAGACATTAGACATTATAGAGCAGAGACAAGTCATGCTCCTGGTACCTTTTCGGAATTCCTGTCTCACAGCATCCATGGGCATCATAAAATGGAGAGTCTTGGGGTGATTTGATAAATAGCAATCATAACTAAATAGCACTTGTCACTATCTCACACAATTCATAGTTTACTTTTACAAAATTTTCTTGATTTCTGTCTCTAAATTATGAGCGTTATGAGAATAGGAATTTTTGTCTATTTTCCTCATTATACCTAGAAGAATACTGGTATATGATAGATGCTCAATAAACATTTGTTGACTAAATGAATGAGTCAATGAGTAAATTAATTTATTTCACCTTTACTGTATCATTCTCCTTTCTATTCCCCTCCTATTGTCTTAGTTCAGACCTTATTTCTTACTTAGACTACAATAACTTCCAATCTGGTTTTACTTCCTCCCATTTTACCCCCCTACCACCCCCATGGTTCTTGCTTCAGGAAGAGTTATTTGAAGATATAGACTTGATCCTACTGTCAGGTGAACTGAAATTGTTCATCTATGCAGTCATGTTAATATCATAATGACCCTGTCTCCCAATGACACAACTGATCAGCCATAGGAAAGTAACTGTCCAAAGGCTAGCGCATTGGCCGGCCAAGAAAATTCCAACCAAGACACAGGGAAACTATAGTCAGATTACAGTGGTGTTTAAACTGAAATCATCTTGAGGTGAGCCCAGGATGTCCTTTTGAGGTTATATACTCATATTGAAGACTGGAGAAACTAGCTTGCAAAAGTCCACAGGAGAGGAACACCTGGTCAGAACAAAGCAATACTAAGAGACCATATGACCCCAAATATAGATGGAGACAGAATATACATCTGTCCCCAAGAGATGTGTAATTCCCCAAATCAGTACCCATCACACCCAGTTGTGCATTGTTCCTATGAGATATCTCCTGGCTTTATTTTCTCTACCTTGAGTGATTTAAAGAAGAACACCTATTTTATTACTCTATGCTTATGTACATGTTGTTCCTTCTGCCTGGAAGGCTCTCCTCATCTTCATACCCTCGTTGAAGTGTCCTTCAAGATCCATTTCAAGCGTCTTCTTCTCTGAGAGACTTTCCATATGACTCTGTACTTTGTGGCACCCCTATACATTATAGATACCTTCATTTATTTGTATTTATCACACAGTACTATAATTATTTCGTAATTAAGCTCCTCTTTTATAATTTGCAATTGGAATAGTCCCCCTTTATCTGTGGTTTCACTATTCATGGTTTTACTTACCTACTGTCAACATGGTCCAGAAGTAGATGATGACGTGTAAAAGTTCAACAGGAGCCCACGCTAAGTCACAATGCTTACGTCATTCACCTTATTACATAGAAATTTTATCAACTCAAATCATCACAAGAAGAAGAGTGGGTATAGTAGAATAAGATACTTTGAGAGACTACACTCACATAGCTTTTATTACCGTATATTGTTGTAACCGTTCTATTTTATTGGTACTTATTATTGTTAATCTCTTACTGTGCCTAATTTGTAAAATGAATTTTCATCATAGGTGTGTATATCTAGGAAAAATCATAGTATATATAGGGTTTGGTACTATTCATGGTTTCAGGCTTCTGCTGGGGGTCTTAGAACATATTCCAAAGATAAGGGGGAACTACCGTATATTTATTAAGAAATTTGTAGCTACAAGTAGCAAAAACCCTGATTTTAGCTTAAATCGTAAGGAGATGTATTAGCCATCCTAAGTCAATGGAAGGAAAGGATCCAAGGTTGGTTGCAACAATGTCAACAGGGACTTGGGTTCTTATATCTCTAATGGGCTAACCTCAGTATTGGCCTTACCTTGTACTGGTGACAGGTAGAATTAGCAGAGCATTTGTGACATATGAACCCAACCATGTTCGAAAGAAAAGTTCTTCTCTTTCTATGGAAGAGAAAATTTTTCACAGAAACGTTCAGTCCCCTGCTATCATATTACATAACCCCTTCTGAACCAACCACTAAGATTGGTTTTACCATGGGATGGAACTTACACAGTCGACTGAAACTAACCACTTGGGAGTAGAACAGGTAGACACTGGACAACAACTATATCATTAGAAGAGTTAAAAGCTAAGCTGACCCTTTCTGAAACTGAAGGCAGAGATTTTTTTTTTCTGGACCAGAACAGGACTATTTTTAAAGTTGTTATATTTTCAAATAGGTTTTCTTCATATAATAAAGATGTATAGCCAACAAAATTGTATTGTAAATCACTGAGAGCAGGTTTATTTGATAAATGTTAAAATGCTTCCTACGAAGTGATTTGTTAATATAAATAATCATCTTAAAAAGAAGTATATAATTATGATGACTTCATTTCTAGCCCTCCAAAAATCCCCTTGTTAATATGATTAATAAACAATTTCTCTGAACCAAGAAAATCATGTACATGTTGGCAGGTAATTAATCTCAGGGCAAAATGAACAGAACCTAATATTTATGAACAAATTACTGATAGCTAGCTATAAGGTCCATTTGCACAGTAAGATACACTGGCCCATATACCAAAGCCGAAAAGAAAATGACATTAGTCTGGTAACATTGAAACACAGGGGATAAGAGAAATCTAACACACAACATCTTTTGTTCTATCCAGTCATTGTTTGCTCTACCCTTCCCCAAAATGCCCCTTCATGCATTCCAGTCATGTACATCCATTTGAGAACTCCCATGATCTTAGGACCACAGTGATTGGTTAGGGCTACCCAGATAGACTCACTTGATCCAATCATCGTAACTTATCCTCCTGGTTGCAGCTAATGTGTCCGCAAATAACACTTGACCCAATGAAAACCTTTCTCAGGGAGTTTTTAACTTCACAATGGAGATCAAGTTTTAATCCCTCTCCAGTGATGAAATTGAGCCTGGAAACTGCTGTGAGCCATATTTCCAGCTGTGTGGAAGAAGCTAGTGTCAGACAAGGAAGACGGTATGAAGAGAGAAGCAAAGACAAAAAAGTGATCCGTGACCATCTGAGTCCCTGAGGTCTAGTTGCAATTTTGCCTTTCCTGGAGTTTGGTTACATGAGACAATACCATTTCCTGTTTCCGAGCTAATTTTAGTTGGGCTCAATTATGTGAAACAAAATCGTCCTGACTAATACATACGAACACAAATTTCATCTCCATTTGGGTTCTTTTTTTTTAATGTTTCACAGAAATATGTTTGAGGGGGAACTTCTATTTTAGACCTAAGCTACTGAGTGACTCAAAACAGTCTTTTTCATGAACAACATGAGGTCTATAAAGCGCCAGTATTAAAATTCACTTTGTTCCTCTCAGATGAAACTTCCAACATCCTCTTCCACTAATATTACAATTAGCAATGGATGCCGTGATATGCTGCCCAGATTTCCCTCCAGGACTGAAGAACCTATTCCCTCGGTTGCTGGGAATGCTGCCAGCAGATAGCCCACAGCTGACAAGAACTCTGTTTCAAAACTGCCTCATTGCCTTGCCCAAGGTCACATCCCTTTCACAAGGCAGCCTGCTTCCAATGACTGGTTAATGTTTGATACAAAGGCCTGGCTCCCTGGCCCCAACTCAGGAAAACTCTGAAAGGCCATCCTCACTTCCAAGCTTCCCATGGGGGGGGAGCTGAGGATGTCACTGGGCTGCATTGCAGCCCATCTTCTCCTCACGCACTGGGCCCTCCTCCCTTCCTTTCCACAGGCATTGCTTCCAACAGCACTCCCCGCTCAACTCCCAGCCTGCTAATCTCCACCTCAGAGGCCGCCCTCTGAGAAACCCAACCTGCAACACGGTGCTTTTTAAACATCATTAAACCATAAAGATATGATGTAGCCCTTTAAGAAAAGCTCAATGGTTAGTTAATGCTCCTTAAATTTCCCTAGCATTCTGCTAAGCATTACAGAGGAGAGAATAAAAGTATAAGGTGTATCTCCTGCCCTTAATGAACACACAGTCTCATTGGACACATGCAATGTAAACAGTTGTTCTCATACAACTCAGCAGCATGTCCAGATGAAGAAAACTAAAAGGAAGCCCAAACGGGCACACAGTAGATGATTCGTTGGGTAGATTCATTCATCACAGTAGATGATTCATTGGGTGGATGGATGGATGGACGGACGGATGGATGAATGGAAAGAGATGTATGTGAACTGGGCTAGACCATAAAATGTATGTGAAGGCTCTCCACTTTTGCCACGGCCACCTTCCTTCTCTTCATTAACCTCCTTTATCATCCCCTGTTTTTCACATTAAAAAAATAGAATAATCGACCAAAGTGAGCACACAAGATCTCACTAGGAACTCTGCTTTGGTCTGGGAGAATATGAGGGGGGAAAGAGCCTGCCCTTTTGCCTCTGTGCCAAAATCTAATCTCTCCCATGCTCTCGGAAGGGCCAAAGTGAACCAACCACCTTCCTGCCTCACAAGTAATCTATGGAGAAAGAGACCTATTCTATAGTCAGTAACAATAATACCAACACTAATAATATCTTACATCACTATGGTGTTTTATGAACTAGCTCTTACCTTATTTGATCCTCACATCATCCTGGAAGGTAGGGAGGGTAAATATTGTATCCTCCCTTTCACAGAGAGGGAAACTGAGGTCTAGAGGTCCTACATATTAAAGCAAAAATTAAAATGAAGTCTTCTTCCTTTCATTGCCATCCTATAAACTATTAGAATTCACATGGACTATGAATGAGGTCTGTCTCTGAAGGCTACCAACCGAGAGTTACGATTTATGTAGTAATAAGATGATAACATTCTTAGTTCCAGTAGCACAGTTAGTTTGGGTCTCAGTAAAAGTCAGTCGATCTTTACCAAGCAGATCTCATATCATTGCATATATTATTCAGAAATGATGTATCTGAACATAAACTTTGAATTAGAAAAACAGAGAGAAGTTCGACCAATTAATTATACCCACCTTTGAACAGATAAGTACATATATTACATTCTAGATCATAAATATCTCTAATTTCTATCAGGATCTTACTTACAATTACACAGTTCCACAGGAGATAAAAGCTGGATCCTAACAGAAACCTATTTCCTTTTCTACTCAGTTGTATGGCATAACATTCTATTCTTAACTGAGATAAACTTATTTTGGATGTCTACTTTGGCAGGTCCCTTGTGAGGGTGGGGGTGAAAATTGATGGGAAAAGAAATTGCTCTGCCAGCTCCTGCCATGCACCTTCAACTCAAATCAGCTTCCTACTTCCTCTACATGTCTTCAGCCAGCATATGGCAGAAACATCAGTATGTTTTTTTTCTTCCCTTCATGAGTGAATTGAGGTCATCTCTTGTGCAGTCATTATTTTGTAAGGATTATTCTGCAGGATGATTTGATTTCCTATTGTCTTGTCTACTCTTGTTTCCACCTGTATTTGCATCTCATTGACTCTCAAAAATAATGTCTTACTCAGCTCCATTCCATCTGTTCATGTATATAATGAAGATTCAGTTTCTAAAGTGTTCTATTCCTGAATCTGAGTCTCATCCAGCAGTCTCGTTTATGGACTATATGACCTTGGCCTAGACAATTGCATTCTCATTGGCTTCAGCTACCTCTTCTAGACAAAGGGGAAAATTATAACTGTTCCATTTATTAATGTGCTTTGAAAAATCACAGGAGATTATTGGAATGTATGGATTTAATCTTCATGACTATGCATTCACACATAATCCCTGAAAGTCCCTGACATATTCAGTAGATTGTCATTTTGAATTAATAGATGTTTAAGGATGATACCTGAGTCATTTAGCATGCCTCAGCACCTGGACTGTCCAATAACTAATTTTTTCAAGTTTTGTAGTTCCCTTCCCATCAGCAAAAATTCACATTGAGCAATAAAAACTTTCTATCTTTGTTAAACATGGACACTGAGCCAAAACAAAGCACATGCAAGTGTTGTCAGAAAAATTGAAGCCAAAGTAAAGAGAGCTAAAAAGTAATAATTATTAGTGAGAAAAATTAAGTTTTCAATATATTCAAGAGTGGAATGCTAGGGGTGCCTGGGTGGCTCAGCTGGTTAAGCGTCCAACTTCGGCTTAGGCCATGATCTCACAGTTCATGGGTTCGAGCCCCACATTGGGCTCTGTGCTGACAGTTCAGAGCCTGGAGCCTGCTTTGGATTCTGTGTCTCCCTCTCTCTCTCTGCCCCTCCCCTGCTCATGTCCTGTCTCTCTCTCTCTCTCTCTCTCTCTCTCTCTCTCTCTCAAAAATAAACATTAAAAAAAATTAAAAATTAAAAAAAGACTGGAATCCTGAATTTGGCCATGACTAGTGACTCTATTATGTGAAAGGCTCTGCCATATTTATTGAATACAGAATGAAGAAAAAGTGATTAAAGAAACTATTTCATCTAGTGCTTTAGCCAGTGCAATTATGGAAATTTGTAGGGATAAAACTATATGTTAAAGTCCCGCTGTAACTTGAAGGATTCCAGATGGGTTCAGATGTATCTCTCTTGAATGTTAAGTACCTACCATATAAGGCAGTGTGGAAATGCTGGGCATGTTATGATGGTCCCACCCAATGAGATAATGCTGATCGTATAGAAGTTATTTTTAAAGATTTTTTTGTTTGACGGCTACATAAAAAGAGTAAGTATTTTAAACCCCCCAGAGCTCATATTCCATACTTCTGACCGAGAAAGCAGTAAGCACTTTGGGAGATTCTTAAGCATTTGTTTAAAACTATACCAATTTAAAGGTGACCCTATGACTCTATAAATACTCCTGTCTTTTAATTTATCTGTTTTTTCTTCTATGAATCTATCTTAAGAAAGTAGTCCAAATATAGAGAAATGTTTATTCATTACAGTATTTTTGCAGCATTTTAGGCAGTGAAAAACTGTTGGAAATAATCTAAATATCTACTGTTAAGGGAATGGCTCAGTTAATTACGGTTTAGACATGAAAGAAAAATGTAGTTGCCACTTAAAATGTTCTTTATCAGACTTTAATGAAAAGCTGAAATTCATGTAAAGCTGTGTGTTGCTAAAAGTCTGGAAAAAAAGTCTGTCAAATGATAATACACTGGAGTTTGAACACTGGAATGAAAACTTTTTTTATATTGATGTACTTTCCAGTTTCTCTATGATATATACATATTACATTTAAAGTCAGGGAAAAAGTTGAAGAGAATTTTTAAATAATCTATCTTTCTTAAAAATAACAATATTATCCGGAGGAATGATGAACACATGAAACACTACCCCAATGTCAGAAACTAGAATTACTGTTGACAATCTACTGCGCCTATGCCCTACAGGCATGTAAATGTCTCCCAGTTTCTTGCTTACCGCTTATGACATGTTTGTTTATAATGTTGGAATGTTTCCATAGCTAGTAAAACAGAAATTACTGACAATATCAAGAGGGAAATTTGCAGATGTTTGTGTTACCGTCCAAAGTAGTTATTTATTTATAAATATTAGACTAACTAGATACTAGGTACTATGTGTGCTAGGGGCTGGGGAAATCAGAATGAGAAATGCAGAGTTTACAGGCTGGTGGTAGAGTTTTATGGGAAGCAAACAACCATTTCACCTGAAGCTAGAAAGATTAGTGTTAGCAAAGCCAAAGTGAGGGCTAAGTCAGGCATAGGGCACTCTATGCAATAGCCCTGGAGGCAGAAAGGCGAGTTCCTAGTGTTCTCCAGTATCTAGTCCTCCTTTTCTTCTCTATTCACAAAGAATTCTACAGCTCAGTTCCCTGGTAACTGGGCAGAGCCATGTGATTAATTCTGTCCACTAAAATGTGAACAGGAGTGATATGCAGCATTTCCAGGCTAAGGCAGTCTCTCTTCTCCTCTGACCTTTAACTGAAGAGGTCATGGGTTCCAGGTCACAAGATCTTGCCTCAGTAACCACACAGATAGCAGCTGTCCTGGAGTCATTTAGACCCATGGCAGATTTTGCACTGATAAGAAATAATTATTTATTTTGATCAGCTGCAGAAAATGGGGAATTTCTTATTTCTAGTATAACTCAACCTATCCTGTCTTTTTTTTTTTTACTTTTTAAATTCTATTATTATTATTTAATAATTTTATTGTCACATTAGTTAACATATAGTGTATACAGTGTAGTCTTGGCTTCAGGAGTAGATTCTCGTGATTCATCACTTATATACAACACGCAGAACTCATCCCAACAAGTGCCCTCTTCAATGCCCATCACCCATTTTTCCCGCCTCCCCTGCCATCCCATCCCCATCAATCCTCAGTTTCTTCTCGGTATTTAAGAATCTCTTATGGTTTGCCTCTCTCTCTGTTTGTAACTGATTTTTCCTTCCCTTCCCCTACGGTCTTCTGTTAAGTTTCTCAAATTCCACATATGAGTGAAAACATCTGATATCTGTCCTTTTCTGACTGGTTTATTTCACTTATAATATCCTCCAGTTCCATCCACATTGTTGCAAATGGCAAGATTTCATTCATTTTCATCACCATATATATATATATATATATATACACCACATCTTCTTTATCCATTCATCAGTTGATGGACATTTGGGCTCTTCCCATAATTTGGCTCTTGTTGATAGCACTGCTATAAACATGGGGGTACATGTGCCCCTGTGAATCAGCACCCCTCTATCCTTTGGATAAATTCCTAGTAGGGCTATTGCTAGGTTGTGGGGTAATTCTATTTTTAATTTTTTGAGGAATCTCTACACTGCTTTCCTGAGTGGCTGCACCAGTTTGCATTCCCACCAACAGTGCAAAAGGGTTCCCTTTTCTCCACATCCTCACCAACATCTGTTGTTTCCTGAGTTGTTAAATTTAGCCATTCTGACCGGTGTGAGGTGGTATCACAATGTGATTTTGATTTGTATTTCCCTGATAAGGAGCAACATTGAGCATCTTTTCATGTGCCTGTTGGCCATCTGGATGTATTCTTTGGAAAAGTGTCTATTCATGTCTTCTGCCCATTTCTTCACTGGAGTCTTTTTTTTTTTTTTGGCGGGGGGCAGGGGGTTGAGTTTGGTAAGTTTTTTATAGATTTTGGATACTAACCCTTTATCCAGATATGTCATTTGCAAATATCTTCTCTCCATTCCATTGGTTGCCTTTTAGTTTTGTTGGGTGTTTCCATTGCTGTGCAGAAGCTTTTTATCTTGATGAGGTCCCAATAGTTCATTATTGCTTTTATTTCCCTTGCCTTCAGAAACATGTCAAGTAAAAAGTTGCTGCAGCCAAGGTCAAAGAGGTTATTGCCTCTTTTCTCCTCTAAGATTTAATGGTTTCCTGTCTCACATATAGACCTTTCATCCATTTTGAATTTATTTTTATGTATGGTGTAAGAAAGTGGTCCAGTTTCATTCTTTTGCATGTTGCTGTCCAGTTCTCCCAGCACCATTTGCTAAAGAGACTGTCTTTATTCCATTGGATACTCTTTCCTGCTTTGTCAAAGATCAATTGGCCATACATTTCTGTGTCAATTTCTGGGTTCTCTATTCTATTCCATTGGTCTGTGTGCCTGTTTTTGTGCCAATACCATACTGTCTTGATGATTACAGCTTTGTTACAGGCTGAAGTCCAGGAATGTGATACCTCCAGCTTCGGTTTTCTTTTTCAACATTACTTTGGCTATTCGGGGTCTTTTGTGGTTCCATACAAATTTTAGGATTGTTTGTTCTAGCTCTGAGAAGAATCCTGGTGCTGTTTTGATTGGGATTGCATTGAATGTGTAGATTGCTTTGGGTAGTATCGACATTTTAACAATATTTGTTCTTCCGATCCATGAGCATGGAATGTTTTTCCATTTCTTTGTGTCTTCTTCAGTTTCTTTCGTAAGCTTTCTAAAAGTTTCTCTTTTTTAAATTTTTTTAATGTTTATTTATTTGAGAGAGAGAGAAAGAGAGCGAACGTGAGCGGGGGAGGGGCAGAGAAAGAGGGAGACACAGAATCTGAAGCAGGCTCCAGGCTCTGAGTGGTCAGCACAGAGCCTGATGCAAGGCTTGAACTCACAAACTGCAAGATCACGACCTGAGCTGAAGTCGGACGCTTAACCGACTGAGCCACCCAGGCGTCCCAGATTTCTATAGTTTTCAGTGTACAGATCTTTTATCCCTTTGGTTAGGTTTATTCCTAGGTATTTTATGGTTCTTGCTGCACTTGTAAATGGGATCAATTTCTTGATATCTCTTTCTGTTGCTTCATTATTGATGTATAGAAACGCAACTGATTTCTATACATTGATTTTATACCCTGCAACTTTGCTGAATTCATATATCAGTTCTAGCAGTTTCTTGGTGGAGTCTTGTGGGTTTTCCATGTAGAGTATCATGTCATCTGCAAAAAGTGAACGTTTGACTTAATTGCTGATTTGAATGATTTTTATTTCATTTTGTTGTCTGATTGCTGAGTCTAGACCTTCCAACACTATGTTAAACAATAGTAGTGAGAGTGGACATCCCTGACGTGTTCCTGATCTCAGGGGGAAAGCTCTCAGTTTTTCCCCACTGAGGATGATACTAGCTGTGGTCTTTTCATATATGGCTTTTATGATGTTAAGTTATGTTCCTTCGATCCCACCTTTCTTGAGGGTTTTTATTAAGAAAAGATGCTGTACGGGGCACCTGGGTGGCGCAGTCGGTTGGGCGTCCAACTTCAGGCAGGTCACGATCTCTCAGTCCGTGAGTTCGAGCCCTGCGTCAGGCTCTGGGCTGATGGCTCGGAGCCTGGAGCCTGTTTCCGATTCTGTGTCTCCCTCTCTCTCTGCCCCTCCCCCGTTCATGCTCTGTCTCTGTCCCAAAAATAAATAAACGTTGGAAAAAAAAAAAGAAAAGATGCTGTATTTTGTCAAATACTTTTTTTTGCACCTATTGACAGAATCATATGGTTCTTATCCTTCCTTCTACTAATGTGATGTATTGCATTGATTGTTTTGCAAATATTGAACCAGCCCTGCAGCCCGGGAATGAGTCTCACTTGATCACAGTGAATAATTCTTTTAATATGCTCTTGAATTCAATTTGCTAGTATCATGTTGAGAATTTTTGCATCCATGTTTATCAGAGATATTTGGCCTATAAGTCTCCTTTTTAGTGGGGTCTTTGTCTGATTTGGAAATCAATGTAATCCTGGCTTCATAGAATGAGTCTGGAGGCTTTCCTTCTATTTCTATTTTTTGGAACAGCTTGAGAAGAATAGGTATTAACTCTGCTTTACATGTCTGGTAGAATTCCCCTGGGAAGCCATCTGGATCAGGACTTCTATTTTGGGGGAGATTTTTGAAAACCAATTCAATTTCTTTGCTGGTTAGGGGTCTGTTCAAATTTTCTATTTCTTCCCATTTGAGTTTTGGTGACGTGCGAGTGTCTAGAAATTTGTCCATTTCTTCCAGATTGTCTAGTTTGTTGGCATGTAATTTTTCATAGTATTCTCTAATAATTGTTTGTATTTCTGTGGTGTTGGTTGTGATCTCTCCTATTTCATTTGTGATTTTTATCAATTTGGGTCCTCTCTCTTTTCTTTTTGAGCACTCTGGCTAGGGCTTTATCAATTTTGTTTATTCTTTCAAAAAACCAGCTCTTAGATTCATTGATCTGTTCTACTGTTTTTGTTTGTTTGTTTGTTTGTTTGGTTGTTGGTTTTGTTTTTGCTTTTGGGTTTGTTTGTTTGTTTTTGGATTCTATATTGTTTATTTCTACTATAATCTTTATTATTTCTCTTCTTCTGCTGGCTTTGGGCTTTCTTTGCTGCTCTGTTTCTAGTTTCTTTAGGCATGAGGTTAAGATATGTTTTTGGGTTCTTTCTTGCTTCTTGAGATAAGTCTGGATTGCAATGTATTTTCCACTTAGGACTGACTTTGCTGCATCCCAAAGGGTTTAGACTGTCGTGTTTTCATTTTCATGTGCTTCCACATGTTTAAAAAAAATTTTTTTAACACTTACTTATTTTTGAGAGACAGAGAGAGACACAGAGCATGAGCAGAGGAGGGGCAGAGAGAGAGGAAGACACAGAATCCGAAGCAGGGTCCAGGCTCCAAGATGCCAGCACAGAGCCTGATGCGTGGCTCGAACTCACAAAGCGCAAGTTCGTGACCTGAGCTGAAGTCGGACGCTTAACTGAGCCACCCAGGCGCCCCTTTTTTTTAAATTTCTTTTTTTTAACATTTATTTATTTTTGAGAGACAGAGCATGAGCAGGGGAGGGGCAGAGATAAAGAGGGAGAATGTGCTTCTATACATTCTTCTAAATTTCTTCTTTAATTGCCTGGTTGACACACATTCTTTGGTAGGATGTTCTTTAACCTCCATGCATTTGGAGGATTTCCAAATTTTTTCTTGTGGTTGATTTCAAGTTTCATAGTGTTGTGCTGTGTTCTGAAAATATGCATGGTATGATCTCAATCCTTTTACATTTGTTGAGGGCTGTTTTGTGACCCAGTGTGTGATCTATTTTGGAGAATATTCCATGCACACTCGAGAAGACTGTGTATTCTGCTGCTTTTGGATGAAAGGCTCTGAATAATATATCTGTTAAGTCCATCTGTCCAGTGTATCATTCAAGACCATTGCTTCCTTATTGATTTTCTGCCTAGATTATCTGTCCATTGAAGTAAGTGGAGTATTAAAGTCACCTACAATTACAGTATTATATCAATAAATTTGCTTATGTTTGTGATTACTTGATTTATATATTTGGCTGCTTCATTTTGGGGGCCTAAAAATTTACAATTGTTAGTTCTTCTGGATGGATGGAGCCCTTAATTATGATACAATGCCCTTCTTCATCTCTTGTTACAGTCTTTGGTTTAAAATCTAGTTTATCTGTGGGTCGCCTAAGTGGCTCAGTCAGTTGAGCAGCCAGCTTCAGCTCAGGTCATGATCTCACAGCTCATGAGTTCGAGCCCCACGTCGGGCTCTGTGCTGACAACTCGGAGCCTGGAGCCTGCTTCAGATCTGTGTCTCCCTCTCTATCTGCCCCTAATTCACTTGCATTCTGTCTCTGTCTCTCTCCAAAGTAAATAAACACTAAAAAAATTTTTTTAATCTAGTTTGTCTGATATAAGTATGGCTAGTCCAGCTTTCTTTTGACTTCCAATAGCATGATAGATGGTTCTCCATCCCCTCACTTTCAATCTGCAGGTGTCCTCAGGTCTAAAATGAGTCTCTTGTAGGCAGCATACAGATGGGTCTTGGTTCTGTATCCATTCTGATATCCTATTTTTATTGGGGCATTTAGTCCATTTACATTCAGAGTGATGGTTGAAAGATATGGATTTAGTGTCACTGTGTTATCTGTAGGTTTTGTGCTTGTGGTCCTTTGTAGTCTTTGCTGCTTTCCACTCACAGAGTTTCCCTTAGGATTTCCTGCAGGGCTGGTTTAGTGGTCATGAACGCCTTCAGTTTTTGTTTGTCTGGAAAAGCCCTTATCTCCCCTTCTGTTCTGAATGACAACCTTGCTGGATAAAGGATCCTTGGCTGCATATTTTTCCTATTCAACACATTGAATATTTCCTGCCACTCCCTTCTGGCCTGCCAGGTTTCAATGGACAGGTCTGCTGCTATCCTTATGTGTCTACACTTGGAGATTAAGGCCTGTTTGTCCCTAGCTGCTTTCAGAATTCTCTTTCTCTTTGCATTTTGTCAGTTTCACTGTGATATGTCGTGGCGTTGACCCATTTGTGTTGATTTTGAAGGGAGTTCTCTGTGTTTCCTGAACTAGGATGTCTGCTTCCTTCCCCAGATTAGGGAAAACCTCAGCTATAATTTGTTCAAATAAACCTTCTGCCCCTTCCTCTCTCTCTTTTTCCTCTGGTACTTGTATGATACAGATATTATTATGTTTCTCTGAATCACTTAGGTCTCTAATTCTCCCCTCGTGGTCTAGTAATTTCCTATCCCTCTCTTTCTCAGCTTCATCATTTTCCATAATTTTATCTTCTATTTCACTTATTCTCCCCTCTGCTTCTTTCATCCTTGCTGTCACTGCATCTAGTTTATTTTGCATCTCATTAGCAGCATTTCTTAATTTGTCATGACTATTTCTTAGGTCCTTGATCTCTTCAGCAATAGATTCTTTGCTGTCTTCTATGCTTTTTCAAGCCCAGCTATTAGTCTTATGACTATTATTCCAAGTTCATGTTCAGATATATTGTTTATATCTGTTTTGTGCAATTGTCTACCTGTCATTTCTTCCTGGAATTCCTTTTGAGAAGAATTCTTCTGTTTCATCATTTTGGCTAGTTTCCTGTCTTTTACGTGTTTTAATAGCTTGTTATGAGTCACCAACTTGCGAGTACTACTATGTTAAAAAGTGGTAATACACTGTCCAGGGCCTGGCATTTCAGGAAGTGTTTTGGAGTGTGTTGCACACACTCTGTTGTGTCTCTCATTGCTTTGTCTCCCTACTGGTAGTGGTGGTTTTGTTTGATTTGTGCTTTGGTTTGTTCATTGAATTAAGCCCTGGAAAAAATGGAAAAGGGGGAGGGTGGAAGAAGCCTTATCCCATACAAAGAGAGAAATGACAGGGATGGCAAAAAAAGACCAGGCAAAGAATCAAATAAACTACAATGCTTAATCCAGAGAGGGAGAGAGGAAAATAAAGAAGACAGAGATAAAGAAAAGGTGTAGAAAGAACAGAGTAAAAATGCCTGATTAAACAAACAACCAGAATAGAGAAGCAGTTACCAGGCACAGAGGGGCAAGGTTTGGTGTAGGAGGGTCTGCCCTCCACGGGGGGCTGTTGTCTTGTTCCCTGAAGCCCCACTGTGTTGGTGATGAGGAGAAAAATTGCTACACCCCAATCTCTCCTCCCCAGACTAGGTGTTCCAAACCACAATGTTCAGGCAGTCCTCACAGAGCAGTGTGGATGGGCCGGTTTGTCCTGCTCCACAGTCTCCCGTGCCTCCTAGGTGCTCGGCTGGGATTCAAAACCCAATGTCTTAAAGGATCCCCCTCCACATGGTCCCAGTTCTGGAGCAAGGCTAGTCTGCCCAGCCAGCAAAGGGCTTCTGGCTGGCATCTATCTTTTATCCTTGGAAGAGTAATATACCCTCTTCCCACAGTAATCAGGGGAGGGCACTGCTGTCTCCCAGTGCACCCTTGAGATCGCTACTGAGCCCTGAGCTGGTTCTCCCTCCCCCGGAAAGCTTACACACACAGTGGCAGCTCTAGTTTAGAGAAAGTCACACAACTCTGAAAACTGATCTTCACTCCTAAGGCTGTTTGCAAGGTATACACTGGCTCTCTCTGTATTTTTCATTCCCCGATCCATGGTCTAGAGATGTTTTTCTCTTGTCCAAATACAATCCCACACTTCCACAGCCTTTCTCTTCCTTTTGTCTCTCTGCTGAAGAGGATCCCTTCCTCCAAGCCTACGCCACCCATTTTATATCAACCCAGTTGGTAAACATGCACCTCTGTCCCCCCAAGCTGTCTCTGTATACCTGTACACACATGGAGATGTTTCTATCACTCTGTAGCCTGGATTCCTGGAATTCCAACTGTTCTGACCTCCATACTGCTGTGTTTGAGGGAGAAGGTTAATTCTGGTTTCCCTACTTCTCTACCATCTTGATTCTCCCCCCAACACATCCTGTCTTAAACAGGGATTTTAAAAATCAAAACACTGTGATTGAATCAAGTACAAGGGATGGGCATTTAGAAATGAGTGTTAATTGCATCAGCTATGGCTGACATCATTATAACATGGTCCCTATAAAGATGCATTCCCCAGCATTATGAGAAGGTACTCACCCTCCCCTTCTCCTTTCTCCCCATGACGTGCTTCTGGAGCACTTTTTTCTCACTCTCATTTGTTTAATTTCTGGTCAGACCTTCCCTATTGCAGTTATGCTTATAGTCTACTTCATCATAGACCACCACCAATCCCTAACTGTCTATTTCCACAACTTTCTTTGAAGACTCTTCTAGTCAATGTAAAACTCAAATTTTAACACCCAGTATGAGGTTTCTTTGTTTCATTTTTCTAGAACACTGTCATCAAATCTATTTGCCAAGTACAAAATAAACAACTTAAAGAGAAGCCACAGAGAAGACTGCCATGTTGCAACACAGTCAACTCAACTCAGAATAGTACAGTGGAGAACATTTGGGGCATGCTACACAAATGTGCATTGCCATAAATGCAGATTACAGTCTGGAGAGCTAGTTTTCATTGCTTAAATGTATAATAATAGTTGACATTACATAGGGCTTAAAATGTGTTAGTAGATTAGAACAGACCAACCACCTCCATCAATCACACAAAATTGAAACCGTAAGAACGACCTCCAAGTGCAACTTTAAAATGTCTTATGATTCACATCACGATTCCTCCTTCATTAAAGACATCACAGCACTGGCATCAACCCTCACTTGAAGAAATCAACCGATCCAAAGACCATTCCCACTTGTAATATCCTACAACCAAACTGAACAATAGAAAACTGTACAGTCGTTTCTGCTAATGAGAGACCATCTCCGTTGAAATGTTCTCCCCTGTTTCTATAATTTTATATAGTTTGTTCATTTATATTATAACTGGTTTCTTTATTTAAAGAGGAGGCTTTCCACAGTTTGGAGGACTTACCAAGGTTCACCTCTAACTTTCCTGCCACAGACCAGGACCACCGAGCCAGACAACTTCTGTGTACATTCCTCAGGGCCTTGTTTGTCTCTTTTGCTTGAAGTTCCTGGGCTCTGCTGGAAAGATGAATCATGCACTGGGTCCAAAATATTGTTTAATTACAGCTTCCAAAAATAACAAAAAACTTTTTTATTTTTTCCTAAGAAAATAATATTTTATTCATTTATATCTTGAACTTTCTGATCAGATCTGCACTACAAAAAATTCTTGGTGATATAGTGTTCTCTATCTTATGTCAAATTTATCTTGTAATATCTTCTCATAAACATCCCTTGTTGATTAAAGGGAAAACAATGTAGAATGATCAACAGATAAAATACCAGTAAGTCTAAGTCCATGACAAAAACTGTCACCATGGTCTTCTGCTTATGGCCAAGATGGAATAGCAGATAACAGATTTACTCTCTTGCCTAAACAACTAAAAACAAATGGACGAAATATATGAAGAAACAGGTTTCAAGATATAGGACATCAGCTGAAAAACACTGATAACGGAATGAGAATCAAATAAGGTGAATCCTATGATTGCCTGAGCTTATGGCCTTAAGGAATTTCCAAGTTACACCACAGAAAAGAAACCCAGGAATTCAATGCAAACATCCTGCATTGAGGAGATAAAGCTCAGAGTCATGGGAAAACAAGGTGGCAGAGTTTACAAGGCAGAGTATTAGAGATTGCTGCTGGGAAAGAATCACCCAAAAGGACTAGAACTAACAACACTTGATGCTCACCCAGGACTGGGAATAGTGCCTGTACCCACTAACCAGACTGAAAAACCTCATAACTCACACACCTTTTGGTAAAGCATCTCGCTTCGGTAATCTGGAGTATTTAACCCTAGACTAAACACTGCATTAGGACTGCTGAGCACATCTTAAAAGCAAGTCGTGAAAAAATCAAACTTTTTCCAAGTAACTTACCCGCATCCAAGAACAATGCCCAAGAATATTTTTACTAATATAAAAATATCCAACACTGAACAAGGAATAAATCTATAATGTCCAGCATCTGATAAAAGATTACGAGGCATCCAAAAAGCAAAATACAGCCTTTAATGAGAAGGGAAGTCAATCAATTGAAAACAACCAAGTATTAAACTTAGCAGACAAGGACATTGGAACAGTTATAAGGGTTTTCCATATGATCAAACATTACGTACAGAGATGGGTGACATAGAAAAGACCTAAATCAAAACTCTAGTGATAATAATTTTAAAGTGATGATATGAAAAATATATTGGATGGAATTAAAAGTAGATTAGAAAAAAGAGAATAGAGAAGATGCTTCACAACAGCGTGAATATAATTACCACCATTGAACTGTACACTTAAGAATAGTTACAACGGTAAATTTTATGTGATTCTTTTTCACCACAACAAAAAAATGTTTTGAAAAGTTGATTAGAAATTTCAGAAGAAAAAGTAGTGTGTTTGAAGACATAGCAATAGAAACTATCCAAAATGAAGCAGAGAAAGAGAAAACAATTAAAATAAGAGTATCAGTGAGGGATGCCTGGGGGGCTCAGTCAGTTGAGCATCTGATTCATGATTTGGATTTGGGTCATGATACCAGGGTTCATGGACTGGGCCCCAGGTCAAGCTCCACGCTCAGTGTGGAGCTTGCTTGGGATTTTCTATCTCTCTCTCTCTCTCTCTCACTGTCTCTAAAATTTAAAAAAATGAAAAAAAAAAAACCAGGATCAGTGAGCTTTGAACAATGTGAAGATGCCATATCTATCTATATATGTAATAGGAGTCTCTGGAAGAGAGGTTGACAGAAAGAAATTTGAAGAAATAATGGCTAGTAACTTTCCAAAGTAAATGAAAACTGTGTTTCTGTATACCTAAGCTCAATCAATCCAAGGCACCAGATATAGGAAGAAAGAATACACCAAGGCACATTATAACTGAATTTTTCTAAACTAGTGATAGAGAGAAAATTTTAAAGCAATTAAAAACCAGAGAAAAACACATTAAGTACAGAGAAACACAGATAAGGATGACAGCAGATTTCTAGTAGGAAGTGATGCAAATGAGAAGGCAATGAAGCAACATCTTTAGTGACAGGAAAAAAAAAAAAAACAGAAAACCCGTCAACCTAGAATTTTATACTAAGTAAAATATCTTTTAAGAACTAAGATGAGGGACACCTGGGTGGCTTAGTCAGTTGAGCATCCGACTTTGGCTCAGGTCATGATCTCATGGTTCATGAGTTTGAGCCCTGCATCAGGCTCTGTGCTGACAGCTGGGAGCCTGGAACCTGCTCCAGATTCTGTGGTCTCCCTCTCTCTCTGCCCTTCCCCCACTCATACTTTGTCTCTCTCTCTCTCTCTCTCTCTCTAAGAATAAATGAACATTAAAATAATTTTTTTTAAAAATAACTAAAGTGAAATAAATACTTCCAGATGTACAAAAGCAGAAAAAAATTCATCACCAACAGACCTGCTATATAAGAAATGTTAAAAGAAAAAAAATTAGAAATGTTAAAAGAGGTTTTTCAGGCAAACATATGAGGACAAAAGGGGAAAAGGAAGAATTGGAACAAACAGAAAACAAACGGCAAGTGGATCAATAATCACATTAAACGTTAATTGTCAAACCATCCCATTTGAAAGGTAGAGATTGTCAAATAAGATTTGTTTTTTTTAAATGTAAGATCTGACTATATGTTACATATAAGCACTCCATAGAAAAGGATAGAAAAAGGGGCGTCTGAGTGGCTCAGTCAGTTAAGCACTGACTTGATTTCAGCTCAAG
This sequence comes from Acinonyx jubatus, assembly GCF_027475565.1. Classification (NCBI taxonomy): domain Eukaryota; kingdom Metazoa; phylum Chordata; class Mammalia; order Carnivora; family Felidae; genus Acinonyx; species Acinonyx jubatus. The sequence goes on from NC_069385.1 coordinate 26,183,017, forward strand.
TCCTGATCTCACAGTTTGTGTGTTCAAGCCCTGTATCAGGCTCCATGCTGACCGTGCGGAGTCTGCTTGGGATTCTCTGTCTCCCTCTGTCTCTGCTCCTCCCCTGCTCACTCTCTAGCTCTTGTTCAAAATAAATTATATATATATATATATACACACACAAAAGAAAAGGATAGAGAAAGATGTACATGCTAACCCTAATTAAAAGACCGTTGGAGGGATTATGTCAGTATTGGACACAATAGATTTCAAAGCAGAGTAGTATAAGTATTTTTTAAAGGTTATTTCAAAGAGATAAAGGGGTTAATCCATAAAGAAGGCATTAAAAAATGTTCATGTAGGGGCGCCTGGGTGGCGCAGTCGGTTAAGCGTCCGACTTCAGCCAGGTCACGATCTCGTGGTCCGTGAGTTCGAGCCCCGTGTCGGGCTCTGAGCTGATGGCTCAGAGCCTGAAGCCTGTTTCCGATTCTGTGTCTCCCTCTCTCTGCCCCGAGCCCGTTCATACTCTGTCTCTCTCTGTCCCAAAAATAAATAAACGTTGAAAAAAAAAATGTTCATGTAACCAATAAAATACATGAAGCAAAAACTGATAGAACTACAGAAGTGGACCAATCCATAATAGTTGATTTCAATATTCTTCTCTCAATAGTTGATAGAAAAAATAGGCCAAAAATCTGTAAAGTCATAGAAGAATTAACAACACAATCAATAGATTTAATTGGCGTTTATAGAACACTCCAACGAACAAAAGCAGAACATGCCTTCTTTTTAAATGCACATGAAACATTTACCAAGATAGACCATATTCTGGGCTATAAAAAAGTGTCTCAATAAATTGAAAAGATTTAAGTTACACAAAGGATGATCTCTGACCATAATATAATTACCAGAAGTTAATGACTGAAATATTTCTATAAAATTTCAAATATTTGGAAGCTAAATGACACACTTCTAAATAACACATGGAACAAATAATCAACAAGGAAATTAGGCAGTATTAAAAGCTGAGTAAAAATGAAAAGAAACTATTCCCAAATTCGTGGGATGTGTTTAAAACAGTACTTAAGGGAAATTTATAGCATTAGAAAGTGAAATCCAAGTAACAAAGGGAGAAACAATAAATCAAATCAGAAAGCAATGAAATAGAAACGAAAACCTAGTAGAGAAAATCAATGAAACAAAAAGCTAGTTCTTCGAGAAGATCAAATAATGAAAGGAGTCACAAATTACCAATATCCACAAAGAGAGATAATAACAGCCTGGAATCTACAGATATTGAAAGAATAATAAAGTAATATTATGAAAAACTTTATGCCAATAAACTTGACAACTTAGATAAAATGGAAAAATTCCTTGAAATACACAAACTTCAGAAGAAATAGGTAACGTGAATAGCCTTATATCTCTCAGAGAAATTGAATTCGAAGCTAAAAACTTTCCCACAGAGAAAACTGGGCCCAGATATTTTTGCTGGTAAAATTTACCAAACATCTAAGAAAGAAACAGTACCAATCACACACAAAATATTGGAGAAGATCAGTGAAAAAGGAACACTTCCCAACTCACTCAAATGAAGCAAGTGTTATACTGCACTAACACAACACAAAGACTACAAGACAAGAAGACTAAAGAGCAATACTTCTCATGACATAGATGTAAAATTACTAAATAAAGATTTCAACAAATGGAATTCAAAACTATATTAAAAGGCCATCATGACCAAGGGAGAGGGAGCTATTCCACAAATGTAACAATAGCGTATCATTCAAAAATCAATTCATGTAACTCACCATATCAACAGAACAAAAGGAAAAAAAATGCATGATAATCTAAATAAAGGCAGAAAAAGCATTTAACAAGATCCAACACCCCTTCCTGATAAAAATTCACAGCAAGGGAACTTTATCAAACTAACCAAGGGAAAAAGGACATCTATGAAAAGCCTACAGCTAACTTCATTCTTAATGATGAAAAACAAATGGTTTTTCCCCCTCAGATCAGAAATGGGACAAGTGTGGACCTTTCCCACTTTTAACCATCATTCTAGCCAAAGACGAAAAGAAAAAACAAATAAATGAAAGATCTCCAAATTGAAGAGGAAGAAGTAAAAGCCTATTTAGAGATGAAATGACTGTCTGTGTGGAAAATCCTACGGAATCGACTAAAAAGCTACAAACCAGACTAAATAGAACTAACGAGGATTCAGCATAAAAGATCAATATACAAAAACTCAGTTGAAGTTCTTCTACTAGTAATAAACAATCAGAAATTTTAAAAAGCAATACCACTAACAACAGCATCAAAATGTGAAACTGGGATAAGTCTAACAAAAGATGTGAGAAACTTATACAATGAAAACCACAAAACATTGCTGTGAGATGTAATAGATCTCCTACATACTTGAAGTGATAAGACCATGTTCCTGGGTTGGAAAACTCAGTGTTCCTAAGGTGCCAATTCTCCTCAAATTGATTTATAGATTCAGTGCAATCCCTATCAAAATCCCAGCAGGCATTCTCATAGGAATTGACAAGTTTATTTCAAAGTTCAAATACAAAATTTAAAAGAAATTCAAAGGAGCTGAAACAGCCAAAACACATTTGGGGAAAAAAAAAAAAAAAGCACAAAGTTAGAGGACTCTGATAACCAGATTTCAAGACCCAGTATAAAGCTACAGTAATCAAAATGTTATGTGGTTAGCATAAAGATTGACAAATACATTAATGGAGCAGAATAGAGGGTCCAGAAACAGACCTACAGATACATGGAAAACTGATTTTCAACACAGGTGCAAAGGAGACAAGGTAATCTTTTCCACCAGTATGCTGAAATGGATATCCATATGCAAAAATATGGACTTCTATCTATACATCTTACCAATATAATAATTAACTCAAATGAAATCATAAATCTAAATGTAAGTCTTACAACTATGCAAATTTTAGAAGAAAATATAGAGCAATATCTTTGTGACCTTAGGTCAGGCAAGATTTCTTAGATGTAACCCCAAAAGTAAAATACTTTTTTTAAATAGTTCAGATATTCTGTTCTTTGAAAGACACTAAGAGAATAAGAAGAGAAGCCACAGACTGGGCAAAATATTTACAAATAATATATCTGAAAAAACACATGTGTTCAGATTATATAAAGAACATCCAGGGACGCCTGGGTGGCTCAGTTGGTTAAGCGCCGGACTTCGGCTCAGGTTATGATCTCATGGCTCATGAATTCAAGCCCCACGTCAGGCTCTGTGCCGACAGCTTGGAGCCTGGAGCCTGCTTTGGATTCTGTGTCTCCCTCTTTCTCTGCCCTTCTCCCACTCATGCTCTGACTCTGTCTCCAAAATAAATAAACATTAAAAACTTTTTTAGAAAAAGAACATCCATAACAACCCACTTAAAAAATGATGTAAAATGGTAAGACTATTTTGAAAAATAGCTTGGCAGTTTCTTAAAAATGCGGTTGTTGTACACCTAGATATTTACTCAAAGGAAAAGAAAGCATATGTACACACAAAGTCTTGTATGTGAACGTGCACAGCAATGTATTTGTAATAGCAAAAACCTAGAAAACACTCCTTTATTCATATAGAGGTGAACGGATACATAGTTTGTGGAATACCCTTATAATGGGAGACACATCGAAAATAAATGAACTATTGGCATAAACAATATGGTTGTTCCTTAAAATAATTATGTTGAGTGAAAGAAGACAGAGAAGAAAGAATACATACTATATTCCTCTTATGTAAATTTTTAGAAGACATTGATTAATCTATAATAATCTATATCATGTATAATAGTCTAATTATTACCAAGAGTCATGGGGAATTTCAGGAAGTGATAGATATTTCATTATCTTGATTGTGGATTTGTTCATCGATTCATATGTATGTCAAAACTCACAATTTTTATGCTTTAGTTATGTGCAATTATGCAGTTATGTATGCCAATTATACTTCAACATAGCTGCTAATAAAAATCTTACAAGCTGATGTTTCCCATTGGATAAAATTTATTTTAAGTCACCATCGAAAAATTTCACAAGGTTTGTGTTTCTTCTTTTCTGTGTTTACAACCCTGGGAATTAATCTGGGAGCTCAATCTCCACAAATTCTATCTGCTGAAGACCACACATTAGCAAATCTGTTGCCCAAGATGGACAACCACTGGCTTAATTAGGGCTTGATATATGAGCTATGGAATCAACACGTTAAACTGACCGCGATTCTTTCCCAGAGGCAGCCTCCGTTCAAGTTTGTACTTTTGCCAAGCCACTCCTGCTTCGTCGATGCCATATCGTCATTACCCAAATTCTTGCACACATCTGACAAAATGGCACTATTTCATCGATGACAAATTGGAATCACAGTGATTGCTTTGGGGTGAACTCTAGATATCTCTCCAAATTGTCCATTTTAGAGTCATCTTAAAGCAAATGGGCAGTCAAACCCCTGTTAAATGTACTGTTTTTTTTTTTATTGCTATAGAGAAGCTTCCAAACAAAATTCCAATCCTCTAATAACTTTAATTACAAGGAAAGAGCCAAAAGCCCATAGCTTATTAAAGACTGTCTTTTGATCCAGTGGCAAAGACCTACCTTGCCTCAAGTCTATAGCAGCCACTGCCAAATTTATGGTGGCTTCCGCTGGCACAGTTTCAGGGTCTTCCTTAGAGCTAATGTTATACAATTCGGCACTTAACTGAAAACACGCATTTGCAGCAAGCTGGCTTACATCCTAGAAGATACTCTTGCTTACTTCTTGTTGGTTTGAAACCCTCTCTGGAGCTTCATGGGTGAAATTTGGAACCAGCGCCTGCACTCGGAAGGCAGAAAGAGACTAAAGAGAGAGGCAACTTACCCCGGGCTGGTAGGTGGCAGATTTAAAAAGAAAAAAAAAAAAAAAAAAAAAGGTACGTACGAGGCTTATCTTGGGAGGCAAGATGGGTGGAGCCCTACATCTGTCCACCAAATCTTAAATGTTTATAAAGAAGCTTTAGCTGGGTTCAGTCACATATACCCTGCAGACAATCTCAGCACCACATCACTGTCTCAAGGCTGTTGTCCTTAGAGCACCTCTGGGAGAGAGAAAGGCAAGCAGAACCCACATTCCAGGAAGGGTGGGGGCGGGACCTGATTGCCCAGTCCAGCTCAGGGGTCAACAGAGGGTCACTTCCTATCAATGACCTCTCCCAACACTCCTTTATAAATTACTGGCCACCTTACACCTTGCTAATTCCCTTCTCAGAAAAAGAAATGCACACAATGGGGGCTACCTAATCTATGACACATCCTTAAAATTAGATATCAAAAATCTTGGGCAAGATTGAAATTTAAGGGAAGAAGCCTAAGTTGCATGAGTTTACTCTGAAATAAGATTTTTAAAGTCCTGATTTGATTAGGTTATTCTGAATTGGCAAAATTAACTTTTGAAATTAATTAGAAATTAACATTTATGAAATTCATAACACATATTTGAGGATGAAAAAAGTTTAAGCTGTATTTTATGCACAATTGTGTCATAGATTGATATGTTTGTGTCCACTAAAATAGCATCCTTTCCTGCTAGGAGGAACCAGACTCCTGGATTGTCTCATTTGGACAGGAATGGAGTGAATCCTACAAGCCCCTAGATAAGGATCTCAGGCTAGAATTTAAAATAATTCCACTGCAAGAATAAAGGAGGTTAATGAACAAGCTGGTTGAAGACTCTGGGACAGAAATGGGAATCTAACCCAGATTCACACCCAAGTTTGTTTGAATCCAAACCCATGTTCTCCCTCTTACAGAAGAGGTAGCCCAGGGTTTGAAATCCAATTCACCAGCTTGGTTGGTGGCATCATGGCCCCTTATGTAAACGAGGAGATTACAGTGATCTTGAAATATGAGCCAGCATCTGTAAACACCTGACCTTAGCAAGGGTTTAACACACTTTATTTAAGATTATAACCATCTAGCAGGATGTCAGGTGACGTGGAAAACCTAAGGGACCAACCAAAAAAATAGAAAGAGGATTTCATACCTAAATGATCAGTTTTCTGACCACCAATGAATAATTGTATTCAAATTGTCAGGAAAGAGGAGGCAGGACTTTTGAGCTGGCTATACATGACTAGTTGGAAGTCAGAGGGAGTCAGAGGAATATTTACACTTGCTTTCTCAGCTCCTGTCTACAGTGTTATTCGTCACATAAATCTTGCAGGTGCTTTGTTCAGACGAGTTCTAAATGCCAGCAGAGCTAATGGCCCCACCTTCTGGAGACTATTACTTCACCTACTCTGTTGGGAGACAAACTAATAGAACTTCCCATTAAAAGTATTTTTGGATACTAAATTTACTCACTTTCTTCTGTAGTCTAACTCAATCTCTTTCTATATTCACCAGTGTTCAATGATTTCAGTTTAATTTATTCTTGTGTTTTACCTTGATTCATGCTTTCAGGCCACTCCATTTACCATCCAGCTTTCCCTGACCCCCCTCAAAAACAAAAACAGAACAACCCTCCCAAAAAACCTTTTGAGAGTATGTTTCTAAGTAACAGCCCTGCCTGTATGTTATAGCCTCTAAGATTATAAAATCAATACAAATATTTTTCTTTTGAGACAGATTTCATCATTGCAGCCATGAAAGAAACATAAGATGATTTTTAGTGTTGATTTTTTTGAAGATGAAGACGCCTAGGGAAAGGTCTGTTTGTTGGAAGATGAGTCACATTTGGCAAAGGTTTAAATGAAACAACGAATTTGATAAATCTGTCCAAGTTTTAAGAATATTCAGACACCTTTCTTCTCAAGAAAATCCCCATGGATCTCTTCAAGAACAAAAGCTTCTCTACAATGGCTTCAAATGATTCAGACATAACTTCCTGCATATGCCACCGAAGGGATTTCTTTACTTTTAGTAAGACCATTAACTGGCTTGCCAAATTCTTCAGCATAACAAAATTATAGGCCGTTTCTCTCTTGGGCACGCTGAAATGGTGAAAATTGCCCGGAGAAAATTGAAACCCTGATAATTGATTTTCTTGCTGTTTTCAAAAGACCCAAACCCTTCTACGATTAAATTGAAACTTTTCAGGAAGAACACAATTGAGACCATAGGGAATACCACTATATTCTTAGAAGAGTTCCACAACTAAAACCTACACAGGACATTTCTTCAGACACAGATTTAGAATTAAATTATTTTTCTAAAATAGGATTCTTCTCTTTGGGCTTATGCAGAATCAGCTAACATAATTGCGTTGTTCACCTAATCCTTGGAATCTGGGAGCCAAGAATGTGAAATGAAAAACAAAACAGGTAAATATTGGCTGTGAAAGAAATGCTTTAAATTATAAACTTGATGTTGAAAAATAAAGCTTTCTCGTCAGGAGTGAACTACTTCAGATAGAGACGTTGTTGACAAAATGACTGAAATGTGAGACCTTTAGTTTCCCCATAAAATACATTTCCAAGAGATTCAATAATGGTGGATTATGTGATGTATATATTTCCAAATCAAGATGCTTTGTGGTTGTCCACAAAACACAGATTGGGTCGTGCAATACCATTGTTAGTTGATATGTGAAAAACATGTTCAACAGTCGAAAGAAACTTTATACATATGTGGAAGTTCTTAGCCTACAAACACTTGGTTACCTTTTCCAGGATAACTGTGTTCCACAAGAATATTTGGGCTATTAGAAAAGTTATTTGAGGGCCGCCTGGGTGGCTCAATCAGTTTAGTGTCTGACTCTTGATTTTGACTCAGGTCATAATCTCACGGTTCATGAGATGGAGCCCCGCGTCGGGCTCTGTGCTGACGGCACAGAGCCTGCTTGGGATTCCTTCTCTCCCTCTCTCTGCCCCTCCCCTGCTCATGCTCTCTCTCTCTCAAAATAAATAAACATTTTTCTTTTTAAGAAAAGTTATTTGAATCATTATTTCTTGAACACGATACACCAATACTTAAAACCTCAACTAACATTAATGCCCTTTATCCCTAAAGCCCTAGATCAGAAGTAGCGGTTCATGAAGAGGCTTATAAGGTTATCGCCTTCAGATTCTGGCCAGCCCCACCCCTGGAACACCGATGTTCCATCATAGAGTGGATATTTGTTCTTTTTGCCTACAGCATCCTTTCCCCATTTGGGTGGTAGGTAAGAGTATCTCAATTTTCCTCTGAGAGAACAAAGTCATCCCCACTCCTTCTGAGTAAGACTAGTCCCTCCACTTTACTTTGGATGTGGGGCCTAAGCCAACTTGCTCATTTTACCACATACTCCCCACCCACCCACTCACAACCACAGTGATTAGTTGAAGGATAAGATGGGCCCAGTAACCCACGGGGGGCCAGAGATAGAATGTGTGTACATCTCTAGAATTATGAAGCTACAGGAAGTGATTCCCCCCTCGGCAGAACTTAAGAGTAGAATAATATGGATCTGAATCTCCTGTGGGCCACAGAGTAGAACCTAGAAATGGACGCTCATGGTACCGTCTGAGCACAGAATCAAGCAATCCCTAAAATTAGCTCCATTTCATCAAAAGAATCATTAAATGCTAGATCAGTTCAATCTTCAAATATCCGCAATAAAAAAATATCCTAATTGGTATGTGAGCCTCTCCACTATTCAAGAAGCAACATGTTCATTTTATATCTTAATTAAATCATTGTTAGAAGCAAGTTTTCAAAGGGAACTTTCATTAATCTGAGACAAAACAAACAACCTCAAAGCATAAATAGCTATGTATGTAATTTATAAATTACATATATAGCAATCAATTTCATAGTTAAGTTGCAAAGTGTTAAATTCAAGTGTTTATATTTTTTATTATTTTTTTTAACGTTTATTTATTTTTTTTGAGACAGAGAGAGACAGAGCATGAACAGGGGAGGGTCAGAGAGAGGGAGACACAGAATCCGAAACAGGCTCCAGGCTCTGAGCTGTCAGCACAGAGCCTGACGTGGGGCTCCAACTCACAAGCTATGAGATCATGGCCCGAGCCGAAGTCGGACACTTAACCGACTGAGCCACCCAGGCGCCCCTATATTTTTTAAAAAAGGAACTGTAATGAACTACATTGAAAATAGCCAATAGGATCAATAGTAAGGGTGGATTAGGAACATGGTTCCCATGCTATGGTTTTCACAAGAACATCATGAAAACACAAATTCCAATTCTGGCCAACAATTTTACTGAGTTATTTTACTCAGCTTTACATGCTATAATCATCTCTCCTCATTCTGTAAGCTCTATGACATGTTCCCGTTTGATAGTTCATCTGAGCAAACATTTACAGCTGGAGGATGATATCTCCTCAGTCACCTTAAGAAGAATGGAGACGCAAAAGACAATCTTTTGCTTATAGAATCCTTTAGAAACTATCTTGGGTGGCAAGTCTCCATCCCGGCCAATTCTTTATTCTCATTAGTATCTCAGGTATAGTTTCCTCAGAATGGACCCTATGGAATCAATCTTCTACACAAAAGATCATTCTGTAGTCACTCCAAGTTACAAATTCTTCCGTGCGTTTTCTTCTTTTGAAAGTGTAGGACAGATTTCAGACACCAGGTCCGGGTTTCTCACTCTTTCGCAAGGGGAGGGGAAAAACCAAAAAAACGAAACCATGACCCTCTGACCACAAAATACTACCTTATTTTTCCTTCAGTCTCTTGAAGTATTCAGATGAATGTCGGAATCATATTGGCATTTATCCATCATTTTAAATGGTGTTCTTCCCACATGCACAATCTTGGTATAGAAACCAGCCTTTGAATTCTTTTCCAGCCGGGATTTTAACATTCCGGCAAAATGGGAACAGACAAGAGTAACATTCCGATAGATAGAGTTTTATTTTAATGTTTTCAAAACTGACTGCATTTTAGCCCTTTCAATTTATGTGTGTGTGTGGGGGGGGGGGGGGGTTAAGGGTATTATTTATTTATTTATTTATTTATTTTAACGTTTATTTATTTTTGAAGGAGATAGAGACAGAGCGTGAGCGGGGGAGGGGCAGAGAGAGAGAGGGAGGGGCAGAGAGAGAGAGGGAGGCACAGGATCCGAAGCAGGCTCCAGACTCTGAGCTGTCAGCAAAGAGCCTGATGCGGGGGCTCAAACTCACGATTCATGAGATCATGACCTGAGTCAGGTCAGACGCTTAACCAATGGAGCCACCCAGGCACCCCTAACGGGTATTATTTAGATCTTAATGAAATAATGTCTACCAAGCCTTCTGAATAGGAAGATGACTACATGAACAATAAAAAGAAAATTCTACGTATCAGGTCAGTTTATCCAGAAGTTAATGGTATGTTCTACAAATCATTCTTAGAGTATAATTCCAACCAATATCAGATTTACAACAATGCCCTACCAAACCCAGAAATTCAGGGTGAAAACTTGGGTAGGAGGCATAAAGGGGAACAATTTTTTTTCTGCTCATTTTAAGGTTCTATTATCATAAGTGCTATTTGAAGAAGTATATATTGATTTCTACTTATCTCTTTTCTTTTTTTTTTTTAATTTTTTTTAACGTTTTATTTATTTTTGAGACAGGGAGAGACAGAGCATGAACAGGGGAGGGTCAGAGAGAGGGAGACACAGAATCCGAAACAGGCTCCAGGCTCCGAGCTGTCAGCACAGAGCCCGACGCAGGGCTCGAACTCACGGAGTGCGAGATCATGACCCGAGCTGAAGTCGGCCGCTTAACCGACTGAGCCACCCAGGCGCCCCTACTTATCTCTTTTCTTAATAAACGTTGCTTTCCTGTCAGATTAGTTCATCAAAAAGCAACATACACATATTATCTTAACTCCTCACTGAAAAGCCTTTGCAAAAGTTTAATACTATCCTTTCAGTATCTGTCAATGGTCAATACCTAAAAATGGTCATTCATAGAACTTTTTGCATCTTCTGTAAAAAATAATATTTAAAGGTAATGCTCACTGTTATCCACTGCTCCTCTGTATGGACCCATGCAAGAAATTCCTCCTAGAACAGAATTCCTGCCTGTTATACAGTGTTAGGAATACTGTTTGCTTGTTTGTTTTCTGACTGTATACATATATTTCCTTTATAACATCTAAAGAGAATTCTAGAACCTATCAGGTTTCCTTTTTGGTTTTGTCTACCAGGAAACTAAAAAATACATTATTGCTAAATTTAAGTTAAATTCTATTTATATACTGTATTGCTCTGATACAATGTTAGATTTCTGTAGCAGTAAATTTATTTCTATTAAAATTCTGGCCATTCTTTTATTCTTCATATTAACTGCTTTGCCTTATGTCTGGGAAATATCTTCACAGTATGAAATTTCCAAATTTCATTTGTAAGTAAGGGTCAAATAACATATTTTAAATATACGTTACCTTCTTAATTCATATACGGTTGAATTAAAGTTGAAATAAAGTTATGTATAAGAACGTTCTGGTACTAAAGCCAAAAGCATTGTGGAAATGGAGAGTAGTGTGGAAGTTTATAAACTATAAAGCAAAGGCTTAAGCTTTTTCCTAAAGACAGATGAGGAAACATATCTAAGTGGCAGTTAATAGTAAATGAGGTAACCTGAAATGAAATGCTACATGTCTTTTGATTTTGGTACTCTCAATTATGCCTTTATACATTCCTTGTTTTATATTGTACACAGACTGCCGTCAGGGGGAGAAAAAGTGGTTTCCCTCTGTCTCTGAGACAAGGTCAGCCCTTTCACATACATGGAACTGTGAGGGAGGAAAGGGGCACTCTGTTCATCCAGCCATGCGTTCATTCTTCCAACAAATATTTATTCAGTACTCACTATGTACTAGGCGCTGCATTTTCAACCCTATTCTTATGGAACTTACAACCGTATGGAGACAGACATTTAAACAGAACAAAAATGTCAGATAAATATATCATTACAATATGGTAAGTGCTATGCAGAATTCGAAAACAAAACGGAAGAACACAGGGAAGGGGATTTATATCAGGGGATCAGGGAAAGCAACTCAGAAAAATGACACTCATGCTGGGCTCTGAAAGAACAGTATGAGTTGGCCAGTCAAGGAGGGCACGAGGGAGAATATTCCTAGCAGAGGAAAAAGCGGGCAGAAGGGCCAGAGGCAAGAAAGAGGCTGGCACATTTGAGGAACTGAAAGACCAGTATGGCTCAGGTTAAAGAGTGAGGGAAGAGCGCAGAAGCATGGTATAGACATGAACACCTGTTTCAGCCACCAGGTCAGGCAAATCAAGCCAACAAGGGGGCAGAGAGCAATAGATATGACGGGCTGATGGCTCTTAGTCTCTCATTATTAAATGACTGAAGTAGAAATTACCATATGTGTATATGGTAATAAGTTTTAATACAGTGAGTTTTCTTAAAGAGACAAGAGTACATGACTGCTTGCTGCTAATTTGAGGCCAAGATGTCGTCTCATCAGTCAACAAATATTTATCGTACTGGGGCTGGGTATCCAAAGGCAGATAGGATAAACACCTCTCCCGCCCTCACACAGCCTGCAGCCTGGGGAAGATAAAGACAAGCAAGCAGACACTTGGGACTTTCTCAGAGAGCAGCAGTGGTGGGGTGGCCATTCCTCGGAGGAAGGATGACAGAAAAGCAATGGGAACAGCGCCCACAGTTCTGTGGGTGTAGCAGTTGTGAAGGCTAGACAGGAGCCCAAATCCAGAAGGAAATATTCCCCACCCGAGGGACACGGATGGACAGGGGAGAGGGGCTGTTCTGATGACACCACGTCCGTTTTGCCAGGAGCAAATCTCTCCCAGTTCTTGGTGACCCAACTATGCTTCATTTTGTTGCCCTCATGAAATGAAGGTACTACTGACTTGGAGAATCATTCAGCCTAGAGTTTGAGTTTTTTTAAGAAAACGGTTTTTGGGTGTCTTTGTTGTTGTTGTTTTACTACAGTATAAAATATTTGACAATTAAATGTCAGATGATTTGACTCTGCGTGTTTGCATTTGAGGGAAATGGTGGTTATAAGCAGGCATAAAAATTAACACCCCTTGAAGAATGAGGAAGTGACTCTTACAGTTAGTAAATTGTTTCGGTCTCTGACCACAGAAGCAGAGGCTAGCAACAAATTTGATTTACAAAGTAAATATAATTTCTACAGTTGGGCTCAGCCTGTTGTTTCCTTAGAGGATATATATTTTAGTTCGCACTGCGCAAAAACACAGATTAGCATTTTTCAGAACATGAGGAATCAAAGATAGTATCATAAAAGCACAGAAAAAAAAAAAAAGGAACTTATTTTATCTTCCAGTCACGGATGATGTTCCCAATCAAAACTGACATGTGACTAATAGGCAGATATCATATTTGTGGGCTCTGCTCTCGTCCACATATTATTCCATGTATGTTTCTTTGCAGTAGCAGAAAACAAGATTCCAGCACTGGTTCATCTGTGTGATTGAGAATGTGAATATGCCAGAATTTTCTCGATGTCATGTGATCGAGAACAACAGTCTCTTAATATTTCTTGACTCTGGGAAGTATTGGCATACATTTGAATGCAACTCAGGATTTTTTTTCAAAATAGGCCTTAATCTTAAAAAATATTCTCTATTCAAATGAAAATAATTTTAATAGACCTTCATTTCCAGAAACGATAATATACAAAGGCATTTTGTGAACTGTGGTCCTAACCTAATCACAGTGCAAAAGTAAATATGTACTAAGTATACTAGTCGAACAGAGACTACTCTCTGTCCCTTGAGCTTCAAAGGGCGCTGGACAAACTTTGGGCAGGGGTTTCCAAAACCAAAGTGAAGCTAAGCACTAAGGCTGCATGTTTAACATTTGGCGCTAGGATATGGTGATCAAAGGTGGACATCGTAAGTTAATATCAGTGTCCCAGAGAGCTTTTCAAAGTCAAAAGTGGCGTTGTAAGAGTTAAATACACAATAATCTGAAAGGAACCCATCTGTATGGAGATGACAATAAACAAGGCAGGGCAGCTGGCGGAAGGGGGGCTTTGATTCACTTTCTCTGCTCAAAGCTCCTGAGGATTTATTTTGGTTTGCGGGACCCTTTCAAAACCCTGGAGGCACTGGCCTGGACACGGGGTGCGTCCTGATGAGAACAATCCGTGGGCTGTCCCCTCCTGAAAACTAGAGTGGACCGATTTTGAGAAATAGAGACTGAATCAGTCAGAAGTGAGGGTTGGGAGCAGATGTGAAAGGAAGCCCTGAAGTAGACTACAGCCTCTGCAAACTGAAGAGGAAACAGAAATTATGAGTAAGCAGCGGAAGTTAGTCAGTAAGTCTAGAGAGGAAAGTGGAGCAGATGTGCAGAGAGAAGATGCTGAGAGACAAACTATGTGCCTCGTGATTCTTGGTGACTTTCTCATCCATCCCCGGCTCAAGTCTGTATGTGTCCTAATTGTTATATGAGTAAGTTTAAAAGTCAACAAATGCTTTTTCTTGGGGTCACTATAATAAATCTCTAGAGGTACCTTGCAAACAAAGAAGTACTAACCATACACTAATCCAAATCTCCACTTTGTCTTCTGCTGACCAGAAACATCAACACTGAGAACATGATTTCCTGTGTCTTTAAGTGAAGAAAATTCATCGTCACTGACCCGTCTTTTCTTACTGAAAAGACGATTGAAATTCCTCCTGATCCCTCATCGAAATCCTGGCTTAGTATTTGAAAATGAGGGAAGGTCCAGAGGAGATACAAGGATTTAGGGAAACGGACATCCAAAAAGTGATTGCCCCAAGAGTCTCTGTCCTAGGACACTCACTATTCAGTAAACAAATGTTTACGGAGTATTCAGCAGGGGGGAAAATTGACCAAAATTCCTGCCCCATGGAACACGCAGACTAGAAGAGAAAATGTAGAATAAGTAAAGTAAATAAGTAAGGTATACTCTGGGTTAGATGATTTCTAAAGAATGAAGCAAAGCAAATGATGGAAATACAAAGCCGGGGGTGGGGGCATTGATATTTCAAAGAGGTGACAAGGAGACACTTGCTAGTAAGGTAACTTTTGTATGAAGAAATGGAGAAAGGTAAGGATCTCTCCTTAGAGACCTCTGGGAAAACAAGTTTCAAGACAGAGTAGACAGCAAGTGTGGAAACCCTGGCACGACAGTGTTAGAGTGCTGGTAGAAAAGCAAGGCGGGGAGTATGGCTAGAGTGGAGTAAATGAGGGAGAGAAGTGCATGAGGTCACGGAGTCCCAGGGGACCCGGTTGCACAGGTTTTATAGGCCATCGGACAGGCTTTGGCTTTGAACTTTGAGAGGATGGGAAGCCCCTGGACAATTTTAGGCATAACAGTAATGTGACCTGATCTACATTTGTACTGAAAGTAGATGGAAGGGGGCAAGGGCAGAAGTAGGTAGACCAGTAAGAGATTCCCTTAATGATTCAGGGGACAAATAATGGCGATTGGAGCAGGACAATGACAATGAAGATAATGAGAAGTGGTTGAATTCTGAAAACTGAACTGATGGGACTTGGTGCTTGGATCACTTGTGAGAAAGAAAAAAAAGGGGGGGAGTCATTCTTGACTCCAAACGTTTGGTCCAAGTAACTAGAAGAATGGAGTTGCCATTTTCTATGATGGAGAAGCCTGGAGGAGAAACTTCTTTGGAGGGAAATGTTCAGGGATACATTTTGGACATTTCAGAATCTTTATGTCCATTAAATATGCCCAAGTGGAGATGTCAGTAAGCGGTTGGATATATAAATCTGGAGTTCAAAGGAGTGGTATGGGTTGAAGAGCTTAGATGGAGTCAGTATAGACAGAAAAGAAAAGAGGTCCAACGACTGAGCCCTGAAGGCTCCCACCCTGAAAGGCTGTGTGTCCATTAAGATTCAATCCATTGGCTACAATAGAAAGTCCAATTAACAGTGTCTTAAAGAACATAGACAACTGGAAATAAGTCTTCTCAGGCTAGTAGGCAGTCCGTGATATTTATGGAGATCCTGTCCCCTTTCCTCTCTGCTCTGCCATCCCAAACACATGGCTTCCATGTCCACATTTGCCTCAGAGGCGGGATATGGCTGCCGCAGCTCCTAGAAATTCATCTGTTTCAGGCAGAAAGAAGGAGAAAGTGGAAAAGTGTGGAAGACTTCTCCTGGAGGTGCTACCCAATGACTCTTGCTTCCACAACATGGAGAGAAGAAGAGATACAGGCTCTGGAGGCAGACTGCTGGGTGAGAATCCTGCCTCCACCATTCGTAATTATGCAGCTTCGGGAAGTCAGTTCACCTGGGCTAGTTGATTAATCTCTGCCATAAACTGGCCTTCCAAAAACGAGAAGAATAATAGCTCTTCCATCTACACCCGTGTGAGTGATAAGTGAGATTACATGCCTAGAATATTTCCTGCTCAAAGTAAGTGTTCCTTAATGGGTTCGTGTGATCGTGTTTCCTTTAATGAGCCAACGTGTAGGGGAGGCCAGAATACAGAGTTTATAAATTCTGTGTAGACCAGTAGCAGTATTTTCTATAGAAGAGAATGGTGTAAAAACCTCTCGACCAGGAGTCCTATCTCCGGTGTTACAACACGGTCAGTGTGGCACCTGAGATAATTCAACCACTCTAAAGATGATTGTATGCATCTGTTAAAAAGAAATAAAAACACCTCCCCAGATTTCTTCTCTAGGATATTGTGAGGATCCAATGACTTGATGTTTGTAAAAGTATGTGTGTACTGTATGGTATTACATAAAGTAGACTATTTTCTTAATTGTCATAAGATTTCTTCCCATTCTAACACCACAGATGCTTTCTTCTTCTGATGTTATACAATTTACATTTTTATAATTTAGTAAAGTTTTCCTAAATATAACATTTTATTGGGGAAAAATGAAAAATACTGAAGTATATACGGAAAAAATAAAAATTATCCATAATCCCACTAATGTAGCATGTTTCCTCACATATTTTTTCTATGTATGCGTGCCTGCATGTGTGTGTGTGTGTGTGTGTGTGTGTACACAAGCATTCACATATATACAAATGTATATTTCATTCTACAAGGACAATTTTTTAAGTTGAGGTATAATTGACATATTATGTTAATTTCAGGTATACGACATAGTGATTTAACATTTGCATGTATTGAGAAAGGATCACCACAATAAGTCTAGTTGACATCTGTCACCATACATAGTTATAATTTTTTTCTTGTGTTGAGAATTTTTACAATTTACTCTCTTAGCAACTTTCAATTACGCAATATGGCATTGTTAACAATAGTCACCATGCTGCACATTTTATCCCCATGACTCATTTGGTTTATAATTAGAAGTTTGTACCTTTTGACCTCTTTCACACATGTCATCCACCCCCAACCCCTGCCTCTGGCAACCACTAATCTGTTCTCTGTATCTTTGAGCTTAGTTTTTTTGTGTGTATTTTTGGGGGTTTGAATGTTCTTTTTATTCTACATACAAGTGAGATCATATGGTATTTGTCTTTTTCCCTCTGACTTCATTTAGCATAATGTCAGGGTGCAAGGACAAGTTTTAACTCACCTTTCCCCTTGATTTTTTTATCATCAGCATATCCCCATGTCATAAAATAGTCCTTAAGAGTTGCAAAACATTCCCAATCATAAATATGTAATAATTTTATTTTTATCCTGTGGGAATTTCAGTTGCTTTCAGTTTTTGTTATTATAAATAAGTCTGCAATGAACATTCTCATGGCTGTAAATATTTCTGCCGATTGTTTATTCAGAATTATTAGAAGCAAAATAACTAAATCCTGGGAAATGAATATTTGTAAAGCCTGTGCTATATTTTGACATACTGATCACTAGAAATCCTGATCAATTTTTATGTATGCATTAGGAATGTGTTATTAATAAATTTTCATACACAACATTTTAGGAAGGAAATCATATTCTGCCCAAACTCTTTTTTTTTTTTTTTTGTATATGTAGCTTTGGGCCACTGTCTTCCATGTATCTCCTTTCATTTCCTTTTCTTACTTGGAGTGCTTCCAAGCTCTCCTGTCCTTAGTCCATTAGTGTAGTTTGGAATAGGAGATAGATAATCTTGTCATTTAGTTCTTAGGTTTCCAGACTAAGAGGGGCCACAGGTAGATTTCATGTAGAGTCCCCTGTGAACCATTCCCTAGTGAAGAAACAACCCCACACTAAAAACACTGGAGATTGAATTTCATACCATGATTGGGTGGCACTTTAAGGATACTACCCTCAGAGAAGGGCTGAGTGTATTTTGCATGCAGGGAAGAAAGTAGACTGAATTTAATTACCAGAGAGGTGGACTGTGATGTCATTTGTCCCTATGGTAGATCTATACTTCCCCTGGAAGTTGAGGCCATGGGACTGGTTTTTGCCAATAAAGTGTTGGTGGAAGTGATGGTTTCTTCACTGGCAACCGTTACCCAGGGAAACAAACCATGTGTTCCCTTTTATTTTTTTATTTTATTTTTTTAAGTTTATTTATTTATTTTGAGAGAGACAGTGCGAGTAGGGGGGAGCAGAGAGAAGGAGAGAGAGAGAGAATCCCAGAATGGGGCTCAAACCCATGAAACTGTGAGATCATGACCTGCGTCAAAACCAAGAGGTGGAGGTTTAACTGACTGAGCCACCCAGGTGCCCCCATGTGTTCCCTTTTAAAAAGTGGTACTTTCTAAGGTCTGCCATTTTGCACCCCCATCTCTGCATGTGCCATAGCATATTCTCTGTCTTCTTCAGCAATTATTCCTATTTGTTCTCACTCCTGCTCACTCAGAGAAGTGCCCCTTTCTTTTGAAAGTGAATATTGAAGACAATTTCTAATATCTTCCCCAACTGGCCTTCTTCACACCTCCCATTTTTCTCTATAATGCAATTCTTCACCTAGGATGCCCATGAAGATTTTTATGATCTCAATTACTTTGGGCCATATCCCCATTTATTACAGAGTTTGTAGGATTTGTTTCTTAAAGACTGTGTGGCTGTAATGTGTTTTGAAATGATATTTTCAAAAATAATTATATAGTAATATTGAATTTGAGGGATTGAAATTCCAATATGTAAAAGTCCATATTCCACAAGTGTTAACACATATTTGTGTGACCACCAGCACAATCTATATACAGAACAGTTCCACCACCCCCCCTCAAAATCTCTCCTGTCCTATATTTGTAATCACACCCTTCTTATGCTGGTAACCACTGATCTGTTCTCTGTCACTATACTTTTGTCATTTAAAAATGAGAATCATTGGAATCATAGTATATAAACTTTGAGACTGGATTCTTTCACTCAGAATAATGCCTCTGAGTTTCATCTAAGTTGCTGCATATATTAATAGTTGGTTCCTTTTTATTGCTGAGTAGTATTCCATTATAAAGATATACCAGAGTTTATTTATCAATTCACCCACTGAAAGACATTTGAATTGTTTCCGGTATTTTGGCACTATGAAGAATTCTATAAACACTCATGTACAAGTTTTTTTTTTATCATGAATGGGTATTGAATTTTGTCAAATGCTTTTCTGTATCAATTCTTCAAACTATTTATATGGTAGATTGCATCGATTGGTTTCCAAATATTGAACCAGTCTTGCAATCTCAGGATAAACCTCACTTAGTTCTAGTGATTTTTTTTATATATTACTGAATTCAATTTGCTAATACTTTCTGGATAATTTTTACATCTACAGTTTTCTCCTGCTTTTCTTTTTTGGGCACCATCTTTTTCTAGTGTTGGTGTCAGAATAACACTGATCTCATAAAATGCACTGTGAAGCATTCTCTCCTCTTCGATTTTCTGGAAACGATTATGCAGAATTGGTGATATTTCTTTAAATGCTTAATGTAATTTGCCAGTGAAACAATATGAGACTAGACATTTCTTTTTCAGAAGGTTTTACACACAAATTTAATACCTTTAATAGTTACAGGACTGCTCAGTCCTGTTTTTTCTTGGGTAAGTTTGAGTAGTTTTTGGATTTTAAAATTTTGGTCCATTTTGTCTAAGTTGTCAAATTTATGTGCATGAAGTTTTTTTTAGTGTTCTCTTATTATCTTTTTAATGTCTCCTAGATCTGTAGAGGTATTCTCTGTTTGTCAGTCTATCATCCATTATGGTCAGATGTAGAATGTTTTCCCACTTTCCTCATTGCCCTGTATGATTTCCAGAAGAAAAAGTAGAAACACTTACAGCTAAGTTTCCTCTACATTCTTAGTAAAAGAGAATATGAGAAAAACTTCTCTCGGATTTCCAGTGCCTCTTCTCCAATCCAGGTCCAAGAATTTGGATTTTCAATGAGAGTAGCTTGTTAGGAAAGGAAACAGAGGTTGCTGGCAACAATTGTGTTTCTCCAGGACTGAAACAGTCCTTACAGCTAGTAATAAAGGAGATTGTTTAATTCATGTACAAATATTCCTTGTGGTTTTAGAAGTGATTTGG
Source organism: Acinonyx jubatus (assembly GCF_027475565.1). NCBI lineage: Eukaryota > Metazoa > Chordata > Mammalia > Carnivora > Felidae > Acinonyx > Acinonyx jubatus. The sequence continues at coordinate 26,203,390 of NC_069385.1, forward strand.
AAGCAGAAATCTAAAGAAGAATGGAGAAGTGTTCCAGATTATTATAATTTTAATTTTAAAATTTAATTTTAATAGAGAAATTTATACTCCCAAATTGGTAAAGTAGGACTTATGTAATATTTTGGGAAACACATAGAATTAGTTTCCAATTAAAATGTGTTACATAGGTAAATTTTATATAAAGTGGGGGAGAGGAAAGTTGGTAACAGGTTGTTCATATTTACTTAAAAGATTTAAAAATTTAATACCACATTAGATTTTAATCATTTTAAGAACACTTCATTTTATTTTATTTTTTTCAATATATGAAGTTTATTGTCAAATTGGTTTCCATACAACACCCAGTGCTCATCCCAAAAGGTGCCCTCCTCAATTCCCATCACCCACCCTCCCCTCCCTCCCACCCCCCATCAACCCTCAGTTTGTTCTCAGTTTTTAAGAGTCTATTATGCTTTGCCTCTCTTCCACTCTAACCTCTTTTTTTTTTCCTTCCCCTCCCCCATGGGTTTCTGTTAAGTTTCTCAGGATCCACATAAGAGTGAAAACATATGGTATCTGTTTTTCTCTGTATGGCTTATTGCACTTAGCATAACACTCTCCAGTTCCATCCATGTTGCTACAAAGGGCCATATTTCATTCTTTCTCATTGCCACGTAGTACTCCATTGTGTATGTAAACCACAATTTCTTTATCCATTCATCAGTTGATGGAAATGTAGGCTCTTTCCATCATTTGGCTATTGTTGAGAGTGCTGCTAGAAACATTGGGGTACAAGTGCCCCTATGCATCAGTACTCCTGTATCCCTTGGGTAAATTCCTAGCAGTGGTATTGCTGGGTCATAGGGTAGGTCTATTTTTAATTTTTTGAGGAAACTCCACACTGTTTTCCAGAGTGGCTGCACCAATTTGCATTCCCACCAACAGTGCAAGAGGGTTCCCGTTTCTCCACATCCTCTCCAGCATCTATAGGCTCCTGATTTGTTCATTTTGGCCACTCTGACTGGCGTGAGGTGGTATCTGAGTGTGGTTTTGATTTGTATTTCCCTGATGAGGAGCGACATTGAGCATCTTTTCATGTGCCTGTTGGTCATCTGGATGTCTTCTTTAGACAAGTGTCTATTCATGTTTTCTGCCCATTTCTTCACTGGGTTATTTTTTTATTGGGTGTGGAGTTTGGTGAACTCTTTATAGATTTTGGATACTAGTCCTTTGTCCGATATGTCATTTGCAAATATCTTTTCCCATTCCATTGGTTGCCTTTTAGTTTTGTTGGTTGTTTCCTTTGCTGTGCAGAAGCTTTTTATCTTCATAAGGTCCCAGTAGTTCATTTTTGCTTTTAATTCCCTTGCCTTTGGGGATATGTCGAGTAAGAAATTGCTATGGCTGAGGTCAGAGAGGTCTTTTCCTGCTTTCTCCCCTAGGGTTTTGATGGTTTCCTGTCTCACATTCAGGTCCTTTATCCATTTTGTGTTTATTTTTGTGAATGGTGTGAGAAAGTGGTCTAGTTTCAATCTTCTGCATGTTGCTGTCCAGTTCTCCCAGCACCATTTGTTAAAGAGACTGTCTTTTTTCCATTGGATGTTCTTTCCTGCTTTGTCAAAGATGAGTTGGTTATATGTTTGTGGGTCTAGTTCTGGAGTTTCTATTCTATTCCATTGGTATATGTGTCTGTTTTTGTGCCAGTACCATGCTGTCTTGATGATTACAGCTTTGTAGTAGAGGCTAAAGTCTGGGATTGTGATGCCTCCTGCTTTGGTCTTCTTCTTCAAAATTACTTTGGCTATTCGGGGCCTTTTGTGGTTCCATACGAATTTTAGGATTGCTTGTTCTAGTTTCGAGAAGAATGCTGGTGCAATTTTGATTGGGATTGCATTGAATGTGTAGATAGCTTTGGGTAGTATTGACATTTTGACAATATTTATTCTTCCAATCCATGAGCACAGAATGTTTTTCCATTTCTTTATATCTTCTTCAATTTTCTTCATAAGCTTTCTAGTTTTCAGCATACAGATCTTTTATATCTTTGGTTAGATTTATTCCTAGGTATTTTATGCTTCTTGGTGCAATTGTGAATGGGATCAGTTTCTTTATTTGTCTTTCTGTTGCTTCATTATTAGTGTATAAGAATGCAACTGATTTCTGTACATTGATTTTGTATCCTGCAACTTTGCTAAATTCATGTATCAGTTCTAACAGACTTCTGGTGGAGTCGATCGGATTTTCCATGTATAATATCATGTCATCTGCAAAAAGTGAAAGCTTAACTTCATCTTTGCCAATTTTGATGCCTTTGATTTCCTTTTGTTGTCTGATTGCTAGTGCTAGAACTTCCAACACTATGTTAAACAACAGCGGTGAGAGTGGACATCCCTGTCGTGTTCCTGATCTCAGGGACAAAGCTCTCAGTTTTTCCCCATTGAGGATGATGTTAGCTGTGGGCTTTTCATAAATGGCTTTTATGATCTTTAAGTATGTTCCTTCTATCCCGACTTTCTCGAGGGTTTTTATTAAGAAACGTTGCTGAATTTTGTCAAAGGCCTTTTCTGCATCGATTGACAGGATCATGTTGTTCTTATCTTTTCTTTTATTAATGTGATGTATCACGTTGATTGATTTGCGAATGTTGAACCAGCCCTGCATCCCAGGAATGAATCCCACTTGATCATGGTGAATAATTCTTTTTATATGCTGTTGAATTCGATTTGCTAGTATCTTATTGAGAATTTTTGCATCCATATTCATCAGGGATATTGGCCTGTAGCTCTCTTTTTTTACTGGGTCTCTGTCTGGTTTGGGAATCAAAGTAATACTGGCTTCATAGAATGAGTCTGGAAGTTTTCCTTCCCTTTCTATTTTTTGGAATAGCTTGAGAAGGATAGGTATTATCTCTGCTTTAAACGTCTGGTAGAACTCCCCTGGGAAGCCATCTGGTCCTGGACTCTTATTTGTTGGGAGATTTTTGATGACTGATTCAATTTCTTCGCTGGTTATGGGTCTGTTCAAGCTTTCTATTTCCTCCTGTTTGAGTTCTGGAAGTGTGTGGGTGTTTAGGAATTTGTCCATTTCTTCCAGGTTGTCCAGTTTGTTGGCATATAATTTTTCATAGTCCTTTAGGTCCTTTATCCATTTTGTATTTCCTGATAGTATTTCATAGTATTACCTGATAATTGCTTGTATCTCTGAGGGATTGGTTGTAATAATTCCATTTTCATTCATGATTTTATCTATTTGGGTCATCTCCCTTTTCTTTTTGAGAAGACTGGCTAGAGGTTTATCAATTTTGTTTATTTTTTCAAAAAACCAACTCTTGGTTTCATTGATCTGCTCTACAATTTTTTTTAGATTCTATATTGTTTATTTCTGCTCTGATCTATTTCTCTTCTTCTGCTGGGTTTAGGCTGTCTTTGCTGTTCTGCTTCTATTTCCTTTAGGTGTACTGTTAGATTTTGTATTTGGGATTTTTCTTGTTTCTTGAGATAGGCCTGGATTGCAACGTATTTTCCTCTCAGGACTGCCTTCACTGCGTCCCAAAGCGTTTGGATTGTTGTATTTTCATTTTCATGTGTTTCCATATATTTTTTTAATTTCTTCTCTAATTGCCTGGTTGACCCATTCATTCTGTAGTAGGGTGTTCTTTAACCTCCATGCTTTTGGAGGTTTTCCAGACTTTTTCCTGTGGTTGATTTCAAGCTTCATAGCATTGTGGTCTGAAAGTATGCATGGTATGATTTCAATTCTTGTATACTTGTGAAGGGCTGTTTTGTGACCCAGTATGTGATCTATTTTGGAGAATGTTCCATGTGCACTCGAGAAGAAAGTATATTCTGTTGCCTTGGGATGCAGAGTTCTAAATATATCTGTCAAATCCATCTGATCCAATGTATCATTCAGGGCCCTTGTTTCTTTATTGACCGTGTGTCAAGATGATCTATCCATTTCTGTAAGTGGAGTGTTAAAGTCCCCTGCAATTACCACATTCTTATCAATAAGGTTGCTTATGTTTGAGAGTAATTGTTTTATATATTTGGGGGCTCCTGTATTTGGCGCATAGACATTTATAATTGTTAGCTCTTCCTGATGGATAGACCCTGTGACTATTGTATAATGCCCTTCTTCATCTCTTGTTACAGCCTTTAATTTAAAGTCTAGTTTGTCTGATATAAGTATGGCTACTCCAGCTTTCTTTTGACTTCCAGTGGCGTGATAAATAGTTCTCCATCCCCTCACTCTCAATCTGAAGGTGTCCTCAGGTCTAAAATGAGTCTCTTGTAGACAGCAAATAGATGGGTCTTGTTTTTTTATCCATTCTGAAACCCTATGTCTTTTGGTTGGTGCATTTAGTCCATTTACATTCAGTGTTATTATAGAAAGATATGGGTTTAGAGTCATTGTGATGTCTGTAGGTTTCATGCTTGTAGCGATGTCTCTGGTACTTTGTCTCACAGGATCCCCCTTAGGATCTCTTGTAGGGCTGGTTTAGTGGTGACGAATTCCTTCAGTTTTTGTTTGTTTGGGAAGACCTTTATCTCTCCTTCTATTCTGAATGACGGACTTGCTGGATAAAGGATTCTCGGCTGCATAATTTTTCTGTTCATCACATTGAAGATCTCCTGCCATTCCCTTCTGGCCTGCCAAGTTTAAGTAGAGAGATCAGTCACGAGTCTTATAGGTCTCCCTTTGTATGTTAGAGAACGTTTATCTCTAGCTGCTTTCAGAATTTTCTCTTTATCCTTGTATTTTGCCAGGTTCACTAAGATATGTCGTGCAGAAGATCGATTCAAGTTACGTCTGAAGGGAGTTCTCTGTGCCTCTTGGCACAGTTCTCAATGCCTTTTTCCTTCCCCAGATCAGGGAAGTTCTCAGCTATTATTTCTTCAAGTACACCTTCAGCACCTTTCCTTCTCTCTTCCTCCTCTGGAATACCAATTTGTGTAGATTATTTCTCTTTAGTGCATCACTTAGTTCTCTAATTTTCCCCTCATACTCCTGGATTTTTTTTATCTCTGTTTTTCTCAGCATCTTCTTTTTCCATAATTTTATCTTCTAGTTCACCTATTCTCTCCTCTGCCTCTTCAATCCGAGCCGTAGTTGTCTCCATTTTATTTTGCAACTCATTGATAGCATCTTTTAGCTCCTCCTGGCTGTTCCTTAGTCCCTTGATCTCTGTAGCAAGAGATTCTCTGCTGTCCTTTATACTGTTTTCAAGCCCAGCGATTAATTTTATGACTATTATTCTAAATTCACTTTCTGTTATATTGTTTAAATCATTTTTGATCAGTTCATTAGCTGTTGTTATTTCCTGGAGATTCTTTTGAGGGGAATTCTTCCGTTTGGTCATCTTGTATAGTCCCTGGAGTGGTGCGGACCTGCAGGGCACTTCCCCTGTGCTGTGGTGTATAACTGGACTTGGTGGGCAGAGCCACAGTCAGACCTGATATCTGCCCCCAGCCCACCGCTGGGGCCACAGTCAGACTGGTGTGTGCCTTCTCTTCCCCTCTCCTAGGGGCGGGATTCACTGTGGGGTGGCGTGGCCCATCTGGGCTACTTGCACACTGCCAGGCTTGTGGTGCTGTGGATCTGGCTTATTAGCTGGGGTGGATCGGCAAGGTGCACGGGGGCGGGAGGGGCAGGCTCAGCTAGCTTCTCCTTAGGTGATCCACTTCAGGAGGGGCCCTGTGGCAGCGGGAGGGAGTCAGACCCGCTGCCGGAGGGTTGGCTCCGCAGAAGCACAGCGTTGGATGTTTGCGCGGAGCAAGCAAGTTCCCTGGCAGGAACTGGTTCCTTTTGGGATTTTGGCTGGGGGATGGGTGAGGGAGATGGCGCTGGCCAGCGCCTTTGTTCCCTGCCAAACTGAGCTCTGTCGTCCTGGGGCTCAGCAACTCTCCCTCCCGTTGACCTCCAGCCCTCCCATTCTCCGAGCAGAGCTGTTAACTTATAACCTTCCAGCTGTCAAGTTCTGGTTGCTGTCAGAACACACTCTGTCTGGCCCCTCCGCTTTTGCCAGCCAGTCTTGGGGGCTCTGCTTGGCTGGCGGGTGGCCCCTCCACCCCGCCAGTCCGTGGAGCACGCACCGCCTCTCCGCCCTTCCTACCCTCTTCCGTGGGCCTCTCGTCTGCGCTTGGCTCCAGAGACTCCGTTCTGCTAGTCTTCTGGTGGTTTTCTGGGTTATTTAGGCAGGTATAGGTGGAATCTAAGTGATCAGCAGGACGCGTGGTGAGCCCAGCATCCTCCTACGCCGCCATCTTCCCAGGATCCCCCCCACTTAATTTTAAATAAAGACATAAAGCACTGTATCCACCACAAGTTATAAAATATTTCAGTTCTCTATTATTGCCATAAACAAAATATTTATAAATGTAGAAAGTAGTAGAAAGGTATTTTTTAAGCTGATAATGTTTTCACTTTTTATCCAGCTAAATGCCATTTAGTATGTCATTTATTGCTAAGTCTTTCTAAATTTGCCCATCATTTCCTGTTATAATTGTTTGTCAAATTCTATAAATTTTTAAAAGCTGGCCCGGAATATCATTTATCAATGAATGTAAAGTACTCATTCAGAGGATTATTTGTTCTCATGTTTTTCCTCTTATAAAGGAGAAAACTAACCTAATAAATCCTGAGTAAAGTTACACTTTCTTAAATCCCCCCAAAAGTTTACTCTCTTTTGTGAATGCATCATTTGGTCTATCCATTTATGTAACTTAATATTTGTGGGTATCTCTACCTCAATCAATTTTTATGTGAGTTTACTGGCAAGAAATAATCTCAGATTTTGTCTGAAAAAAATGTCTTTACTGTATTTTCATTTTTGAAGGATACTTTCACTGCCTTGTAGAATGCTAAGTTAGCAGTGTTTTATTACAGCAAGTTAAATATAGCATGCCATTATTATCTGGATTTCACCACTTTGATCATATCTCCTTGGAAGAGATGTGTTTTGTCTTCTAGATGCTTTTAATAATTTCTTTTGGTCTTTAATTTTAAATAGTTTTACTATAATGTACCTGGCTGTGCTTGGGTTTTACAGAGATTCTCGAATCTTTGGCTTGATATCTTACACTAATTTTGGAAAATTCTCCATGAGTATCTCTTCATTTGCTACTTATTCCCCAATTATTTCCCTCTTCTCCTTCTGGGGCCCCAATTACACATATGCAAGAACTTCTCACCATTTGTTATATATATCTTTCTCTCTTTTGTATTTTTCACCTTTTTCTTCTTAATTTTTTTTTTTAACGTTTATTTATTTTTGAGACAGAGAGAGACAGAGCATGAACAGGGGAGGAGCAGAGAGAGAGGGAGACACAGAATCTGAAGCAGGCTCCAGGCTCTGAGCTGTCAGCACAGAGCCCAACGCAGGGCTCGAACTCACAAACCACGAGATCATGACCTGAGCGGAAGTCAGACGCTTAACCGACCAAGCCACCCAGGTGCCCCACACCTTTTTCTTTTTAATGTGTCAGTTCAGTGACCCTCTGCTCTAATTACTGTTAAACTCATCTGATGAGATCTAATTTTTACCAACTCTTGAACCTCGATTGGACTGTGTTTATAGGTCCCAGTCTTCTGGCAGAATTTTCTTTTTATCTATTTTCTTAAACCTATTAGTTACAATTATTTAAAAGACTGTCTAAAAACTCTGATATATAGATCAACCAAGGGTCTGTTTGTATTCTTTTTGCTTTTGTATTGGCCATTTTGTCCTGTTTCCTGGAACGTCTGATAATTTTTGATTGAATGCCAGTCATTGTGAATGATGAATTATAAGGGCTCTGGATAATATCTTCCTTGAAAGAAGCTGGGTGTTTTGTTTGTTTGTTTCCTAGGAGATAGTCAAAGGAGTTGTGAATCACTTTGATCCAATCAGGGACTGAGATGATTGAAATCCAAGAGATCTTTGGAAATGTCTCAATCCAGTGTTTCTATCTCTCCAAACACTGTGAAACTGTTTAAACTTAGTTTCCACTTTCTGCATTGTTGCATATATTCCCACCTTGTGCAGCTTATCAAATACACTGAAGAAAAAAGAATTGCAGAATATTGGGCTCACTTCCTTGTAATTCCCTTTAATCCAAGATCTTGATTTCTAAAGTCTTAGCTACTTTGATCATATGGAACCCAGACTCTTGCCCAGCTCTGATGCCCAGCTTTGTGAGCATCAAAAGTTCTGAGACTTTTCTCTCTGTCTAGCGTCTCACCTGTGCTACCTACCTACTAGAAAATGACTTGAGAGGATCACCAATAAAGAATGTCATATTTGCATCAATGCATTGCTCTTCTTTCCAGGACTTTATCCTATTAATCTTTAATAGCCTTAGTTCTTCTCTGATGCCTCCAACAGCTTGGAGAGGGGAACTGTTAAATTTTAATACATTTTATTATCTTTTTTTGGTCATTATTCTTGTCAAGAGAAGGGAGTCAATCTGATATAAACTACTCTGGCATAGCTAGAAGTGGAAATTTCTTTACAAGATGTTTGCATTCTTCTCTATATATTCTTACCAAATATATTTTCCCCTTGTCATGTTTCACTTATTATTTCAGATGAAAGAGACTTTACTATTATCATTACTTTATAAAATTTAGTTCTTGAATTTCTTTCCATTTATTTATACCTATACCATTTATACATTCTGTTTCTTTTTGGCCTGCAACTTCAATCTCATAATCCAAATTCTCTCTGTAAAGTCCGTGTCTAAAATAGTATCCCCTGCAGTTCTCTTGATTAAATGGCTTATTTCTAACAGTACACAAAAGGAACTCTGATTTAAAAAAAAAAAAAAATGGCCTGCATACCTTTTGTTCGTTCCAGAATAAATTCTTTTCCGTTCATCATTTGTTTTATTCTCAAAAGAATTTCAAGCTCCCTTGCCTGAATATCCATCCTTGCTTTTAACAGTTTTTATAATACATTTCGCTTGACGAGAATCTGAAACTCAAACTTCTCTGGGATGCCATAAATATTCTATTTCTATAAAATTTATATTCAAATAGCTGCTTCTTTATTATGTCATTCATGTAAGTAGTATTCTCAGTGAGAGAGATGACAAACAAATAATTACACGGATGCAGGCTTCATCCAAAGAATGCGAAGATCATGAATTTTACTAATAACATAGTCTCTTTCATGCCAGTAACAAGGTCTTTAAAAAAAAACTACTTAGTATAGTATTGTTCTAGATACAGTTATTATAAGGTTTGAAGCCCCATTTTGTAGGGGGAGAAAAATCTTATGAATGAATACTAAGGCTGCCTGCCACACGGGAGTCTTAAAAAATAAGTATAAAAAAATAAATTGGATATCACCAGAAAAATTTACCATAACAGCAGGGACTTGCCCACATCAAATTTCCTCCAGTTGTTTCTGAAAGCACCACAGAGCTTTGTCATATATGCTCCACAACAGACCCCACATGTGGTTATTCTGGCCTAAACTAAACTCCTGGTGAAGTCACCCTTTCCCTTTCTCTTCTGGTAGGAGCTCTGAGATCAACATTTGGCAGAAGAAGCTACACTATGGAAAATGGCCATTGCTAACGCTTAACCAGCCTAGGTGACAGACCCTTCCCTTAACTAAGGGATGCAGCTAAGTTCAGACTGCAGCAGATGATGAAAGTATACTGTCTTTTCTTTGATGCGTGGCCCCCAATTGAAGGGTGTCTTACAAATGCTACTAGAGGTGGTTACTCTTACAGTTTAGTGTCAACCTGTTTTCAGGGTCCATTTGGGTGCTCCCAGCCAAAGTGAATAGAGTCAGGGTCAAATTATTCTAACCCCAGGAATGCTCTGAACATAACTGTGCCTAGGAGTATAGGTCATTTAAGACAAGTTAAGAAAGAATGATTTTGACCCTCTTCAAGTCTAAGGTCCTATGATTGGCTCCTCTTGCTCAAGAATAACTAAAGAAGAAATGTCTCCTTCACAGGAAAGTCCTGCCCTTGACCACAGGAGGGTGGCCTTGCATCATGACCCCATCAGCACAATGACACCAAACATAATAATGCAGTGTCACTCCAGATCTGTGCATCGCATGCAAAAACAAAACTAACCCCCACAAACTACTTAAGGAAGAGCCTATGCAGCTTCACAAGTTCACGCAAGAGTTTTGTCAGCAGCCGGCTCTCCATTCATAATCTTAGAAACCCTCCAAAAAATTCACAAAGCCAAGTCTCAGAGGCATGGCCTGGGCTTGAGGACATGGTACATTTTGCATCTCCAGACAGAGCATTCTGCAACAATGTCCTCCCGCCTACAGATCCACCCACAGATGCTTGATTTACATTTGTATAACTCAATTATCCATTCAAGAGGGTTTCTGAGAAATAATAGTATGGCTCAGAAATAAGCTGAGCCTCTATTTTAGCAGAAATGTTTGCTACGTTTTAAAAAGTTTTTCCAGCTTCTACTGATCGAGGTTTCAAAAAGCATTAGAGTTGCATTGTCAACCAGTGTTCTCAATGACACAAGAAGCAGCGTGGTCAGTGGGGTATAGAGCCAGCTAGCTCCTCTGGATGTGGGAAAACTTGTGCTCTTGCCTTAGCCTTCGATTAACTGTTATTTAAATAATGACTTCATTAGTTATTAAAAAATGCAGTAAGACCTGACGATGTCTGGCAGTGAAGCAGAATGGCAGTTTAGTTGACCATGCAATGATACTAAAAGTTACCCAAAAAGAAAAGACACGGAAGTGTCCCTTTTAATAATTAAAATTCTTCTTCATTAGGTAGCTGGGTGGTCTGAACTCGCTCTGAAAGCTTCATAATTGGAAGGATAGATGGAATGGCGATACTTCAGCTGCCAGAAATTTACATCTGATAGATTGAGTGGTGGGAATGGGAATTTGTTTTTAGGGTAGATATCATCTTTTGCAAGGTGTCACTTTAATGAGCATTTCAAAGTCAAGAACCTAATCATTTCCCTTTGGATATCTCTGGGCATGGCTGGAGAAACCAGCTGCAAATGCTTTATGCTGAGACACTAAGTATTCTGTTTAATAATGTTAAAGACTGGGGCGCCTGGGTGGCTCAGCTGAGTAAGCGTCTGATGTCAGCTCAGGTCATGATCTTGCGGTTTGTGAGTTCAAGTCCCGGGTCGGGCTCTGTGTTGACAGCTCGGAGCCTGGAGCCTGCTTCAGATTCTGTGTCTCCCTCTCTCTCTGCCCCTCCCTTACTCACACTCTGTCTCTCTCTCTCTCTCTCTCTTTCTCTCAAAAACAAATAAACATTAAAAAAATTAAAAATATCAATAATAATGTTAAAGACTGTGCTGTGGAAAGTAGCACGTCTCTAATGAAGGATGTTTTAACTCCAAATTGAATGTCAGTTCCATAGCCTAAGAAGGAAAAAATGTTGGGGGAGCACAAAGCCTGGATGAGGAAGGCAAAAGGGGAGGGTAGGAGTCAAGGACAGGAATGCTGGGGGTATACCTGCTCTTCCTCAGCCTGGACCCTCTGCACTGGTGCTTGGAATGGCTAATTCTGTCTAATCATTTGGATTTCCATTCAAATGTGACCTCCATAAAGAGGACTTCTCAAACCCTCCTGTTCATGGCAGCCTCCAAGATGGCTTCTCATTGTCACAGCCTTCAAAGAAAGAAAGGAAGTAATTTTCAAGCACATCACTAAAGAAAAAAATTTACCACAGTTTATTTTTTCCCCTCTTTTGTGTGTAGGAGTATCATTTTTAATCAGTCATTCTTAGAAATTTATGGCTCCAAGCAAAATTTCAAGAAGGATTTCCCATATTGTTTGTTAGGTAAAAATACACATACTGAACTCTTCCTGCCATCTAAGTGTTATAAACATTGTAACCAAAGAAGCTAGCCACAACTACATCACCAGTTCTGTTTTCAGTTTGCTTGCCAGTGCATTTTTGTATTATCATGCATGCTATCTGTGAGGGGTAAGTGAGAGGATTCATTTTCAGAAATACCAAATAAAAGCTCTGCGGTCTAGTTAACAACGGGTTTACAACCTTCCCCTCCCCCACCCCGCCTCGCCCCGCCAAAAATGGAGTTCCAAACCCTTGGACACTTCACTTCCTGGTTCTGGTTCATCTTCCCCTCTCTATTTTCCCAGCTTATTTTCATGGGCTTTGCAATGGGCATGCGCCAAAGAACTGAAGTCTGTGTGTCACCTCAAGGAATGTACTTTTTGCCTTACATGGGCCTAGGCGACTTCCGGGTAAGGCTATAACCGCTGTAGTACTCAGCCAATGAGGATTAAGGGGAGGGACTTGCACAGTAGGAGATAAATTGTCTGCTGTGACTGCCCAGATCGTGCCTGTCCATCAGACACCCGCTCTTGCAAGAACATTGATTAAAGCCTCACTTCAGGTTGGGCCAACTCGTCCCTCCTTGGATTAGGTCGGTGGGCTTATTTCTCCCACTATCTAGAACCTTTGAGGAATTAGTGATGAATTCCACTTCGCTAAGTGTGCAGTTTAGGCACGAGCCAATATTAACTGCTATTTGTACAAAGCAACATACTAAACTCCTTTTGGAGGGGTTAGAGAAATCAGCATCTAAAGAGCTTTTAATGCAACTGGGAGGGGAGCAAGAAGGAAAGGAAGGGGGCAAAGACATCACTGTTTAATGTGCTTCTACAAAGTCCTGTGATGTGTACTTTGTGTTTTATACTGTTCAGAGATCCTGTTGTGGATGACAGAAGCTGATTCTGGCATATTCAAACAGAAAGGAAATTAATAGTTAACCTACTGACTCTAAGAAATATGGAGAACTGGATTTGGAAAATGGTAAGGAATCAAGGAAATGTAAGCAGAAGAGTCTTGGCTCAGAAATACTCTGATTAAGATTATGCTGCTAAAACCTCTTGCACTAGCACTGAGACTGCTGGACCCTACCCACTGGACGCTTACCACCACCCCAGGAAATAATCTTCGTCCCCTGCATAACTTTGTTCCTGTATTTCCCCAGATTCAAAGTTCCAGTTGGGCTTATGTTGGGACAAAGCTAGGTCATATGCTCACTCCTAGAAGCCAGGTAAGAAATGGAATGTATGTCCCATTTACCATAACAAGGGCAGGCGGAACTCTGCCCCCACCAAGACTGATTCATTTGTGAGTGAGGTTTGAAATGGAAAAAAAAGATTCAGATGCTGGGCACCCAACGAAATGGCAAGAACTCCCTGCTATCTACCACTTTGCTTTCTTAACACCCACATGCACCATTTGTCACTTATGTTAAAATAAACATCTACACATTAAAATAATCCTCCTGCCTAATAACACGGACCCATTATAGGGTAAAAAAATGTGCTCATCTTCCCAAAGGGAAATGGCCCAATGTCTCAATAGTTTCTGCAGTCAATTCCAAATTGAATATTTTATTCTTGGTGGTATTTTATTTCTCCTCTAGTGATGATATAATCTCCTCCCTAACAACACATACACAACAGTGTGGTAGGAAAGAAAGGGAGAAAATTACTTGAAATATATGGCAAAATAAAGAAGTAAATACAAGTAAAGGCAACAATAGTCCCATCTATAACTTTTCACAGGCTGTTTATAATACATGGTACGTGTGACTTTCCTCTTCACCATCTACTTCATTTTCCCTTTTCTTTCAGAGAGCATCTTATTTGGCCAGGGTTTGGCTTTGGGGGCCCTTCCAATATAACGATGTCGTTGTCTTCATTAATTTTTTGCAGCTTGGCAGATGTACAACTTAGGTTCCATCTATACTTTTTCTTGTCCCCATTACATAGTGACAACCTTACATGTCCCTGATAGCCAAAATCAGTGACTCCAACCAGTTCCCCTTCCCCTTGCCTATTTGCCTCTTTGTTCAATAGTACGTAGAACTCCAAGTAGCCAGGTATCGAGTCTCAGCTTTAGTTTTCATAGAACCATTGCAGTCCTGTGGGGGCACTGCTCACGTGGATTCTAAAATCTTGAATGCAACAGAGCCCAGGTATCAGTGGACACCCCCACTTCTACTCTTGGTTCCCAGACCTTTGTGTTTTGTCTAATTGGGAGCAAGTTTGCCTTAAAACACATGTCCGGGCAAAATTAATTTATCAAAAATGTTTTTAAGACATTTATACAGCTAAAATGACACTATTGTTTCTTAGGCTTTGAAATTCCTACATTTTGAAGAATTAAAATTTTGAAAGTAAATTCAATATTGCCTTTAGAAAGCTACTTGTTCAATTAATAACACAGGAAATAATAGATGCTGGCAAGGATGTGGAGAAAAGGGAACCTCCTTACACTGTTGGTGGGAATGCAAACTGGTGCAGCCACTCTGCAAAATAGCCTGGAAGTTCCTCAAAAAGTTAAAAATTGAACTACCCTACGATCCAGCAATTGCACTACTGTGTATTTACCCAAGGCTACAAAATACTGATTTGAAGAGGCATATGCATCCCTGTGTTCATAGCAACATTATCAACAATAGCCCAGCTACAGAAAGAGCCCGAATGTCCATCAACTGATTATTGGATAAAGAAAAGGTGGTATATACATACAATGGAATATTACTCAGCCATTAAAAAGAATGAAATTTTGCCATTGGCAATCATGTGGATGGAGCTAGAGTGTATTATGCTAAGCGAAATAAGTCAATCCGAGAAAGGAAAACACCATATGATTTCACTCATATGTGGAATTTAAGAAACAACACAGACAAACATAGGGGAAGGGAGAAAAAAATAAAGAATGGGAAGCAGACCCAAAGAGAGTCTTAACTACAGAGAACAAACTGAGGGTTGATAGAGGGAGGTGGATGGGGGATGGGCTAAATGGGTGACAGGTATTAAGGAGGGCACTTGTTGTGATGAGCACTGGGTGTTATACTTAAGGATGAGTCACTAAATCCTATATCTGAAACCAATTTTACCATATGTATTAACTAACTAGAATTTAAGTAAAAACTTGTGGCATACCTAGGATCCAGGAAACGAAACCGAGAGCGTTCCCACACCCCGGAGGTTCTCGGCAGCATGGAGCACCCACAGCCACAGAACTCCATAAATCATGGAAAAGCAAAATGGACAAATGAATGCTCCTCGCCCAGGAACAAATTTACCATCTGACTATCCCCCTCAATGTCCTTCAGCAGCACCCCGAGGACCTGCAGGACATACTGGCTACTCAATACAGGTCTCTCCTGGCCCTCAGGCTGGCTACTCAATTCCACCAGCTGGTTATTCAGGTGCTGGCCCAGTAGGGTTTCCTGTCCAACCCCAGCCTGTGTATAATCAACCAGGTGGACCTGCGAGGGTACCATGGATGCCAGCACCACACCTCCATCAGGCTGTCCACCCGGATTGGAGTGTTTAAGTCAGATAGATCAGATACTGGTTCATCAACAAATTGAGCTTCTGGAAGTCATAGCAGGTTTTGAAACTAATAACAAATATGAAATTAAGAACAGCTTTGGACAGAAGATTTACTCTGCAGCAGAGGATACAGACTGCTGTACCCGGAATTGCTGTGGGGTTTCTCGGCCTTTTACCATGAGGATTATTGACAATATGGGCCAAGAAGCTATAACTCTGGAGAGACCACTAAGGTGTGACAGCCGTTGTTGCCCTTGCTGCCTTCAGGAGATTGAAGTCCACGCTCCTCCTCGTGTACCTGTAGGTTATGTTACTCAGACCCGGCATCCATGCCTGCCAAGGTTTACAATTCAAAATGAGAGGAGAGAGGATGCACTAAAAGTTATTGGTCCATGTGTTGGGTGCAGCTGTTGTGCAGATGTTGACTTTGAGATTAAATTTCTGGATGAAGAAACTACAGTTGGCAAGATTTCCAAGCAGTGGACTGGTTTTGGAGAGAGGCATTTACAGATGCTGATAGCTTTGGTATCCAGCTCCCTTTAGACCTTGATGTGAAAATGAAAGCCGTAATGCTTGGTGTATGTTTCCTCATTGATTTCACGTTTTTTTGAAAGGAGTGGAAACAAAGAATAAAAAGAAGGAGTGTGGTAGGGGATTAATGAAAGCCTTCTCAGAAAGTGTGAAGTCTGTGTGCTTATTGGGACTATGTCAAGGAAAAACTAATTGGTTTTCTTTTCTTTATTGAAATGACTTCCGGCATTTGTGAATTCTACTGTGATACCTGGTATATGTGATGACTTTTCAAATTGTAGGGTTTATTTTCCATATCACTTACCTATAAATGTTTTTATGCATCTTGCTTTGTTTTATACATTTGCTTTTTCATTGTGTATTTTAGAGAAAGGACATGTTAAGTTTTACATTTAGTCATGAAATTTCCTGTGGCAAGTTGTTCTGAACTATAATCTGTTTTATTTTCAACTTTTACACCAAATTAAGTTCTTATTAATTTTAAAATATAAATGTGCATTTTATTAAACATAGTTCCGATTTATTTCACATCCTGTGGCCACTCCACATCCATTGTGGCAAAGATGTCATCATCTGCTCAGCAGCCCTGTCACGTCCTTGACTTTCACCATACTTGTGGCCAACTCAAATCCCTGTGTTTTGTCTTATGTTGTTGTTAATGTGGTATGTGAAAAAAATAACAATTATGTTATTTTGCAAATACTGTATATTCAAATAAGTTAAAAACGAATATAATTTGTTTCTTTTACAATTATGTTAAAATAATACTTAATATTCATATTACCAAAGAAAAATAAAACATGTATTTGTTTTCTGTTCAGCAATCACAGTATATTAAACTTCTTTTGTAAGCTAAATAAATAAATAAATTAAAACTTGACATTAAAAAAAAAAAAACTACTTGTTCAGATTCTCCAAGAATAAAAAGATACATAATCTATTTTAGTCAACCCACTATAACTACAGCATGGGCAGAGCAAGGTGGATACTTTGATATATTAATCATTAAGATAATAACTAATGGAAAATATTATTCAAATATTAGCAGTTATGTATAAGTGCTACTTAAACTGGAAATTTTTAATTTCAGCTTTTGTATCCTTACCCAATACTGAGTCCTTTTTCATAAAACTCTAGTATTACATGCTAAGTTTTATAGCCATAGAGATTCCCACTAAAGCTAATTATAAGGAAACATAAATTACAAGGCATGATAAACTAAATTCTGAAAGTGCTATAAACATGTGTGCTTGTGACGAATTGTTACATTAATGTCCCTCAATAAATCTCACTTCCTATATCCAACCTTAGGTTGTCCCTGTCCTCACTGACTCCGGAATGTGGTCATGTGACTTGTTTTGACCAATGAGACAACAGCAAACATGATTCAAGCAGAAGCTTGATTTGGGTTTGCACATAGGACTTTCTCCCACTGAAACGCAGCCAGTGTCAGATGAAAAAACCTGAGTAGGCCTCCCTGAAAATGAAAGAGCACATGAAGGGAGAAACCCAGCCATTCCACTCACCCTAGCTGAGTCTGGCACCCTGAGGGTCTCTCGGCTACGTGCAACTGTGTGACTAAGTCCAGGTGACTGCAGCACAAATGACTAACCTACCAACAGAACTGTGATAAATAGTCATTGTTTTAGATCCCTAAGTTTTGGGGTGTTTTCTTATACAGCATATCTGATAGATGATGCTACCAATATCCTCTGTTATTAATATTGAATCCTGTCTGCACATGGATGGACGGGATGGAGAAAGAATGAATGGGAACAATAAGACTGTCCTGGAAACCTCTAGAAGAGCAAGAAAACTATCCCTTTGAAAAATATAGTGCATGCTTTTCTGAGGACAAATAAAGGGGCACATGCTTGCCTGAGTATAGTAGTAGAGACAATAACCACAGTCTACAACTTTTCCTCCTATCAGAGTCATGATTTAATTAGTAACTATTTGTTGAGCATGTGGTGTGCTCTGGGCTCTTTCCTCGACTTGTCTCACTCAATACCTTTCTCAGTAACTTGGATGAAAATGTGGCAGTAGGCTTATCAAAAGTACACATGGCAAAAGCTTGGAATGGGAAACATTTAATGGTGGAATCATCATTCCAAAATGTCAACATAAGTTGGAATAGCGAGCCAAACCTATCAGTTCAGTAGGAATACAAGTTAAATCCTTAGGTTCAAAGCAGCAGCTTGGTTCAAAATACACAAGCACAGAATTAGAGAATCATATTTAAAACACACCACATTAACAACAACATAAGACAAAACACAGGGATTTGAGTTGGCCCCAAGTATGGTGAAAGTCAAGAACGTGACAGGGCTGCTGAGCAGATGATGACATCTTTGCCACAATGGATGTGGAGTGGCCAGAAGGGCAACAACGGTCCCCTGATCTCTGCTTCGGTCAGGCTACAGCCTGTATATGCTGTTTATTTCTAGACCCTTGAGGCAATACATAGAAGAAACATGGACAAAACAGAGGAAGAAAATTTAGGGGAGGAAAGGTCTGAAGACTGTGTCAGATGGTGAACAGTTGAAGCAGGAATCATTGCCCAGAAGGGATAAGGTTTTCAAACATCTGAAGGGCTGTCATGAGGAAGTGATTTGAAATGTATTGTCTATCGCTCCTGATACCAAATGCCTACTCAGGGTCTGAAAGGAAAACTGTCACCATGGCTCTACCATATGGTTTTCAAGCACAGCTGCTGGCGGGCAGATCTTTGTACAGCACATCCTTTCACAGAGAATGTCAAGGGCTGGGGCATCCTTGAAGTCTGACCCTTCCCCTCTGGAAACATGCCCTGGACTAAACATCAAAAACGTCAGAGAAACTTTTCCCTCTATTTCTATTACATTCTAGAATGGCTGCAGGAGGGAGCCTCCAAAATGGAAGCAGCCCGGAGGTACTGGAATGAGACACTTTTCTCTATCTCCTCAGAGGAACATATTGAGAGAACTAAATCTCTCTACAACACTAAGGACCTTATTTTTTCTTCCTACAAATTTACTGAGCATTGACTCTGGGCCAGGCACTGGGCTAAGACTGCTGAGATAAAGCACGCTGTCTTTATTCCCAAATCCAGTGGGGTTATAAGCAAATAGACCATGGAAATTAAATTGGATGAAATGCCATAATCATGGCTATTCTCCTAGGTAGATCTTACAGTTCCTGCTTGACACTAGTATTAATAAATTGTTTTGATTCTTCTAAATTTTTCTAAACTTAATTCTAAGTCTTCTGGGGATTAAAAGATGCATACCTGTTGAGAAAGATGGTTCCCTTTCTAATTAATTGAGCTTACTATTACCATTATTTATTACTATTACTATTACTATTAATTACTATTACTATTACTAGTTATTACTATTTATTACTATTAGAGACCGATGGAAGATCTAGATCCTTCCCAAGACCTGAGAATTAATGCACAACTCTACTCATAGTAATCATGCTAATAATTCCATAACTCTAATAGTAGTTATCACCTAGCCCACTTTCCTGGATTTATATTATAAACAATTTCTAATTCTTTCATCTACCTATAGAAATCTACAGATCCTATCTAGGATGCCCCATCTGATGTGCTTGGGATTCTTAAGCTATGTAAATATCTCTTTGAGTCTAAAGACTTATAAATTGAAAACATCATAAAATATGTAGATGCCTTCCCATTTAATTTTTTCATAATCAATGTTTTCTGTTCCATGATCAGTCCATAGATGCTATGAAACTACTTGCAAGCAATTCTTAATATAAACACTGAAAATTTAACAATTCATGAGTTGTAATCCATAGCAATTTTTCGAGTAGCTTTCCATCTTACAATGTGTAGGCAAATTTTTTCTTAAATAGAGGATCTCAAATACCAAGATTTTAAAATATCAATGAGCTGTTAGACCTAATTCCCTCCAAATTACAACTTAATGCACACACACAAAAATTTCCACTCTCTGACAGCACATGAATAAAGTAATAAGGAAAACTGGAGTACAACCACCAAAGATGGCACAGGAAGCAGACATTTGGGAAAGCAATTCTACTTTCAAAATGGATTTTTTAAAAAAAGTAAGTCATTTAAAATACTTGTCATGCTGAATACATGATTATGGCTTCCAATCGCTATTTAGTTATACTGCATATCATGGCTATTGAGACTTCACTTCTGCAGCCTATGGAATGTTAAGTTGAAACACAAGACAGTCATTCACTTTTTAAAGAAGATTTGTAGTGAAAGGAAAAAAAGCACTTACCTAAATATGTAAAAAGAAGGAAAAAGGTAGTATAAGGGGTGGGATTTTTTTTCTCTTTAAACTGTCCTTCTACAGCTACCAAAAAATTTGCATTTATAAGAGGATTGGTACAAATACCTCTGAATCAACAAGAAGAGACATGCCAGGACCACAGGTGAGACCGGGTATATGACACTAACTGGACTTCACTTTCAGTTTCTCTGGCTTCTGCAGGGCAGTCTTCTATAGTTTCTTGGTGAGCCACCTCAGCCTCTTCTCTTTTGTTTGCATTTATTTTTGCCCTAAGGTTTGTCCTGTCCTGCTTCAATGTTCACCAGCAGGCTTGGCTGACAGCCTTGCCACTGCCCCTTTAATTCTTCTTGTCCCGCTCCTCCTGTTGAATTCACCCTCTTTTGTTCCCCATGGTGGTATTTGCCTCTTACCTTTGCTTTTTAAAGACATTTGCATGGTATACATTCTTTCCCATTCTTTGCGTCATTTAAAGAGCGATACAAATGTAGCAGCACTATCAACAACAGCCAAACTATGGAAAGAGCCCAAATGACCATCGAATGATGAATGGGTAAAGATGTGGTGTATATATACAATGGAATATTACTCAGTGATCAAAAAGAATGAAATTTTGCCATTTGCAATAATGTGGATGGAACTAGAGTGTATTATGCTAAGTGAAATAAGTCAGAGAAAGACCAATTATCATATGGTTTCCCTCATATGTGGAATTTAAGAAACAAAACAGATGAACATAGGGGAAGGGAAGAAGAAATAAAATAAAAAGAGAGGGAGGTAAACCATAAGAGACTCTTAAATACAGAGAACAAGCTGAGGGTTGCTGTAGGGGTGTTGGGTCGGGGGGGGGGGATGAGATAAACGGGT
This sequence comes from Acinonyx jubatus, assembly GCF_027475565.1. Classification (NCBI taxonomy): domain Eukaryota; kingdom Metazoa; phylum Chordata; class Mammalia; order Carnivora; family Felidae; genus Acinonyx; species Acinonyx jubatus. The sequence continues at coordinate 26,224,354 of NC_069385.1, forward strand.
GATGGGCATAAAGGAAGGCACTTGTTGGGATGAGCACTGGGTGTTACAGGTAAGTGATGAATCACTAAATTCTACTCCTGAAACCAATGCTACTTAAATTTAATTTTTTAAAAAAACTTTAAAACAAGTGATGCCAATGACTTTTGGATATTTCCCATGGCTTCTGTCTTAGAGTCACAAGTTATGGAGTCTTTCTAATGACATTCCTACCTTGTGTCAGAAAATGCCTTCTAACTGATACATTTAGGATTAACTCATTTCTGTCATCTTTATACATACAATAAATAAGCCAATAATGCCAAGTAAATAACAAGGCTCAGCAATAATAAATTCTAGTCCCTTCATCTTTTTTCAAATACTTAATGTTATCTTTTTTTCTTTTTGTTCATCATTAGGGAACCATAGCTTTTTAATAGATTAAATGTATTTAAGGGGACTGAAGGATTTATTATCATGTTTAATGTCACAACTTTGCACTTCACTTAGGCACTTTCTTGTCTTTTAGATATGAATTTATTTATTTTGAAAGCTTTCTTTCTGGCACAACTATCCAAGTTGTATACCTAGATCATGCATAGACTGAGATATTTCTCCAAGGACCCTTAGTTTCTTTCAGTGAAAAAACAGAGAGACCAAGAACTACATAATAGCTCGCAGCATGGGGTAACATTGCTCCTAGGTTATTTCAGTATTAAAGCTACAAATGTTTTCTTCCTTTTTTTTTTTTTTTAAAGCTCAGGCCCATGGTGGAGCCCAATGCCAGGCTTGAACTAACAACCCTGAGATTAAGACCTGAGCTGAGATCAAGAGTTGGGCACTTAACCGACTGAGCCACCCAGGTGCCCCTGCAAAAATTTTCTTTTAAAGTTTACATTAATATTTCTAATTCTGTTCTTAAATTATGATGTACCTCCTTAATTTGAGGAATCCTATAATCATAGCACCTTTTCTCTTATATAAGTAAGAATAATTTCTTATCTTCTTTACTTGACTAAGAGCCCCAAAAGACTCACCCTAACATCAATATGAGTCATGAAGTATTGAATAGAGTACACCATTCTATATGTAGTTACTTTTGTTTCGAGAGGGGATCCTGGAAGGGATGTGCATTCCAGCTACTTGGTTCTAAGTTCCTTCTGCAGCCTTCATTCTTCATAGCTGTGTAGATGCTTGTTTGACAAATGGTTTATTTCTGTTGTTTCAATTGGTTTAGAGTCTGAGTTCCTCGGCATTCACACAGCTGCCAATTCCGCGTCTTGGCAAGTGGAGGCTTTGGGTCACTACTCCTTTCTTGGTGCTAATGCTAATATTCAGCTTCAGAAGACAGCACAAAACTAGTCCAGTCCACTCTGAGAGGATGGAAAGAGTTTTAATTTGTGGTCCACTAATACTGTGCAATTAAAAATACAAGTTCATTTATCTAAGTGCATGAGTGCATGCTGCGCAAATTGATTCTTCTTACTCCTCTCTAATTTCCAGTAATTTCTATTTCACACATTTAATTAAAACTTAGCTCTCTCAAATTTTGCCCTTTCCTGATACTCTTTAAATGTATCTCCCCCCCTTCCTGAGCCCCAAGCACTTCCTTGTATATACCATTCATCGTGTCCTCATTTCCTTAGCAGCTTAACAGATCATAGAATGTTTTATTTGCATTTTAGGAACCCAATTGATTCTCTAAGTTCCACTTCATTCTAGGACCAAGTCAGTTCAAAGTGTTTAATTTTCTGTAGAGAGATCAAGGAAAGGCGCTGTGTGCAAATAACATTACATGTAAACTTGGGCTTTGGAGGCTTAGACACAAAGTCTCCTTTGACCTACGATCAAACATTCATATATTTTGAATATATCATCTGATAAAATTTCACTTATCAATCAAAAATACATGTCTTTAATTTAATTACAGATGATACCAGTATAGAACTCGAGTTTCTCAGAGGCCTCTGAATAAATAAAAGTATCTGTTACTTAAAATGTTATGAATTCAAGCTTCCAAAAACTACTTTAGAATATCAGAAAATATGCAGAATATATCAAAATTGGACAGTTTGGTAGAAATATTATGCACATTTACCTAACAAAATTGCATATTTTCACTTTTTTTTTTAATGTTTTTAATTTTGAGAGAGCAAGAGAGAGAGCACAAGCAGGGGAGGGGCAGAGAGAGAGAGGGAGACACAGAATCCAAAGCAGGCTCCAGGCTCTGAGCTGTGGCACAGAACCCGATGCGGGGCTCAAACTCACGGACCAGGAGATCATGACCTGAGCCAAAGTCAGAAGCTCAACCCACTGAGCCACCCAGGTGCCCCTAAACTTATTTTAATGTTTTCTTATATATATTTTTAAGAGACTGAGAGAGAGAGAGCAGAAGCAGGGGACGGGCAGAGAGGGAGACACAGAATCCAAAGCAGGCTCCAGGCTCTGAGCTGTCAGCACAGAGCCCGATGCAAGGCTCGAACTCACAAACCATGAGATCATGACCTGAGCCAAAGTCGGAAGCTCAACCCACTGAGCCACCAAGGCGCCCCTATTTTTGCTTGTTTTTATGCAGAAATCTAATCTATGTCACTTAACCTTACAGAGAAAACCACAAATCATATTAAATTTCCCAGTTTAATTATATGATGTAGGAAGGTTACACTTCAAAATTTAACGGGCTTTTAATCCAGAATGACCCAATTTGGAAAAACGACCAGATTATTTTTTGTTGTTGCTATTGCTCAACCTTTATCTTTCCAGAACTGGGGCTTTTGCTACTATGACACATTTTAAATAGCCACTTTTTTCCCATCTCAGAACTTTACTCAGGCCCAAGCTTCCCATCCCTTCCTTGGCCTTATTTCATTCTTATTAGCACAAAGTCAAATGTCTCTTCTTGAGCTTAAATCTATGGTATAAAAAAGTATTCATTTAAAGCAGCGTAATTCATATAATATTTATCTAGATACATTGACACATAATGCCATTCAAGCAAAATATTCAAATACAAATTGTTCATACACACTTTTGACCAATAAAGCTTCATAATTTCAATTAAGTGTATTTTTTTATGTTTATTTACTTTATTTTAGAGAGAGAGAGAGGAGCATGAGCAGGGGAGGGGCAGAGAGAGAGAGAGGGAAACAGAGAATCCCAAGCAGGCTCTGCATTGTCAGCACAGAGCCCAATGCGGGGTTTGATCTCACAAACCCATGAGATCATAACCTGACCTGAAATCAAGAGTGAGGTTCTCACCCTACTGAGTCACCCAGGTGCCCCAAGTGTATGTTTTTTTTAATTGTTTACTTGTTGCCTCCCCTCAAAAGACACTCATTCTTTAGATTCTAAGATCTCTGGATTTTAAATTGTGAATTTTAAAAACTTACGTTAGTTGCCTATTTTGTTTTGCTTTGTTGTTGTTGTTGTTGTTTAAGGAAAGGTACAATTCTTTTTGTTAATGTATAGTTTATGATGATACATATTTTAATATGCACTCTGGGGGGGAGTTAGTTGATCTTTATCTCCATCCAATGACTCTGAAAGTAAGGTTCAGGCAGTGTTCAAGTGTTCATTCCTGTGAACAGATTCCTTCTGGTGAACATCCCTTGTCTCATTCACTGGGGACACCCAGGACAGCACTTCCTTTGGTGAGAACTCAAACCTGTTAGTTTTAGGCTGTCCTCTTCTAATCTATGGGGATACAGTGATCATGCCTTATTTTTATTTCTAGACAACCAAGAGAAGGCTTCCTGGGATCCCTGCAGGAGGGATATATGGTGGTTTGCAGGGATGCCGCGGGAAGGTAGATGCAGGGCTAAGAGCAACAGCAGAGGTTTCAGAGATTCGCTGAGGCACTCATATCTCGGCAGCCGAGTATCACTACTTTTTAATAATAGTGGACATTTTTCCCAATAAAGTGCTTAACACTATTACCTTTTGCGATTGCTGGCACTCTACAGAAACGTGAGAAGATCCCCTTAAATTTTTTCTTCATGTTTTTAATGCTTTTGCAACCTCTCTTGGGTACCTGTGAGAAAGACACTTAGGAATTTGTCCTTCCCAGATACCATGATTCCATCTGGCCATAGTGAACCTAGGACCACCATGATGCACAAAGCTGGGTGGGGACCCTTTATTTTGATTCATTAATGACCCTTGGAGTTAGGCAGCAAGCCAGCTCTGACAGCATCCAACTACAATATGGGACAATGGCTGGTTAATTCAAATCCAAATGGGTATAGAATGGGTCCACAAAATCGTTTAAAGATGAATGGGAAAGGTAAGGTGCTTCCTCCCCAGTGCTTGAAATTGAACCAAGGAGCACAAATGGTAAATTAATCTAGTCCAGGAACAACCAGTCACGTAAGAGATTATTCAGAGCCAGAAATGCTCTTAAAGACTAGATAGACAGGCAAACTAGATAGGCAAACTAGATAGACAGTTAATGGTCTGTCTCTAAAACAACAAAGCTTAGGCATCCCATACCACAAAAAGGAAGTAAGGAAGAGACATAATAAGAAGGATTCAAAAAGTAAGGTGTTAGAGTCTAAGCATTCGCCCACCCGATCTTATCCCACTGACCACCTCTGCCATTCTCAGGGTCTGTGTTGTTCCAGATCCTATCATACCCACATCAAACTATTGGGAGGAAAATAACATGCTTAGAATTTCAAAACAGATCCACGGGGCCTCCTGGGTGCTTCAGTCAGTTAAGCGTCTGACTCTTGATTTCAGCTCAGATCATGATCTCACAGGCTCTATCCCAGCATCGGGCTCTATGCTGACAGCATGGAGCCTGCTTGGGATTCTCTTCCTCCCTCTCTCTCTGTTTCTCTCTCTCTCTCTCTCTCTCTCTCTCTCAAAATAAATAAACTTAAAAAAAAAATAGGTCCAGACTCTATGCTAAGAACTGCATTGCAAGAGGGAAGGAAAAGAGAACCCACCAGCTTGTCGCTAGAAAACCACCACACCCCTATTTTTTTAACACATCAAAATGACAGTCTTCCTTAAACACAAGTTCAACCTTAGACCCTTTCTGAGAATTGCTCTGTGATCAGCAGGGGAAGGGGAGCCTCATGACACTCATGAAGAAGAATCAAAAGAACCTTTGAACTAAACAGAGAAGAGAAAGATGAACCTTGTAGTCATTAGTCACCAAACCTCAAAAAAGGGTTTTGAAGGAAATGCCTTTGTCAAATCTTTGAAAGGAGGCACAATTGCTTTTGTGGTAAAACACAATGGATCTATCATTTTGGGAAACTATTCCTTTATTTAACTAGTGACAAGTAGTGCTAGCTTATTAGGAAGGGCTGATTTATTTTCCTTCAAAATGTCGTCTACCTCAGGACAGGTCAGGGTGGCTTTGGACAAAACCTCTGAGTCCAAGGGAGATGACAAGGTAATCTGTGAGGTCCCTTCCCTTGTCAAGATTCTGCAGATGCTGCAAAAGCCATCAAATCCCAGAAAAAGGAAGCATGAGAAGAGGGGGAGGGTTGGGGGATAGGATACACCTGACGGTCCAAAACCGTGGGTGGGCTTGGCAACCTCAAAGTTGGGACCATCAGCAATTGGCATTTTCAGCCTTCATCACTGCCTTCTTGTTGCCATTAATTTTGGTATCTTGTGATCATAGCTCTTTCAAATGGGGTGTGTAGTCCACATTTCCTCTAGGGAATATGAACCAGAGGATGGGGGATGTGAAAGTAACAGTTCCCCTGGAGTTCAGGAGCTTCTGCCCCCAGAATTATGTTATGAATATTCAAATGTGAGCAGGATTTTCCTGCTGGTCTGCAACAACAAGCAGACCCCCCACCCAAGGAACATCCTAGAACTCTGCTGGGCAAACTGCTGATGACACACGTTTTAGACAGGACTAAGGGGAGACATGTCTCCATGCTTCAACCATGTGGCCTTTGAGCCCACTTGCTGGCACTCAGACGTTGGAACAGTGAAGCCTGTTCCAGGAGAATGTCATTGCTGCAGACCTGGGCAGCTCTACCCTCAGTGGACACATTATAGATGAACAAGGCAACACACAGTCCCACACTCCCAGATCTCTACGACATTCGGCAATGAAGTAGGGAGAGGCTTTTCCAAGATGAAATATCCAATGTTATACAATGTGACAGACTTTATTCTGTCTTCCTTGGACAAAATATTGACACAAGCAAGTCTCCCTTGTAGAATCCATGCAGCAAAATCATAATTCAGATTAAACAGAGAATCCATGTAAGAAGCTGACTCTAAAATTTATCCGCATTATTTATAAGAAGAAATCCATGATTAAATTGTTATCATGAAAAAAATTTTAAGTGTAATCAAATAAGGCCACTTAAAAAGAGGAGATCTTTCCAAGCACAAGTGTAGCACCCAGTATTTATGCAAGTTTCGAATGATTTATTTTATTCATGAAAGCTAGTTCACATTGCCCTGTCTAGAGAAAATCTTTGTTTGCCTAATTCTTGCTTATAATTAATAAAACCAAATTCTTTTCATAGGAAGTGAATCATAATTGCACTTCTGAAGACCACCTGTGCACAGCTAGTGCAAATTAAACAGGCATCACCATAAGAATCGAGCCATTGTGACCTGCTGCCTACTTTTGAATTTAGACTAACTGAAAATAATTTCTGCTTGGCCACGGTCCTACATTTTCCCCTTTTCCAGAAACAGAGAGATGATGTCTGATGAGTAGGAACAGAATTTACAAAGATTTGCTCCTCACCACAAGCCAATCTAACCCAGGCATACCATGACCAAGAGATAATACAATACATTCTCAGATATAAATGTTTCTAGACAGCAACAATTACAAAATACTATTAGTGTAGAAAATATTAATTTCCATTTCACAGGTTAAGCATATCATTATTGGAATTAGTTAACATAGATTATGTATTCATTATATAGACCACATTTGTTGTGTTGTCTTATAACAGTCATATAAAATAGGTAGTCCTTATCTTACAGAGAAGGAAACTGAGGAAGTTAAAATATAGTCTAAGTAAAAGACAGATCTAGAATTAATATGCAACCTGCCTGATTTTCAGGCATATAATCTTAATTATTATATGATTTCTGCTTCCCTTAAATCCATAGTAAAAAAGTATAGAATTAATAAACTCTTATATTTGAAAGATGTATTAAGTGAGTCATTTAATCTAAGTCTCTCCCACCCCAGGTAGGAATTTCTTCTTCAATGTCTTTAAAAGAAAGAACAACCGAGACTTTATGAGATATTTCTGGTACTGGAGCTTCTGATTTTGGGTAATAGTTCATTTCATTGTTGGATCACTGTAATGATTAAACAGATCTCCCTGATTCCAAGATGGCATTGTAAAAATTTTTCTGATCTCTTTTTCCTCTAAAATTCTATAGCAAACAAGAACAAGAAAAAGAAAAAGAAACTGTAACATCAATGAAACCAGAATTGAATCTGTAAATCTCAAACCATAATGAAGACTAGAACAAAACACATAATAGTAAATGATTCAACAGAAAAAGGGTGCTTCACAGAAATGGTTTAGCAGGATGAGGGAAAGACAGTGGGAAAGTTAGAAGCAATATCATTTTCTTGGTAGATTTTGTTTTGTTTTGTTCAATATTTTCTAAATATTTTATTTATTTATTTATTTTTTTCAACGTTTATTTATTTTTGGGAGAGAGAGAGACAGAGCATGAACAGGGGAGGGGCAGAGAGAGAGGGAGACACAGAATGGGAAACAGGCTCCAGGCTCTGAGCCATCAGCCCAGAGCCTGACGCGGGGCTCGAACTCCCAGACCGCGAGATCGTGACCTGGCTGAAGTCGGACGCTTAACCGACTGCGCCACCCAGGCGCCCCTATTTTATTTATTTTTGAGAGAGAGAGAGAGAGAGAGAGAGCGTGCAAGCATGGGAGGGGCAGAGAGAGGGAGACACAGAATCTAAAGCAGACTCCGGGCTCTAAGCTGTCCGCACAGAGCCTTACCCAGGACTCAAACTCATGAGATCATGACCTGAGCCTATTCCACTGACTGAGCCACCCAGGCACCCCTTTTCTTGGTATATTTTGAAAAAACTAAAGAATTTGAGGTTAATATTCAGCAGGTAGAGGTACTATCAAAAATATTAGTAGAGCTGATTTTATGGATTGGGTTTTGGTTGTTGGTTTTTAATTAGGAGAATGGTCAGACCCAAGCGTCCCCAGTCGCACCTAAAAAAGTAAAGTCACCTCTCTCCATCCTTTCAGGATACCTGAGGATTGTTCTCTGGGGAAGCTTCACCAGAAAGACTACACTCAGAGTTATGAGGCCCAGAGGAGGAAGTGGGTGAGCAACAATGATAAAGTGGGAAGGAAGTTAAAGCTGTAAGTCTCTAGATTTAAAAACCATTAAGCATCCAACACAATAAATGGGGGAAAATGCACATCAAATTTTATCATTGTGAAACTTCAGGATATAAAGGATAAAGAGAAGATTCTAAAGGTTCCACAAAGGGAAGGAAAAGAAAAAAAAGAAAAAAAGATCATACAAGAGATCAAAAATAAAAATGACCTTACCCTTTAAGAAAAAAAAAAATGAAACCTAAAAGACAAGGGAATAATGCCTTTAAAAATTCAATAGATATGTAAAAAAGTTTTATCAAAAAAAATTTTTTACGTTCTGTAAAAAAGTTTACATCCAGCCAAGCAATCAAGTAAGTATAAGGGTAGAGAAAAAGCATTTGAGACGTACAAAGTCCCCCATAAATGCTTTCTCAGAAAGCCAACAGACAGCATGTTTTACTAAATGAGGAAGTACACCAAGAAAGAGGAAGAATGGGAATCAGGAAACAAGAGAAAGGTAAAGGAATTCCCAGGATGACATCAGGGGAAGTGTTAGGACCACAGCTGTGCAGCAGGCCGAGAAAGTCACCAAACCAGACCATAGCAGAAAGTCAACGCTCTGGGGATGTTTGTATATGGGGGTGATATCTTCAAGAAAATACTAGAATGTATAAATTATCTGATAGATTATATCTTGTGGAAAATTGCATAGCAAGCATTTTACAGAACTTTTGTGCAGTTTGGGAAAACAGAATAGCCTCAATACTAAGCAAATGAAAAGAAAAAGTAATCATTAACTCCAGGAAAAACAAAAAGTTACAAAAGTATGGAATTATTTATAGTCAGTGCTTTACCCAATTTAGCAATGAACATTATTTCAATAATGAAAATATAGAATATGAATTAAAAATTGAGTTGTAATTTAATGAAGAAAATGAGGAAAAGGGGGTATAGCTAAAATCTTTATCTATTATTATGGGAAGACAATAGGTAATGTCAAAAACTGATGAGTTGACAGCAATATCAGCATCTTATTTATAAATGAGAAAGTAAACTACTGGGGAAATACCTGCAACAGTTTAATATTATTACCCCTGGGGAATATGACAAGGTTGGAGGAACAGGGTGAGGAGGAGGACAAGGGATTATTTTTTCTTGTGGTAAACTTACCATCAGTGACTTCCAATTTTCTTGTAATATTTGCATAAAAATTAAAATGTTATTTTCAAAAAATATATATTCCTTACAATAGCTCAAAGGTTTATTTTATTATAAAACACTCAGCTCTATTGATTTGTTTTCTTTACCTTCCCAGTTCTTTGGGCCTCTACCAGGCCACAGAAGGATTCTAGAGAGCTACAAGTTTGTGTGTTTGTATACATTTCAATAATAATTGAAAATGTATAAGCCTATTCTGGATCGTCTGGATAACTGTCATTTTGGTGCCATCACTATTCTATTATGTGCACATCTAATCAACTTAGCTCCAAGTAGCACTACGTTTTTTTTTTAAGTTTTTATTTGAATTCCATTTCATTAACATAGAGTGTAATATTAGTTTCAGGTATATGATATTGTCATTTAAAACTTCCATACAACGCCCTTGCTCATCACAAGTGCACTCTTTAATCCTCATCACCTATGTGACCCAATCCCCCCACCACCCACATCTCCTTGGTAACCATCAGTTTGTTCTCCATAGTTAAGAGTCTGTTTCTTGGTTTGCCTCTCCCTTTCTTTTTTTTTTTTCCACTGTGCCTATGTGTTTTGTTTCTTAAATTCCACCAATGAGTGAAATAATATACTGACTGACTTATTTAGCTCAGCATAATACTCTCTAGCTCCATCCATGTAATTGCAAATAACTAGATTTCATTATTTTTTATGGCTGAGTAATATTCCGTTCTTTTTTATTTTTTATTTTTTCTCAGATCTAGGGTTAGGGTTTTCTCAGATCTTAGGGTTAGGGTTATGGCCCAGGTGAGGGTATATAAGTAGCACTACTTTAATAATTGCAAGAAAATGAGGGGCGCCTGAGTGGCTCAGTTGGTTGAACATCTGACTCTTGATTTTGGCTCAGGTTACGATCCCAGGGTCATGGGATCAAGCCCTGCATCAGGCTCTGTGCTGAGTGTGGAGCTTGCTTAAGATTGTCCCTCTCTCTTTCTCTCTCTGTCTCTCTTTCTGCCCCTCTCCCCCTCTCGTGTGCTCTCTCAATATATACGAAAAGAAAGTAAATCTTTAAAAAGAAAAAGAAAGTGAGAAACAGCTATAAATGATGTTAGAATCAAAGGAAGTCCAACTGAAATTATGGCAGTTAAGGTCAATGAAACTTATGTAATAATTTGAATGGACCAAGTGTTGAATAAATTGAGTCATTTCTCAGGCACATTGTAGAAGAGTGTCATGAACTCAATAGGACCAGCAGGCAGTACCATATTTGTGTTGCAAGTGGCAATTTGGGTTCAGCAAAATACCATCTGCCACATAAAAGTAATATTTTCATTTGAATTATACTTGTTCATCTCATAGGGTTCTTTAAATGATGTTTTTAAAATTGGTACCATATAATAATTATAAGCAGCAGATGTTTATATCTACTTTTATATTAGTACATACTGCTACAAATGATAATACAGTAACTTAGTTCAATCACGGTGAGTTCTTTTTTTTCCTTTAAATTAATTTCATTATTAAAAATTCTGTTAAAAAATATGTGCATTACTTAAATTTGAGAAGCACTGACTTACTGTTTATACTCACTGAGAATTCTAACTGGGTCAGTTTAATGCAATCCAGTATGGTATGCCGCCCAGTTCTAGGTCCTCACCAAGAACACATTAATTTAGAAAGAGGTACTTTTTTTCTCCCACCCATTTTAATTTACCAACCTTATCATCAAATGATGCAGTAAACAGCTTATTGTCTTCATTATTGTAATTTCTTTATCCTGACCCCTATTTGTTGGGAACACTCATCTGATATATAACTTATGCCTCCTCCCCTGAACTCAGAGAAGGGGGTGAGAAAATGGGGGCAGGATATTTTAGTTTTCCTTTACTAAGGTAACAATTTACCATGAATCTGATAGCACTGAAACAATACAAATTTATTATTTTATAGTTCTGGAGGTCAGGACTCCACAATGAATTTTACCAAGCTAAAATCAGGTGTCTGCAGAATTGCATTCCTTCTGGAGGATCTAGAGAACAATCCATTTCTTTGCCTTCCCCAGCTCCGAGAAGCTTCCCAAATCCCTTGGTTTGTGGCCCCACAGCACTATGACCTCTTTTGGTGTCTTTTTCTGACACTGACCCTCCTGCTTCTTTCTTTTGTTATAAGGACCCTTGTGATTACATTGGGCCCACCCAGATAATTCTGGATAATTCCCCCATCTCAAGATCCTTAATTTAATCACACCTGCAAAGTCTCTTTCACCTTGCAAAGTAACGAATTCACAGAGTTTCTGGGATTAGGATGTGGACATCTTTCTGGTGGCACTATTCTGCATACCACGACAGGTGTCATTATGCCCACCCAGTCCCAGAACAGAAACTCTAATGGAGGAACACATTCTCCAGAAACAGAAAATAAAGGGCATGGTTGTAAGTCAAGAGAAAGAGGCAGAAGGTTCTTTCTCTGAGGAGGGTTACGGAGCAGGTTGAAGACCTAAGAAGGGTGGAAAAACTTGGGAAAGCAGCAGTGGAAAAGTCTCCAACTCAAAAAGAAAAAGTGACTGCCTCCCCATAGGGCTTATCTAAAATAGATGTGAAGGCAGTGACGTCAGTAAGACGTGGGATGTGAGGCCACGCCAATTACTGTGTACATGAAGATGCCACTAAACCCAGCTCCAGGACACCACTTCGATTTTTATTTCAAATTTTACAAACCAACCAATGACATCAGGATTTAAGGAGTTCTACCACCTCCTTTTTGTTATGCCATTGTCCCCCCGCCCCCCCCCCATGATTCCCATAAGAAATCTGACACTAATTAGACTAGCATAAGAAGGAAAAAAAAAGTAAGATGATTCATAGACCACACTGGAGATAAACCCAGAAATAAGAAAAACTGATCTCTGCCCGAAAGAACACGGGTGAAAAATCGCTCTAACAGAGGGGCATCTAGTGAGAGTTAAATTTTTTTAAGGACAAAACACAGAGAGTTTGATAAGATATACCAACTGCTTCTCTTTTCTCAAGACGTTTGCCCAGGAGGCAGCTACTGAAACTTGGGTGTATTTCTCTCTTGCTGTGTCACACGCTGTTCCTTTCCCTCCCCACCCCCTCGCTGCTCTCCTGCTGTGCCTGTGGTGTGTGTGTGTATGTGTGTGTGTGTGTGTGTGTGTGTGGTTTCTCTCTCCCTTGTAAGAACACAGCCGCCTGCCTGCCTGTCTCCTGCTGTCGGGGCTCCTCTCACTAGCTTTTTGCTGCTTTTTGCCTCTTCTCTTTCTGCTTAGCTCCTTGCCTTCTGGTAAGTGCGACAAATGCTCCCCCCAAGCCCTGTGAGAAGCTGGAGGGTGCGGTTTGTGGTGTTCAAAACTTGCAACTTTGAGGCTGCCAGTGAACTGTGGAAGAACTTTCCATTGTTTTATTTATAATTGAAATGTGTTGCTCAGAAAGGGATGCGTGTGATAATTGGCTGGACTACCAATACAAGTGAAAAATTCTTAGAGGAGAAAAAAATAAAGAAAACGAGGCAATAAAGTTTATTAAGAAGATAAAATTTAGAAATAATTTCTTGCTGTCAAGTTATTCATAGTGAAAGGGACAATTTAAAAGTAGCAGAGTTTCTTGAATTTGTTTTTTTTTCCCCCTTCTTGTTGATTTATCCTGAGGCTACTTTTAGGAATTGAGTTGTCTCGTGGTTTACAATGACTCAGTCAACTCTGTTTTAAAGTAAATGTGGGATATGAGTTTAAGGGATATCCATGGAATTAATATTAAAAACATCAATGACTGTGGCCTCTGAGGAATGAAGAATAAATCAAATACAACCAAACTTTTGCATTTAGACTAACCGTATTAAAACTCCTGTGAACAGTTTTAAATTCATTGCTTTGAAGTTGGGTTTACTTTAGATTTTATTTCATCCCAAGAAGCCTCCCTAACACGTTAAAACTCACATATGTATTTAAGCCAGTAAATGTTTACTGCTTTTAGTTTTGATTTAAAAAGGATTCGCTTCCCTTGATTTTCAAAGAAGTGCCAGATGCCACGGCTACTTTTAGAAGAGCTTAAAATAACTTCTGGCTGGACAGCGGGTGCTGTGTGTCTTTCTTGGAGTTTAGGGGAGGCAGGAGTTATATATAGATGAGTGTGCCCAACAAGTAGGGGTCAGGACACAAAAAAATGCCGGTGATGGAAACATTAAGGCTGTTTACTGTATCATTTGATAATCAAGTTGGTGAATTAAAGTGGATACAAGAAAAAAGTGTTTCTTTCGAAATTAAGGAGTACTTGATGAGGGCCATAAGTAGGTGACAATGACTGTAGGTTGAATTTTTCGTGCTTGTTGGTGCTCAAGCACTTGACCTGCCCTTCCCTGAGAACAAGAGGAGGAAGCTGTGCAAGGCATGGAACAGTATGCTTTTGTTTTTGCTCTCATCCCCCCACCACAGCAGAACCTATGCCCTAGGAGGACCCTGTCATATTTTTATGCTAAGAATTAGCAGCATCACCATTAAATACCATTGACAAATAAAATGCACCGTAACTTAAAGGCCTAAGTCAATTCCACTGTAACCTAGAAACGGTGATATCCAGAAACCCTGGAATTCTTGACTCAACTTGTACTTCAGCACCTATTTCCAAACAGCCCCTATTATATGTCGATTATTTCCCAATAATATTGGGAACATTGCTATTTCCTAAAAATTATGAAGTTATCCTAGAGCTTCTTGACTGAGAGAAAAGATTTGCAATCTGTTTTTTTTTTTCTAAAAGAAAGCCTGTTTTTACATTGGAACAAAAAAGTGTTATGGAAATTCAAGAAATTGTTATCATGACCATCACCATGGTCCCATATTAGTCTGTTGGTTAATTTATACCCTCCTTCATTCTCCATCTTATTCCAGAAATGAAGCTAGTTTGAACCTCAGAAAAAGTGTCTTCCTGATGGATAATTACGTGTTGCTCATCTGGGAAAAGGAAAATACCAGAAAAGCCAGAAAGTATTTCCTGTATGCAGTATAATAATTCATTTACATCAATGTACTCATATTTATCAACTCTTCACTTATGGGTTAAAACAGAGTTTAGGACTACAATTGTTATGAATGATTTTAGTAAGTTCAGTGGCTCTTGTATTAAATGTCTTAACTTTGAAAAAATAACACCACTTTAAACATTTTTAATGTAGACATTCATGTCCTTCCAATGATTGTAAGGCTGTATAGAATAATATCAGAGAGAGGTAGCACAAATTGGCTTAAGCAACATGACAAACACAACCTGAAAAACAATATCTTGAATTACTCCATTAGTGTCAATAATAGGAATTTCTTCTGGAACTTAAAGACCAAAACCAAAAATATGCTAGTAGTATGACCCACTTTGGAAAAATGGCTCCCCACTGTTTCTACCTTAACTAACTGCAATATCGATGTCTTGTCAAAGTACATTCATTCTATGTTAGAAACTGTAATCAGTAGGTGCCCTTGTGGGGATACCCTTACATTTTACATGTAACTGTATTAACTACATAAAACCTGACTATGCTTACCACTAGATACTGCTCCCAGTATGGAGATGAATCAGTCTGTACAGCTCTCGGGGGAACCCCAATCAACACCTCCAGGGGACAATTCATTACCCACTCAAAATGGTCTGGAGAAGCAAGATGAGAAGGATTCCTCAACCCTACTCCAAGCACCAGAGGGGAAGGCAGGTATGCAGACTGAACAGGGAGCTCATGATATCTCTGAGGAGCTGAACCGACAACTGGAAGACATCATCAATACATATGGGTCTGCTACTGAAAAAGAGGGTCCCACCAAAGCAAAGGAGCAGCCTGAGAACACAGAACCACCCGACCATGAGGACAGGGACTGTGATGAGGCCACTGAAGAGATCGAGAGAGAACCCACAGCTTCTGGAGAGCCAGCCACAGCCAAAGAGGCTGTCAGTAATAAAGAGCAAAAATTGGAAAAGAAAATCCTGAAAGGATTAGGCAAGTAGTTGTGTTCTAATGCATGCATGACTTTTCTTTGAGGTGTTCCTAAAAAGGGACACTTCCTCCAACCTTTACTAAAAGCCACATCTCATTTTTGGCTATTACTGTAATAGCTTCCTTCAGGGTCTCCTTAAACTTCCCTTGCTATAATTGTGTTTAGCCACTTCCCCGCAAAAGAGCTAAAGCAAACTTTTCAACATGTTGCTCACCTACCCTCTCTCTCCAATGGTTTCCCACTGCTCTTAGGGCAAAACCAAAATTCTTAACATGGTCTTTCAGGCCCTAATGGTCTAACCCTAACCAGTCTTCCCAGCTTTATCTCCCATCACTCTTGCCCACAACACCCCTTTTCTGAACTCTCTGCCCCTATCAGCACCACAATGAGTACTGCCTAATTGCCAATCATTCTGATCTTCTCTTTCCTTTGTTTGAACACACCATGCGTTCCATCCCCCACAAAGCCCACATACATCCTATTTCCTCTACCTAGAAATCCTTACCCATTCAGCCCTTTGGGCACTTAACTTAGTATTTAGCTTACAATCCAAATGGCATTTTCTTAGCCCAACCCTACATAAGGTCTTCTTGTTTTCTATTTCGATTGTACCATGTATCTTTCCTTCCTAGCATTTAGCAGCATTTGAGAGTGTGCATTTCCTTTTTGCCATTATGTGGTTAATGCATGTCTTCCCGGCTAGCTTTTTTCGATCAAGAACAGGGATTGTGTGTACATTCAGATGCCATTGGATGCCTAGCATCTAAGATAGTGGGTGGCACATGCTAGGTACTCAGTAAATACTTGTTACAAGGAGGAATGAGTGAGTAAATGAATGAAAGAGAAATTGTTTAAAGCAAAGCTAGTGGAATCTGGATTTAAACAAAATATATAGAGATGGTTTGTACATGAAATGATCACCAATTAGATCACTTAGTACGTTCTATTACTACATGAAATATTTTTTATTAACAAAACTCTTTAGAAATCAATCAATTATAGAATGTCAAACATTGCAGAAAACATGTTTACTCTCATTCGCTTATTGATTCAGCAAATATTTATGAATGCCTAGTCCTTATAAGGTACTGCGTTAGGTACACAAAGATAAATAAGTCATTATGGACCTTTGGTTAAGGAGCTGTAGGTATGGAGAGAAAAACAGACGTTTAATCTAATTGTTATATAGAAGAAGTGCTAAGAACAGGCACAGGAAAGTTGTTGGGAGGGATTTTATACCAGAAATGGCTGTGAAAAAAGAGCGAATGGGTTAAGCTTTTAGCTACTGGTGGAAGCATGTTACTATACCCAGGATAGCCCCCCTGCCTGTCTTCCTTGGTGAATTCCACTGTGACACCACAAATACCACCTCTTATACGGTACCTTCCCTGACATGCCCAGGTAGAGTTGGCATCACCTTTCTTAGTCCTCCATTCGATCTTCTGAAGCAATCATTTGTTTATATACCTGCTTCCCAAGGAAGGTAGAGAATCTATCAGGAGAAGCTGTAATGTCTTATTCATTTCTGGAAGATAACGTGGCAAAGTGAAAACTCATGGGCGCTGGAGTCAGTGCGGGGTTCGGACTCCAATAACGAGCTATCTATAACCCCCCAAATATGCCAATGCGTGGGATATGACTATGGTGCTTTAAACCTACTGCTGGCAATGATTTCAAGAAGGGCTAAAAGACACATTCAAATGGCGCACTTGGCCCACCCAGCATAAAGAATAAAATAACCCAAATAATACCTTGAAAATATCTACCCAGTTCCAAAGTGCAAGATTGGAATCCCTCAAGTGTTTTTGGATCTTTGGGAAAGAGAATAAAGTTGCTCTGCGTTCAAACACTGTTTTTCCTTATCTATCCAAGCCATCTCAGGAAAGTCCCTTTTGGATTAGTCCCTGTGTAACTTCCCATAAGACAACACAAAGTCACGTCTCAGAGGTGAATGATTTCAAGTGTTCCTACCCAGGAAAGTTATTTTGCTTTCTCACTCTAAAACAACTTCTATAGAGGAATGTGTCTGTGTTGTATTGAGAGGATATGAAGAAAATAGGAGTAAAGTCAAAGAAGACCAATTGTGGTTTCTTCTCTGTCTTCCAGGAGCTATTTCTAAATCCATATTAACCATTTAATTACCAAACAGTCAAAACCATTTTAAAGAAAAAAATTCCACAATTCTAATCCTCCCACTATCTACAAGTTCCCAGATTTCAACTAAGCCTGTGGTCAGAACCAATGTTTGTGAAGCAGGGTGCCCACTCGTGTCCACTCTAACCGCATGTGTATAAACGCTGACCCTTCCATGCCATTCCCCTGAACACCATCAGTACGTTCTTCTAACCACTAGTGTTTCAGCTACATTATGATGTTAAAAAAAATTTTTTAGTCTAATTGAAATAGGTAACCACCGATGTATTTTTTTTTAAGTTTATTTTGAGAGAGTGAATAAAAGTGGGGAAGGGGCAGAGAGAGAGAGAAAGAGAGAGAGAGAGACAGATCCCAAGCACAGTCAGCACAGAGCCCATTGAGGGGCTCCATTTCATGAACCGTGAGCTCGTGCCCTGAGCCCAAATCCAGAGTCTGATGCTCAACCAACTGAGCCACCCAAGCGCCCGTTGTAACCACCATTTTAAACACTATTTCAGCCATCTGCATGTAGCGTTAGCAGGCTTATTAGCTGTATATCAATTAAACGGCTCTGTACTATCATCTACACCAGTGGTTCTTAAACTTCATTGTGCATTAGAATTGAATACTGAATTTATAAAAAATGCTATTCCTGAGCACAAAAATTCAGAATTTGTAGGAATGGAGTGGAACCAAAGCACCCTGGGTAATTTTGATACAAACAGATTGTGGAACAATGATTCTGATGCTTTAGAAAGTGCTTCTTCCGCCCTCTTGGAGACCAAAAAAAAAAAAAAAAAAAAAGTGAAGTGTTGACTATGGTCTTCGTTAGAATCTATTTGGACTTTTATAGAATTTTAGTAACTCATTTGACCAGTACCTGAAAAGATATCCTTAGACTTTGCTTAGGTGCTTAATCGAAGATGACTCTTTAATTATTGCATGCTTCTCAGATAATATTTGTTTTGTTGGTATTTTGAGATGCTGAAATGTTCTGGCTCTCTAACCCAAATTTTTCCCATTGTATATATTTTGGGACATTTCAGATTTCAACAAAGCTAAAGTTTCATTACTGCCAGAATTTTCTGACCTTTAATGTATACAACAATGAAAATGTCCAATAGTGATGGGCATAGTTTACAACATTTCCTAGACTTATTGGACCAAAGAGACCCTTCTTTCCCAAACACTTTGAATATTTGGGAAATGTCTCTACAACCCAAGTATCTAGGACTTGTTTTTCCTTTAGAGACTGCATACCCCCTCACAAGCAACACACTATGCACCAAAGCAGTTGGGGAAACATTTTTAAATCTCTTTAGTTGGTAGAGTCACTTTCTCCTTGGCATTTGAACTGAAAGAAACAAGAACATATAAAACATTAGACAGCACCATGGCACGCCCTGTCAGCATCTAAGTATTCCCCCTTGCCTCCCCCACCCCATCCTCCAGACTCACAAGTGTCTTAATAATCACTTGTCTGCCAACAGGACGTGGGTTGCACAAGCACCACATAGTATTAAGCACAAAACAATGACAGAATATAATGTCCATTCTGATATTTAGGTAGATAACTGATTGAGTAGGAAAGCATAGGTTTGAAGTGTAAGCCTAGGAGGAAAACAAAGCTGATCCACAGGTCCAGGCTGAGCTCAGAATACATCTGGTCAACCCACTAATTTTATAGACAGGGAAATTGAAGCCTAGAGAGTTTAAGAGTCTGCAAAAGAGGTTACTCAACTAGTTGATGCGACTGTGAGATTAGTCACAAAGAAAGCAAGGGAGCAGAACTGAAGTCACTAATATTGCAGGACCGAAGATACATAAAAACTAAATGGGGTACTGGTTGAGGAGCATTTATTAGAGCTCAGTGAATGGGTTTCATCTTTAGTTACAGGTAGACTTTCAGTTCTATCATCTAAGGACCTTGACTAGGACAATGGATTCTGAAATGTCTTTAGAAAGTCATTTACTTACTCTTCCTTAGAATGAGCCCTTTCCCAGAAGATGTGTTTCATCCATTTTAGCTTGATTTCTAGTTTCACTGTGAAAGAGGAATAAATTTTGCCTTGATACAAATGGTAATTTATTTATTTTATTTATTTATTTATTTATTTATTTATTTTGGAAGAAATGGTAGGAGGCCAGAGGAATTCAGGGGAAAGAGGAATCAGCAAAGAGTGAAAGGTTCATGAGTAGATTCACAGGAACGCTAGATCTCGGGCCAGGTCCTAAAAGGAGAGAGGGGTTTAGAGAAGTGGGTAGAATAGGATAGAAAAATACAATTTGAGCAAAATGATTAGTATTCTCTTTTGATCAGAATTAGGAATAGATGTTTTCATTTTTTCCTGCTCTTTCTGGTATTTTTCTTTCATTATAAGGTTTTGTTTTGTTTTCCCTGGAGTAACCTCCTCATTATTAGACTCTTAAAGGTTTTTCCTTTTAAGAAAGTTTTCTTTATAGTTACAGCCAAGAAATCACTAACAGTTTAAACATATCACCGCCTGATCTAATAAGAGGTCCAGGTCCAGGGGCCCCTGGGTGGCTCAGTCATTTAAGCTTCTGACTCTTGATTTCGGCTCAAGTCATGATCTCATGGTTAGTGGGATCCAGCCCTGTGTTGGGCTCTGCGCTGTCAGCTTGAGATTCTCTCTCTCCCGCTCTCTCTGCCTCTCCCCCACTCATGCTTGCTCACTCTGTCTCTCTCTCTTAAAATAAATAAACTTAAAAAGAAAGAAAGAAAGAAGTCCAGTTCCACTCCCCAACTGAATAAGAGGCCGAAGTTCCAAACGCATACAACAAGGTGACTAAAAACACAAGAGATATGAAATGTTGGCCAAATAAAAACAATGTAACAAGAAAATACAGGGCAGGTAGTATTTTCAAAACTGGTAGGTCATTAAAACCAAGCACAACAAACAAAACCAGACTATGAGAGGAAATAATGAAGGATAAGAGAATCTTGATAAATTTTTAAAGTGGACAAAAATATTTTGGAAAGACAAATATACCATCCAAACATTGCTGTTTTTGTTGTTATCTAAATTAAGCTAAAAATGGTTAAAACTACTCTAGTCATGGAATCAACAAATCCTAAATGCTAAACTCAGAACCCATTTAGTCAACTTACTAATTTTATAGACAGGGAAATTTAGGCCCAGAGAGGTTAAGACTCTGTAAAAATGGTTACTCAACTTCTCAATGGCAGGGTGAGTTCTAGAACTCAGGTTCTAGACCTTATCCTTAGTCCAGTGTGTCTGTCTGTCTCTCTCTCTCAAAAATAAATAAACATTAAAAAAAAATACGAATCTGGGTCTAACACTGAAACAGAATATTCATGATCTTTTTCCAGCTTTAAGCTTCTGCCACAACACATGGAAATTAGGGAGGGGGAGAAAGGCACATGTGTGTAACCAAGATGAAATTTTAGCCCCCAATTTCTAAAAGATAATTTTGGAAGAGAAAGAACAAGGTTTTAGACACTCATCAAATCTGCATGAATTTAGAGGGCTCCTGGGCGGCTCAGTCGGTTAAGCATCTGATGCTTAGTTTCGGCTCACATCACCATCTCATGGTTCATGAGTTCAGGCTCCACATTGAGCCCTGTGCTGGCAGCACAGAGCCTGCTTGGGATTCTCTCTCTCTCTCTCTCTCCACCCCTCCCCACTCACACTGTCTCTGTCTCTCTGAATATAAATAAACTTAAAAAAATCTGTGTAAATTTAGTTTAAATGGTTATCGCTATGCTGAAAGTTTAAGAAAAATCCCAGGTCATATTTATATAGCTGACTTCATTATCTTAAGTGTTTTAATATCTTTGATGTAAGAATCACGTCTTCATATTACAATACTCCCTCGGTCTACAACCGTGCCACAGGTGCAACACACCCGTTCTTGTCGCTGAGGTGGTCCTACCTTCCTGGGGACCGACTACTAAATGCGTACTTTGTGGAGGGGTGACCGAATGCCCTTCACATGCCTCCCCCAGCTCGAGTGGGGACTCAGGTCTGTCCCTTGCTTTCTTTATGACGAATCTCACAATCACAGTGCTTTGGAATGACACACTAGGGGGAAAGGCAGTCATTCCCTCCCAGTAAACTGTCCCTGGAAAAAGTCAGTTTGTCTCTTGGGTCTGACACTATCACCAAATGACCCCATTTCTGTGGAACTGTAATTACAGCCTTTATGAGAAGCGGAGCAATCTTTTCGTCTATTCTTCCCCGCCACGGTAATCCCCCACAGCATTCTAGTCCAGCAAAACCGATGCAAGTTTACAAACTAAGCTCTCTGGTGTCACGAGTTTATTAATTCTGCACATGCTTGTCTCCAATTTCCTGGATTTGGTTGTTGTCGTTAAAGGGAGAAATCATTTGGGAAGGATAGACTGTTGCTTGCGAATGTTAACTTTCTAAATGTTTATTTTTGAGAGAGAGCACACACAGGAGAGAGACAGACAGAGAGAGAGAGAGAGAATGAGAGGCTCTGAAGCAGGCTCTGCGCTGAGACAGCAGAGTGCCCAATGCCGGGCTCGAACTCATGAGCAGTGAGATCATGACCTGAGCCAAAGTCAGGCGCTTAACCCACTGAGCCACCCAGGTGCCCCACGAATGTTAACCTTCTACGCAAAATAACAGAATATTAGAACCGAATATTAGAAACCTCAACGGGACCAAAACAAAACAAGACAAAAACCCTCTTCTCGCAGTTAAAGAAAATAAGAAGGAAAGAAGATACTTCATGTGAAGACAAAAATGTTCCCATCTCCCCCAGATGAGATGGTTTTACACGTCGGTACCCTTACTGGGGGGTGATCCTAGGCATACAGTAAATGTCCCAGGGGAGAGTAAGACCCATCTGTCCTCGGGTCCATCATGAAGTTGTCTTTAGGACACTGATCGTTTAATTTACGTGGCACTAGTGTGCACGCCTTGGCTTGGCTTTGTTCCGTTGTTACCAACCCTTCCTGAGCACTGGCCACAGAACAGACCCGTGCAGCGTCCTGGGCCAAATGTGATCTTCAGCAATCTCTTTCCTCTAACAGATGACAGAGGCTTCACGGGGGCCCCTTCCACAGACTGAAGGCAAGGGTGAAGGGATGTCCTGACCAAGGCACGTCCGTCCCTGCGGCTAGAGAAATAAGGCACAGGCGCAGTGGGGGAAGGGCGGCAGTGATGACCAGGGTAAACGCAGCACGCTAGGCCGCAGCCCATAATCGGAGAGCTGGCGGGGCCCCTCTCACACCCACCCTCTCCCCTGTCTTAAGCCACATCTCTAATCTGAACTGACTCACTGGGCAAAGATGGACAAAACCAGCTGTTAGGAATGAGGTCATGTTTTTTAAGAAGAAGTTTCTTATTATTTCTCTGGGTTTCCTGGCATCAAAAGTCCACATGGGAAGGGAGTGATTTAGAGCAAGCAGACAAACCTTGGACTCAAGCCTTGGCTCTGCCAGTACTAATTATGTAACTTTGGGCTTCTCTGGGGCTTCAATTTTTAATCTATAAAATTGAACCAGTTGGCTGGATGCTCTTTAAAGTCCTTCTAGACCTAAAATTCTTTGATGCCATTAGAGTTACCAGATTTAGCAGATAAAAATACAGGAGGCCAAGGGAAATTTGAATTTCGGTAAACAATGCAAAATTCTTTAGTACAATCACGTCCCACGTCCTGTATTTCATCTGGCAAGCCTAATTCCATGATTCATATGCCTCTCCGGGATAAAAGCAGATATTCCAGCAAAAGGGAAATGCCCGTTCTTGGGGAAAGGTTGTCAAAGCTGTTAACATTCTTACAGAGATTTACATCAGGAACCATGACCTCTACTGTGTGCCTTGACCTTCCTATCGTAACTAGACCGACTTGTCACTCTGTTCCACCTTGACCAGACTGTTTGAAAAGATATAATCAGTGGTACCTGCAGAGCTCAGGGTCCCACTCCTCCCCACCAACACTCAGCCCAATGGTGACTTGAAAACCAGATTTCCAGGCCCACAGAAAGGCAAGTGGGAGGTTGGGCTGAAGAAGACAAAAGGAAGAACAACGAGGAAAGAGGAGAAGCTGAGGTTCACAGGCGGATAATCGTGAAGAGATGAGTCTTCAAATGTAGCATGAACTTCCACGGGGACCAGAAAAGGAGACCGCCAACAAAGATGAAGACCTGGGTGGCGGAAAGGAAGGCCCAGGAAGGCGGATCCCGTTGTCACAGCGACACATAGAGGCCTGTGGAGAAGGTCCTCTGCTGTGTCTTGACTCGCTTTTCCTTCTAGGTTGATCTTAACTCATTCTCTGCTTCGTAGGAAGCATGATCAGAACACTCCCACCCAAACCTCGCGGAAAGCATTCCTGCACAAAAGCAAGAGAATTGGTTCCCCCAAAAAAGAGAGAAGAGAGGGACTGAAGGAACAAAAACAAAACAAAGAAAGAAGCGGCCTACTGAACTGTCAAATTTCCGTGCTTTGGGCTGGAATTCTAAAACTGCACATCTCCAGGCCGGCAGTTTGGTGGTAGTCAGAAATTTCGATTGGTGGTTTTGCTTCTTTTTTTTTTAAACTAATCAATGCAGGGAAATGGGTGATTTATTCACATATAAAGTCAGTGTTTTTTATTCTTTTGAATATTTTCAAAATATTTAAAGCCCTTATTTTTTTAAATGTCTTTATGGCTTTTTGTTTTCTTTCAAGGCAAAGAAGGCAACCTGCTCATGCAAACGCTGACCAAGCTACAAACACCTGAAGAAAAATTTGACTTTTTATTCAAGAAGTATGCTGAATTGGTAAGATCTCTGATTAGCTCTTTTTGTCAGAAAGATTCAGGCTCTGGTTAGAGCTGAGAAAAGGAGGCCGTTCGCTTTTCCTGTACCTCATTATAGACCATAGCTGGCTATCTCACATACGCCAGAGCGGGGATCTGGAAAAGCAGAGTTTTGTGTTTTTTTTAAAGGAAAAAGAAACAAAAACTGAGGGCAAACAGCAAAATAAAGAGGACAGGGACGCCTGGGTGGCTCAGTCAGTTAAGCGGCTGACTTTGGCTCAGGTCATGATCTCACAGTTCGGGGGTTCAAGCCCCATGTTGGGCTCTGTGCTGACAGCTCAGAGCCTGGAGCCTGCTTCGGATTCTGTGTCTCCCTCTCTCTCCCCCTTCCCACCCCCCCATGCTCTATCTCTCTGTCTCAAAAATAAATAAACATTAAAAAAGAAAGAAACAAAGAGGATAGAGTTGGAGTCTACTCTGCCTTCAATTATATGTATAACTTGGGGGGTGGAAGAAAGAATTATAGATAATTGAAAGCTGTGGATATTTTGAAGTTCTTTTGGCTTTGTAATATAACAGAAATATACTCTACATAAGGGCAAACTTTTGTTCAGTTCTTGTTCCTAGATGTTTTGAGGGGCCCCCTCAGGAAGGCAGAGGGATGAGTTACCCTCAATTTGTGACACATTCTCATTTGGTCTTGAAAACTTTATTTGTGCACTCACTCATTCATTCATTCAATCAACCATTCATTCATTCATTCATTCAACCATTCATTCATTCTCTTTGATCTACATTCTTCTCCCCGCCCCCACTGTGGCAAAGTGTCTGATGTGGATTACTTTGCGCCCAGTTCTAAGACCTCCTGGTGCAGGCTCCCTCTGGATAAGAGAGGGCCATTGGAAGGCAGGGAAGCCACCCACAGACATCAGAGAATCCGGGAAGTGCCTGGTCCCCCCGCCAGTACTCCTATAATGGGGCCACTTGGGAAAAAGAGGTGGGTTCACGGAAACACCACTCCCGCATGGGGACTCCCTTATGGAACCCGCGGCTGGGATGTGACATCCTCTCAAGTGGGGCTCGCCAACGTGCTTCTCCTTCATTCCTGCTTGCTTTCCTTAAAAGAAAAAAAAAGTTTCATTTATTCCTGTTGGACAAGCTGTCACAGGAGAATGAAACTAAGTCCACACACAGCAAAACAGTTCCTCCACGCGGCAGGTTGAAGGCAGATGGACCTTTACCACTAAAGCAGCTGGATTCAGAGCCTCTCCCTGGTATGGGCCCTTCTGAGACCCTGGACGTAATTCTCTTTTCTTGATTTTGGGTTTTTATGTGTCTGTGTTGTTTTCATGATTTTGTTGGTGTTGGTGTGTGTTGTTTTTTTTTTGTTTTTTTTTTTGCATGTGTGTTTTGTTTTAAAAAAAGGGGCCTCCAAACTCCTTGTCTTATCCCTATTGATGGAGTAGAGTTTAACAAGTGACTTGTCTTTCTTTTTCACTTGGACTTTCGTCCTGTGATTCCCGTCCTTCCTTTTCTTCCTTTCACCTTGACGCGTTCTCTGTGCTGAACTATCCTGCAGTAGACCCAGAGGAATTCTGAGGCCTTGAGGGACTGCCTGGTTGTTTATCTCTGCCAATACTTTTTAACTGGCTTATAATCACATAAACCCCACATCATGATGATATAAGAAATACTGAATACACGCAGAAATATCTCTAAACCCATAACCCTTAAACACAAACTTGGATTTATCCCTCTTCCTTCCCAGTTTTGCTACATAGGCAGAGATACTTTTTATAATAACTACTATAAGGTACTTATACTTTGGAATCTGGCTGGGTTTTCTTCTTGAGCTTTTTGGGTTTGTTTTTTTTGTTGTTGTTGTTGTTTTTTGTTTTTTGTTTTTTTTTTTTTGTCTCATAGGACATTTTCCCATGTCGTTTAGAGTCTTTATAATTATATTTTGTAACAAGCTATGTTATTTTCCATTAAGTAGCCATTATCTACCGGTTCCCTAATTTGGGGACATTAGATTCCTTCCACTGTTTGCTTTACCAAATATCACGGCAGTGAACACCGTCATGCTTTACATCTGTTCCTTCTTCATTTTATGGTCTTTGGGAAAAGTTCCAGAATTGGGATTATTGCATCAAATAGCATGAATGCCTTTTGTTTGTTGTTGGGCTTTTTTAACGGTCATATTACTTTCCAAAAGAATGGTAGAAATTTATGAAGCAGGCATCAGTGCATCAACTTGTTTTTACTGCAACTTATTTAACATTAGCTATTAACCTTCTATGAACAATTTCGATGCCATAAAGTAAGTTAGGTTTCAAAAATACTTTTACCAAATGTAAGGCCCCCGTTCTGACCTGTCCATCCTTGCTCTTTTCAGTATTTTCCACATCGTTTTTCTCCCTTTGCCTCTTCAATTTACCTCCTCCTACCAAGGCCGTTCATGTTTAGTTTCTAGTGCTATGCTCCATACTTGGCTGCATTGAGCAGCATTCTAGCCTCGCACAGGAAGCCATGTTCAGTGCCGCAGCCCACAGCCGCAAATCACTTTGCCCGTCAGTCCAAGATTTTTTCTTCCAGAGCCAGGGCTGTTCACCATGGGATCTCCCTCCACCTACTCACTCTCCTAGTCAAGAGTCACCTCACGGAGGTTCTCTTTCCAGACAGCCTACTCAATTCAAGCCTTACGTACTCTCCCTTGGCATTTATGTCCCGTCCTGTAATAGGACACGATATAAACTTTAAAACCCAGAAGATCATTGTAGAAAAAATGAATAGGAGAACATTGGCCCCAAACCCATTACATTTCCTTTTCAGAAAGGAAAAATTTTGAATAATTTCAATCTTTTACCTGGAGACTAAAACCTGTTTCATTGCTCACTGATTTGATATAGAAGATGTTTTGAGAACAAACTGAGGGTTGATGGGGGGTGGTAGGGAGGGGAGGGAAGGTGATGGGTATTGAAGAGGGCATCTTTTGGGATGAGCACTGGGTGTTGTATGGAAACCAATTTGACAATAAATTTCATATATTAAATATATATATATATATATATATATAGGAGATGTCTGATGTGTAGGTGTTAACATAGAATGAATCATCAAATTCAAAGCTGTGAATCAAACAGCCTCTCTAGCTAACTCACCCTTACAGATTCTGAATCCTGTAATATAATCTACTACTCTTTTCATTAATAAATAAAGATACCTCATGACTAAATGAGGAAGTGACCTAGGAGAAGTATTTTTTCTAAGTTCCCTCAGTTTTAATGTAGTTACAACAAATCACTAACACTATCGTGATTTGGTAATTGACATTAATTTTATTTTTTAACTTAGTAATAAACAAGAAGGAAAGAAAAATCGCAGATGAAAATCCATTCGGCCTGTTACAATTGTACAGAACAGCTGTGTCTAAGTGCATTATTAAAACACTAAGCCAGCAAGTATTTGACTGAAGTTGACTCAGCTGCAATACGTTTGGTTCTGTTCATTAAGAAACCATATATGTGTTCACAAGTCTGAAGTACTTGGACAAAATTACCCACACTCTTTTAAAAAGTGTCAGAAAGTTAAGAGTTTTTATTTAGAGCAAAGCAAGATAGACCCAGCTAAATGTCAAATGTGTATGACCTTGGAGTACACGACATGGTTGATAAGCAAGCAAGTCCTCTCTTCCAACTTATGAAACACAGGTAGGGTATCTTCCTCCTGATGCTCAGATAAGTCCATATTGGGCAGTGTTCCCCAGTCAAGGGCAGTTTTGTTCACCATGGGCCAAGAGTAAATCTTTCTGGAGATATTCTGGGTGACACAATTGGGGGGTGCTACTTGCTTCCAATAGGTTGGGGACAAGGATACTGATAAACAGCCTACAATGTCCAAGAAGCCCCCCACCACAAAAAAATTATGCTGCCCAGTATGTCTAAGTGCTAAGGTTGAGAAACCCTGACATATGATTTAATCTTCAAAAGATAAAGACTAAATCATAATGGCAATAACAATAATAACAATATAAATTTCAGCAAGGGATAATAGGTCACCTAAAATGCAAATATAAGCACAAATATAACCGTGGTGCAAAATGAAAAGACCTCATCTATCCTCCTAACAGGAGGCTTGCATGAGAAACATATAATAAAATATCAATGATTTTCCAGTTGAACCTCAAGAAGAATATCAATTTCAATCGATGTTCACAGTAATACAGGTCTAGTTTTTCCCTATGCTAATTCTCACTAATAAATAAAAATTGCCCATAATTTAATTTATTTGTTTGAAATTCAAATTTAACTGGGTGTCCTACATTTTATCTTGCAACCCTATCCCAGAACTTTAGCATCCCAAGATGGAAAGTCCAGTGGAACATGGGTATCATTCTCCATGCCATCCCTAATACTTCGTGGTAGCTGTTGGAGGAGGGTGAGAAGAGACCCCAGCTGTGGTTGGCAAAAGCCGGTGTCCTGATTTACTAGCCATAAGCATGGAGGGTGGGGGTGGTTGGAGGGCAGGGCATGTTACAGATACTTGCCCTTCACGCTGTGCAGTGGCTACTTCTGAAACTGGTGGAAAATCGCCAATCGTAGATAGTCGATAGGTACTTTCTCTTCTCACCCTTTTTCACAACCCCCAGACTTCACCTTCCATTTACCAGGGGGCTGGTTTATCCTTTTTTTATTTTTTAAAAAGATAGTTGCTATAAGCTTGTTTTGAGAAAGAATTCTGAGAACAAAATATAAGCTGAGCAGACACACTGCTGACCATTGCCCCAACACAAGGCATTATCATGGATTCTGGCAGCTTACAGATTCCAAGATATGCCTTTCTATATCGACTCAAATCACTGGATAGAATCAAGAGAAAGAAAACTATTTCTAGACCACCAAAAAGAAGATCAGAGCAAAAAGAGATCATTATAACCATAATGATAAGGAAAAACCTATCACTGACATGGTCTAAAACCCGTATCTACAAGTATTGCAAAGTCCCATTTGTGAAGTTTATTTGACTACAGGGGGGCAGTGATGACAGCAAAAACGTTTCCAACAACCACAGAGGGGTCTTTAGGTACTTCCTCTTCTGCGTCTTTTCGATCCACTCAAAAGTGATCCCCGCCATTTTGTTTTTCATGTCTGTACCCCTCACGTCTAGCTGGATGAACATCGCACTGAGCAAAAGAAGTTAAAGCTCCTACAAAAGAAACAGGTACAAATGCAAAAAGAAAAGGACCAGTTGCAAGGGGAACACAGCAGAGCCATACTCGCTCGAAGCAAACTGGAGAGTCTATGCCGGGAGTTGCAGAGACACAACAAGACGCTGAAGGTGTGTACTACCACCTGTCTGAATAACACGCTTGCATGCTGCACAGACACAGCCTTCTGCTACTCATGGCAAGAGTGCAAGTTTCTGACTTTCAATAAATCATTTTACCTCCCCAAGCCTGTTTCCTCAGCCCTAAAATGGGGATCCTACCAACGTCACTGGGTGGCGGGGGGAAAATTAAGTGAGGTCATATACTGAGAGTGCTACACAGGCCCTGACACAGAACAGGCTCTCAGTAAAACGTGTGGCATCCCCGCTTACCTTTTTCTTACCTTGAGTCTGTATTATTTTATTTTTTTCAAGGCAGACCTTAGTTCTACACTTGAAAATACAAATTTTCAAAAATCAGAGTTTTGTGTTGTAATGAAATCTGCATGACATGAGAAAAATGGGCAAAAACTAACTGACCCCATAAAGCAAGATTGAGAGCCAAAATGTCAATAGTCCGCTGAAAACAGAAGCTACTTGAAAAAACACTGACACTCTTCAGACTTAATGATTCAATCTAAAAATAATAGACTGATCACTTCATTCAGGCTGCATGGGTTTCGTTAATTACAGCGCAAGCCTCTAGCAGTGTGCCTAATTTGATTACACACAGACACTAGTTTCATTCAACAAAGCAAGATGCAGCACTCTCCAAGATAATACCGCATGCGTCCACAGTCCCCTTTCCAGCTGAAGATCTTAAAGCTTTTGACAAACAGTAATCAATTAGACATCAGTATTCCTGTGAGATAGTTATTGTCACATGTGTTTAAAAGGAGATGCTTTAAGAAGCAGAGAGATTAAGATCACTGCCGCGTTTGCACAACAGAGTTGGGAAGGAATATGGCTCTGCACATTCCAGATGGTTTTTTGATATCTGGGAAATGGAAGGCCAGTGTGATGAACTATAACTCTCAAATCACAAGGTGTAGGAGAAGGACTCCTGGCATCTCTTCAATCATTGCACTAGGGACAATCGGAAACGCGGGGTAAATGGCAGCCTGGGGATGGGAGCATCATTCTCAACTCAGACACATATTCAAGTCAATAGCACCCTGTGTTTACCTAAGTCTGGCTTTCAGTAGTGTTGCATTGTAAGGAGATAAAAATTAAATCAGATACAGTGGAAAGAAAGATATATCAACAAAGATATTTAAAGAATGAAATGGGGTGGCTTGGGCTCTTTGGGTAGCATTCAAAGACAGAATGATGGAAGTGGCAAAGACCCTGTACCTACAGGGTCCACGCCCTCACTAACAGCTTCCAGTTGCAGACAATGAAATATCATTATTATGCCAGGACTTGTGCTAAGTGCCTTACATAGGTCATTTTATCTAATTTTCAGAATAACCTTAACAAGGGTTAACACCTCCATTTTATTGGTGAATAAACTGAGACTTGGCAATCCTAATCAGTTGCCCACGGTGTAATGTTGCACAGGCAACAATTAGCTCTGGAGCATTTGTCTTTACTGAATTTTTGTTTAGTTGTTCTATCAACTGCTGAGAAAATCTCCTAGTATAATTGTGGAATTGTCTACTTATCTTTTTAATTATGTAAATGTTTGCTTCATGTTTTTGAAGTATTAATACGGTGTGTATGCACATTTATGATTGTTTTTTATTTAAAAAAATTTTAATGTTTACTTATCTTGGAGAGAGAAAGACAAAGCATGAGTGGGGGAAGGCAGAAAGAGAGGGAGACACAGAATCCAAAGCAGGCTCCAGGCTCTCAGCTATCAGCACAGAGCCTGATGCTGGGCTCAAACTCGCAAACTGTGAGATCATGACCTGAGCCAAAGTAGAGCGCTTAACCGACTGAGCCATTCAGGTGCCCCTCACATTTATGATTGTTATGTCTCCTTGATAAATTGACTGTTTTATCATTATGAGATGTCCTTTGGTAATAATTGTTATCTTGATGTCTATATTATCTGATGTTGACATAGCTCCTCCAGTTTTCTCTTATTGTTTGCATGGTATATCTCTTTCCATGATTATTTCTAAGCCTGTAGCTTTGTATTTAAAGTGAGCCTCTTGTAGACAGTATATAGCTGGACCTTATTATTTTCATTCTTACAATACCTCACTTTTAGAGTACTAGTCCATTAACATACAATGTAATTGGTCATGTGGTTGGGTATACTTTTACTATTTTATTATTTATTTACTATTTGTCATCTCTGCTTTAGGGTCCTCTGTTCTTTTCCTGCTTTCCTTTGGATTATTTGAATATTTTTAATAAAATCCCGTTCTAATTTACCTCTTGGATTTTCAGTTATACTTCTTTGTATATTCAGTGGTTGCTCCATGATTACTTATACATTCTTAACTTTCCACAGCCTACCTGGAGTCAACACTGTTATCATTTCACATAAGGTGTGGAAACACTGCAACCTAAATTGGTCCATTTACTGCCTCCCACCTTCAAACTATAATTGTTATGTGTATTACATTCACATACATTGAAAAAGCCCATAAGGTACTATTATCATTTTTATTTTAAATGATCATATGCATTTTTTAAAAAATTAAAGGCAAAGGGGCGCCCCGGGTGGCTCAGCCCATTCAATGTCCAACTCTTGATTTCGGCTCTGGTCATGATCTCATGGTTGTTAGATCAAGCTCCACATTGGGCTCAGTGCTGAGCATGGTGGCTGCTTGGGATCTTCTCTCTCCCTCTCTCTCTCTGCCCCTTCCCTGCCCCTGCTCTCTCTCAAAAGAAAGAAACATTAAAAATAATAATCATAAATAAAATAACATAAAAATTAAAGGTAAAAATTGTTTTTTACTTACTCGTATATTTAAATTTTGGACATTTTTTATTCTTTCTGCAGCTTCAACTTTCTGTCTGCCGTTATTCCCTTCAGCTTGAAAACCTTCCTTTACTATTTCTTGCCATAGAAGTGTGCTGGCAATTAATTCTCTTATGTATTTATCTTTAATCTTTAAAAATGTCTTTATTTTGTTTTCATTTTTGAAGGTTATGGTTATTGGATATAAAATTCTGGATTGGCAAGATTTCCCTGTTTTTCTTTTCTTTCTTTCTCTCAGCCTTTTATAGGTTCTATATTCTGTAATCTAACCTCCCATAGTTTCTGATGAAAATCAACAATAATTTGAAGTGCTGTCCCCCAGTATGCAATAATGCCATTTATCTCTGGCTACTCTCAAGGTTTTTCTACTGATCATCGGTTTTTAGAGTTTTGACCACTTTATATATGCTGAGCTGCAGTTTTCTTCATATTTATCCTATTTGGGATTTGCCAAGCTTCTCTGCATCTGTAATTTATGTCCTTCACCAATTTTGGTAAAGTTTCAACCATTTTTCTTCAAGTATTTTTTATGTTTCATTCTCTCTCCTTTCCTCCTAAGATTCTAACCTCATGTGTGTTCAACCTTTTGCTATTGTCCCACACACGTTCCTTGGTCTCTCTTCATGTTCTTCACCAATCCTTTTTCTTCTAGCTTCAGATTAGATCGTTTATATTGGTCTAGCTCCCATTCACTGATTCTTTCCTCTGCCATCTCCACTCTGCTCTAAGTCTGCCCAGTGATTTGTGAATTTCATATTTTGTAACTTTTAACTGCAGACTTTCCACTTGGTTCTTTCTTATAGATTTTTTTCTGTCTTAGATATCCTATCTTTTCATTCATTAAGATAATACTTTCCTTTATAATCATTAAGCATACTTATAACACCTATTTTCATATTCTCCCTTGCTAACTCCACATCTGGGTCATTATGGAATAGGCCTCCTCTGATTATCTTTTCTTACGAGAATGGGTCACATTTTCTTAGTTCTTCATATATCTAGTCACTGTAGACTATACTCTGGATGTTGCAGCTGTTGTGTTGTGTAGCATATAGATTCTACTATACCCTTTGAAGAACGTTATTGTTGTTGCTGTTGTTCTTTTTAAGCAGGCAATTAACTTGATTAGAGTCAAATTGCAAATTCTCTCTCTTGGGCAGCAGCTCAAACTCAGTTCATTTCTTTTTTTCTTAATTAGGCTGCTTTGAGTCTGCCCTGCACATGTGTGTTTCAGGGTCACCCAAAGATTTGGGCAGAATTTATTCACAGAATTTAAGGCTCTCTCTCTGACTCTCTCTTTTTTGGGAATCTCCTCTCATCTTTCTTTCTTTTTTTTTTTTTTTTTAGTCTTTTTTAATGTTTGTTTATTTTTGAGACAGAGGGAGACAGAGTGCGAGTGGGGGAGGGGCAGAGAGAGAGAGGGAGACACAGAATCTGAAACAGGCTCCAGGCTCTGAGCTGTCAGAACAGAGCCCGATGTGGGGCGCAAACCCACAAACTGTGAGATCATGACCTGAGCCAAAGTCAAACGCTTAACCGGCTGAGCCACCCAAGTGTTCCTCCTATCATCTTTCAGTGGCTGTAGTTGCCCGTAACTCTTCATTCCTCGGACCAGAAACATGGTAGGTAGGTTTTCGATGAGAATTTTACCCATCCTATGCAACTGCCAATTTCAGTCTTCATTCAAGCTAAAAGCTGTTTTAAAAAATTGAGAAACTTACAGTATACTATTTCTTTTTTACAGGGGTCAGCTTCCTTCTAGCATCTGCCTGATTCTATCTTCAGTTCTCCAGTGTTTCTAAGTAGTTGTTTCTTGCATCTTGTCCAGACCTTATAGTTATTATCTGTAGAAGGGTCAAAGTGGTATGAGCTTCCTTAGCCATACTAGTGAAACAACCTAAGTATATCTACATCTAAAATCCATATGCTGAGAGCTTGGGAAGATCTAGAAAAAGAATGCATGCCAGGCTCTTCCCACCAAAAAAACTATTACTATTTTTTTATGCTTATTTTTGAGAGAGAGAAGGTGAGCAGGGGAGGGGCGGGAGGGGGCGGGGAGGACAGAAGATCTGAAGCAGGCTCTGCCCTGAAGCAGCCAACCCAATGTGGGACTCAAACTCATGAACTGTGAGATCATGACCTGAGCTGAAGTCAGACGCTCAACCAACTGAGCCACCCAAGTGCCCCTAACTATTATTGTTCTTTATTAAAACTGATTCTTCAGTGAGTCAAAAAAAAAACCCACAAAAGTTCATAATTTAGAATAATTTAGAAAAAGACAAGTGAAGTTCTGAGACATGGGTTTATTTCAACAAAATATTCATATATTTGAAGCAATAAATGTGAGCTTCAAACTATACTGAGAAAGAACTGTCCACTAAGCGATGGCTAAGTGTTTCAGGAAACACAATTTTAGTAAATGAAATATTTAGTAAATGAGAATATCACAGAATTTTAAGTGGAAAGGACTATAGGACTCATCTAGTCCAAGTTACTCATGTCTGTATGTAAATTATTAATTTATTGGTTCATTGAATAAACACTTACTGTATACTTACGAAGGACGTGCCAGAGCATAGCACCAGTTCTGAGATGCACAGTGATGCATCTCAGTCTGTTTTCTTAGTTATTTCAGACTTTGCCTCTCAATCTTACTGGCATTACTAATTTCCACTTTGAATTTCCACTTTGAAAATTTTACCTCTGACACCGTCCAAATTATTACAAATTCTTTATCATAGAATCAAATTTTATAAAATTTTGCTAGACTTATTTTTCTCTCAAAAGAAACTACTATAAAATGCAAAATGCTATTTTTTGGGCCAGGATTAGGTGCTATGATGGTTTGACCTGTGTTTAATACCACACTAACACCCACACCTTCTTTCGGTAGCCAGTTGCCAGTGACAAGCTCAGACTTGCTGACTATCACGGGATGGTTCTTTCATTTACTCGTTCATTAATGGATGGAATACAAATGCAAATGGCATTCAGATCATAGTCTGTAGTTCTAGAACTAGGAACCCGTTGACCTCTAAGCTAATCTGGAGCAGTAAGGAGACAATCACTCTCATAGGTATATTCGGTGACTCTTAGCAGCTGGCCATAATCATTCTTAGTGAAATATATATAGTAAGCGCTAGCCTACAAAGTTCAGGGCAATACCTCAGTTAATTTCCTCAGATTAAGAAGGGTAGGTATTTCCTATAATACCCCTAAAAAGTTGTCATTCAATGTTTACACCATGACTTAATTATGATTCAGATATCAGGAATTCTATAAGAGTTGGAGAATATGTTAATATTGTAGCGTAAAAAGGACACTTACTGATAAATTCCTATATTTCCAGAGCATAATTTTTAGCATCCGTTTTTATTTTGATCACATTATTCAACTATCATAAAAAAAGATTTGCACAATTCCTTCTATTTAAATCATTATTTCTTTTTAAAATTCCTATTACATAATTTGATCATTGGGAGGCAACTAAATGTAGTATAATTTTACTTGCCAACCATGAACAAGCTCTCATAATAACAATTAATCAGAAGTGAAAGGCATCCTAAAATGTCTGGATCACTTTTCAGCAGTGTCTCTATCTTTGGTATGATAGAGCAAGATTAAACCCTTTGATTCTAAAAGAATGAGAGGAATCATCACAAAGCAAACAATTCTCAATATAGATATGGGGGAAATTTGGGCACATTGTTGGTAGTTAGCAATGAAGGCAAAGTTTGGATTTAGGAGAAAAGAGAACAGAAATGATATAAAAGTTAATTTCCAATTCTTACATGTTAACAAAGCGGAAGAGGGGAAAATTAGATGTTTCATTTGAGAGTTAAAAAAGATTTGAAACATAATATTGCTTTCAGATTCAAAATTCACATTGAACATCTCAATTACCCTATGTGACACATGGACTGATTGTTCTTTCAGAAATAAAACATCCAGCAAATTTTCTAAGATTTCTTTTTACATTCTTGAATTGCTGTAATTGATCTGTAGCCATCTTCGTTTCCTCTTCAAGCTTTTTGATAAAGTTTTTCTTACTAAGAGAAAGTTTGCATTGCGATCACTTCTATTTACAAAACTTGGGTAACACAATTATGCAGTTAACATGCTGTAGTTTTTTTTTATAGAGGAATATAAGATCTATTATTCTTCTTGCTGCACCAAACCAAGGAAACACAGGATCTGTCTCATCAATCAGTAAAGCCGAGTGGCCTTTTTTCCAGGCCACAGACAAGAAATCAAAACCGTGTTACTATGTGTTTGTTAGGAATCGCTACAGCTTATGCACTCAGCAGGAGACCCGTCATCTTTTAAAACAAGCCTATTCATCACCAACTATCAAATTCAAGGCCCTCATTGCACCTGCTCTGAGTGACTGTGTATTTACAACTGAAACCTTTGCTCACACATTTATTTTGGGGCTGAGCAAGGTTAGCTCCAGAGAACTGAGAAAAAAATGTCCTGCTTACCCTACACACTAACCTCCTTTTATGAACCTAACCCTGCGTTCTATAAACCCAGGTGCATGCAAACCAGCATAACAAAAGACTTTGCTTTTTATCCACAGGAGGAAACCCTTCAGAGGGCACGTGAGGAAGAAGAGAAAAGGAAGGAGATCACAAGTCATTTCCAGACTACTCTGACGGATATCCAGGCCCAGATTGAACAGCAGAGTGAGCGAAACATGAAGCTGTGTCAGGAGAACACAGAGCTTGCAGAGAAACTGAAAAGCATCATTGATCAGTATGAGCTCAGAGAGGAGGTGAGAAACACATCAAACAACTTAGGGGCGCTATATACAGATCCAGATCTGGGCTGTGGAGGTGGAGAACTTGGTAATAAGAAAGTTATGGCCAGCCCTCTCAATTGATTAGTATTTAGGATCAGATGTCTTTTGGTAGCCAAAATTAAAACAGGAGGTATTGCAAAATACCTGGCTGAAAGTCATACGGGATTTCTTCAAAACTGGAATCATTGCAGAGCAAAGCAATAACTAGGAAGTAGTAGGCCATCAGCACAGTTATCCTTGAAAATAGCATTTGTCGATTTTAAAAAACATGGTCTATAGAACGGAGAAATGTCTCACACACTCCTTCTTAAGAATCATCATGTCATGTAAATGAAGGGTCTGTATTCTATATGCTCCACAAGCCAATAATAGTATTAATGATGTAATAATTATAATATTAATGATATTATTTATTCAGTGCTGAATTGGTGCCAGGGAAGGTGCTGAGTACCGCACTTTACATACAATGTGTCATTACATGGTCTCAACAACCTTATGCCCTAGATAATACCCTATTACCCACATTATATAGATGGGAGGCATAGGCTATGAGGTTAATCACCTACCCATTGTCACAAAAGCCAAAAGAGTTTTGCTTTCAATAGTTTACATTAGGGAGATTAAAAGGGCCTTTTATTATTTCAAAGTTATATCTGGATATTTAATACATTTTGAAGACTTCTGAGGCCCTCTCAAGATCTTTATATATATTATTTTCCTCTTCCCACCCAAATATTAAAATGTCTGCCTTAAATGTCACATAACATAATCAGAGTGGCTCTGTTGGCAACATGAGGATTTTATCAAGAAAGAAACTGAGCCAGTTGCACACAGAAGCAGCAGTTAGATAAGTTGAGGAAACCCCTTACAGTAAACCAAAATGCCGTGTTACCGTTTTGTCTTATCACTAAGATCAATCCTACACCACGTGGAGGCTCAGGCAGAAGCAAAAGGGAGGAAGCTAAAAAAAAAAAAAAAAAAAAAATCCATACTCTTCAGAGGGATCCCAGAGAAGAACAGAATAGACCCAGTAGACCAGTTGTACATTCTTGGGATTGGTTCTAGAGGAGCCCCAAGGCTAGAATTCCTTGCATCCTCTTGCCGATTAGACTTCCTAATGACTAAGAAATTCTCTGCACTAAAGTAGAATTGGAAGCTTCTCTTCACTAAGCCAGTTGAGAGGTCAAAAGAGGTAGAGGAGGAAGTAGCAATTTGCATATCAATTCACCTGTGACCCTTAGCCTTGTTTTGCCCAGCATCCAACAGAGTTGAAGTGGGGGGCTCCCCACCCAGTCCCAGACTCTGGGCTACATGCTGGTACCCCAGAGCTGCCTCACAACCCTTGAGACAAGAATGTGGAAGAGAATTCACTACAACAAATTGTATTAATGTGATTGAAGGTGGTTTTATATCTATAGATCTCACCAAGATACTGAGTGATGGTGCCATAGCCCTTCCTTGCAGTATGCATCACCTTGCTATCTAGCATCATAACTAACCTTCATATCTAGTCGTTGCTAAATTCAGAAAAATAATGTTGGGAGCTTCTGGGGTTAACATTACTGAACTTTGGCACCTCTGCCTTTTGCAGCCACCTTTGCATAATGCAAAATGCAGGGGACTGCACCAACTTATGACTTTTATATAGAGCCATAAGTGATGCCAATGCATTTATCCCCCCCCCCCCCCCGCCCCGTGTTTTAAATCCTGAAACCCGGAGAACATGTGTGTCGATGCTATTTTTTTTATTTTACGTTATTCAGCACCAATAATAAGCCAAGCTTGACATGTGCAATTTATTTTTCCTTAGCATCTGGACAAAATATTTAAACACAGAGAACTACAGCAGAAGCTGGTGGATGCAAAACTGGAACAGGCACAAGAAATGATGAAGGAAGCAGAGGAGCGACACAAACGCGAGAAGGAATATGTACTTATCATTTAGTCAATGTGCTTGTCTGGTCTGCCTGGGAGTCAGGAACCCCTGAGAAAGTTGTTTTTGATCATAGTCACAGAGCACTAGACCGATGGGGAGAACCTGGGCTTCCCTGGAGAACTACACTGGCCAGCCAGTAGAAGGCACTGTACCCACATGGTTTTTTACATAAAATAGTCATGCACCCATTCAACAAATCTTTTTCAAGCACCTGCCCTGTGCTAAGCGTCATCTGGGGTTTAGCAGTGAACAAGACCAAAAAGGCCGTGTCCCGGCATGGAGACTAGAATCTAACTAAGAAAAGACAGGCAATAAGCAAGGAAATGAACAAAGAAGTAAAATTTCAGATAATAATAGGTGCTAGTAGAGAAATAAGGAGGAACTGCAAAGGGGCAGAAGGAGGGAGAGCCTACCTTAGACTGGGTGGCCAGGACGCCTCCCAGAGGGGAGGATGCTTGAGCTGAGCCCTGCCTAGTGACAGGGAGGCAGAGAGGAGGCCTCCAGCAGCAGTATGTAGCAGCAAAAAAGACCCTGATGCTGGAACTAGCTTGGGGTCCCCCAGATACAGAAAAATGTCACAGTAGCAAGAGCATGTAGACCCAGGAGGAGAAAGATTCCAAATGAAGTTGGAGACATAAGCAGGGGCCAAATTGTGTAGCTTTATAGGCTTGGGAAAGTAGTTTGGATTTTATTCTAAATATACTGAGAAAGTCTGAGTAGTTTTAGCTAAGGAAGTAACATGATCTGCCTTGTATCTCTAAACGATGAATCTGGCTCCTGGGTGGAAAGTGAACTAAAAGGGGACAAGGAGTCTACTGCAGCAATCTGGAGGAGACACGATGATGGCTTGGCTTGGGGACATGGCAGTGGATAAGGAGAACTGGACACGGACAGAAGTTACGTTTTCAGTACAAAACCAACAGTCGGTGCTCTATACTGACGATGGCGGCAGTGAGGAAAGGGAAGAGTCAAGGATGACTCCTGAGTTTTGGAGTTTAAGAAACTGAGTGGTGGCTTTTAATGACATCTCATTAACCCCAAACCTTCTGAGCCAACTGTAGGGCCCATCTCCAGAGGAGAGAATTGAGGCTCAAAGAAGATATACCACTTGTTTAAGGTCACACACTGCTAAGTGACGGATATGTGTTGGTCACACTGCCCAACACATCACATCTCCAATGTGTCTGTCTCCAAAGCCCAAGCTCTGTGATAATACATCACACTCAGACATGTGTTTCAGAGGCATGAGTCGAAGTGTGCGTCTGCTGCTGGGAAAAGGGATTTAAAATGCAATCAATGGGCTAATCATGCAAATTTGGCCATTTAGTAATTGATCACAAACTTTGCAATTACCGAAAATCAGACTAGAAGAGCAATTTAATAATAACTATGGTTATCACACATGGCAGCAAAAGGGCGAATTTTGGAGAACATAACCTGGTGGACGTTGGATAATCTCAAAGCAGAAGCCCATGCACTCTTAACAAAAGATTAAGTTGTTAAATCCATCTACAACCCACCTCTCAAAATAAGAAAGCATTTAATTATTATTCAGAATTCAAGAAAACAGATACCCCACTATTGGCATAATTGCCCTGTCAGGCAAAATATGCTTCCTATAGGATATCATTACATTTGGCACATAACACATGAGACATGACAGAGGAATAACTAGGCAGAGATTCATTTGAAAGAGAGTAGGGGTCGTTTTGAGGTGACCCAGCCTTAGCAAGAAGTTAACATACTCCCCTGTTTTTCTACCCTGGTTTAGCAAAACAGGAGATTTAAGTAAAAAAAAAAAGAAAAAGAAAAAAAATTAGCCCCCTCAGTTCTTCAAAGATGGCCACCTACCCAGATTCCAGCTATGATGCTTCTTTTTGCAAGTAATGAAATAGCAAATTGGAGCTGGAGGGTTCCTTCATCCCAAGCAGAACAGGCAGCCATCTTCCTCTCTCGGCCAGGGAACCACCCACCACAACTGGGCTCCTGAGCCTGCTTAGTGAAGAACGTGCCACATGCTCAGATGGCCAGAGGGGACCCTACAGGTCTTGTACTCCACAGCTGCCTCAGACCTCCATGGGGTGGGTCTTGGCGCTTCTATAACAATGAACTTTCACTGTTCTCTGGGAGGCATGGAGGAAGAGATACAACCCATTTTCACAAATGGAGGCACTGAGCCATGAGAAAAAGATAAACTTGGATAAGAAAAGAGATGCCTCCAAGTTTTTTTATGTAATGATTTTATCATTTTTTGTTCTGATCACCAAAAAACTGGGCATTTTTTTAAATAGGCACAAAGAAAAAATATATAAGTCAGTCCATCTTCAAAACCACTAGAAACTTTTTTTTTTTAATGTTTATTCATTTTTGAGAGAAAGAGAGAGACAGAGCACAAGCAGGGAGGGCAGAGAGAGAAGGAGACACAGAAACCGAAGCAGCCTCCAGGCTCTGAGCTGTCAGCACAGAGCCCAACATGGGGCTTGAATTCACAAACCATGAGATCATGACCTGAGCCAAAGTTGGATGCTTAACTGACTGAGCCACCCAGGCGCCCCTAGAGTAGAAACTTCTTAAACTGATGGCCACCTACTTGACTAATCAGATTAACTCATGATGTCCACCATTCTGTCTGTAAACACACTAACAGATCCCTCAGTATGTTGAATCCTGTGACTGGACAGCTACTCCAGTGTCTACACATGGGTTCCCAAGTTAAGGAAGACGGCGCTGACCACAAACCAGCTCTTTGCACCCAAACCTTTTCTTTCTTGATTTTGTGTTATGAAAACCAACAGAATGATGTAGAAACTGATGAAATGTAAGTGTGAGAAGAAAGAACTGTTTCTATGAAAATGATGCTTAATGCTTTGAAATGCCAAATAGCACAAAACAATTGTCAAGTTAGATGGGAGTAGCTATAAAGGACTTGGAGAAAGTGGTAAAACTCTAGAGAATTATCCAATCAAGCTTCTTCACAAATAATCTTAAGTCTTTAGGTTTTAGTACTATTGTTTAAAAAACTAATGTATATACAACAACAAAAAGCTTCTCTGAATGCCAGTCAGAAGACCCATACCCAAGGGTGGCTCAGTTGGTTAAACATCCGACTCTTGATTTTGACTCAGGTAGGATCTCACAGTTCATGAGATTGAGCCCCGCATCAGGCTCTGTGCTCATGACACAGAGCCTAAGATTCTCTCCCTCCCTGCCCCTTCCCTCCTCACACACTCTCTCTTGCTCTCTCTCACAAAATAAATAAATAAATAAATAAATAAATAAATAAATAAATAAATAACTTACTTACTTACTTAAAAAGAAAGAAGACCCA
Organism: Acinonyx jubatus; assembly: GCF_027475565.1. Lineage (NCBI taxonomy): Eukaryota > Metazoa > Chordata > Mammalia > Carnivora > Felidae > Acinonyx > Acinonyx jubatus. The sequence goes on from NC_069385.1 coordinate 26,266,892, forward strand.
TACCCAAAACAAAGACCATAGCTTTATATAAAAATCAATAAGTAAACATATATCTTAAGTTCAAATAACATGTTTTACATATGTGTATGTCATATTTATGTCTAGAACAACATTTTCAATTTAATCTGTCAGCTTCCAGTTCTGATTATCTTTGATATGAGAGCCTTGGTTGTATTTGAAAGGCTGCCTCGTGGAAGAGGAATGAGACTTCTTTTGTAAATCTTATACAAGATTTGGAATAATAGGTCAAGTTTGTAACTCAGTGTTTCTCAAAATATAATCCATGGACCACCAAATCCCAAACCATCTTGTTTATTTGCTCTAACTACAGACTTGAATCACACCTATCCTTCCTAACTTACATTCTTTGAGAGGGATCTGCATTTTAGCATGCTCCTTAGGAGACGCTGGTGCATGCTATGGTGGAGAACTGTGGTCTAGGAGAATAACCTTGAGTTCAACATAAAGCAACAGTTGCTCACAATAATGATCTGGCAGGGGGAGGGGGGGTTCTGGAAATGTTCAAGCAGGGACTGAATGATGACTAAACAGGATTGCTAGACTTTTCCAGAATTTGGTGGGAGGTTACATTTTGTGTGATTTATGCTTGAGTTGAAGATTATTTTTCTCTTTTATCCCTAAGAACCACAAATCTTTAGTTGAGAATCCAACTTTTTAGACGCTGTTTTCTTAGCTTTCTTAGATACTTTGCCAAGCTCCCAAAAAACTACTTAAGAGGGTTAATTAGCAAGTTATTCCATTTCATCCACAAATTATAACCAAATGGTAACGTAAAGAGCAATCTGACAATCTTTCCACGTGTTCTCTCTTCTCACAGTTGCTGAACCAGGCAGCAGAGTGGAAACTTCAAGCCAAAGTGCTGAAGGAACAAGAGACAGTCCTGCAGGCTCAGGTGAAATGGGGGGTTGCGGGGGGACAACCATGCATGGGGTGTGCTCTCCTTGTTGCCACATTAACAGGCTATGAACCAAAGGTACTCTCCGCCAGGCCTTAACATGTGGCGGGGGCGAGGGGAGCAGGAGTTAGAAATGAAGAATAACTTCATATTTATTATTTTAAAGTAAAAATAAAAGCACCACATTACACCTGAGAAAAATAAATGGTCCGCAACAACAACATCGAATCAAAAGGTTTGCTGACATACGAATGAGGGCACCCGACGGGCAATCGGAATGAGTTGGTGTCCTGGTTCCTGCCTATCTGTTCATAATACGTCATCTCTCTCTCTCTCTCTCCTCCCCGTGATCCTATTAAAGTAAGAATAAAATGTGAACGGATCACATGCGCCATCTAGAACTCTCAATACTGAAAGTATCCTTACCTATTTGATATTATTTATAATCAAAAGAAATGAGGAAGATAAAGTCAGCACCAAAGTTCTTGTGCTATAGGAGGTTGGCCTTGTCAGTGATAAATGACTAGGGATGATGGACAAGTAGGGAACAGTTTTGATCTGGCTTTGTGATGTCATGTGTGTGTTTTGATTAGACTACAAGAATTCATATTTCAGACTCAAAGATAAAAAGCCTCGTGCAACAGATGACTCTATCCATCCCTCCCTTGCCCTTGGGGCTCTGCCCCTTCTGGCAAAAGTTGCCTGTCGGGTTCTGGGTTAGGCATCCTAGGTCTGAGCCAGAGAGAGACACTAGCGCCCCTGCTGGGAGAAATGAGCCAATGCTAAAGACACTGTAAAGTCACGTAGAGCAAATTCACAGAAAGTGACGAAACCAGAAGCCTGGCGAGCTGGGCAGCTGTTAATTTAAGATTTGGATAATTCACTTGTAAATGTTTATGTGCTGACTGCTATACACTTGTCCACTGTAAAAACAAAAACAAAAACAAAAACTTTGTTCATTATACGAATGAACAAGTTCATTGAAAACTTGCTTGTATGAATACTTGTTCATTTTTTACAAAGCATATGAGAAAAGATAAGACACAAATAAATTTATTTGTGGGTAATAAAATCACAAATTATACCACTGCAGACAAAAATGCAGATCGCATTTTCATAGCTCACCTTCCTAATGCATAGTTTTTCCAGTGTGTGTCCCGAATGTATTGATAAATTGTTTTCCCTCAATAACATAAAATAACATACCAAAATCATTTGTAAATACTAATTACATAGAGATTTGAACCATGTTTCTTACTGTTAATAAAATCAGCAGGTCCAGAATTAAAAAACTAAAATCTAGAGTTACAAACTCAAGGTCATCCTTTAGGGAATCCCAGAACCATCACATCATGGTTGTGGGGTAGGCGGCAGGCAGCGGCCACTCTCTAAACAGAGGCAGGCAGGGGGAGAGGAGGTGTGACCTCACAGTCTTGAAGAGACTCCAGAGAATTGAGGCAGGGCTCCTGGCCCTATCTCTGTACTATTCTCAGCACAGAGCCTTGAGGGGTACAAGAGACAATATTTGAAGCTATTCATCGTTCATATCATCTATGACAAGCAATCTCTACTCCTCTCGATAAATGGTGATAATGAACTTGAGAAGAGTAGATTAATACCATTAGACATGGGGTTAGAGAGTCATTCATTCAGCTGGCATCAGAATCTAGGCCTTAAATGACCTGTGGAATGAAACATAAGGGTATGATCCAATGCCACACCTCAAATTTGAAAAAGCATCTACCAGGAGTTTTTAGACTTGCCAATGTTCCTCATTCGTTCCTTGATATTGACAGAGTCCAGAGACCAGGGTCAGGGTCCTGGCTCTTCTGCTCAGAATTTGTCTGACCTTGTGTAATTCATTGAAATCTCCCTAAACCTAAATTTCTTTGCCTGTAAAATAAGAATACTGTAATGCACCCATGATCCCAAGTTGGAGTTCTCTAACCTCTGGGAGGCTCATTACTTTTCAGTATTTCCAAAACATAACAGCATAACAGCAGCTACTATTTAAAATATAGTTGTTTTGGGGGGTGCCAGGGTGGCTCAGTCAGTTGAGCGCCCAACTTTTGATTTCAGCTGAGGTCATGATCCCAGAGTCGTGGGATTGAGCCCCACATCAGGCTCCACACTATGCATGGAGCCTTCTTTGGATGCTATCTCCCCCTCTGTACCTCTTCCCCACTCACACACACTCTCTAAAAATAAAAATTAAAAATGATAAAAGAAAATAAGATATAGTTGTTTTTGACATATCAGTTCTCACTCAGCAGCTATATGGCAGTTATTCACATGTTTGGTTAAGTTTATAAAAGGAAAATGAGTTAATGAATATGTAAGATATGCAGTTTGCCTTCAAGTTATGCATGCAAAGCACTTAGCCCCATACCTGGCCCATAATTAGCATAATTAATTCAACCAATATTTATGGAGCACCTACTCAGTGCTAGACAAGGTTCTAGGTGCTGGAGATAGACTAATCCATAAGAGAATCAAAAGTCCCTACCTAATTAAACACAGTGATAATACTACTAATAAAAATGCTAACAATTAGTGTATGAGCTAACATTACTATTATTTCATAGGTGAGGATCTACGTAGAGATATATGAGACAAAAGGAGTCTTTGGTTACAAAAAAGTTTATGAACCCCCGGAAAAGATGATCTCGAGACCTTGTGCAAGCTCTAGTTCCTGAATGTAGACAGCTTCCAGAGCAGAAGCAGTGTGGCCTAAGCTGGGCTAACCCCGCCTTTTCCTCCGTTGCCTTGTTTTCTGTGGCGTGTGGCCCTCTCTGCAAGGACACCCCTTTGTCTCCTGTCTTCAAGGCACTTTTCAAAACTTCAACAATGACTTCAAGAAGAATATAGTAGCCCCCAAACCCTATGTATAAAAATGTTTAAAAATTCCTCTTGAAAACTGTCGATGTTGTAGCTTTAAAACCTTTAGACCTTGAAAAACAAAATCAATCACAGATTTGATTGCAGAGCACTTGAACCCTTCCTTCAGGTTTAGAACTGCTTTAAAGGAGTGGGGTGGGAGGAGGCAAGAGGGCTCAAGTCCCCATTTCCACATTCTGAGCTAAGGAAATATCAAGGACAGATTACGTTTAACTAGATGAAGTCACCTTCAGCCATAAGACAGCAGCTTGCCAGGTTGGGGCATGATTCTCACTTAGCAAAGAGATGTCTGGCTTTCAATTATACAAACCATGGCAACGGAGTAAATGTCAGAAATGATCAATGGAATACAACTGCCACTACAAATAGAGTGTTCACTGGATCGATAAGGATGAAGATGGTGGATGTGGAAAGTCAGCAATACCAACGCAGCCACACAGCCGCAAAAACACTGCCCAAGGGGAAAGATCATTGAGTAAATTTGGTTTGGCTTTATTTAGTTTTTTCTTTTTTCTCTCTTTCTTTCTTTTTCCTTCCTTTCTTTCTTCTTTCTTTCTTTCTTTCTTTCTTTCTTTCTTTCCTTCCTTCCTTCCTTTTTTTGGTAAATTAAGGACAGCAATCACAGCCTTTAAACCGGAAGTCCTCACCTTATGTATCTAGGATGAGAGGACATTACTCTGCAACTGCTATTATAATTGGACGTGTTCCCAAATCAAATATCACAAGTTCGCTAAGACAATTCCTGGACATGCTTTTGTTTCCTGTATGCTGTGAACGTTTGTAGTTAAAATTTGGTGCCCCATTAAAAGAACGTATGAGTCGCTCACCCACATAACAGTGAAAATGTTGCAGCAACTGTTGTGGTGACTCACCCTAGAACAGTCCGTTTCTATTTCTGCCTCTGGCAGGAGTGCTGTGGATGACCTCTGGATGTCCCTTCCATGCTTCTCTGAAATACCAAAATAAGAGCAGGAATACGACACATGAAACCAAACATGCATCATGTCAGCGTGATAGTGAGAGGGAACATATACCAAACAAATATCCACAAAGTAAACAAGAAGTGTCCATTTTGAGTTAGCACAAGTAAAGGGTTTTAGAGTTGTTTACCTGAGACAAGCATAATCCACACAGGTTTTGCCACCTGCCACAAAGAGGTCAAATAGGAAGAAAGGCTGAGTATGAAAAACAGTACTTAGAAGGGGAAATGTGGAGTTACTGTTTCATGGGTAGAGACTTGCAGTTTTGCAAGATGAAAGGGTTCTGGAGATTGGTTACACGACAGTGTGGACGCAGTTAACAATACCGAACTGTACATTTAAAATAGTTGAGATGGTAACTCTTACATTACATGTATTTGCCCCAATTAAAAAGAAAGAACAACAGTGGAGAGAAGAAAAAAAAACAAAAACAAAAAACAGTCACTAGAAAAAGGCCAGAAGAAGTGGTAATGAAATGAGACACTTCCTCCTGGCCCTCTGGGTGTGTCTGCCTTCCCCCATGCCACAAGAAAACATGAGGAAAGGAAACAAAACCTGCCCGATGTATACACCCAAAAGACCATTTTTGCCCAAAGGAAGGGGAGAAGCTGGCCGAGGTGGGCACAGTTGCTCCTGCTGATACTCTCAAGGTTGTGCCAGCAAGATGGGCTGTGCACGCGCCCACTCCTGCTCTGCCTGTGTGCAGCCTGCAATGACCCGGCTGCGTGAGTGGCTTTGAGAGGACCTGCTCCAGGGACGGTAGTATCTGCCATCCTCCCGTAACTTTGCAGGAATTCCCGAGAAGTGGGGAAAAGAAAGGAGAGAAAGTAAGAAAAAGCAACTTCACAGGATATGTAACCAAGAATGCAAATGAAGGTGGAGAGGATCAGCTGGGAGTAGCTGTCCTCACCCTGGACCACTAGATTATGTGCAGTAGTATAGATAGCCAGTCCAGTAGAAGTTTATCCTCAGATTAAGGACTTGACCTACTCAAGGGCCCTGAAATCAATTCAGTGGATCCCAGCCACTACTTCAAAAAAAGTGAAACAGAACTAAACAGAATATGTCAAGAGTGCGTTGCACATAATGACTAAGGATTGTCTTATGCAGTGTGTGTGTGTGTGTGTGTGTGTGTGTGTGTGTGTAAAACCCTACTACACCTTCCTGGCCATGAACTCCCTGGTGCCCTTTTATTCAGTCTTCTTTCATCTGTGTGCCAAGGAATCATGAGAAAAAAAATGTAGGCCACCAGAGTTGCCCCCAAGCTCTGTCACATATGCATGGAACCAACATGTGATTTCAAAACGATACTCAGATGTTGTTTCACTTTTCTTTGGAAAATCTATCCTACAGAAAGGTTTTACATTATCATTCCGTTGTTCTTGTTTACTGCAGTGAAATCTCTGCTATTCTACAACATTTGAGAATGACCCTTTCTCGATCAGCAGATTTTCTGGGTTCTAGGGGTAGTCTGATTCCCATACTCTCTACCTCTCACCCCCAAGACTGGGAACTCTCCAGTCTACTGGCTTCCAGTTAGTAGTTTTTCTCTTTCAAAAAGACAGTGTCCCAGGTACCACCAGCTAGTCATTTGGTGCCCATTTGAGGAGCTGGGGTTTGCTCCAGCATTCAACATTACCAAATACTCATTCGAAAATGGAGGCTTTCCTAACATGTGTCATCCATATTAAATCTCCACTCATAGCATGCTATTCTAAAATCATTTTTTAAAGCAAGATTGAATTAGTGTATTGCTGTCTCTAGCAATCAAGTACTTAACACACTCTCCTTCCCTGTCCTGCTTTATTCCTACTTCAAATTACCTTATTCCTTGGAATAAGGATATAGAGGTAGAAAGTATTCCTGAAGTGAACCACACGCTTGCCAATGCTAACCCATACGATGTTTTATACTGTGTGCATATTAGAAAAGGCATTCCTTCCTCGAGACTCATTCTTTCCATCTGTAGAAAATTCGTATACTAAACTGATTTTGATGAACAGGGACATTTAACTGCTATTGGCTATAACACTGTCTTCTAAACATACAAAACCAAATGGACTGAAATGTAAATGGTCGGTTGCTTAGCGTGGCACAACGGGTATGATTGCAGCCACCCATGTCGGGTCCACCTTTTCTACCACTTCTTTTCATTTCTCTACATTCTCACTTCTTTCAAGACCAAGTTCAAGGTTCGCCGTCTCCACAAAAACATGGCTTACGTGGTCACCTGCCATGCTCACTTCCTTCTCTGACTGACACCATCCTGAACAGACTTGGCACTTTGTAGTATTCCCTGTCCCATCATCAAGTTGTCTTTGAGATTATCTTCCCATCACGTGTGCATGTCTCTCAGAAACAGTAGCCACATGTTCAATGCTTTGCACATAGAGTCAATGTGTATGTTCGGTGCTCAATAAAAGTGTGTTGGGAAAAGTTAGGCTGTAATGAAATGGTGATGACACATTTTCTTATTTCATTTTTTCTTTAAAGACGTACTTCAATCATACTCACTGACTTAGGTTGATGTCACAGTAAACAAAAGAACAGAACACATTGTTAACATTGTGTTGAGGATTCCTTTAAATCAACTTTCTTCTCAAATAACGAACAATGCCATGTTGTTTTGTTCTGGAAGCATGCTTAAAGCAGCTCTAAAATAGATGTACTTTTCCCCTTATTTACAGCTTACTCTCTATTCCGGAAGGTTTGAAGAGTTCCAGAACACACTGACAAAAAGCAATGAGGTGTTTGCCACTTTCAAACAGGAAATGGATAAAGTGAGTAGTACTTATCCCCCACAAAATACTGACATTTTCTATTTTGACAGGCAATTCTCCTTTGAGTTCATTTCTGTCACATTAAGATCCTTTGGTGCATTTCGTGAAGTAATGAAACATTTATACATGCAAATAAGATTTGGGCTGTGTTTTTTTATTGGTAATTATCTGGAGAATTAATCTTAGGAAGAGTCCAAAAAACACCAGGATCTATTTTCACCCTGAGAAAAAAATATTTTCCTTTTCTAGTCCATGGAGAGCTAAGAAAAAAAAGACAAAAGCTAGCAATTTAACATTATGCTGTTTATACTGAAATTTTTAAAAATCTAATTTCTAAAGATTAAAAAAACAACTTTCATACAAATGTGCAACAGAAGAAGTTTAGAGTAGAAAATACCATTTCATATAATCCTTCTTCGAAGAGAATATATGTAGTATGATATAATTGACAGAGCCTTGAATGAGAAGAAGGAAGCCTAAATTCAAATTCTGGGTGTGTTCTTCTCCTCATGTAGTACTAGACGATCCACTTAACGTCCCTGCAATTTTATTTTTCTTATCTATAAATTAACATACTATTTCCCTTGCCTAATACACAGATTGTAAAGTTCAAATACATGTTTTTTAATGTTTATTCATTTTTGACAGACAGAGAGAGACAGAGCGTGAGTGGGGGAGGGGCAGAGAGAGGCTCAAGGCTCTAAGATGTCAGCACAGAGCCCAAAGTGGGTCTCGAACTCACAAACCACGAGATCGTGACCTGAGCGGAAGTCGGACGCTTAGCCAACTAAACCACTCAGGCGCCCCATATTAATATATTTTTAAAGGGTTTTAAACTTTCTTACACTCTTTTACAAATATAAGGTGCTAAATATTATTGGACATATGTTCAAAATTTATTTAATCCAGTGTTTTCCCAAAACAAAATCAGCATCAGAGTTGTGCTTCTTAATGGGCATAGGCATTAACCTTTTTTAAGTGCAAAAAGCATCCTTTTAAAACCACTTTCTCAAAATTATATGATAAATTTCACAATTCAGTGAACATAAGTAGGTCAACACTTGTTAGAAGTTATAGCTTTCTCACTCTGGGATGGATCTATCCATTTTTAAAAACCTCTCTTCATTATAGAGTGTTAAGATTGGAATAAATATTAGAGCAAGAAAAGTATTTTTATTTATTTCAAAATTACATAGTTTTAAGATTGGAATAAATATTAGAACAGGAGTTTTAAATCTGGGGTTTATTTATAGACTTTTAAAGTTGACTCACAATTAGCAAAAACAAAAACAAAAACAAAAACAAAAACCCACCAAAAAAAACGATGTGCATATTGTATTTCTTTGAGTATGGTCCCATCAAATCCTTAAAGGGGTTGATGACTTTTAAACTAAAACTACTAAACTTGGTTAACAAATGATCAAAATTAAAAACCAGTCAAGGCTCACCTAGCTTCTCTATAAAGCCCAGGGGCTTAGCCTGGCCCCAGCCTCCTGCCTCCAAGTGTACTCAGCCTCAGGCAGCATGGCACAAAGCAGCAAGGGCCCAGGTATGGCTCATCCAGGGGAACACAACCTGATTACATTGCTGTCCTTTGCTGCATCCAAGCAGAGCAGAGATCCAACCGTCTCAGTTTCAAAAAAGATGAACTGCATTTTATCCACTTCTGTTCCCTCTACACCCAACTCCCCACTGATGACCAGCAGACACTCTTCACACATTGCATTAAATGCAATGAAATAACTCTAGTTCCACTCTTCTGCTAACTCACCTGAATATTCTTCCACCTCTCTGAGCGTCAGTTTCCTCAGTGAGAGTGGAGGTGAAAACAGAACCTTCCTTATGGGACTGTTTCAAAGATGAAATGAATGATGTGTGTAATCACATTCTGTGACTCCCACCACACTCTACAAATGTGAAGATTGAGAGGGAGCAGGAAGATGGCAGTGGAGTAGGAGGACCCTAGGCTCACCTTTCCCACAAATACAACTAGATAACTATCAAATCATCCTAAATACCGCAGAAATTGACCTGAAAACTGGTAGAATGCACTCCACAACTAAAGGGAGAGAAGAGGCCAAATCAAAGATGGTAATAAATGCAAAGCCATCGTTTGGGGGAGAAATAGATCACAGCTGCTATGGAGGAAAAGAAAGCTGTGGTCTTGGAGAAGAGTGAGTGAGAGAGAGAGAGAGAGAGAGAGAGAAGTACACAGGGAAATACACAAGGAGAACATTTCCCCAAAGCCATTGGCTTGGAAAATGAAAGGGGCTGAATTTTGGAAGTTCTTGCAACCAGCAGGTCTTAAAGCCTGGAGTTTTAAAGGTCAGTAGGCTTGGATAGGATAGACCTGGAGGGTACTATACTGCTCCTGGAGAGAAGGTATACAAAAAACCTGTGGCAGACAATGTGGAAACAACTATCTGAAGAGTGCCTGGGGAACACCGTAGGGAAATTATTCCCTCTTCTCAGAGTGTGTCTCTGAGAGGCAGCATTCATGGAGACATGTCCCTAGGAACAAAGGAGGTGGCCAACACCATTTCCCTCCCCTGCCCCTCAGCATATACACAGAGCCACCTGCAAGAAGCAGCACAGCAGGGACACTGGCTGCCTAACTTGCTTACACCAAGCCCCACACATCCCCTCCCTGCACCCCAGTGGAACTGCTCTTCTCAATCACACTTGCCTCAGTCTCAGCATGGCAGGTCCCTCCCCTCAAAGACCAGCACAAATCCCTGCCTGCACAACATCTTCTGACCAGAGAGTTCTGTAGGGCTTCAGTTCTGGTGGAGGTGGTCAGGTCTCACTTCACAAGCAGACAAGAACACACTTAGTTAAAACTGACCACATTCACACCAGGGACCAAACACTGCCCACAGCAGGTAAGGGAGAGCCTCTGCAGATGACTGGCCTGAAGGACAGAGCAACCAAAACACAACAGCGGAGCTCACATAGCACACACTGGAGACACTTCCTTGAAGCGCCAGGGTCTCAGCACTACATGACCTCTTCTTCATAAAGAAGCTCCTGCTTCTTTCAGGAGCAGGAGACCTAACTGGATTTTCTAACCCAGAGAAGAAGATAGAGACTTAGACAAAATGTGAAGACAGAGGAATTTCTCCAAAATGAAAGAACAAGATAAGGTCACAGCCAGAGATCTCAGTGAAACAGATACAAGTAACATGTCTGATGGAGAATTTAAAGCAACAATCATAAGAATACTCACTGGGCTTGAGAAAAGAATGGAAGACATCAGTGAGACCCTTACCACACAGATAAAAGAGTTTAAAAAGAATCAATCAGAGATGAAGAATGAGACAAACAAGATCTGAAACAGGCTAGATGCAGTAAAGAGCAGGCTGAGAAGACAGAAGGGAGACCTAGAAGACAAAGTAATGGATAGTAATGAAGCTGAACAAAAGACAATAGGAAGAATTATGTAACACCAGAATAGAATTCGGGAAGTCAGTGACTCCATCAAATGTAATCACACTCATATTATAGGAGTGCCAGAAGAAGAAGAGAGAAAAAAAGGGGGGGGCAGGAAATTTATTTGAAGAAATAATAGCTGAAGACCTCCTTAATCTGGGGAAGGAAACAGACATCCAGATCCAAGAGACACAGAGAATTCCCATCAAAATCAATAAAAGCATGCCAACACCAAGACATATTATAATTAAATTTGCAAAATACAGTGATAAAGAAAAAATCTTAAAAGCAGCAACACAAATGAAGTCTTCAACTTCCAAGGGAAACCGCATAGGCTAGCCGGAAAGTTCTCAATAGAAACCTGGCAAGCCAGAAGGGAGTGGAATGATATATTCAAAGTACTGAGTGGGAAAAATCTGCACCTAAAAATATTCTATCCAGCAAGGCCACCATTCAGAATAGAAGGAGAGATCAAGAGTTTCTCAGAAAAACAAAAACTAAAGGAGTTCATGACCACTAAACCAGCCCTGCAAGAAATATTAAAGAGGACCCTTCAAGTAGAAAAGAGAGACCAAAAGTGACAATGTAAAGGCAGGAAATACAGAAGCAGTAAAAATTAATATTTCTGTAATAATCAGTCAAGGATCTCACATACTAAATGGTATAAAATAAAACATATACCTAAAATGTAGACAGGAGAGGAAAAAAGAATGAGTTCAACCTTGCGTGAACACCATCTTCATATAGACTGCTATTTGCAGAAGAGGTTATGGTAACCATATATCAAAAATCACTAATAAACATGCAAAGAACAAAGAAAAAAATCCAAATATATCACTAAAGAAAATAAGCAAAACATGAAAAAGAGAAAGACAAGAAATGATCAGAGAAAATCTCCAGAAACAACCACGAAATAAGTAATAAAATGGCAATAAAAACATATCTATCAATAGTTACTTTGAATGTAAATGGACTCAATGGTCCAATCAAAAGACATAAGGAGTCATAATGGATAAAAAAAAAAAATACCCATCTATATTCTGCCTACAAGAGACTCATTTTAGACCTAAAGACACCTGCAGATTGAAAGTGAGGTAATGAAGAAACATTTATCACGCAAATGGATGTCAAAAGAAAGCCAAAGTAGCAATACTTATATCAGACAAACTAGACTTTAAAACAAAGACTATAACAAGAGACAAAGAAGGACACTTTATAATAATAAAGGGGGGCAATCCAACAAGAAGATATAAGAATTGTAAATATTTATGCACCCAACATAGAAGCACCCAGATATATAAAACAATTAATAATAAACATAAGGGAACTAATTGATAATAATGCAATAATAGTAGGGGACTTCAACATACCATTTACATCAACAGACAGATCATCTAAACAGAAAACAAACAAGGAAACAGTGGCTTTGAATGACACACTAGACCAGATGGACTTAACAGATACATTCAAAACATTCCATCCTAAAACAACAGAATACATATTCTTTTATACCACACATGGAACATTCTGAATAGATGTCACATATTTGGTCATAAAACGGGCCTCAACAAATACAAAAAGATTGAAGTCACACCATGCACCTTTTCTGACCACAATGCTATGAAACTAGATATCAATCACAAGACAAAATCTGGAAAGACCACAAATACATGAAGGTTAAACAACATGCTACTAAACAATGAATGGGTCAACCAGGAAATCAAAGAAGAAATTCAAAAATACATGGAAACAAATTAAAATAAAAATATAACAATCCAAAACCTTTTGGATACAGCAAAAATGGTCCTAAGAGGGAAGTGTATAGCAATACAGGTCTACATCAAGAAGCAAGAAAAATCTCAAATAAACAACCTAACTTTCCACCTAGAAGAACTAGAACAGCAAACAAAGCCTAACATCAGCAGAAGGAAGGAAATTATAAAGATTAGAGCAGAGAATGTAAGGGTGATCTGGCTGAGACATTTGTCACTCCATTGATCACCAGGGTTGATTCAACTGATCTGGCTGGTTAGGTGGGTGTCCAGATAGAGAAAGACCATCCTTCTTAGTCAGGGGTGTATAAGTACCTGCGCTCCCCTGCTAGAACTTCCAAACAAGCTCTCTAGGTCCATTTGTAGGAAAATGTAGGGTAGTCAAGCTTCCAAGAACCCAGACACATCCAAATGAGGTGCTGAATGTGGCAGTCCACATTTCTTTCAAAACAAAAAATAATAATAAAGATTAGAGCAGAAATAAGTGATGTGGAAACTAAAAACACAACAGAACAGATCAATGAAACCTGGAGCTGGCTGGTTCCTTGAAAAACTTAATAAAATTTATAAACCTCAATTCAGACTTCTCAAAAAGAAAATATAAAGAAAAAAAAAAAAAAAAGAAAGAGAAAGGACCCAAATAAATAAAATCACAGATGAGAGGAGAAATAACAACTAACACCACAGAAATTATAAGAGAATATTATGAAAAACCATGTGCCAACAAATTGGACAACCTAGAAGAAATGGATAAATTCCTAGAAATATATAAATTACCAAAACTGAAACAGGAAGAAATAGAAAACTTGAACATACTGATAACCAGCAAATAAATTGAATCAGTAATCAAAAAACTCCCAACAAACAGAAGTCCAGGACCAGATGGCTTCACAGGAGAATTCTACCAAACAGTTAAAGAAGAGTTAATACAAGGGTACCTGGATGGCTCAGTCGGTTAAGCATCCAACTTCGGCTCAGGTCATGATCTTGCAGTTCGTGAGTTCAAGCCCTTCATAGGGATCTGTGCTGACAGCTCAGAGCCTGGAGCTTGCTTTGGATTCTGTGTCTCCTTCTCTCTCTGCCCCTCCCCCATTCACACTCTGTCTCTGTCTCTGTCTCTGTCTCTCTCTCTCTCCCAAAAATAAATAAACATTAAAAAAAAATTTAATGAAGAGTTAATACCTATTCTTTTTAAACTATTACAAAAAAAATAGAAAAGGAAGGAAAACTTCCAAATTCATTCTATGAAGCCAGCATTACCCTGATACCAAAACCAGATAAAGACACTACTAAAAAAGGGAACTACAGACCAATATCTCTGAAGAATATAGATGTAAAAATTCTCAATAAAAAACACTAGCAAACCAAATCCAACATTACATTTAAAAAATCATTCACTACAATCAAATGGAATTTATTCCTGTGTTGCAGGAGTTGTTCAATATTTGTACATCAATCACCATGACACATCACATTAATAAAAGAATGGATAAGAAGCGTATATGATCATTTCAATAGATGCAGAAAAAGCACTTGACAAAGTACAATATCCATTCATGATAAAAACACTCAATACTTTAAGTCGATTTAAAGGGAACATACCTCAACATACTAAAGGTCATATATGAAAAACCTATAGCTACTATCATCTTCAATGGGAAAAACTGAGAACTTTTCCTATACAGTCAGGAATAAGACAGGGATGTCTACTCTCACCACTTTTATTCAACATAGTACTGGAAGTCTTAGCCACAGCAATCAGACAAAAAAGAAGAAGAAGGAGAAGGAGGAGAAGAAAGAAAGAAAGAAAGAAAGAAAGAAAGAAAGAAAGAAAGAAAGGAAGGAAGGAAGAAAGAAAGGTCCTAGCCACAGCAATCAGACAAAAAAGAAGGAGAAGGAGAAAGAGAAAGAGAAGGAGGAAGAAAGAAAGAAAGAAAGAAAGAAAGAAAGAAAGAAAGAAAGAAAGAAAGAAAGAAAGAAAAGGGATCCAAATTGGCAAGGAAGAAGTAAAACTTTCACTAGTTGCAGATGACATGATGCTCTGTACATGTGTAGAGATGGCAAATTCATTAAAGTCACAGGATACAAAATCAACATACAGAAATCTGTTGCATTTCTATACACCAATAATGAAGCAGCAGAAAGAAAAACTAAGGATCCATTTACAATTGCAGAACAGAAACAGAGCAGAAGCAATGATACCTAGGAATAAACCTAACCAAAGAGGTAAAAGGCCTGTACTCCAAAAACTATAAAACACAGATGAAAGACATTGAAAATGACACAAAGAACAGAAAGACATTCCATGCTCATGGATTGGAAGAACAAATATTGTTAAAATGTCTATACTATCCAAAGTAATCTACACATTTAATGCAATCCCTATCAAAATACCAACAGCATTTTTCACAGAGCTGGAACAAGCAATCCTAAAATGTGTCTGGAACCAAAAAAGTCCCTGAATAACCAAAACAACCTTGAAAAAGAAAAACAAAGCTGGAGGTATCACGTTTCTGGACTCGAAGTTCTATTACAAAGCTATAGTAATAAAAAAAAAAAAAAAGTATGGTACTGGCACAAAACACACACATAGATCAACAGAGCAGAATAGAAAACCCAGAAATAAACCCACAACTATATGGTCAATTCATCTTCAACAAAGCAGGGAAGAATATCCAATGGGAAAAAGAATGTCTCTTCAACAAATGGTGTTGGGAAAACTGAACAGCAACATGCAGAAGAATGAAGCTGGACCACTTTCTTAAACCATACACAAAAATAACTTCAAAATGGGTTAAAGACCTAAATGTGAGACCTGAAACCATAAAAATTCTTGAAGAGAACACAGGCAGTAACTTTTTGATACTGGCTGTGACAACTTCTTAAGTATGTTTCCTGAGGCAAGGGAAACAAAAGCAAAAATAAACTATTGGAACTACATCAAAATAAAAAGCTTCTGCAAAGGAAACAATCAACAAAACTAAAAGGCAACCTATGGAATAGGAGAAGATATTTGCAAATGACATATCTGATAAAGGGTTAGTATACAAAATATATAAGGAACTTATCAAACTCAACACTCAAAAAAATGAATAATCCAATTAAAAATGGGCAGAAGACATGAACAGACATTTTTCTACAGAAGACATACAGATGGACAACAGACACATGAAGACATGCTCAATATCATTCATTATAAGGAAAATCCAAATCAAAACTACAGTGAGATATCACCTCGTACCCGTGAAAATGGCTAAAATCGACAACACAAGAAATATGTGTTGGCGAGGATGTGGAGAAAGGGGATCCCTCTTGCACTGTTGGTGGGAATGAAAACTGGTGTAGCCACTGTAGAAAACAGTCTGGAGTTTCCTCAAAAAGTTAAAAGTAGAACTACCGTATGATCCAGCAACCGCACTACAAGGTATTCACCCAAAGAATACAAAAGTAAGAAGTACTGATTCAAAGGGATACATGCACCCCAATGTTTATAGCAGCGTTATCTACAACAGCCAAATAATGGAAAACAGCCCAACTGTCCAGTGACTGACGAATGAGTAAAGATGTGGTGTGTATATATACACATACATGTATATATACATATATATATGAATATCATATTACCCGCCATAAAAAAGAATGAGATCTTGCCATTTGCGATGACATGGATGGATCGAGAGAGTATTATGCTAAGTGAAAGAAGTCAATCAAAGACAAATACCATGTGATTTCACTCATATGTCAAATTTAAGAAAGAAAACAAACGAGCAAAGGGAAAAAAAGAGAGAGAGAGGCAAACCAAGAAACAGACTCAACTATAGAGAGCAAACTGATGGTTACCAGAGGGGAGGTGGATGGGGGGGATAGGTTAAAGAGACGATGCGGACTAAGCAGTGCACTTGTGAAGAGTACCAGTGATGCACGGAAGTGTTGAGTCACTATATGGAACACCTGAAACTAATACTACACTGTATGATAACTAGCTAGTCTTTAAATTAAAACTTTTTTTAAAAAAAATGTAGACTGAGGAAATAGAAAGCTATAGCTTTGTGTAGCTACTTCTCAGATGTGCCCAGATAGTCCCAATATGTTAATGGCTAAAAAGCCAGACCAGCTTTCTCGCTTGCAGTTTCTATTCAGTAAAGAATCTAAATTGCAAGCTTATTCCTGGGACTAAATAAAGCTACTTTTACTTTAAAGAATAAGCAATGACAAAACGGGGTAACTCTAAGTAGTTTCCTTTTTCCTGAATTGGTGCAAGTAAGTTTGTTCACCACGAACCTAGATGATTCAGGAATAAATAGGACTCTTCCCACTCAGTCTTCATTCCGTGACATCAAACTTCTGTTTGTTTCAGCAGCTAGTGACAAGGAGACTTTTCTTGGCATCACATATGGAACTAGTAGTTTTTTTTTGATATGTTACGTTTTCAGGATTAACATTAAAATACTCTAATTTCTGTAGACAACCAAGAAAATGAAGAAGTTGGAGAAGGACACAGCCACGTGGAAAGCCCGGTTTGAGAACTGTAACAAAGCTCTGTTGGACATGATTGAAGAGGTAAGGAAGCCTAGCCGCTAGCTTATTTTCCCCTACCTAGTCCAAATATTCATATTCCGAAAGTAATTATAACCTAATAGTGCGAATTATTATCTTGGAAAAAGAGCTGATTTTTTTTTCCTGAGGTGTGATATGTGAAATTGTAATAAAAATATTTAGAGCAAAAGAGAATTGGATCCAGACTCACAAAGAGCTTTGTGACCCTAAGTCACATGCCTACGTGCTGAGTCCACAGCTGATGCCAAATCAGCATCATGCCTGCGCAACTTCATTCCGTAAAGGAAAGACAAGTGTCTTACTTGTCTTTGAATTTCCCCAGTGCCTAGCACAGAGCAGGTGCAGAATAAATTAATGAGTTAATCTGAACATACTGAGAGAAGACACCAGCCCCAGCACCCAGGGTATGTACTACTGTATAGACAGATATGGAGATGTATTGTCTAATTCTTCCAACAGGCATTTAATTACTGATATTATGTCAGGCTCTGTAGGTGTTGAGACAATAAAGGCAAAGATATATAGCCCTTGACCTGAGAGGCAGAGCTTATAGGTGAAGGTCTCCCCATGTGCACGAGCAACAGAAAAACCCTCAAAGGGTACAGAGTGGCACAAAGGTGGGGGCAAGGAGTGAGACGATTAGGAACGATTTCATGCACAAACACACCAACATTTCCGCAGAAATGGAGAAGAACTGAACAGTTTGAGCAGGCAGCATCATGAATTAGTGTGTGGGGAGTTTCTGTCGTTCTAATTACTGTTCTAGCAATTCATCCCAAGTAGCAACCAATTCCAAAGAGATGGGCTTATTATTCACTGACATAAATCAAACAGTTGCCAGATTAGCATACAGCAGTTGATCTATAGACTAGATAAGGCTCTGCTGACAGCCAGGTCCCAGTCCATCGCATTCATTGTGCCATTGGAAGACTTAAAAGCAGAAAATGCATCTACTTTAAGATTCCGGAGGCCTTGGACTGAAGCAGAGAGATGCTTTGCCATCCTTCTTTCCCACAGAAAAGGATACAGGGATTAAAATTCTACCAGGGTCTCAGCCACAAGGCAAAAAAACGGAAGTGATTCCCCCTGACCAGGGGTGTGTTCAGCCACCAGTCTGCGGTGGCTCCAGAGTCTGGCAGACAAATTCCTGGGCAAATGGTTTTGCTTGTCTCCAGAGGGCATCCTGGCAATTTTGCTCTGGTGTTTTACGTGTGTGTGTTTTCAACTCACAGAAAGCATTGAGAGCCAAGGAATATGAGTGCTTCGTGATGAAAATTGGGAGGCTGGAGAACCTCTGTCGAGCTTTACAAGAAGAGAGAAACGAGCTCTACAAAAAAATCAGAGAAGCAAAAATGCCTGAAAAAGATGACCAAAGTCAGCACACCTCCGACGACGAGGAGCTAGAGTCTGCTGTTTCTGTGGGCGGCGAGGTTGATGCAGAGGAAGCCGACAGTGTTCACAATGCTGTGAAAAATCTGGCCACAGCCTTCATGGTCATCCGTTATCCGGAGTCGACCTTCGAGCAGTCCAAAGAAATCCCACCAGAATCCGGCAGTCCTCAAGGGGTTGGTGACTCGGCCCTCAAGGAGCCAGAACAATCCCCTCTGAGCCCTTTATGCCACTCAGAGATTTCCCTGCCTCCCCCAACTCCTCAGGCTGAGGCCGAAGGAGGCAATGAGGCAGAACCGCCCCCCAGGCCCAGCAATCCCCCCGCGGGGTCGGCAGCAGAGGCCCAAGACCAGGGTCTCCTTCCAGCAGCCCAGGCTGATCAGCAGCCCCAGAAGCCAGAGGCAGAAGCTTCGAGTCAGGCCCCACAGTCCCTGGCAGAGGCTTCCCTACCAGTGATGGAGGCAAATGGTCCTGCTCCACCACCCACAGCAGGTGAGCAAATTCTAGTTGGGGAGCTCGGATGTGGG
The DNA here is from genome assembly GCF_027475565.1 of Acinonyx jubatus. Taxonomy (NCBI): domain Eukaryota; kingdom Metazoa; phylum Chordata; class Mammalia; order Carnivora; family Felidae; genus Acinonyx; species Acinonyx jubatus. The sequence continues at coordinate 26,286,140 of NC_069385.1, forward strand.
CCCAGTAGGCAGCCACCCCCACTGGAAGCAGCAGCATTGAGACCACCAACAGGGGTCTCGGTGGAGCCCCAGCTGCCCCAGGTGGCTGACACCAACCTGGAAGGAGTAGACTAAGCCTCGTCGTGGTGCCTTCCGAGCTTAGTGCCTTCCCAGCTTCACGTCTTCATCGTGACAGATTGTCTTCTGAAAGAGGCATTAAGGGCCAGGGATGTCTAAGGGAAGAGACTTAATTAGAATCAAGACATTTTTAAATGTTATGCAGAGCACATTCAGCCTGTGCTATTTGTTCTCAATTTATAACTGATTTGGAGCTTTTCTATTTAACGTTGGTTGACAGTACAATTTTCCCAAATGGCAACAAAACATACAAATAGCAAATTCATACGAATTTTCCACTGAGATGGTATTTATTTCAATTTTTTAATCAACAGTAGGATTTGGTGTTTAAAGACTTCTCCTACAATATGTAAATGCATAAAAAGTGATTGTTATTTATTTCCCTATATATTTTAATAAGTTCTATAGTAAATTATGGATGTCCAGGTTTCATTTAAGCAACATTTACATAATATGTGCATATGTGTAGATGTATATATATATATGTATACATGTGTGAATGTATACGTATGTGTGCGAATATATACCTATCCGAGTTTATGCACCTATATGTACGTGTGTGTATTATATATGTGTGTGTATATATATACAAATATATTATATACTAATATATATTACACATACATTTCATCCCTCTTCGGAATTCTCTCATGCAAAATATTTAGACAGTAATCAAAAAAATTATCTCTTACTTGCTTGGGATGACAGTAGATTAATGCTCTATGAATCAGAAGTAGGTTCAAAATACGAGCATTTAGGCCATGTAATGTAGGGCAAAAACAAGTAACCAAATGGTAAGTCAATACATTCAATCAGTTGATCCAAAGATAGAACAGCAGTTGGGTTAGATTCTAAGTCTGCAGAACACATAGACACAAAGGTGCCACAAGGGGCAATAGACAGAATAGGGGAACAATCACAGCCCTCGATGGCTCATCTCTTCCAGCGGCCTCTCCAACACAGCTCGGCCCATTGCCTTGCCACCCCATGTGGTGGGGCAGCCCACTCATGGCTACCTGCAAGGAAAGGGTGGGAAGTGGGAGAGCAAGCAAGGGCATGGAGGGATTGAGTGCCCGGGGACTGATACGAGGCTATGCTCTCATCCCCTGACTCTTGTGCTATGGAAGTCTTGAAAAGGAATGTTCGCCTGGCCCGGCCACGTCCTCAGTTCTCTCGCGGTCATCTTCTGCTCTCTCCAGAGGGTTTCCCACCATTTCTTGCTGTCACTGCCTCAATCTATATTCTCAAAGCATCTTCACATTTTTTCCAACCTTCACACCCTTTACAGGAAATTATACCCCGTCCTCATCTCAATAACTGATAAGTAAAAGCTATTATTTTTACAAGACAGAAGTCCACATAGGGTCTCAAGATGAGTGATGAGGTGCACCAAACAATATATTATCTGCTCTGGGGAATTCTTTACAACCAGAAGTACAAATGGCTGGAAAAACAGGTGAGGATTCAGCAGGAGGCAAAAGTTAGATGGTCTACAGGAGTATTACATTATTATTGGACAAGAACCTCTAATACAACTGACAGCATAAATTACTCTACCAGATTTACCAAAACCCGGTAAATCCAGTAAATCTGGTAAAGGGAGACTGGAACAAAGAAATAGGAAGGAAGGAAGGGAAGGAACGGGGAAAGGGAGAGGAGGGAGAAAAGGAAAAAAAAAAAAAAAAAAGGTCTAACCCAGCCCTACCTCAAAAGTTGAATTCAAGTAGAAAAATGGATAAAAGCAAGATTCTCTACTATTCATCCAGAAAATCATTCTTCAGTGTTGCATGTGGCTGTCTGCCAAGGAATACAAAATGCTTGTAGGCAGCAACCATATGCTACAAGAATTGTAAACTGCATAAAATTTGTTTGAAGTCGACAGTGAGGGTAATAACGAAATGCTAATCGGGAGAAAAAGCATATCCCTATTGAAGAACCAATGTATTTTTATTTATTTTTTTCCATGTATTTTTGAAGGCTTGCAATATTATAACCACAGACTATCCAGCCAAATTCAACATTACTGGAAATCTTAGAGATTTAAACATTCATTTAATTCAGAGCTAAATACTCACCATAACAATCCAGGAGGGTCTCCTTCTGTTTACAGAAGGTAAACTTCCAAGAATGGAGTAAGATTAGATAATCATAGTAAAGTCTCAGTCTGAATGTTTAGCAAGAGAAACAGGCAGGAGAGGAGCCAAAATCTGGTAAATCAGGTATTCTAATACCCAAAGTTCATTTTTTTCATCCAAAAAGCTTTCACAGCAACACATTACTCACTACTGTGTATATCTTGGGCAGAATTTCAATACAACACCTTACCTAAAATTTGCAAAGCTTAATTTAGACTTTGGAAGGATTATTTTAATATTCAAAGAATGTTTTATTATAGTCTGTGTTAGAATTCGGCCTTGCTAATTATCACAATAATTCATACGACCTGAAAGAGTAAGGAATTTCTGTTCTTTATCAAGTTCGTGTAACTATTTCTAGAGATGCCAAGTCTACTTTTCCAGAAACACCAGTATTGTTTGTGTTTTCTTAATTAAATAACTATAATTTATGTATCTATTAAAGTTACTTCTCTTCCCACATGCTTACTTTTGTTACTTCTATGTTTCAATAATACCTAACAAAGATTATGGTTTTATTTTGTTGTTCGTTAAATTTCTAGTCTCTGAGTAGAATGTACATATAATGAACACTGTGAACATCTTGGGTGTGCGTGTGTGTGTGTGCGTGCGTGTGTGTGTGTGTGTGTGTGTGTGGTGTGTGTGAGAGAGAGAAGGAGGGAAACAAGGGAAAGAGAACACGATTGCCTGGAACTAATGAGAAAGCAAAACCCCGGCTCCCCTGCCCAGTCCTCAGCTTCTAGCAGAGTTATCCCATGACCAATGTCTCTCTTCAGTGCCAGTCTCCAATGAGACCATTTCCATAGGTTTCTCTGCCATGGGAGCTTTCAGAAATACTCTGAGGAGTAAGGGGGCAGATGTAGAACGTGTCAGCTTATTTTACCTCCACCCAGTCCTTTTTTTTTTTTCAATATATGAAGTTTATTGTCAAATTGGTTTCCATACAACACCCAGTGCTCATCCCAAAAGGTGCCCTCCTCAATTCCCATCACCCACCCTCCCCCCCCTCCCACCCCCCATCAACTCTCAGTTTGTTCTCAGTTTTTAAGAGTCTCTTATGCTTTGGCTCTCTTCCACTCTAACCTCTTTTTTTTTTTTCCTTCCCCTCCCCCATGGGTTTCTGTTAGTTTCTCAGGATCCACATAAGAGTGAAACCATATGGTATCTGTCTTTCTCTGTATGGCTTATTTCACTTAGCATCACACTCTCCAGTTCCATCCATGTTGCTACAAACGGCCATATTTCATTCTTCTCATTGCCACGTAGTACTCCATTGTGTATATAAACCACAATTTCTTTATCCATTCATCAGTTGATGGACATTTCCACCCAGTCCTTCTAACTACTCCAAGAATTCTCCCTAGTAGGAGCCAAAGAGGCCCAACTATTCTGCCTTTCACTTATTCTCTCTTCCCAGTCTATCTTCAACCAGGAGAGGCTTCTTGAACAAAGCATTTCCTAGTATGCTTGGAGAAGAGAACTAGTTAGCTAAAATTGGGAAAAAAATTAAACCCTGCCCTTAAGGCTGTTTTTGCTCCTTTTTGCATGGTATAGATATGCATTTTTTAATACTTAAAAAATTGTTTTAATGTTTACTTATTTTTGAGAGAGAGAGACAGACAGAGTTTGAGCAGGGGAGGGGCAGAGAGAGAGAGAAACACAGATTCCAAAGCAGGCTCCAGGCTCCGAGCTGTCAGCACAGAGCCCAATGAGGGGCTCGAACTCAAGAACCATGAGATCGTGACCTGAGCCGAAGTCGGACACTTAACCGACTGAGCCACCCAGGTGCCCCAATACACATTTTTAAACAGCTCTTTTTTTTTTAAGCTAATAAAGTATTATGTGTTCGTTGCAAAACTGAAGCTGCTTTTCAATAAGACTAAGATATCATTAGGGGAGAAATCATTTCAGGAAAACATCCTCAGCTCCTTCCCCTCCAACCAGTAGTTAAATCCAGTACTTAGGATACATAAAAGTAATTTAAAATGTAAAGAATTGGGGCACCTGGCTGAATCAGTCAGAAGAGCATGCTCCTCCTGATCTCGGGGTCATGAGTTCAAGCCCCACGCTGGGTATGGCGCTTAGACAAAACGTAAAGAATCTCCTAAAAGAAGATACGAAATAAAAATGATGACTCTGGCCTCTAAAATTTGTTGCCACCATAAACTGGCAAGTAAGATTTAGGATTCAAGTCAAGTATCTGGGTAAATCTTCACAAGGTTTAAACCATTTATATTTCTGTACTTTATAACCTAAAAGTTAAAGTTATCATTAGATCAACCATAAGGGCATTCCATTTGAATAGAAGCATTCATAAATGATAGTGATAAAGATCTCCCCCAATCTTGTTAAGTTGTACCTTCCACACTCGAAGTGAAGTCTCCTCGGTGGTATCCTGAGAGTTGTGCAAATGCCAATTGCTGCTGTACATGTGTGTGAATGTTCCCACATACACACATACGCACGCACATAAACGCACATGTATAAAATTTGTCCTAGATTTAATGCTGTTCCTGTTGGTGGGCCTTTACACCTATATTTTCAAAGGATATTCCTATTATCTTTCCTGACAAGGACAAACTATAAAAAGAAATCATTTCCTGTATAAATAAGGATATTTGATAGAAACACTTAACTCACAAAATAAGCCTACAGGCTCATTGATCCATGGCACAAAAATTATTCACAGAAGCTGATTCACTCTTCCAGGAGATAAGAGATGAGATAAATCACCAACAACACAATCGAGTTGGCAACAGCCAAGTGCAAGTCCTTCTTCCTGCTGGATTTTAAAGCCTCCACGACCAGCAACGTCTATCCCATTTTATAATGATTTTTTGACAAAATGATATATCATGACATTCAATTACTCCATGTCATAATTAAAACATACCTGGGCATAAAACTCATTATTTCAGTGCGGACAGTCAATGTGACATTTTATGTCAAAGAACACGAAACCACAATGGAAGCCAAGTAAGAAGATATTGTGTTAAGAGAGGGACAGGAGAGAGAAAAAAGAGACTTTCAATCTGACAGCCATTACAAAAATGAAAAACAAAAAGATAAAACCTTAAGAGCAATAAAAGGAAGAGGAACATAAATGGGTGGGACCTTTTTGTGAAAGCAGGATGCCAACAGACGACAAAAGCCACAATGACATTAATACACTCCCACACAACACCCTCCACCTGGGGGATTCTTACAAACATGTTTCTCAGTGTTGTTGTTTTCTTGTCTTTCTTCTTGTTTGCCTTTCGTTTAAAATAATAAATGCATTCTTTTCAATAAAAAATAAATAAAATAAAATTACATCATGGAACATGCAGAAAACAGAGAAGAGAGAAAATGAGTGTTAATTCCATCACCCTAACTTAACCGCTATCAGTGTTCACTGCGTCCTATCCATTTTTATCTACGATTATCTTATCTACCATTTGTATTTAACATGTTAGTTTGTCTTTGGGGAAGGGAACAGTAGTTGAACTGAGAGTCATAGCTATTAACAGCTGCCAGATTTGACTGTTTACACCATGTATTCAAATTTGATGCACTTTACCATATAAACATGGAAGCATATTATGTTATTTATAGAATAAACACGACTATGCAAATACAAATACACAGCATTCTTACATGTTGTTTGGAAAGTTTATGCCACGCACTGCACTTAAATGCTCCACCGCACATATACCAAGTTTCCAAGTAAACCTGGACATAGCTAGAGTTAACTCAGCTCATAAATAAATAGCCAATGCAAGAGTGATAACAAACACAGTAACTAAGAAAACAAACAACAGAAAGAGTCAAACTCGGGTTTATGAAGTGACAAGAAACATACGGTATTACCGTAAATCACAGCCTTGGCTAAATAAAGGTCAGTGTTCTGAAATAAATCTAAACTCTTCAAAATGAATGAGACAGAGCTTTGGTTGTTCTAATGAAATGGTGGTCACCAACATTAGCTACAACACAACAAGTAGGGCAAGGCTGAGAACGAGCGCGAACCTGAGACTGCTCTGGCATCCACCAGGCAGAGGCAACCAGCTGTGGACCGTTCAGAGATCCTATATGCTAAAAAAATTTGAAAGTCAGGTCTCGAATTTATAGGAATAGGGTAATAAGGATGCCTTTCATCGTGCCCAAAGTCATGAAGTTAAAAATATGTCAGATGGGAGCACAACCCATGTGACCGCATAGACTAGATTTATTAGGACACTGCAAAGCTCTGGGCAAACCAGTATAATCCCTCACAGACTATTGTAATGCTCTGGGTAAAGAATTCATGTTCAATTCTCTTGTTTTCTTAACATTTTTCCCAGGGAGTTATTCCCTGGAATAAAAGTCGCTGGAGTCTAATCAAGGTGAAAAGTGGGGGATAGCACTAGTCCTAGGATCAGGCCATTTGAGCCCTTAGTCCCGGTTCTGCTGCTAACTAACTGGGTGATTTTGGAGAAATCACTTAACATCTCTGGGCCTCAGTTAGTTCACCTATAAAATGGGAGCCTGGGACTAAATGATGTCTGAGCATTTTGGCATCTCTGGCTAAATCCTCAAGAGACTTAAGAAGTTATGTAGGACTGTCCCCTCCCCAGGGAGAGATTTATTCTAAGAAATCTACACATCACTTTGGGCACTTCTATTAAAAGCCAGGCAAGGGGAAAGAGACAAGATATTACCCAAATAAAAAAAAATGTTTTAATTTTAAAAATTAGAAGTATGAAGAAGGAAATCACAAATTCTTGGATTTCTTCAACAAATACTGAAGACTTTCTGTGTGTGAGGTTCTGTGCCAGCACCTGAGATGACAGTGGTTACAAGCCTGAACAAAGGAGCTTAGAACCACCCATATCTTGACTCGATCTGCTCAGTGCCAGAGGGCATGGTTGGGCCCGAGGATCCCTGGGGACTCAGTACCAAAGGAAGGGGCCGCAAAAGGTGCTGAGAGACCCCACCTGCCCCCAAAAGTTCCACAACCAAACAGCAGGATGGTGAACTCCAGCAGCATTTTCATCACAAATGGTACCCAGATCTCCAAGTGGAAAAGCTGTGCTCCTTGCAGAGAAGGAGGTTTTGTGTGTGTGTGTGTGTGTGTGTGTGTGTGTGTGTGTGTGTGTTCATTTATTTTGAGAGAGAGAAAGCTCATGAGCAGGGGAGGGGCAGAGAGAAAGTGAGAGAGACAGAATCCCAAGCGCAGAGCCCAATGCGGGGCTCGAACTCACTAACCACAAGATCATGATCTGAGCAGGAGTCAGACTCTCAACCGACTGAGCCACCTAGGTGCCCCGAATAGGAGGGTTTTATGAAATATGTATGTAGTTATTTATGTGAATATATATGAGTGCATACTTGTGAGGATATGTATGAGCATATATGTGTAATATGTGCCAGTATATATGTGTACTTTTGTGTGTGTCGTATGCATACAGTTCTTTTTTTAAAAAAAATTTTAATGTTTATTTGTTTTTGAGAGAGAGAGAAAGACAGCATGAACGGGGGAGTGGCAGAGAGAGAGAGGGAGACACAGAACATGAAGCAGTCTCCAGGCTCTGAGCTGTCAGCACAGAGCCCGACACGGGGCTTGAACTCCGGAACCGTGAGATCATGACCTGAGCTGAAGTTGGACACTTAACCAACTGAGCCACCCAGGCGCCCCATTGTATGCATACAGTTCTGTGTGAGTGTTTGTAATTATATGTGTCAGTATTTATGCATAATAAATCAACATGAGCCTATGTGTAAGTGTGTGTAGTTGTGTGTGAGTTTATGACATGTGTATGATAAGACTGGGAACTGAAAACCTGAACACCACAGATGTGATTTTAGTCACGTGGCCAGCTTGTTTCTCGTAAGATCAGGTTTTGTTGCAGACTTCGTTTGCACAACTAATCCTCTTTTGCCTACAGCGCATAGAGCCCATTCTTTTCTGGCTGACAATCTGCCTTCTAAGCAAACAGGCAGGTGGGTGAGGTTGCAGATACAGCGACAGCTCTTCATGAAATAATTGTACACACTACAAGGCCAAGGTGATGGCTCCTGCTGACACACAGCTGTCATCTTCAGGCAAGGCAAGGCTATGCCTTGAGAAATTCTCAGGACTATTCTTCACATAGACCAGTCACAGCTTGAGCAGAGAATATATATATATATATATACTCTATACATATATATACACTATATACATATATATATATATACACTATCATCCAGCTGAAACCAAACCCCTGAATATTATGAATGTTATGAATGTTTCTCTGAATTAAAAACCAGAGAGAAAGTGCCCAATCCATTGACGCTTAAATCAGTGAGTCAGAAGGTAGCAAACCAGAGTTAACTACAGATGCTACCAGCCAATCAGTCATGACCATGACTCATCCTTTGTGCAGGGAGATTTTTTGCTGTGACGCAATTCATCTCCCAAAAATATCTAGTACTGACTAGCTATGCTGTCATAGCTGGACCATCTGGCTTCTCCCTTGCCCATTATTAGAAAACTGATCCAGAAGTCCTCCAAATCAGTCTGGGAGTAATTTAAAGCAATACCCAAAGGAAGGAGAGTGAAAGCTTTTTATAACAAATTAGTTGCCTGCCATACAAGTTAACTAATGATCTTCAAAAGTTAAAGGAAACAAAGCAACTAAACATAAAGCATATTTGACACAAGAACAGAATGGGAGAAAACAGTCACAACAAATACAATAGAGCATTAATATCCAGGATACAACAGAAATCACAGAAAGCAATAAGAAAAGACAAACAACACAGAAGAAAGTGAGAGAGGCAGGGGGTGTAGCCTACCTGGAGCAGGTGATGAGGGGCAGGGGCATTGTCTCTACAGAATTTAAAAACAGTAATAAAATCAACTACAAGACAATCTGCTTTTTACGACCATCATGCACAGCAACCCTGAATAAGACCAGTGGTAAAATTGTCCTCACTGCCAGAGATGATCACTCCCACTATGTGTCCCCCATTTGCGTACCACTGGCATGAGATATGATGGGTAGTTCGCAGAAGAAGAAACGCAAATGACCAAAACATATCGGGCCAATTTACAATAAGCCTGGAAGGGATCATCAGTAGAGTCCTAACCCCCTCAGCCAGTCCTGGCCTCAGGGCTGGGCCTAAAGCAGCGTAACATTTGATAGTGTATTTAGTTCAGACAGCACCTGCTCCAGGATTCCCACTGAGAAGCTTCTGGACTACAATCTGCTTGAAAGAAGGGCAGGAGGCTATTTGACTTGTCTTGAAGTTGCATTTGCTTCAAGGCGACCACACTGTTTTTACTCCTGTGTTACCTTGGGGTCTGTGGGCATTTGAAGCCCCTCCAATCCAGCATGCCTAAACTTTACCACCAAGGGTCCAATCTAGTCTACTGGTTCTTTCTGCTTGAATTCTGCTGACCATGCGAAGACAGCCTATCTGCAGGATAAAGTCAAGAAGAAATGAATGGAGTCACAAGACGAGGAGAACCATAATCCTGGTAACCCTACTATTTGGGCCCTGGATCCCGTTGGTCTTTTCAGATCAAATAATTTCCCTTTTTGCTCAAGAGGGTGTGAGGCAGGGGGCTGTCATTTGCATCCAAAGAACTCTGAGCAACGAAGATGAGACGCGCAAATAGCTGAAGTATGGCACACCAAAAAGAAGAGTTTAAAATTGTAATAACTGAGTGTATATTAGAGTGTTTTAAAAAATCTCATCTCTTGGGGCACCTGACTGGCTCAGTCGGTTAAACATCCGACTTCGGCTCAGGTCATGATCTTGCGGTTTGTGGGTTCGAGCCCATGTGGGGCTCCGTGCTGACAGCTCGGAGCCTGGAGCCTGCTTCGGATTCTGTGTCTCCCTCTCTCTCTGCCCCTCCCCTGCTCGAGCTCTGTCTTTTTCTCTCTCTCTTAAAATCAAATAAACATTAATTTTTTTTTTAAATCTCATTTCTCACTTTAATTTTTCAACTTCCCTTTAGAAGCTTTTTATTGTAAAAATGATGAATTCGTATAATGTAAATTCTTTCCTGTAACCCACCACTCAGGTCAGGAAATAGAACACAGCCCAGCATTTCAGAAACCACCCCCCTTCCCTTATGCATCACTACCCCCTCCCTCCTTTCCAGAGGAAACCACTTTGCTGATGAATAACAACACGGATTTGTTTTGCCTCTGTGTGGTGTGTGAGTTTGCATGTGTGTGTGTGTGTGTGTGTGTGTTTCATTTACTTTATAAAAAAAAAGGTATCTTTTTGTGTCTGCCTTCTTTTTGTTCAAACTCTATGTGTGAGATTCATCCACATTGGGGCTTGTAGGAGTAGTTTATTCATCTTCATTGTCATATAGTAATCTATTGTATGACTATACCACAATCTATCCATTCTAATGTGGACTGACATTTAAACTGTTTCCAATTATTGGCCACTATAAATAACGTTGCTGTGACATCTCCTAAGTATAAACTTAGAGAAACTGTTGGGTTATATGGCATGGGTCCATTCTGCTATAGGAGATACTACCAAATAGTTTCCCAAAACGATCGTACAGATTGTTTCAACCACCAGTGCATTGGTATGGTAAATCTTCTTCCCTCCTGAAATGTTTAAAAGAACTATTTGGGTAAGCTATCTGAGATTTAAGTTAGGGATTTAATTTTTCTTCAATAGACTTTCCCATTGTTTTGTATCAGTTACTGGGTGCTGTATTTTTCAAGAAATTAATTGATTGCATCTAAATTTTCCAATTTGTTGGCACAAATTGTTCATGATATCTTTTTAAAAGTTTTTAAAATTCTGCAGTATCTGTAGCATTTTTCACTCCTGATAGTGGTCATTTATACCTTCATCCATGTCTTTCATTAGTCTTACCCAAGTGTTATCAATTACGGTGCATTATTTACAGAACCAACTACTGTCTTTGGTTTTATCTATTTAATTTTCTCTGTTGTACATTTTGTTTTCTGTTTCATTGATTTGTGTTAATGTCTTCACGTTTAATTGGCTGTTCTTTTTCTAACTCCCTGAGATGGATGGTTAGATCACCAATTTCCTTCCTTTCTTCTTTTCTAACATATGTATTTAAAACTACCTACGAATGGCTTTTTAACTGCATCCCACAAGCTTTGACCTGTTCTATTTATCACCATTCAACATATTTTCTAATTTCCACTAGTTTTTCTTTGACATGCATTTAAATATATTTTATTTGATCCATTTCTAAGCAGAAAATATTCTATTTATCTTTAGCTTTGAATTAATAGCTTAATTCTGCTATGATCATAAACCATATTCTGTATGATTTAATTTATCTGAAATTTCTTGAAACTTTATCGCCCAGTATATGGTCAGTTTTGGTAAGAGTTCCATGCGCAATTGTTGAGTGCAATGCTCTATATATATCAAAGAGGTCAGTTTTATTGATTATGTTCAAATCTTCATCCTGTTTGATTAACTTAATGGTTTTTGGTCACTAGTTCTGTCAGTTACTAAAGTAAGGGTGTTAAAATATCCTACTATAATTGCATGTTAATTTCTTAAATTTTTAGTTAATATAACTGCATATTTTTATATTTTTCCAGTTTGTTCTTCGGTATTGCCTTACATCTTACTAGGTATATAATTGTGATACCCTTATGTTGGAATGACCATTTCTTTTTATGAAACATCTCTTTTGATTCTTAGTAATGCTTGTTGCCTTAAAGTCGACTTTGTCTGATATATAGGTAACTGAGCTTTGACTTAGCTAATATATACATGTTATGTCATTTTCCATCCTTTTATTTTCAACTTTTCTGAATTCTTGTAATGTCCACCATGCACTTGTGTGCAACATTGAATTGAGTTTCAGTTTGGTTTGGGTTTTTTTTTTGTCTGTTTATTTTGTCTTGTCCAGTCTGACCATTTTTGTTTTTTAATGAGAATTTTTATTCACTTACATATAATGTTATAACTGGTATATATAAATTTAAACTCACTATCTTGGTATTTGTTTTAAATTTGTTCCATCTGCTTTGTGTTTCTTTTCCTCCCCCTACCCTTCTTTTCATATCTTCTTTTGGACTATGAATATTTATTATTTGTATTATATTTCCCCTCTGTTAACTATTAATTACTATTAATACACTTACCATTTCCTGGTCAAAGCAAAACCTTAGTATGTTTAACTCCATCCAATCTCTTTCTTCCTCCTCTGATTCATCCTCCAGTTTATGATCTCTCTCTTCAACTATATCTAAGCCATGTTAAACCAATCCACTGAGTTCTTAATTATTGATATTAGATATTAATTTTCGAGTTTAGATGTTCCATTTGATTTTTTAGTTTCCAGACATAGTTTCCTGTGCACTTCTCTATCTCATCACTTAAATTATTGAACATCCTAGTCACAATTATTTCAATGTCTATGCCTGATCATTGCAATACCTGGACCTCTTAAGGGTTTCCTCTCCTCAGTTTTCAGTTATTTTGCCTTGAGATATACTAGATGATTTTTGTTTGAATACAGGGCATTTTCTATTAAAATTTTTTGAGATATATAGCTCTGGACAGTGTTATCTTCCTGAAGGGAGTATATTGTTGCTTCTAACAGGCAGTTAAGGTGGAGCAGGTTACCTCATCCAACCATAAATTGAAGTGATTTGAAGTTAAGCTTTTCCTTTTTAAAGAGTCATCTGTTTCTTACTGTGTAGTCATTTGAGGGTCCCAACCCCAAACCTGCAGTGTTTGACAGGACCCTAAATCACTGGCTGACTCTAAACTTTAATTTTTCTGATACCCTGTAAAACTGTAGGAAACTTTGCTTAGCTGCTCAGCCTCTCAGCCACAGCTTGGATATTTGCAAATTCCTGGAGGGGAAAACCAGTCTGAATGTCACTTCATTTCTCTGTGGGGGGAGTTTGGTTGTTGTTTTCCTCTTTCTTGAGGACTTTATCCCTTCACAATCTTGCTGCCCGGGTAGCTTTCCAATGCTTTTAAATAGATGTTGTATGTATTTTCTCCAGCCTTTCTAATTGTTCTTGGACAGAAAGTTACCCCTACAACACGTGATTCCACCTCTACCAAAAGTGGAATTCCCACTCATCTTGTCTTTTGAGCATCAACTTCATTATCTTGAGATTCTGGAGTTTCATTGTATTTCCTTTGAGCTCCAAAATTAAATGATCCCCGGGGGCACCTGTGTGGCTCAGACGGCTAAGTGTCTGACTCTCAGTTTCAGCTCAGGTCATGGTCTCACGATTTCATGAGTTTGAGCCCCACATCAGGCTCTGGGCCAACAGTGCAGAGCCTACTTGGGATTCTCTCTCTCACCCTCTCTCTCTGCCCCTCTCCTGCCCACACTATCTCTGTCTCTCTCAAAATAAATAAATAAACTAAAAAAAAATTTAAATTAAATGATTCCCTATGACTTTGCCTCCTTCGAGTTTCTGTTTCGTGTAAAAACCAACCATGAGGGATCTTTTTTGCTGTTTTAGCTAATATTTTGTCCTTTGTTCTTATATAGTGAAAATACTAAAGATGAACCATGGTTTGAAATGAGAAAAATAAGTTTTATCCTATGTGCCAAAAAACTTGGAGGCCACAACTAGTCCAGCAGGCAAGTGTGCCTGAGAAATTAACAATGCCTATCCTGGAGAGGCGTGGTGGCAAGCCTATGTGCCAAGCATTTGTCAGACACAGAAGAGACGATCCACAGAAGAGACGGTCCACAGAAGAGACGATCCACAAGATGAATTCATCTGAGAAGTTGCTTTGTATCCACTTAAATTTTAAAGAGACATAACAGCTAGTGCCTCCCTCTTAAAGGTGGGTAAGGATTTGCTAACACGAAAGGTATTCCTCCCATAAACTGAGAGAGCAGCGACAACCAAATTCCAAGGGCTCATGGGTTCCCATCACTTTGTATAAGCATTTGAATTAGAGGGGCGCCCGAATGGCTCAGTTAAGCATCTGACTCTTGATTTCAGCTCAGGTCACGATCTCACCATTCATGAGTTCGAGCCCTGCATTGGACTCTGTGTGGACAGTGGGGAGACTGCTTGGGATTCTCTCTCCTCGCTCTCTGCCCCTCCCCCACTTGCTCTCTGTCTCTTTCTCTCTCAAATAAAAATAATCCTTAAAAAATAGGTTTGAATTAGAAAAGAGGGGACATCCTGTTGGTTGTCTTAGTCCATTCAGGCTGCTATAAAAAATTATCATAGACTGAGTGGCTTATAAACAACAGAAATCTAGTTCTCACACTTCTGGAGGCTGGGAAGTCTAAGATCAAGGTGCTGGCAGATTCGGTGTTTGCTGAGAACCTAGTTCTTGGTTCATAGGTAGCCATCTTCTCACTGTGTCTTCATATGGCAGAAGGCTCTCTGGAGCCTTTTATAAGAGCAGGACTACATTCGTGAGGGCTCCACCCTTACAACCTACTTACCTCCCAAAGACTCCACCTCCTAATACCATCACACTGAGTGTTAGGATTTCACATACGTGGGGCGCCTGGGTGGCTCAGTCAGTTAAGCTTACAACTGCGGCTCAGGTTATGATCTCATGGTCCATGAGTTCAAGCCCCGCGTCCGGCTCTGTGCTGACAGCTCAGAAGCCTGGAGCCTGCTTCGGATTCTGTGTCTCCCTCTCTCTCTGCCCCTCCCCTGCTCATGCTCGCTCTCTCTCTCTCTCTCAAAAATAGATAAACATTTTTAAAAAAAAAAAGGATTTCACATATGAATGCTCAGGGAATACAGTCAGTCCATCACACTGGTTGAAATTCAGCTGTCAGAAAATGGAGGTAACTATGGTGGCTGTATTTTCTAGACCCCAGGTAGAGGCACTGTCTGTCAAGGGCTAATATTCTTGTATCAGCAGTAAGACAGAACATTAGAAATCAAGACTGACCGGGAGAACCCAGCACAAAGGTATAAAAAAAGACAATTCTGTCACTGGTTCAAGATCCCCTCGATTTTCACCAACTTGGTTCCAAGTTAGGGGGCTTTAAAGTTTGGCCATTTTTGAGAGATTTTCCAGACCAGAGTCACAAGAGGTTAGGGGCTGCCTGGGGTCTGGCCTCCGCCTCCAAGCTGCTCCCGGACCATCTGCAGGGAACCAGATAAATGCCTCCCAACCAGCTTATTTTAGACAGTGGTTTGCTTCCCAGCGTCTCCAGCGTCCCAGTCAGATTCCAAAGGCCTTTACTCTGAAACCGCCCGCAAGCAGGGACCGACAGCAGCAGCTGCCACCGCACTGATAATGGGTTTGTACAGCCGCTTGCCCAAGAGCTGCTTTGAGTCGACGATTTGCATTCCTGCCTGCCCAAACCCACAGCCTCCGCGCCGCTGCCGCCAGCTTCAGCACACAGAGAACACGAGTGCCACCTACTGGAGCACTGGGGACGTAGCCGGCGGCCCAGCCTTCCCCGGGCCTGCTGGTCACCCAGCAACGGGCCTGAAAACCACCTTTGTGCCGCGATCAGGCAGGCCTTCTGCCAACTTAGTGACTGTTTACCACAGTTAGGCTGAAAAGGTCTCAAGGAAGTTTATTCTGCTCCGACCAAACGAAACCAAGCTGCAGTTGGGACCCAGGCTGTATTCCACTTACGTGAGAAGTGGGCAAGCCAGCAGGTGCAGAGTTGAACGTAGAACACGGTTATTCCCTGCTCTGTACGGGACACTGGGCGAGGCACTAGGGCTAGAAGTATGAATTGTCTACCCAAGGCAAACAGTGGAAAGAGGAAGAACCTATATCCAGACCAGAGCTGACAAAATACACTCAAGAAACCCAGCCAGGATTTATTTCACAGAGAACGGAATTTGGGGGATCTGAATTTTCCATTTTTCACTGAGGTCTATTGCCACTGTCCATAAGCTTAAGGTTAAGAAGTCATCCGGGCACTTGGGTGGCTCAGTCGGTTGAGGGTCCAATGTTGGCTCAGGTCATGATCTCGTGGTTCGTGGTTCGTGAGTTCAAGCCCCACACTGGGCTTGCTGCTGTCAGCCTGTCAGCACCGAGCCGCTTTGAATCCTCTGTGGCCTTCTCTCTGCCCCTCCCCCACTTGTGCTCGCCCATAAATAAATAAATACTTAAAAAAAAAAAAAAGAAGTTATAATCACTTCTTTATTGTTGTTGGGCTTTTTTTTTCTTTTTTTAGTCACCAATTAACAAATGACATATTTAGGATTTGTGCTCAAAATAGCTGCTTTGCAGATGTCCTAAACATCCTCTTGGCCTGCTCTCATAAAACCTTTCCAGGACAACTCTCAAAGTGCTAGATCTTTTCCCTGTATTCACAAACTCTGCTACATGTGTTAATAGGACATTTCTGACCATGATCAATAAAGTACATTTGTCGATATTTTTTTTAGGAGTGGTCATTCCTTTATTTATTTATTTATTTATTTATTTATTTTCGATAGAGAGAAAGCATCCTTGTGGTGGGGGGGGGGGGCAGAGAGGGGGAGAAGGGGGACGAGAGAGAATCGAAGCAAGCTCCCTGCTCAGTGCACACAGCCTGACACAGGGCTCCATCCCACCACTCTGGGATCATGACCTGAGTGAAAGAGAGACACTCAACCAACGGAGCCATCCAGGTGCCCCATTTGTCAATATTTTTAGTATCTAATGACATCCTACTTGAAATACATACATGCATACTTATGTAAGTTAGTAAGTAAACACCCTAGTAAGTCAAGAACCCAACATACAGCGGGCACCCCTGGCAACAGAACCTGAACACCCCGAGGGGAGCCCTCCCCCCGCTGAGAGACTACGGGGCTTCAGCCATTGTGTGGCCGGCCACCACCAAGCAGATTCTAATGAGCTGTACATGTTTGCTTCCTCCATCAAGAGGAGAGCAGGTAAATACAAATGATAGGAAATGGGCAAAGAGGCGTCACGTTGGATGCAAGACGCACAGATTTAAGGCAGAATGCAATAATCACAAACTAAAATTTCTTAAGCTACTACTGTGAGAATTATATTTGAGGCCCGGCTAAAGTTTCTGGTGTTCTACTAGGATCTTACTTGTGAATACATAATATGTGTTGTATTAAGTATTTACGTCAGCACCTGTTTCACCCGTACATAATTGACATATTTCCCACGCATCCGGTCATCCCGCTGCTGACCTGACGGACTTTTCTCACATGCCTTACTCCTTAATTCCCATAATTCAGTTCAAAGGGGGCTCCTAGAGCTGCTGCTGGCTGCTACAAATTCACATTTAGATGGTAGGCACACGCTCCTTGGACATCTCTCAGAACCCTCTAGAAAAGTCCCCTGCAACCTTCATTCTTGCCAGAATACTGTTCTGAGGACAGGCCTCACAGTTTATGTAGTCTGTTTTCAAGGTACAGTGACCGAGAAGCCCTGGGCAGGGCAAAGAGGCTCATCCTAGACTTTCATTCATCTCTCCTTCCCTCCATTCCTCTCCCTCCTGCCTGTCCCACACAGTCAGCAAGAAGCTATCCAATGTCACCTGACCAAGGCAAAAAAGCTCAAGGCTTGGGTATGGCTTTGGTGAAAATAAACAGGGAATGCAACAAAATAAAATAATCTTAGATCCTGATATGGGAAGGAACCTTAAAACTCCAGTTCAATCTCTGATCTTATTCAGGGCTTCGGTGCCCTCTACACTCACTGCCAAGAGGTCATCAACACTTTTAAACACTTCAGTGATGAGAACTTACTCACTCCAAAGCAGCTCATTCAATGTTTAGATGGTTCTTCTTTATATCAGCCAGGATGTGATGTAATCATGCCATCTGATGTTAGATACTTTGTTTTGTATATACAATAGTTTATCCTCCTCAATAACGCCATGAGGAAGATCATGAATATTATCCTGTTCTGCAGATGAGGAACTGGGGCTTAGAGAGGTCAAGTAACCTGCCCAGGGTCATCCAACATGGAAGAGACAGTGCAAGATTTGAACACAGGTAGTCTGACTCCAGAAGCTCACTAAATGATGGAGTCTGCATGCCATAATGATTCCCGCCTCCTTGAATTTCTACTAATGGTCCTTGGTCTACCCCCTTGGGCCACAGGAGCAACTAATTTCTCCTCCACATGACAGCCTGGGTGCTTAGCATACAAGAGGTGCTCCCTCTTCTCCCAGCTGAGCACACAGGTCCTTCAAAAGGCCTCATACGATATAGTTTTAATTTCTCTCTTTCTCCGGGCCCTCTGATCTGACATGCTCCTTTTGGTGTACTTCCCTCCAAACGTGTTACTCAGATCCTAACATGACCATCCCCTTGACGTGGCTTCACCAGTGCAGTGTTGAAAGCGTGACTTCAGGGGCGCCTGGGTGGCCCAGTCGGTTGAGCGGCCGACTTTGGCTCAGGTCATGATTTCGCAGTCCGTGAGTTCAAGCCCCGCGTCGGGCTCTGTGCTGACAGCTCAGAGCCTGGAGCCTGTTTCAGATTCTGTGTCTCCCTCTCTCTGACCCTCCCCTGTTCATGCTCTGTCTCTCCCTGTCTCAAAAATAAAAATAAAAAAACATTAAATTGTAAAAAAAAAAAAAAAAGAAAGAAAGAAAGCATGACCTCAGCATTCTACACCAGCACCGTCCAACACGACCTTCTGCAACGAGAGAACTGTTCTATGGTTTCACTGTCCTACTCAGGAATGTCCCACTCAGGAGCCACTAGCCACCCTTAGCTATTTAGTGCTGGAAATGTGGTTACTACACCTGAGGAACTACATTTTTATTTTATTTCATTGAACTATTATCATTTTTAGTGGACACATAGTAGAGAACGTAGTTCATGATTCTGTATTTCTAGATCACATCCTGACATATGTTGAACTGAATGTTCTCAATAAGTACGCCATCCCCATCCTATAATACTCAGTTGGCTTTTGGGATCTCTCTCTCTCTCTCTCTCTCTCTCTCTCTCTCTTTAATGTTTATTTTATTTTTGAGAGAGACAGAGACTGAGCGTGAGCAGGGGAGGGTCAGAGAGAGAGAGAGGGAGACACAGAATCCGAAGCAGGCTCCAGGCTCTGAGCTGTCAGCACAGAGCCTGACATGGGACTCAAACCCACAAATTGTGAGAACATGACCTGAGCCGAAGTCAGACACTTAACCAACTGAGCCACACAGGCGCCCCTGGTTTTGGAGATCTCTAAGTATATTTTACATCTAACTTTGATGAGGTCACTTGATGATCATTCCAATCTCTTAAAATCATTCCAAATATGATTTTGTCACTCAGAGTATTTGGGGTCTCTCATGCTCTGTCACCTGGAAGTTGGCTGAGCCTACTTGCTACATCTTTCCAAAACCCAGCTAATGATGTGTTAGTAAAAATGTAGCTAACATTCACTGAGGGCTTTCTAAGTGCCAAGAGCTGTGCTGTGCACACCAGCGCTCTATATCCCCATCCTGATCTACACCCAGGATAACCAGATCCACTGCTCACATTCACTTGACTAGACTGCCTTCTGCAATGGGGAAACACATTCATATACATATGTGTGCACGTACACACACACACACACACACACACACACACTCACACACAGAACAACACGAGAAAAGCTCTTCCCCATCGACATCAGTGATGAATCTACATTTGGCACACTGGCATTCAATCCCAATTGTCCTTGCTTCTGAGACAATGTCTTTATCACGTTCTCAAGAATTTCACAAGAGTTCTTGTCACACCTCTGGTCGAAGCACGTGTTCACAGGATCCGTAAACACTGCCCGAAATACCTAACAACCTTTTAAAAAATGTAATGAGATCAATCTACCCTGATTTTTTTTTTCTTGAACTGATCCTGATTCTTGGAACTATTTAATATTCATGCCTCACTTAGTAATTCAGTCAAGGACACATTCCCGTGTCCATCAAGAAGAATTTTTATAACTGAGATATTAATGAAAATTTTGTTTCAGCAAACTGTCTAGCTTGTCAAACAGCATAGAGAGTTGCACTTAAAAGTTTAGAGAAAAGAACAGTTTGGAATAAAAAGGAAGACTTCGAAGAGACTGTTTTTCAGATGATCAGATATCTAACAGGATATTAAATGAGGGGCGCCTAGGTGGCTCACTCAGTTAAGCCATGACTTCAGCCCATGTCATGACTTCATGGTTCATGAGTTCAAGTCCCACATCGGTTGAGCTTGAGCCCTGCTTGGGGTGAGCACGAGCCACGCTTCTCTCTCTCTCTCCCTCTTTCTCTATGCCTCTCACTCACTTGCGCCCCCTCTCTCTCTCTCTGCCTCTAAAAAAAAAAAAAAAAAGACACTAAATGAGATTTTTCTTCCTGTTGCCCCAATTTCAACTAAAGTCCCAAGATGGAGTACAAGTGATAAAGTGCCCCACAATATTCTCTTTTTTTTAAGTTTTTTTGGTTTCTTTGTTTGTTTGTTTGTTTTAATTTATTTATTTTGGGAGAGACAGAGAGAGAGTACCATCAGCGAATGGGCAGAAAGAGAGGAGAGGGAGAATCTCAAGCAGGCACCTGTCAGCACGGAGCCCAGTGCAGGGCCCAAACTCCCAAAACTATGGGATCATGATCTGAGCCGAAATCAAGAGTTGGACGCTTAACCGACTGAGCCATCCAGACGCCCCCAACAATCTTGCATCTGGACTGTCTTTGCAGAACTTTCTTAGGAGGTGGCCTCAAACGACCATCAGCAGTCTGGCAACTGTCTGTAGTCTATATTTGAGAAAATTGGAATAATAAAGAAAGGAAACACTAGTGGGTGAGGCTGTCTTGACACAGAGTTGTCAGACTGCTGTGTCATTTCTCTCTCGTGTCTCCCAGAGTTGGCAGCAGGGGACAGGAGACATAGGGAGAGAGTGGCTGGGAAGCATCAGAAGGGGTTGAAAGAAAAAACAAAAAAAAAAAAAAAAAAAAACCAGGAGAGTGCGTTGTCATGGAAACCAAGGGAAGAAACTGTTTCAGGGAAAAGGGAGTAGGCAGCCTCTTCAGGTGCCTCAGAGAGGTTAAGCTAAGGAGTGAAGGCATTTCTCGAATTCAGCAATAAAGGGACACCGACTTCCTTGATTAGAGCAGTTTCGTTGGAGCAGTAGGAGTGGATGTGAGACAACAGTAAGTAAAGCGCTAATGACAGAAAATCCAGACAGTTTTTTGAATTAGGCTGTGCAAGGGGAGAGAGAGACTGACCAGTGAAAGTAAATGTGAATTCCAGGGAAGAATGTTCAAGATTTTAAGTTATCAGTACAGGGGCGCCTGGGTGGCTCAGTCAGTGGAGCGTCTGACTCTTGATTTCAGCTCAGGTCATGATCCCAGGGTGGGGGGATCAAGCCCGCGTCGGGTCCACACTGAGCATGGTGCCTGCTTCGGAGCCTCTCTTTCTGTGCCCCTCTACCCTGCTCCCCTGTGCTCTCTCCACTCCAGAAAAATCAACCCGTAGTTTTATATGTGTTCATGGGAGATCCTACCCTGCAGTGTGGCAAAGTCGTGAGCCTTGAGGAGAGCTATATGTATATACACCTCAACATTGTAATAATCTTTAAAACAAAGACCACAGTCCATTTGTTTAAGCCCTGCTGCATTAAACAAAATAAAAATAAAATAGATAAGGAACCGATGTATCTCTCAAAATTTGAAATTCCTAAAATGTCCAGTGTATGGAACTGTCGAATACTTTATCAAGGTTTCTGAGAAGCCTAGGATTGTTTCACCTAAACCAGAGACACAATTTGCATCCTTGAAATGGTCCCAGGTGAGCCCAGTAAAACAAAATGCATGACCACATACACGTTGATATGATCACTGATGATTAGATTATTCATCAGGTCAGTCTCAGACAAGTTTCTAAACTGTGCTGTGTAACTAGAAACGACAGAGAAACTTTCCAATGGAAATTTTATATAGTGTCATTTCAATCAAATGAAAATAATGAAATTAAGAATACATATCGTTAGCAGGATAATCACACAGAAAGTCGTGACACCGAGGCTCTTCTTTCCAAGAAGCAACTTTATTCCTGCCAGCATCGCTCAGTTGGGTTTGTACCCGAAAAAGTGAGCCCCAAATGCCATGTGGTGTAGTTTTTTATGTATTTTTTACTACTTTGTCTGCCGTATATGGTAACATACAAACATGTAGTCTGATGAAGTGGTCTCATGTTACAAGGTCATGAGGGATGTTATCACATATGTGTATAACCAGGTTGCCTTGAGGTTTTCTTTCTTCTTCTTTTTTTTTTTCTTTCCTTAGGGAGGGGACCCTACCACAATATCACTGGGGGTGCCTGACTGGCTCAGTCGGTGGACTGAGTATCACTGGGGGTGACTCCTGATCTCTGGGTTGGGAGTTTGAGCCCCATATTGGATGTAGAGATTACATAAAAGCAAAAAAAAAAAAAGAATACATATCACTATCGCGAGAGGAGGAAGAAGCATGTTATGATGTGGGTCCTGTAGGAGGGGAGGGGTCAGGGCACACATGAAGGGTTAGCTCTCGCTGAGTCGAAAGCATTTGATTTTCTCTGGTGCTTTCAACTCTGGGGCTGGTCTAAGGCCTCTCTCCAGCGTGGCTGTCCAGTGTTCATTCCAAAGCGTTTCAGTTAGCCAGTTCGAGAAGAGGCTCACGCTTTCTGGTTTCTATTCCTTCTTTCATGGGGCCAAATAAATAAATAAACCAAGCCTTGAGGAGTCAATAGCCAGGGAAACATGGAAGAATCAGGATCGAGAATCTCTGAAGCAGGGAAAGAAAGCAGGTAACAGATACTAACATTAGAGAGGAAAAGAGACAACCGTTTATGGATAAGACAGAAGGAATAAAGTAACAGCTGCTGTGAAGTTTGGGAACTTGGTGGCAAGCAACTGAAGGATTTTTCATGCATTGACTTGAATTTCAATGTGAAGTCAAAGGCAAGGTTGTCACCTGTGAACGGGGAGCGGGAAGTATGGTGGGAGGGGGTTTAAGAGAAGAGACTTTAAAAAAATAAATAAAACCTGCCATGGAGAATGTGGCAGGGAAACTAGTGAAAAGAGCACAAGATTGTAGACCTGTCGAGACTTGGACTGAGACCAGGAAGGTGAAATGTCTCCAAATGCATGGGTCTGGGGGCTCCCAGCAGCCGCCCAGGCTGTGCAAGGCACAGAGGAGGTGGTCCAGGATACAAATGGCAGCCAGGATACAAGCAGTAACCTGGAGGGTGTTAGCAAGACAGGAGTTGATTGGAGTACCTGTAACTCAGCAAACCCTTGTTAACAGAGAAAGAAAAAAACCAGACACCTAATAGTTCCCCCTCTTCCCACCAGACATAATAGCCACGCCTCACCGACTTTCCGTTACAAATCTCTCACCATTTTCTCCCCTTCCGTCCCCCTGCCACTATTGTCACCGCACGGTCACCAGCCTCCCAGAGCTTCCCCTACCCACCATTGATCACCACAGTGAGAAATCTTTTCTTAAATACCAAAACTTGCCTTCTTGAATCACTGTCTTTCAGTAACAGGCCAACATGGCCAACACAAAGGGGCAGAGCTGAGGCAACACTGATCGTTCTCTGGGCCTCTCAGAAAACACGGAGCTGCTCCTTGGCCACATACATGTGAATCTACAAGAAAGATGATGTGGTCCCCACAAATGTTACCAGGGCAAAACAGGAAGTGTGCAGCCGCACCCAGCATGCTCTTGGCATCGTTGTAGACAAAGCAAGTGAAGCACAAGGTTCTGGCCAAGAGCATCGCTGTGCATATGGAGCACACAGAGCACACGAAGAGCCAAGAGAGCTTCCTGACACATATGACGAAAAATGATCAGAAAAAGAAAGAAGCCGGGGCGCCTGGGTGGCTCAGTCAGTTAAGTGTCCAACTTCAGCTCAGGTCATGATCTCATGGTTCATGGGTTCGAGCCCCGTGTCGGGCTCGGTGCTGACAGCTCAGAGCCCGGAGTCCGCTTCGGATTCTGTGTCTCCCTCTCTCTCTGTCCCTCCCCACTCGCACTCTGTCTCTCTGTCTCTCTCTCAAAAATAAATAAACATTTTTTAAAATTCTTTTAAAAAAAAAAGAAAAAGAAAGAAGCCAAAAAGAAAGCTACCTGAGTTCAACTAAATCACCAGCCAGAGGAGCACGCTTTGTGAGAAGCAATGGAAAGGAGTTTGAACACCCGGAACCCACTCCCTATGAATTTATGGTATAATAGGCATTCAAAACAAAGCAAACAAACAAAAACTCTGAACTATAAAAAAAGAAAAGAAAAAACCCTAAACTTACCTTGCTTTTTCCTGCTCAGAATCCTTCAATGACGTGTGAGCCAGGATCTCAGCTAAAGATCAAGGTACTTCAAACACACGGCCTACGAGACGGTTTTGTTTCTCCCACCCCACGAGCCCTCTAATCTGACGTGCCCCAGTGAGTAAACATGTCCCTCTCAAATGTGCTGCCCAGATCCTAGACACCAAGATGGGATTGAACATGCAAGGACGTTACCAGGGAGAGAAAATAAAGGAGACAGGGGAGGCAGGGGGAGCAGGGGAACCAGAATGCAGTCTGCCGCCCAGGGAAGGGCAGAGGGGAGCAAGGTGGGGGGAGCGCCCGGACCTCCAAGCAGCCTCTGGAAGGGGTGACAGGCTGCTGGGGAGTCCTGGAGCTGAAAGTGCCTTCCAGGCATCCTGTGTCTCCCAGGGAAGGGCCAGCCTTCATGACCACGCTGTGGTCGGTCACCGGCTGGCAGCAGCCTGTGCAAGCACAGCTCAGAGCAAACACAGTGAGGAATTTCAACCTATGGCAGCCGGACCCTTGGTTTCTCTGTCGCTGGAGTGTCTGTGAGGTGCACTCTTAGGACCACTTTTAGCTAATGTCCCAAATCCTTATTAAAGTGGCACACGCCATATAAACTCTGACCTTCCCTTACCACTCCAGCTTAACCCAGCCCTGTTTCTTCTGCTCCAACTATATCAGACTTCTCTCAAATCCAGGAACACATCGTGCTTACACTTTATTAAGACTTTATACATTCCAGACATGTGCCTGGCTGGCTCAGATGGAAGAACATGCAACTCCTAATCTCAGGGTTGTGAGTTCAAGCCCCACGTTGGGCATACAGCTTGAAAACACACACACACACACACACACACACACACACACACACACACACGGGTGCCTGGGTGGCTCAGTTCGTTAAGCGGTTAAGCGTCCAACTTCGGCTCAGGTCATAACCTCGCAGTTCATGGGTTTGAGCCCTGCTCTGTGCTGACAGCTCAGAGCCTGTAGCCTGCTTCGGATTCTGTCTACCTCTCTATCTGCTCCCTCCCCTGCTCAAGCTCTCCCTCTCTCTCTCAAAAATAAATAAACATAAAAAATAAAATTGAAAGTTAAACACACACACACAAACACACACACACACACCCTTGAAGGCTTTATACATTCTGGATCCCCCACCAGGAAGGCTCATCCTGATCCCACTGCCAACTTTGCTCAGCTATTTTCTTTACTAAGTCTTTACTCACGTCTTCACTTAACCACCATCTCCTCAACCCCCCTGCTGATATCCCTCAGACTGGATCATATGCCCCATTACGTGCTCCTGTGATGGCCAGTTCTCCGATGTAGAAGAGGTCAGAGGAGTAAGCATCTGTCTAGTGTCTTGACTTTGCTGCTGGATGAAATAGCCGCATGACAGCTGAACCCGTCTGTCTCACTCACCCCTGGCCCCCAGGGCCTAACACATGGTTGATGCTCCAGAGATACGCAATAAACCATCTTGACTGACTGCCTGGCAAAAGGAGATCAGGTAGAAGGGGGCTGCCAGCAAGAAATCAGGGCAGTCACAATCCTAGAGTGCCAGCTAAGGTTGAGGTTTAGGAGAAAAAATTTAGTGAGAGACCTAACACAGGAGGATTGGAATAGAAAGTCAAATAAAATGTTTTGCAAAGAAAAATTAAAGCAAAGATCATACTAACAATGTGACCATTGCTGAACTGGGTGTGAATCTAGGACATAACTATAGATATTTTTCTTTTTCTTTCTTTTTTTTTTTTTTTAAACTATAGATATGTTTCAAAGAACATGGCACCTGAAGGCTGTATCAGTCGGGATTAAATTTAGCTGCATATACCAAGGAACCTAAATTTGAAGCTCTATCCATCAGGGATCCTAGCATGAAACAGTTGGTACATTCAAAAGGCTTTTACTAAAACAAGGTTTAAGGGAAGCACTGGTATAGAGGTGAGACAGGATCAAGGAAACCAATAAGGAATGGGTGGGGAAGCTCCCTGGGGTCACCAACACTGGGAAGCCATGACCACCTCTAGGCTGAATAGACAGTGGAGGGATGGTGTTACTGGGGCCCATCAAGAGCTGGTGCCACAGAAGAGGGGCCACTGGGCAGGAGCTCTGGCCACAGAGGAACAGAGGCTCCACTAGAACGGAGACAATGCAAGCAGCGTGGAAACAGGAAAAATAATTGTTCTCTTCTCCCACACTGATCTGCCAAGTGCCTCAACTGGCCAAATCCAACCAGAAGCCAGAGGGTAAGGGAGCCTCCTAGGGCACAGTTCACGGAAGACAGGGTACAGAATGGATCTTGGCGGGGGGGGGGGGGGGGGGGGGCGGGAAGGGCTGTGAAAGGAAAATAACCAACACAACAGCTTATTTATCTCACATGTAGCAGATCCTGATGCCGGTGCCTTAGGACTAAGATGCCAGCTCCATGGTCTTCAGGAACCCAGGGTCCTTCTATTTTTCTGATCTATCATCTTTAAGAGCTGGCTTCCTTCCCTACAGTCAGGCACAGTCCAAGATGGCTTCTGGTGCTTCCGATAACCATTCTGATTCCAGGAAGGAATAAGGAGAAAAGGGAGAAGGCCAAAAGGTGCCTTCCATTTGAGGAGTTCCCCAGTAGCCCAACCCCAGTTCTTCCCTTGAGGAGTTCCCTAGTAGCCCAACCCAAGACTTCCACAGACACCTCATTAGCTACCCATCGCTGCAAGGGAGACTGGCAATGTATGCAATATTTTGGCTGGGCGTGTTGCTTTCCAGAATAAAATCACGGGTTTTATGAGGGTAGAATGCATATTAAGTAGGCCCTCCTTGAAACAATGATTGAAGTAACATTGCTAAAGATGCACTGAGAGATGGTATGAATTTTCAGAGGGAAAACAGTTTTTTTGCCTCATAGATCAACTTTACAACCTAATATCCAGTTAGGTTTCCACAGGTTCCTGTAATTCATAATCTTCCTAGACTACAAAGACCATCTTCTCAGTCACATCATTCTCAAAGAAGGTCTGTCAATTAGTGAGTGACCGATTTCCTTAGTTGATTGAAATGAATCATAACTTCCAGCTGATGAAAGATGAAAACTCTTCATTCATTTGCTCAGTAAACGCTTATTGTGTGCTTACTATGTGCCAGGTACCAATCTAGATGCTGAGATACAGCAGCGAGAGAAATAGAAAAAAAATTTCCATCTTCATGGAGCTTACATGCTAGCAGGGAAAACAGACACTAAATATGATACATAAATATATGTTTGTTGGTCCTAAGTGCCATGAAGAAAACTAAAGCTGGAAAGGGAAAAACGAGTGCTAGGTAGGAGGTGCGATTTCCCACAGTCAGTAAAGACCTGAGAAGACCAAATACAAGTAAAACCCTACAAGAGGGCGTGCTTTGCAGGTAACTGAGGGGAGAGAATAGCAACAAGTAGAAGAGGTAGTTCTTGGAAAGGGTAGAGTAGGCAGAATAAAAACTCCCCCAAAGATGTCAATGTCCTCATGTCAAGGACCTGTGAAAATGTCACGTGGCAAAGATTGCTAATTAGCGGACTTTAAAACGGGGAGATTATTCTCGCTTCTTGGGTGAGCCCAATGTACTCACCAAGGTCCTTAAAAGTAGAAGAGGGAGGTGTAAAATGATGTCAGAGGGATGCCATGTGAGGACTCAGCCCACCATTGCTCACTTTGAAAATGGAGGAAGGGGCCACAAACTGGGGAAAGTGGACAGCCTCTAGAACCCGGAAGGGCAAGGAAACAATTTTCCTCTGTAGCCCCTGGAAAGGAATGCAGTCCGGCTAACACTACGATTCTAGTTCAGCAAGATCTGTATCAGACTTCAGACCTACAGGACTGTAAGATAATAAATGTGTGTTGTTTGAAGCCACTATTTATAGTGATGTGTTACAGCAGAGCTAGAAAACTAATACACACGGAAACACAGCAGTATGTTAGAGGAAATGCAAAGAGACATCACTGAAACAGAGCAGACAAAGGAAGGAGTGGAATACTTGCACTTGGAGAAATAATTGGGAAGCTGATCACATCGTTTCTTGTTGGTCATCTTAAGGATGTTGACTTACACTCTGAGAGGAAAGGGGAAACATCACAGTTTCCAGCAGAGCTGTTACATACATGGAAAATACACTGAGAGTGCAAGGCGGAAGGAGTAAGACGGACCAGAAGGCTACGCCAGTGAGTTGAGTAAGACACAATGCCTTGTACCACGCAGTAGCACTGGGCTGTGTGAAGTGATCGGATTCTAGACACATTTTAATGGCTGAGTTGACAAGATTTTCCAAAACATTGGATATAGAATATGAAAAAGAAGAGTCCAGCATGATTCCAAGCATTTCGGTCTAAGCAACTGGAGTTGCAAGTAATTGAAATGGGCAGGAAAGCAAGAATAATAATAGGTGTGGAGGGAAGACCAGGAACTCAGTGTTGGACACGTCAAGCCTAAAATGTCTAATACACATTCCATTGGATTATATTGTTCAAAATCATTCACTCCCTTTCCAGTTGATGGGGTACACTCCCTTGTCACGTTGACCTTGGTCTTGGCCACATGACTTGCTTTGGCCAATAGAATGTGAGATGTGACATATGCCATGTCTAGAGGCATCAAAAATTTTCACCTGCCATCTTGTTCTCTCTGCTACAAGAGAATAGCTCAGACCAGATAGAGGTGATACCTTCAGCCAGTCTGAGGGGTCTGAGAATGAGAACACAGGGAGAGAAGATCCATCTATGGAACAAAGAAAATCTGAACCCAACCCATAGCCTGGAGCTGAGATGCAGGCAAATCCATGAACAAGCCATAAATGGTTGTCAGTGTAAGGCACTGAAATTTAGGGGTTATTTGCTTTTAAATTAATGCAGTCTAGAGTTTAGGGGAGAAGTCTAGGCTTATATATATATATACACACACACACACACACACACACATATATATATTACATTATATAGGATATTATATTATATAATATAATATATAATTATAATACATTATAATTATAATTATAATATATTATAATATATAATTATTATATAATTATAATATAATATATAATTATATATTTATATAAATTTATATTTATATAATATAATTTTATAATAATTATATAAATATATATTATATAATTATATAATAATTATATATATAGTATATGATATATATATAATATTATATATATATAGGATGAGATCACCAAGACAAGGAGTACAGATGAAACAAAGAGGATCAAAAGCTGAGCACTGGGGCACGCCATTGTTAAGAGAATGGGGCGATGAAGGAGGACCCGCTAAGGAGGGATTGAGAAGGAGTTAGCCAGTAAGGTAGGAGGAAAAACTGGAACATTCGGTGTTCTGCAAGAGGGAGTGATCACTATTATCAAATGCCATTAACCACTTAAGTATGATAAGGACTGAGAGATGACCACTGGTTTTAACAGATGGTGGTCATGGTTTTAATGGAGTGATCAAATGGAAACATCACTCTTTGGAATCACATCCACTTATTCATTCAATAACTGTATCTTGACCATCTACTATGCGACACACTATTCTAGACATTGGGTACATGCCAGTGAAACACACACCCCCTGCCTCCCCACTTCTCCCTTAAGAAAACACCTGTGCCTTTAAAAAGCTTAGATTGTAGTGGGAAGAGACACACAAACAAAAAGCATAATAAATGGGTCAGAAGGTGATAAATGCTATTAAAAAAAAAAGAATACTGCAGGGAAAGGGAAATCAGAAATGCCTGAGGGGCTGCAATTTAAATAATGTGGTCAGGGTAGGCTTCATAAAGAAGGTGACATTTGATTTATAGCTTGAAAGAGCTAATCCTCTGATCCAAGAGGCTCTCCAGGATTTTACTTCTCTCAATGTCCTCGCAGTTTACAGCCCTCAGCTGGCATTAAGGAATCGAGAAATCTGTAAGACCTGTGACTCTAGAGGCTGCCTGAAATGTTAACTAGCTAAAGAAATAAACCAAAAGTAAAAACCAAGATTCAGTCTCCACTCATTTCGCCGTTACCTTTAGAATGATCCAATCTGTACTGCGATCTATCAGAAACACCAAAGAAAAGTTATTTCCTATTAAGTCTAATGAAAGTTCATAAAGCATTACTAAGACAAAAAAAAAAATCTATCAATATTACATTATTTAAAACTAAATTAAGTATACTTAGCTGCTCACAGAAGAGGCTAAATTAAGCAGGGATGTTAAGAACACCAGCTTTGGGAAGTTACTTGACACAGACCTGGAGTTAACTTTGTTGTTTCACAGGAGGCAGACAAGGGCCAAATAAGACCTTTTCTGCTCAATCTCAGGGACATGGTTCTGCGACTGCTCACATCTAAATGAACCATACACACTGAGTCTCCAGATCCACCTCCCTCCTGGGATAACCAAAAATGAGTAATAAGTAACAAAATCACTTCACACGTTGTTTCCAGTTTTCATTCATTTATTGAAATACAGTGTGGGGGGCCAATCACCAGGCACCCATTCATTAAGGTTTTAAGTGGAGAAAAAAGAGCTTTGGTGAAAAAGTCTAGTCGAGCATGGTCTAACAGAACTGTCTCCAATGACAGAAATGTTTTAGAACTGGTGCTGTCCAGTAGATTAGCCGCTAGCCACGTGTGGCTACTGAAAACTTGGGCTGTGGCTAGTGCAACTTAGCGAGTGGATTTTTAAAACTTTGTTAATTTAATTTGAATGGCTAGTGGCCACTGGACTGAATGACACAGTTCCAGAGGCCTTGATTCTAAGCAATTTTTGTACTGTTTTCCTTTCTTTCCAGAAAGATTTTTAAGGGGTCTTCTATTTTTGACATTCTCTAATTCTAATTTTTTCATCTTAACTACCTAAATCATCTTAAACAAGATTACCTTTATTGTAAACGTGTGAAAGATGAAGTGATTTTTGCCAACGGCACAGGATAAAGGTTAGTTCTAATGATCCAGGTATTTTCTTTTCACATTTTGATATTTGATTTTCTGAAAGAAATCCCCAAAGGAACAGGCATCACAAATGCAAACCACAGTATGATGTAAAGTATACTAGGTGAAAAAGAAACTGAGTTCTCCCACAACTGGCTCATTTGTGTCTCTGACCTGCAGAACTACCAGCACATTCGCTCAACATTTAACAGAGAGGTAACAGGGAAGGCCCTGTACCGGGCATTAGGAATACAAAATGTGAAAAGAAAATAATCCCTGCCCTTAAGGAGAGAGTAATTCCATCATACAGTTTCCACAGTACAAGAGCCTGGCAAGTTCTCTGTACCCCACATCTGAGCAATTTCTTGCCAACAAGATCATCCTTGCTAAATGCTAACATTGCAATCCAACAAAGCTCTGTTTTCATCTGGCTCTGCCCTCCCCACCACACACCTGCCGAGGCAGTATTGCCTTTGAAGAGTTGAAAGCTTTCTTCCCTGACCCACATAAGAAGCACCTCTGACCTGGAGGGGTGCCTGGGTGGCTCAGTCAGTTATATTCCAAATGAGCACATCTCCACAAGCCAGGAACCCCATTTACTTCGAGAACTTTCTGATTTCCTTTCTTTTGGGTGTCATGATAAATTTTGAAATCTTCAGACTCCTATTTAGTATCTTGTTAACTGAAATGACGTGTAAACCAAGAAAACTAAAAGTGCCAAAGTACTTGCTCCAACCTCAAAATAGAGTTCTAATAACAAAAACCTTCAACTTGACTATTTTAAACATTTTTCTTTTTAGGTAAAATCATCTTTCGAATTTTAAAACAGCAATTTTGAATAAGCTTTCTCACATCGCTTAGATAATCTGCTACAGGTATTTTCTTAAAACTGTCAACGAAGGCAAATCCAAATATGCGTATCAGCTTTAAGCGAAATCATAAAGTGGGGTACCTGGGTAGCTCAGCTAGTTGAGCATCTGACTTTGGCTCAGGTCGTGATCCCGCCGTTCTTGGGTTTGAGCCCCACCTCAGGCTCTGCACAGACAATGAGGAGCCTGCTTGGGATTCTCTCTTCTCCCCCTCTTTCCCCACCCCACCCCCCGCCCAATAAATAAATAAAAAAAGATTAAAAAAAAATAAAGAGAAATCATTAAGTTTTTAGCAACAGCAACAGAAAATGCGTTACCTCTTCTGTAATGTTTGTATCCCCAAAGCTATAATAAAACATTAGTACTTCCTACACTACGCATCACAGAAATGCTTAATGTTAAAGTCCCAATTTCAAAAGAATAAGAATCACAGCCCATATCCTGCCTACACAGACACCAGATTAAAGACATCTGGAAAATAACTGAGATTTCAACACAGTTCTTCCAAAAGCTCTTGCTTCTCCGCACACAACGTGCTACATACGCATTAATAAACCTGACAAAAATGTAAATGAGATATGCCCGGCGTGAAATTTCTTTCGACTTTTTTCGGCCTAATAAAAATCATAATCTAAAAAAGCAAACCTTGTAAGCCAAATGCTTTGTTAAGAAACTCTATTAGTTCTCTTAAAAAGGATCTACACTTAAACATTCATTTCAGTGTTAGGGGAGATCACCAATGAAGACAGCAATTCTCAGCAAGAACGATCTTAGGTGTACATAACCTCAAGGAGCTTGTCACCTCTCACAGGATGACACTTCAAAAGTAGACTTCAATAAGAGTCTTTAAAAGACTTTCACAGCTACTGAAGATCAGCCTTCTGAATAGTCACATTTTTTTTTAGCAAAAAAGCATGTGCACATAGTGCGTGCTCAATAAACAGTGTGTGCTCAATAAATGCTGAATAGCATTTAGCAAGCCAACCTTGTCATGAGAAAGACAAATTTTAGTGACATAGTCACAGCCATTAAACACCAGGGATCAAAGGCATCTGGTATAAACGCTCCTGTTTTAAAGAATTAAATGGAATCATCACTGACTTGCTCATTTTAATAACTTCTTCTTCTTTTTCTTTTTTTTTTTTTTACTACATTTTGGGAGTTCTTCATAGATTCTGGATGCAAGTGCTTTTCTTCTAGTCTGTAGCTCATCTTCATTCTCTTAATATCTTTGAGAAGCCTTAATTTTAAGAAAGTTCAACTTGGGGCACCTAGGTGGCTCAGTCGGTTGGGTGTCCGACTTCGGCTCAGGTCATGATCTCAGCGTTCGTGGGTTCAAGCCCCACGTAGGGTTCTGTGCTGACAGCTTAGAGCCTGGAGCCTGCTTCAGATTCTGTGTTCTCCCTCTCTCTCTGCCCCTCCCCTGCTAATTCTCAGTCTCTTGAGAATGAATGTTTGAAAAAATTAAAGAAAAAAAAAAGTGTAGACACTTCTAAAAAATGGCATTCTCCCAACTCTGCCATCGCCAAAGACCACCCCCCACCTAACATGACCGTATCCTGCTCTGAAAGGTTATGTCTATGAGGTAAACAGCACTTATTAGATAATAATTCATTTGTGCCCTCATATATTATTCATCTGAGACACAGGCTACTGCCAGTGTTTCTGAGCACGAGATAACCAAGGTTGCCAAAACTCCTGCCAAAAATAAATTGACCTTTTAGATATCCTGTGCAGTGTCATGGTGGGCAATGTTACAACTCCATTAAGCTTTTTGAAATATTCACAGTAGCCCCCAGGACTGCCACCATTTTGCTCCCTGCCCAAACCACTCTCTTCTTAGAGCCATGGGCTTCTAGAGCCTCAGACAAACCCTAGCCTAGGGGCTTCACCTCAGCTTTACTTTTTTCATCAACCACATGCTGGGTCAACAGAGCTTCAGAAAAATGTGTGATTTGTTAATGGGATAAAAACAACAAGTATAAGGCACTGATTGCCAACCCATGGTTGTGCAATAATTTGGAATACCACTAATTATTAGCTCAAGAGATAGCCCCTGTACCGTGAAACATCTTAAGTCTCTAAAAGAAACATGTAACCAGCATTTTCCTCCCCAAGGCTGTGTGGGATACCAATACAGTGCTCAGGTTTAGCAACTCAAGAACTCCCAGATACCAGAGCTTCGGACAAAATAGTGAGCAACTGAAAATGAAACATACCAAGAGCGACTGTTTGAAAAGTTAGTCAAAAAGGAAAACCGTACCCAAACTGCAGAGACCAATGCTATCAAATCTGACAGCTGGACATATTTGAATCAAAACACAACTCAAAGTCAGATCCCAACGTGAATAAAATGATAGACTCCAAGTGCAGGCTGTTAAAATGTTCCCTTACATTCTCAAGCAATGCTCTTACAAAAGGGAACAGAGGTCAACAAATTAATGCATGAAAAATGAGGCAAACACAATTGCTGATTTCACATATTATTCTTCCCTCTTATAAAAGTGTTTGTTTGGTTTTTTTCTTCTTTCTAAAAATAGGGGGTGATTTCAAACATACTTGTCACCCTTATATAAGGGCCCAGTGAAACCTTCCAGAATTACTCCCATTTTAGCACCTGTGCAGCCAAAGTGAGGGCTACTATACATTTTAAATCTACTGCCTTGTGAAAACAAACCCAAAGTTATCTCTCACCTGGAAACAAAGTACCCACCCATTGATCTCATTTGGAAGACCAGGGAGAGGAAAGCCAGTCTTAATATTCTCGGCCATTGACTATGTGAACTTATTATATAGATGTAAATTCTCTGGGTCTCCATTTCTCTCTAAAATGAGTACAACAGTCAATGCAACTTAACAAACATACACTATTGAGAATACAATCAAAACTATAGCCTTTGCTTCAAATTCTGGCATCCCTAAATTCTAGACTTTTATGGCTGTGTGTTTTCACTTTTAG
Source organism: Acinonyx jubatus (assembly GCF_027475565.1). Classification (NCBI taxonomy): domain Eukaryota; kingdom Metazoa; phylum Chordata; class Mammalia; order Carnivora; family Felidae; genus Acinonyx; species Acinonyx jubatus. The sequence goes on from NC_069385.1 coordinate 26,321,334, forward strand.
GTTTATGAGAAATGTGACTAGCTGGCTCTAAATGTGATTTTAAGATATGATCTAAATTTTCAATCAAGTGTATCAGAACCCCTTGGCTATGGTATCCATCACCAGGAAATGGTGCGATGGTGGCCGACTCCTTTTGTTGAGCACCAACAAATGTAAAGAGTGTTATTCTACTGAATTCCATAAAACAAAGTGCTTTGTTAATTTTCATTTTGCTGTCCCTGAGGCTTAGCAATGCCAGAACTATCTTCAAAGGTATTTTGTATTCATCAAATAAGATTTATCCCAACTATGGTCAGTTAACATGAAAAGAACACAAGCTCCAAACAGCTTTTTATTCTTCCAAAATGTAATGCTTTACTAGAGAAACAGCCTGAATAATTAGCAATCTGATTGCTAAAATTAAGTAAAAACAATGTAAGATTTAAAGAAATGGCAACCACTACAAACAAGATTCTTCTTCCATTAACCTTAATTCTAATCAGTCACTGTTTAGCTGTTTCTTTCTACCACAATGAGAACCGTATTTTTCTTACAATTGCTAAGGAATTTTGTTGACATAAATTACACCAGTAGAAACCACAATATCCTTGGGCCTTGGGCCCTTATGTAAAATTTATGCCTATGATGTCTGTAGTAAATAAATGGTAAGACAGGCCTTTGAATCCACCGGCAGACTGGACAAAGTTTCCTCACCCACATTTCCACATCTTATCCTGTGTTCTAATGTTTTTGAGGATTCCAACCCATTGGCTGAGAATATTTGAAATGAAAGGGACAATGAGATTTAAAAGATAAAAAGATACCTGACCACAGTGCATAAACTCAGCAAGAAGTTTAATTACGACTCAGTTTTCATTTCTTTACAATAAAGAAGCACATGATCAAGTCTTTTCATTATGAAAATTGGTATAGGCCTGGGAACCAAAGAAAAATCTGCAGAATAAGATTATCTACCTATTCAGTAGAATTCCCTCTAACCAGAACAAGAACTGTGGACTATCCATACGGAACCAACCTTGTGATTTTACTGCAGAGGTCAGCTACATGAGACACACTGCCATCACACAGCTAAGTTTGAAGTTTTCATCAGCCGCAACGGTGATTGTGGGATGGCTACCTGAGCAGTGATCAAAATCCCAGGTCTTCCCTATGATCTCTTCCGATCAAACAACCCCAAGCTCAAAAACCTTGAATCCCAAATAAAGTGACACACCGAAGAGAGATACAATGTTAGTTTCTGAAATTTTATTATTTTTAATACATACATGTCACAAACAGAAACCTTCAAACAGCACACACAATTCCATAACCAAATGTTTCAGGTTTATCAACATTCTTTAACTATTTACACTTTCTCCCCCAACAAAAGTGCAATCCAAGACATCTTGACAAGAAATGTTTACTGACAAGAATATATTTGTGAGCTGGTTTTAATGATACCCATCTGTTATTTTTTCTTTCCATTACCTGGAATAATAACAAAGTCAACAGGACACAGAGATGAGCTGGGTTAGGCAGCATCCTATTAAAGGAATGAAAACACTGAACAGGAGCACTTATTCCTCAAGTCCTCCCCAAACCTCCAACTAAAAATGCTCAAGAGCTGCAACCAGGAGACCAAAGAGGAGAGCTGAGTGGAGGTCCTGATCCGGGCACAGCACAACAGACTGTACATTAAGCGTCAGTCTTACAGGACAAAACAGAAGACTGCAGCAAGCTAGGTCTCACGGTCTGAGAAGTTACATGTCAGCCTATCCGTTAGTTTTAGTATTTCAACACCGAATAATATTCTTTCCTGATGAGGTCATCTCCCCCCAAACAGATACGAAAATACTTTTTATTCTGAAAATAAGCTTCTTTTGCAAACACTGGAAAGTAAAGACCGGGGAGAACTCTTTCTTAGAGTGGAATAATTCATCCCACTCCGCAATTCACGGCCAATGTCTATCTTTTAATCAAGCAGCTGAGAAACTCAGTATATCTATCACTTGCTTCAGATGCAACCAGAAGGGAGTGAGAACTGAGTCAGCCTGAAGAGGAAGTAATAAAACCATCAGAAAGAGTTTCTCACTAGAATGAAGCAGGTAACATTTTATTTGTTCCAGGTACAGAATGCTTAAAACTAAATGAATAAAAAAAAGAGTTAGAACAGATGAAAACTCACTTTGAAATTACTAATCACTTACAAGTGGTTCATTTTATTGAACACTACTTATCAGAAAAAAAGAACATGGATCTCTGGTGTGACTAATGTCCTTTAATATCCGAACCACAACAAAAATGGTCATTTTTGACCTATTCCAATTTCCACCAGAGCAAAGTACTTTGACAAAGTGTGGCAAAAATACCAAGGTCAGCACATTTCCAAAATAAGATTTATTCTCCACATTGTTGCATACTCAATTATATTTTATTCTCAAATAAGCCAGATTCTCTACTTTAGAGGAGAACGTGATGCCTTAAAGGCAAAAGATACTCTCAGATGATACCTGTGCCTTGACTTTTAACATAACTGCAGCATCCACAGAACCCTAACTTTGTCATCCAAATAAAGGCCAAAAGCAAATTTTATCCAATTACAGGGAAAACTCCTCATCTTACTTTTCAGAGAGTAGAGAACAAATATAAGGAAAAAATACTGAATGCATCAGACACTACACTCACGGTAGTTTTAGACTACTAGGAGCTTGTGAATGTGTCAATGTGTCAATTTTAAGATCCAGAACAACAATATAAGCAGGTTTCTCTACAAAATTTTAGGTGAATTAAAAAACAGCATTACAGACATTTATTTTACTGTATGTTTTAAGTTCAGAACTGAAATCCAAATGCTACTCTTAGGATAAGAGAAACCAATTTTTATACTTGGGTACATGAGAGAATCAATGGGGAACCAGTTAATTCACAATTACAGCTTTGTGTATTAAAGACAAATTTGCAAGGGCTTTGTCCTATAGACCTTTTAAGTCGCATCAAATACTGTCAGACCAATATCGATTTGCCACTTCTTAAAGGCATTGGGCATTTCCCCCTACTGTGAAATATTTTTCAGATCATCAAACACCAAACCAGATGCAGTAAACCAAATTACAATCATCCAAACTGAAAGATACGAATATTAGTCAATATGCTGGTTCTTTAATGTTGTTATGTCAAACAAAACATCAAATATTTCATACAATAGAATGGAGACTTGCTTGCAATAATAGCTAAATGCTTCTGAGAGGAAAAACAGCTGTCTTTCTGAGGAGAAAAAAAAAAAAAGGTATAAACCAAATGAATAACACAAAATGCTCACATAACCCCAAATTTGGCTACCCATGAAACGACTGTATTTTCAGCATTCTATTAGCCTACATGTGTAATACTTGAAATTATCAAATCATTTTTGAGGGATCATATTCCAATTACAATTCTATACCGGTATGAGGTGCCCGTCTATTTAAACCATCAAGCTCTCATTAACACACGTCCGTATTTTGGAAAGCCCAATGCTCTGACTAATCGAGTTACACAAATTACCATCTTTTTTCACTAACGGTGAAGTATCACAGAGAGCTTCAGAATGATCTCTTCTCAAACATACTGTTACACATTACAACAGGTAATGTTTTGAAAAATGAAACACATTTAAAAAGAAATATTAAAATTCTTTTCCTCATATCCTCAAAAGCAATTTTTTCCTTTCCTTCCTAGGGTCAAACCTATGATTTGGGAAACTCAGCATTAAATGGGTAAAATGTGGCCATAACAGTTTTGTGGAAGGTAAGGCATGGTAACGGTGGCTCTGAAATTCACCAGTTAGGGTCCACGGCTGTGAGATTACCCCTAAGAAGGATCTGACATCAGATGACACCTCGACAGTGCAACCTACATAAATCGACACCCACCCAAATCATGTTATTCATGGATTCTCTTTCAGGGCTCATCTGACCAACCTCAAAGACACAATTCAAATGACAGGGTTCTTTCTGCCTGATCTTGCCCCCTCTCTAGAGTCACTGTGTATCACTTCCAAATTCACTTAGCATATTCTCTGTGACAGGTCACTTACCCACAAATATTTGCAACACCATTAGTTTTCACAGGTCTTATAATTCGGATATAATTTTCAGGAGGACAACTGCTAAGTCACAACAGTGACAGAAACAGCACTTGGGTCTACTTGCAAATAATGTGGTCAGTGCGCAGTGCAGAACACTAAACCAAGACAGACTAATCCACTATCAGCTCCCCAGGCACAGACTCACGTTCACACGTCACGTGTTTTTCCCAAGGCCCCGGGAAGATCTAAGAAGTGGGTCTTGAGATGGTTAACAAGATCGGAACAGGAGTTTCCTTCCAACACCTACCATGCTTTTAGTTTATAACCACATAATCCCTTTGCTAATTTCACCCTATCCTCCCCACCACCTTCAAAGCTGCATGAGAGACGCTTAGTGATGGTGAACCGCTAGCCCAGACTCACAGGATTATCCGTTTGGGCTCCGGTCGTGACCACAGACTAACACTGAGGAGTCAAGAGAGGGCAAGGGGCCAACCCCATGTCAGTGACACATGTACACAAAGGAACTCTCCTTTAAATTAGAAAAGAAAGTAATGTCACAGAATGTCTCCCTATAAAAGATATGTAATAAAGAAGTAAGCTCAATAAAATAGCTACTACTAAAGCAAAGCTTTCATCAATAAGCTTCGAGAACTTTGAAGGAGGAAAATGGCTTCACGAAATGGTAGTCCAGGTTCCCACAGTGCGGACACTGCTGGACATTGCTGTACTCGGAGAAGTACTGCATCCCGATCCGTACGTCTATCACAGGCTTCCCGCAGTGCTTACAGTTCAGGCGGGCCTGGGGGGGAAACACAGACGCGTGAGCCACGATGCCCTTCTGTCTCACAGCACAGTCAATGTCACCCACACCGCGATGCAACACTGCTAGGCCAGAGAAACGGATCGAGAGTTTAGCAAAGCGTCCCTTTCATTGCCAAAAGCAGGTTATGCAAAGCCTAAGACGCATGCTCAACTGCTCATCGTCAGTCTGACGCACTGACTCTTAACATTTCTCCCTGGATGTGCACACCGCTAGCATTTCCACCTACTGGTACGAAGACAACTCCAAACCTGTACTGCCCCTGCCCGAACTTCTGCACTAAAGTTCCCCTAACAACAGGAAACCCCCTCCCCTGGATTGTACCGAGTGGCTGAAGCCAACTTCCCTCATTCAAAGCCTCATGAAGCTTCTGGGAACATGCTGAGTTTAGGTTAAAACTTCATATACATTTCTTTCTGCTCCTTACTGCCCTTGTTTCCTTTGATGTAAAAATAAAATGGCCCCTAAAATACTCAAGGAAAATTAACGATCCAGGAAGAAGTGCTATGTTTATCCTGAGGCTTCTGGGAAACCACCGCACAGCAGATCTTCATTCGTGCCTGGGCCTCTGACAGCACAAGACTAGAGTCTTTCAGCAAAAGGACCAAGAACTTAAGTGAATAACCAGAAATGATAAATACAACAGACTCTCAATTTAGACTCATTCTAAAAATGTAATAAAAAGTATGATCTCATTTTGCGCTCAACACACTCCTGTGAGGCGTGTGAATTTTAGATGAAGAAACTGAGGCACACAGTGAGAGAGCAACATGGCTAAGACCACAAAGTCAGGAAGCAGAAAGGCTGGGAACAGAACAAAGTAGCTTACTCCAGAGCCCACATGCTTAGTCATGACATGGACGACTTTTCTGGAGTCTAAGATCAATTCTCTTTTAGCTGATTAATCTCTCTGAACAACAAAAGTGAAATTCTGGGCAAACCTCTCTCTTTAATCATTCTCTTTAATCTGCTGTTCCTTTCAAATAACTAACCATCGCTTATTTTTGGCTCAAAGTCTTATTAGAAGACTTTCCTTGATTCCTTAATACTGTCTAACACTTGTACCTTCCCGGTGAATAAACAGTTGACCCTTGAACAACCCAGGTTGAACTACATGAGTCCTCTTATAAATAAGCAGATTTGTTTAAATAAATACAATACAGTATTATAAATGTATTTTCTCTCCCTTATTATTTTCTTTATAATATTATCTTTTCTCTACCTTATTCAATGTAAGAATACAGTATACAATACATATGATATACAAAATATGCATTAATCAACTATTTATTTATGTTATCGGTAAGGCTTCTGGTCAGTAGGAGACTATTAGTAGTTAAGCATTTGGGGAGTCAAAAGTTGTATGTGGATTTTCGACTGCACAGGGGATCAGTGCCCTTAACCCCTATGTTGTTCAAGAGTGAACTGTAATTAATTGATATTTTTTTAAAGCCAAAGAGTAATCAAACATGTTTTCCATTTTACTGGGAGGCCATAAAATAAAAGTCTGAGCTTACAGTTTTAAGGAAGAAATACATAGTGGGTACCAATACTGGGTATGGCAGGATGCCACTCTGCTTTCCTCCCTAAAGATAAGGAAATAATCCCATTGCCTTTCAAGCGTCTAGTAGAAAGAACACCAGACTGGCTGTGACACATTTGTAAAGACCTGGGCAAAAAGGTCTATTCCGTGTGTGGAAAACAAGGAGGCTAAACTAGATCTCCCAGGTCCTTCCCGGCACCAACATTCTATGAGGCACAGGCCCCAAATTCTTTTATTTCCTCATTTCTTTAAAAGAGAACCCTCTCTCGTGTGTGTAAAGAGAGAGAAGCCACCGCCTCCTGTTTCTCTCATCTCAAGAGCTGCCATCACGGCACGATGGATATTACAAAACGCTGCAGTGCAGAACTCAAAGGCTAATGAGATCTCATTTCCAACGCTAATGGAATTTTAAAATGGAAATGTGGTCAATGTATCAGAATAGCATAAAAGTGGTCAGTCCTATCCGGAATCAAATGACAGGCTACGGATGGCCATCTAGGTCTCTCACAGCCGTGCTTCTCTTCTGAGAACACTAGTAGAGACAAAATATAGCTGAAAAACCCACTCCGCCAACCTTTTAATTCAACCGACACAGGTTATCACAGGATACTCTCTTTATAAAATCACACCATAGGGGCGCCTGGGTGGCGCAGTCGGTTAAGCGTCCGACTTCGGCCAGGTCACGATCTCGCGGTCCGTGAGTTCGAGCCCCGCGTCAGGCTCTGGGCTGACGGCTCAGAGCCTGGAGCCTGTTTCCGATTCTGTGTCTCCCTCTCTCTCTGCCCCTCCCCCGTTCATGCTCTGTCTCTCTCTGTCCCAAAAATAAATAAAAACGTTAAAAAAAAATTAAAAAAAAAAATCACACCATAATGCTAAAGATACAAAACTATGTAGTAACCAATAAAGTGTGTACTAGTTATTGACATTGAAAGCCCGACTTGGCCACCAAAGAGCCAAGGAAAATTCTCTCCTACCCATGAATATCAAGGAATCCTAAAACGAGGCTTTCTTTTCCCCAAGCACTTGGAAACAAACCAAGATACTTCCAAGAAATTTCTTTTGTCTGCTGTGTTTCCATGTACTTATTAATATGTTTTCAGAGGCTGCCACCTCCCTTTTTCCTGGTGGCAGCTAAGTTTTGGAAAATGCTTCCTCTTACCGGTGCTTTATGGATTACATATCTTTCATGTTGACCTCCCAACACTGTACAAAGCAGGCAGTTCCTGGGTAACTTTACTATCCCATAGGAAGAAAGCAAAAGAAAATCCTCTCTATTAAAGAAGGGGCTTGAACCCATGAACTATGAGACCATGACCTGAGCTGAAGTCAGACAACTGAACTCACTGAGCCACCCAGGCACCCCTAAGTAATAGCTTTTTTTCTTACTAGAACCTAAGTATATGTTAATCATACAAACATAAGAAAATAGAGCAAAAGAAAAGTTAGGGAACCAATTAGCATCCCACCATCCAGAAACAACCTCTGGTTAACAGGCCAGCAGCTCCCTTTTTACAAATGGAAGCATACTTCCATACATATTATGCTATTTTATAAAGTACCTTTGTGACTTGAAATACTAAAACTCTTTCTTATGAATTAGACATTACTCTACATACCCCTTTGAGTGGCTGCCGAGTATTCCAGTAACAACTCCCTCACACTGGTGAATCAGCCATCATCCCTGGACTCTGGGGAAGTCTTAGGATTGTTCACTTATCTGCCTCCTCCTCTCCCAAGCTAACTACAGCACTGCCTCTAACTCCTCTACACCGACTACAGAAAAGAAGCCGGAGATCATCCACAGCTCGCTCTGTGGGGCCGATACCAACCTGACAGCACGGAGAGGCGGCCAGGATGTCGTAGGTGTACATGGTGCCCAGCTGGTGCCAGCTGCCGTCCCACCGCGACTTACACTTGATGCAGATGATCTTGTGAACCCCTTCCAGGCAGTCCACGCACACCGCGTACAGGTGCATGAGTCTCCCTGTGCACAGAAGACATAATGCTGAGAGTGGCCGTTAGAAGGGATAAAAAAAAGTGGGTTACCCATCAATTATAAACAAACATGTTATCATTCAAATAAAATAAGCAAAATAGGTCCTATTTATCACATATCCCCAAGATGCCCTTTTAGAATAATGATGAATACTAACTATTATCAATGGGACATATATTTGAAGTTCAGTTTTAATAAATATTGGCTCAATTCACTTTTCCAAAAAGAACTGACAGGTTTCCAATATGGACATCCAAACTCAAATGATCAAGCCACAAATGCTAAAAACTAGCCAGTGATGACAGAGGACTTTCTGCTCGGAAGTCTGTGCGTGGTGTGGGGACTGAACCACAACGCTAGTCTGCAGTCAAGGGCTTTCATCCACCGACAGGTCCCATCATAAAAAAAGGCAAAAGTCTGTCTTGATATACTGGTGGCCCAGAATTCTACCACAGCCACGATTACTACATTAACTGTCTTTGTCTCCAAAACTGCTCAGCCATCACCATATTTAATTTAGGAACCAGAATTATAGCTTACTTGTAAGTGGTTATTTAAAAGGAGTTCAATGCTTTGTTATTTACTTGGCTCTTCAAAGACACAACCCCATTCTTCCATCACCTATTAACATCTAGTGCTTGAGAAAGAAGTCACCCTTGTTTACACAGAAGGGTTAGTAAGGATTCAAATCATTGGGAAAGACTGGGAATGTCCAGGATCAGCCCAGACAATGTGTAAGAGCAACACTGTTGCTCTCACAGGGAGCTCTGCTGTGCTGAAAGCTATGGTAAGAAGAACACGTCCTCCTCCAGAATGTGCTGCTCCCTGCCATCCGCCCACCCATGGCTCTTCACCTTTCAGAGGTTAGGGCCAGCCTGCTCCTTACCTGTTGGGGGGTCGGGGGTAATACAGTACTTACAGAGACACTTTTCATTGCATTTGCTTACAAGGCTCTCTCTTCCTCCGTGAGGGTAGGAACACGTCTACACATGCACACACACGCGCGCACGCGCACACACACACACACACACACACACACACACTGTTCTCAGGACTATCTAATTTTCACCTTTCTCCACCCATTCCCTGATAGGTTCCCTTCAGACATGGTCCTGGGCTCTGCCATATACTCTTCCTTTACTTTCTCTTTTCTCCCTATTCAAGAGTTCTTCTAATCTTAAAATGTGAACCACCACTGTTATAAAAGAAGCTCCCCAAATGCTTATTTCTCAAGGTGCTTGCTACATAGACCTCTCCAGCGAAGAGTCCCAACACCCCTTCAAACCCAAAACACACCAATGTCCTCATCGTCTTTCCCCTAAGACCAGTCCCCTTCCCAACATTCTCCACTCCCGTCCATGACAGCATCATTTATCTGATCTAGAGCCAAAGTGAGCTAACAGGGATGCATTCTCATCCTCTATGGGCAAGCTGTCCCCCAAGCTCCAATTTTTCCTTTAAAATAATCTCCTGTAGATATATATATTCCTACCTTTCAGTTCCCACTGTTAGCACCCAACAGTCTCTCATCTCCTGCCATCTAGACCGGAGATAGAAGTTCTACCTCCCTTAAAAAAAAAAAAAAAAAAAAGGAAGGTCTACCTCCCTATAGATAGGTTCCACCCCTTTTGAACAATTTTTTCCCCAACCGATCATCTACTCTTAAAAAAAAAACAACTCTTGGGGCGCCTGGGTGGCTCAGTTGGTTGAGCGTCTGACTTTGGCTCAGGTCATGATCTCACGGTTCGTGAGTTCGGGCCCCGCGTCAGGCTCTGTGCTGACAACTCAGAGCCTGGAGCCTGCTTCGCATTCTGTGTCTCCCTCTCACTCTGCTCCTCCCCCGCTCGTGCTCTGTCTGTCTCTGTCTCTCTCTCTCAAAAAATAAACAAACATTAAAAAAAATGTTTTTTTTAAACTCCTCAGTTCTTAAAGAACACGGCAAAGCTCTTGTTATGGCTCAAAAGGACACCCACAATCTATTGTCCACCTGACCTACTCATTGTCCACTGCAGAACCTCTACCCTAACCAACCTGTTCTCTCCAGTTCTGTCTCCCAACTTTTTAACCACCATTCCTTTGCTCATGTTGCTCCCTGTCCTTATCAGCGAAGACCTTATGTGAGCAGACCCTCTGCTTATCAAAATCCAGCCCACCTTCTGACATCTGCCTTCACGCTGCCTCCTGTGACTACGCAGGCCAAAGTGGTCCCTTCCTTACTGTAGGCAACCACAGGATGCCTAACATACATCATATCCAGGTGTTATTAACTCCACAGGTGGTACTAGTGTCTTCAGTCTGGTAAAGTTAATTACATTTTTATAAAAACATCTTACATCCTGGGGGCACCTGGGTGGCTCAGCTGGTTGGGCGTCCAGCTTCAGCTCAGGTCATGAACTCACAGTTCGGCAGTTCGAGCCCTGCATCGGGCTCTGGTGGTGCGGCGCCTGCTTGGGATTCTCTCTCCCTCTCTTTGCCCCTTCCCCACCTGCACATACTCTCTCTCTCCTCTCTCTCTCTCTCTCTCTCTCAAAATAAATAAATAAACTTAAAAAAAAAATCACATCCTAAGATTATAAATTGGTGAAAAGCAAGAACTGATAGTACCCAGCACATGTATGAAATTCATAAAACGGACTCGCTGATGAATGGGTTAAGCGAAAAGAATCCATCACAAGTAGAAGAACACTCCTCTCATGTACACCGAACGCCTGTACTCTCATTCATCTTCAGAAAGAGTATTTCCAGCCTTAAAACGAAGTGAAAGTAGTTTCCACCTACTTCCCTCTAAAATTATCCCCGACCAGTATAAAGAATGAGAAACAAAACACAAACTCCATTTTCCAGGAAACTACGAGATACCTGCAAACCTGAACCAAAATAAGAGCTCAGAAGCTGGATGAAGGCATTTTAAATGGTTTAGCTCTGGAAGCAGCCAGCATGCACAGGGGGGACTGGGATGAGGTGCTGAGAGGAAAACAGTGTGGGATGGACAAGTAGCCATTCTGTGCAACTTTTTCCACCAAATCACCCCCCAAATCTCGGCTAGCCTTACAACTTATTTTGAAGAACACAACGTGACGGAAGTGATGAGACTCAGTTCCAAGCCTACGCCTCTGGAGAGAGACTGCAGCCCCCACACTCACCCCCACTGAATGCAGGAAAGAGCCCAGCCCAGCCCTACCGGAAGATAGAAGACTACACAGAACAAGGAGGAGGGTAGAGCCATTCAGTCCGGCTGAGGCTCCCCAGGCCAGCCAGTCTGCCAACTGTCAGACCCGTGTCAGGGGCCATCCTAACCAACCTCCCCACAGAACGGTGACAAATCAGAAATCATCACTGTTTTAAAACACTCAGTGGGGGAGTAATTTGCCTTTAACAAAGGTTAAAAGACATTCGGGATGAGGTGAAGCTCTGGAAAAGGAAGGGGGTGGGGCTCCCCCTGCAACTTCACTTCCTCTTCCTCGGATGAGAAAGTTAGGACAAGAAACTGCATCTGTGAAACAAGAACAAGATGCTATTAAAAAGAGCTCTTGGAAATTATATTCATATTTACATAACAGCAAATCTTAAACTCAGTAAAAATATTGGAATATAAAGTCCAAGAAATCTTCCAGAAGGCAAGATAAAGAGATAAACAATAGGCTCAATGTGTATATAATAGAACAAAAAAAAGGGATCAATTTTAAGAGATCCAATATCTGACTAACAGTTGCACAGGTTTTTTTTTTTTCCCCTTTAAATGAAAGAAAAAATCTTCAGAGAAATAAATTAGAAGAAAATTCCCCCAAACTAAAGACTGTAAGTTTACACAGTCAAATGTTTCACAACGAATTGGGGGGGGGGGGGGGGGGGAGACAAGTGACGGTGAAACTTCAGAACACTAGGGATAAAGAGGAAATCTTAAAACCTTCAGGGGATAGAAGGGGAGAACAAAGGGACAGGAATAAGACTACTATTTGACTTCTCAACAGTGACACTGGAAGAAAGGAGACAGTGAAGAAATGCCTTCAAAATCCTAAGGGGAGAATATTTATAACTTGGAAGACTTCTACCCAGTCAGACAGCAATCAAGTATGAAGATAGAATCAAGATCTTATCAGACTTTCAAAGTCAGAAAATACCTATTCCCATGCTTCCTTTCTCAGAAAGCTCCTGGGGATGTTTCTTAACAAACTGGGGAATAAACCAAGAAAAAAGAAAACACGGGATCTAGGAAACAGAAGATTTAAAAAAAAAAAAAAAAAGAAAAGCAAATAAAGAATTCCTGGAAGGGCAGCTATGTAGTACAGCCAGTAATGAGCGCACCAGGACAGACAGAAGCAGGGAGACGAAAGGCTCCGTGAAGGAGATTTCTGCAAAAAGAAATTTATAAAATGTATGATACGTATGTGCAAATGTTTCTGAAAGCTTTGTGAGAGCTGCTGGAAAGTGAGAACAACCAGCCATTGTTTCCAAAAAGATGAAGCCAGTGAAACTGTGAAGCAACTATTAACTTGAAGAAAAACAAAAGATGTCTTAGAATATACTGTACTCTACACAGGAAATGCACCTACACTACTTACTCAACACTAAATATTTACATAATCTTAACAGTAAAAACATTAAGATTTAACCAAGAACTGTAATAGATTATCCTGATAGAAAGCGGAAGATTTAAGAAAGCAGAGTCATCCACCTCAAAAGTAAGCCAACAGACAGTATCCAAAATTGGACATGAAGATAGCGGTTTTTAAATGATGATGGGAAAAACCTGAGAATCAGTTACAGTTGAAACGTGCTCGTCTCTGGGAACCGAAACAGCAGGCATTGATGGGAAGAAGGCAGGTGGGGCTACATCGTTTCTACTACAGGCTTTGTTAGCACACTTGTTTTGAAATTTATTTTTGTTTGTTAAGTTTGTTTATTTATTTTGAGAGAAAGAGCATGCACAGGAGGGGCAGAGGGAGTTGGGGGGAGAGGGAGAGAATCCCAAGCAGGCTCTGCACTGTCACAGGCGCCCCATTTTTTAGCACGCTTTTAAAGTTACAAATGTGTTACACATCATGTATCTCACTTTTATAGAAATTCAGTAATTTAGGGCGCCTGGGTGGCTCAATGGGGTAAGCGGCTGATCTTGATTTTGGTTCAGGTCATGATCTCACAGCTGTGAGATCAAGCCCCACGTTGGGCTCCATGCTGCCGGTGTGGAGCCTACTTGGGATTTACTCCCTCTCTCTGTCTCTCTCTCTCTCCCCCTCTCTTTGCTCCTCCCCACCTCACACATCTATGTGCATGCACTCTCTCTCAAAATAAATAAATAAAAACCTTTTTAAAAAATTCAATAATTTTACATGAATGGACAGGTTTCTCCCTGATACTGACCAACCCCCATCACTTAAGTGATGGCCGAACTATCCCTACATCCTTGAACAGTCATCCACAGCACTAAGTTCCCCCCACTCCACCACCAGGGTGATGTCTCAGCTTTCAATAACCCTCCACTTTCCTTTTGCTGCTATCAAGAAAGACTCACCTTCCATAAACTTCAAGATTGTTTCAACTAATCCAAAAACGCGTTCGTCCTCTCTGACCCCCACTTTCCCTTACTCCCTTACTGTTTACAAGGATCAAACCGAATACACAACATGCTGGGCACATTAACAAAGGTTTGAAAGGCAACTGTCTTACACCAAGTGACATAATTATGCAATTCCTACTCTCAATTCCCTCCCAGTTACGGAAAACTATACACCAGGAATCCTCCCTTCAAAATCACAGCAGAACCAAACACAAAGTTACCCCCCGGGACAACAATACTTGGTACGGTGACGTCGGAGTAAAGAAAGAAAACCAGCCCCACTGCCACCACCTCAATGGGCAAAGCTGAAATACTCAAGCATTACCTAGCACCTGACTAAGACAAAAAGCAGCAACCGTTAAAATTAAGTCAGAACAGAACAGAGCCATCCCATCGTGTTAGCTTTTCAGCTTGTAACAAACCGAAAGCAGGCAAGGTGAATGAACACCTGTACCTTGAAGATGGCACGGAACATCATATTCGATCTCATCGTGTCTCGACGGGCTCAAGAACAGAGTTCCGTCCACCAGCGGGAACTGTTCGAACACCGGGAGGGCCCGGTGGCACAGAGCACAGTTCACGACATTCCTGTGGCTGGCGCTGAGGGCCGCGAGAATGAACTTGCGCAGATCCTCGCCCTGGCCCATCTGGGCATCGTCTTCCATCCGCACGTGGAAAGTGTTCAACTTATGCCGGGGGATGTGAGTGAGCAGTTCGGACAAGTCCAGCCGCCGCAGGAACTGCACGGGCGCGTCGAAGTGGCCCCCCCTGTGCACAGATAACCCAGCCGGACTATACTCGAAGTGGGTGTTTCGGAACACGTGGCCCCCGGCCATGGCCTTCTTGTGAGGCTCCAGATGGATGGCATTCTTCAAGAATTCCCCGAGGTACCTGGAGGAGCGGGGGCCGCTGAAGTGGGCAGGGGAGAGGATGGAGTAGCCGGTGGGCGGGGACTGGCCAGGGGAGCCGCAGGGAGAGCGGGCCCCGTAGGCTGCGGCGCCAACTGCCTTCTCCTGGGAGTTCTGCCGGTCCATGGAGTGCCGCCGCGGGAGGTCATGGCTCAGGCCTTTCTGGGGCTTGCTCGGCGGCCTGCACTTTTTTGCTTCCTCCCCTGCTTCGCCGGGGGGCCTCCCTGTGTTCTTCTCCGACACGGACTTCTTCTTTTTCTCATCCTGCATCCGCTTCACCTGGTACCAGTCTGTGTCCTTCTTTAAGTGGCCCTGCCCGCAGCGGCAGGAGCAGAAGCGGAAGGCCAGGTCGTAGCCCTTCTTTGTCCACATGTTTTGGCGGCACTGCTTCTCGTTCCAGCTGCGGGCCCGGCCGATGCAGTTGAACTGGACGAGGATGCTGCTCTCCCACTCGTAGAAACACTGCAGGTGCATCCAGGTGCTGGAGGGGCAGTGCTCGTTGTTGCACACCACCTTCTGGTAGTCGTCCTTGTCCAGGTCCACCGGCCTGCCAAAGCTGCAGATCAGGGGCGTGGCACAAGGGGCTTCTGGGAAGAAACAGAGACAGAGAGAGACAGAGAGGAGGAGAGAGAGAGAGAGAGGTTCAGCACGCAGGAGGGGGAATCCCAGCTGGCACCTGGTCAGAGAGCAAAGCTACCATCCCCACCTTAGCCCATTCCTGCCAACAGTGCAATTTTCTGGTGTCAAGATTTCCTCCGCTGGAATAACACCAGACGGGATTAGACAACACGTACTACTCTCTTCTGGTGTTTTGCTGGGCCGAGGGAATTTATTTTCAGATGTTTGTTATCTGCTGAAAAACACACCAGTAAGCTTCAGAAAGTCCAAATCCTTCACAGTGCAATTAGCCGTATGTCAATACTTACAACCGTATAGTGTAGTACGAGGTTTTCCTAAGATGTGAGTGTAATGACAGGCAGTTCCAAGGTTCTTTTAAAAAAAGAATCACTCTAATGAACTAGGAAATCATATGATGAAGCCACTTAGCCAACTAGTTCAGGTGATAGCTCCTAAAGGGCCCGCAAAGCCCTTTTTCACAAACTTTAGGTTATCCTGAATATCACAGAAAAGCTAGAAAACAGAATTACCTCTCCCCAATTCTCTCCTAGAATGGTCTGATACCTAAGGGGAGAATGTCTGGTCAAACTAATTGTTGGTCTCCACAGAATTACACCGCCAGGTCATGAAGGAGAAAACCGGAACTCTCCTCAAGCTATCAGGACAGAAAGCAGGAACACCGAGATATTTCTGCCCTATTTAACCACATACCCCACGGGCATCCAAAAGGCCAATCGGGTCCCCCTAAAAGGAGGGAAAACTTGGTGACACAGAGTAGGATCTATTTCTTAACAAGTAAATAGGATTTACAGTGACGAATTCCACTGGATTCTGGTTACTTCAACACCCTTAATATTTTCAAAAGGCCCTTTTGGAAAGCAGTAATACTCCTAGTCGGGAACCGCTGGGCCTGATCAGGAAGGTTCTACATGCCAAGCTTAGTTTAGACTTTATCTTTTTGTAGCTGAGAACGGTCAGTCAGAGTTCTGTTCTAGAAAGCTTACCCTGATGGCAGTGTGGGACATGAGTGAGAGCCTGACCTACAGCAGCAGCACAGTAAGATGGCACCTGCTGCTGGGATGAGCAAACTCTGATGGACAGTGAGCACAAGAGGGGCAGGTTTGGACAAAGACAACTTGGGGCTGGCCTGATTCTGGATCTTCTGAATTGGAAGGCTGTGTGCCACCGAGGTGGAGAAAGACAAGCCCAGAGTTCAAGTGACCTGGGGCCCGAATACAGATGTGCAGCTACACACCCAGAGGTGGAGGTTAAATCCCTGGACTGAGGAGTTAGCCCAAGAGGAATGTGAGGAGAGGAAATGAATCCTGAGAGGCAACATTAAAAGGCAGGAGAAGAGTCCTCCACAGAGCCTAGTAAGGAATGAACTGAGGATTCACTGAAAGACAAGTCAGGAGAGAATTCTATCATGGCAGCTGGAAAGTTACAAGAACAGAGGACTAAGAAATCCCCCAGAGATCACTGTTTCTCAACCTCTGCACTACTGACATTTTGGACTGGGTACTTCTTTGTTGTGGGCAGTGTCCTGTGCACTGTAAGACATTTAGCAGCATTTCTGCTAGGTGCCAGGGACACCACCCTCCTCAACTGTGATGCCCCAAAATGTCTCCAGACACTGCCAGCTATCCCCTGGGTGGGCAGAGGGAAAAAAAAACTGCCCCTCGTTGGAAACTACTGGGTAACTTAAAGACTGAAAAGTCCTCACCAGAATGGTCAGTAAGCCAGTCAGTGACATCTTAGCAAGAACAGTTCCAGTGGGATGACAGGGGACAGATCAGAGGTGGATGGTGAAGAGTAGATGGTGAGGTAAAATAGTAGTAGTACAGATGACCTTCCAGAAAACTCTTCCCAGAAGTACAACTGTAGAAGAAAGGGAAAAGAATGGGAAGAGGCCAGTAAGAGTAGGGACCTACACATGTATATCTACTCAGGGAACGAATGCCAAAAATTCAGGATAGCTGTAACAGTAGGAGAGGCAATGAGCTCTGCAACTGCATCACTCAAAGCCCTTCCCGACCTCACCCCCGCCCACTGGATCACAAATACAGCACTCCACCAGCACAGGTGATGGCACCCATACAGCCTATGGCACTCGTGTGTTACAATCTTCCCCTTCAGCATGGAACTCCGGGCGTCGGTCAAAGGCCCTACCCAACTTGTCTACCTCCATTCCTTTGATCACTGCGGTTCCCCCATCTACCGCCTAGGAGCCCACAATCCTTAATCTTCATTTGTCCAAATCCTACCAGCCTAGTGTAGCAATTCACAGCATGGACTCTCAACCAGACTGCCCGAGCTAGAATCCCAGCAGTACCACTGCTGAGCTGCGTGCTCCGGGACAAGTCACTTCTGTCTTAATTTCCTATACGGAATGCAGGTAACAACTGAATGTACTTTATATGGTTGTTGTAAGGACAAAATATACCAACACATGAGTGGCACTTAGAGCAGGGCCTGGCACATAGAAAACCTTCTCCGTTTCCTCCCATCCTTCAAGGCCCACCTCTAGACACTGATTTCACCAGAACCACCCCCTCCCGACCACAGTCTGGTCTGAACCTTACTTGAGTCCCCACTGTGGTCCCACCAGGTGATAACTTCAGACAGGATGCCTCTTCCCTCTGTGCTCCTGGCACCACTGGGCCTAGGACTTGCACACATCCTGTGCTAATGAAGCTTCATTAAAATGACACTGGCAAAAGAAACCCAACCCGACAAGCAGAGAAGGAAGAGAGCAAGCCGAAATCCTACACAGAGAGAAAGGCCTAGTACTGAAGCACACTGAGATGAAGTAGAAAAATGGTCTGTAAACTGGGCAAAATTAACTGCAGTCCCCTGGGCTGTGACCTTTAGTGTCCTTTAAAATGTTAATTAGTCAATTAAACAAAGTTCAGTTGCTTTTATCTATCCTTCAGAGAAACAGCTTTGGAGAGAATGCCTCTGAAATGTAATAGCAGTAGCCAAAGTGATATTAACCCAGAACGAAAGAAATCAAAGAATGGCCTAACTATACCTTGGCATTCACAACATCCAAAGTTTTAAATCTTAAATGGCGAGACTGGCTTGATATTTCTCTTTAAAGTATTTCCACATTAAAGAAGGTAGATTAAGAGGAGAAAAGTCCTATTTACATCTTTGTCGAAAAGCCGCAAATACATCACGGAAGCAATTTTGAGCCCTGCCTACGAACCGGGTCTTTGGAGCTGGGAGAAGCAGCAACTCTCGCGGAGCGCTCTGGCAGAAAGGTGTGTGTGGATCGGAGGAGGCCGGACAGCTCCCCTCTTCCCCATCACTGCCCCACCCCGACCGCAGCCGTGCTAGCCGTGCTAGCCCACAATCTCCCCTCCGCGGCTCTGCCTCGAAGAGTCCCCCGCTCCAACCTGCCAGCTCGCTCGTTTACATCTCAGCCACGCCGATGTGGCCTTTGTGGCTGGGCCTCCAAAACAAAGACAAGGGCTTGAGACCAAACATTACACACCGCCAGCCCCACGGCAAGGCTCCAGGGGCCAGGGTGAGTACCAGGGTGAGACTCGGGTCCTGCGCGAGGACTTGGGACAGGCTTCTCACATCTCACACAGCCTTCCGATGAAGCCACGGAGGGCTGGCGTCTGCATGCAGACACGATTTCCTTCTAGGCTTGGTTCAGACTTGCCCTCTCCCTCCCACTGTCCACACTGGAAAGGCAGCTGGGAACGATGCACGAGGGGGTTGGGTGACTAGCTGTTTGACATGGGGCAGTTTCCTGCTTCCTCCTCTGTAAAGAGAACAAAGATGCTTGCCCTCATTCACGCTAAAACGTATGTGGAGGCTCTCTGCGCAGTTCTGCCACAACTCTTCCTGCTACCTCCACCGTCACTGGATACCTGTGCCTCTGGCTCCACAACTCAACGCAAACTGCCCCAATATATTGCCTACTTTTCCTACCTAATGTTTTGGACCCACAAAAGCGGTTCAGAACGTAAGGAAATGAAATGAGGCCATGTCTCTTTCAATCTCCAAAGTTTTACAGGTAACTAAAACAGACAGGGAAAGATTTCAGAACTCTAACAAATAGCACAGTGTTCAAATCGTACCCATAACAAATGACAGTGTTATAGACATGCACTGGATTGCTTCCTGAAAGTGGTCTCTAAATTTACAAAATTCCTAGCTCTTAAGAATTGGAGTTCCTGGGGCACCTGGGTGGCTCAGGTGATTGAGTATCCGACTTTCGCTCAGGTCATGATCTCACAGTTTGTGGATTTGAGCCCCACGTCGGGCTCTGTGTTGATAGCTCTGAGCCTGGAGCCTGCTTCGGATTCTGTGTCCCCCTCTCTCTCTCTGCCCCTCCCCTGCTCATGCTCTATCAATAATAAATAAACGTTAAAAATTTAAAAAAAAAAAAAAAAAAGGAGTTCCACAAAGGTGAAGGTATAAATATACTACAGACTGATCTGATACAACTGAATCTTTAATGGGAGAGAGGGAAGAAGGGACCCCACCCCCCGTTCAGTGAGGGCCCAAGCCACGTACATTCCTCAGGACATCAGTCTAAAGCTGAGATAGTCTGATGGACAAGGAATACGGGGCACTGTTCCTTCATGCAGTCAACACTGCTTTTACACAATGTATATAAACCCTCCAGTGCATTTTTACTGCTTCATCATCAGATACTCAGGACTCGGCTGCAATTTCTCCCTGCCCAAGTGAAAATAATCAGGGATCACCTCATTCTGGGCAAAAATCTCAAGTAGTTTCAAGTCTCGACAATGAACTAGCCAGGTGACATCACTTGGGTAAAGTCTGTCACTCTTCCCAGCCTTCTCATCTGGTATCCCATCTCCCACCCCCCACCCGAGGCAGGTCTCTGTGCTCCCACACCTATTAAAAGAGAAGGATCTGACGGTACTCATCTACGCTGGCTGCCCAACAAACCCAAACCCCTCGACACACCCATCCACGCTAACTGGAGCCCCATAAACCAGACAGACATTGCCACTGTCAGCTTTTTAACTGTAAAATTAAATGTTTCATCCCTCTTAAAATAGTTGCAAGCATCATAAACAGGTGGGGAGTTCAGCAGGGCAGCGGGGTGAGTGAGGAGGGTCTTCTGAAGTCACACAAGGCTCTCCAGGCAAAATCTAAGGTAGGGACTTGGTCACATGCATCCTTGTAAGCCCACTACTATGAAAATCATACTGTTCAATAAACGTCTTGGTGAAGGAAAGCACGGCCCAACCAGATTTAGTACTCTGTGGTGACAGAAGAGCTGAAGGACGGGGAAGGGGTGAGGGGTGAACCCTTGGGGCTCACTGTTCTCAACAGGCCTCCCAGACTCATCCCGGGACTCCAATTTCAGGGTACAGCCTAGCCCTCACCCTCACTTCTACAAACTTCCCATAATCTATTCTCCCCTCTTTCAGTATGCAGTTACCAAATACAAACCGCAGGGTTTCTGAACCACTATTTTACTACACGTATCTTTTCCATACAATAATTCCTCTTCAGGGGAACACATCCCCTTGTTTTTGGAGCTAATTCCCCTCAGCGTATGAAGTTTCTGAAGTGAGGATCCTCATCTCCAGCTTCCTGAGAGGCCACAGAGATTGGTCAATGAAACAGCGACTCTGGAGACAGCCAGCCTGGATTTGACTCTCAGCTCTGCAATTTAATAGTTTTAAGATCTTTGGCAAATCACGTCACCTCCCTGGGCTCCTGTCTTCTTCCCTGTAGAATGGCACAAATAACAGTACCTATCTCAAAGGGGTGCCATGAGGATTAAGTGAGTGATTAAATCAGTTCACACGGTGCCCAGTACTTATTAACCAACATTTAAATTTAAGAAATTATTATTAGAAGCCCTATCACTTTACATTATGTGACGTAAAAACCAAAGGACTTTGAAAGCACTTAGTGCAAAGCTACAACCAGAAAGAGACCATCCTCCTTTCTCCTTCACATAAATAAGGGCAAGAAATGCACTTCTTCCCCACAACAAAGCAGGGTGGCATGCATAAAATAATTCACTAAATGTTTACTGGCAAGTCTTGAAGAAACAGATGCAAAATTTCCTTCTTCTAACCCTTTAAAGATGTTCTACTCCCTGTCAGACAAGTAAGTATCTTGCTAAATGTATTTTTTCTACCTAAGCAATCTTTTCCAAGCCTAGCTAACAGGGATTCATAAAGCATGGCTACATTTGATTCATGGGATGTGTCCCTGAACAACTCCCATAACTAAGGGAAAGGTTGTGGGGAATGCATCCTCAGAACACATAAATCTGCAGTCATTGTGTTCTATTTTTCTTTACTGTTGCTTTTTAATATCAGCATTATCTCTAATATTTCTCAGCTGTATCTCATAAATTGACATGGCCTATCATACTATGTTTTATCACATTTCTGTTCAAAAGTTACCAATTTTCAGGGTGTTTTTCAGCACAATATTAGCACACCTGGATATTTTCAAAGATAGACTTAAAGTATGATAATCACTTTAAAATGTAATATAATATCATTATATATCATGATATATATAAGTATATATAAATATCATTAATATAAATATCATTAAATAATAAATATCATTAAAATCCTTCAAGAAGTTTATTTAAGTAGGCTCCATGCCCAATGTGGGGCTTAAACTCACAATCCTGAGACCAAGAGGCACATGCTCTACCAACTGAGCCAGCCAGGTACCCGAAAACAGTTCTATAAACAAAGAGTCCACATTAAAAAAAGAAACAAAAAAAGTTTACATAATATTGCCAAGGGTTAGCAGGTATTTCTGTTTGTAAGAAAAGGTGATGCCACTGGGTATCAAAGCATTTTTTTTTATTTTTTATAACAGCAACTTTTTTTAAGTTCATTTATTTTGAGAGAGAGAGCACACACGCAGGAGGGGCAAAGAGAAAGAGAGAGAATTCCAAGCTGACAGCGCAGAGCCCAATGTGTAGCTTGAACTCTAAAACTGTGAGATCATGACCTGAGCCAAAAACCAAGAGTGGGAAGTTTAACTGACCCACCCAGGCACCCCAAAGCATTTGTATAATTCAGTTGAACTGCCAGCTTGAAAATGACATAGCTTGGTACATACTTTGGGGGAGTGGACCCACTGAAATTTTGCACATCATGTGAATCTTTTATTAATATTATTTGTCATTAGTTGGAATTTGCATAATTTAATTTGCATATAATGGGATCACACTGTACTAGGAAATAAATGAGCAGGCTGCCTTTCTTTTGCTTGGATCACAGAGGGAGCTGGACCACAGAGAAGTACACAGCATTACATGTACTGCCTACACTCACCCTGGAGGAAAGACAGGTTCACGAGCTCTTGGAACCAAATCACAGTATCATAAAATGGGAACACAACTCCAGGTTAAGTATGTATGTACATGCAGGAGCGTATTTGTACGTAACTGCAGAGAAACTGCCCAAGTGTTAAACTATCCCATTTCTTTTATTATTGAGGTACAATTTACATGCAATGTTTCTATTAGTTTCAAGTGCAAAACACAGGGATTCCACAACTGTATACAACTCTCAATGCTCACCACCATGGTAAGTATAGTAACCACCTGTCACCAAAGTTATTACAATATTATTGACTATGCTATACTTTCCATTTCCATGACTTATTTATAACTGGAAGTTTGTACCTCTTAATCCCCTTCACCAATTATACCCATTCCTTCACCCACCTCCCTTCTGGCAGCCAGTCTATTCTGGGTATTTAAGAGTCTATTTGGTCTTTAGATTCATTTAGTCATTCGTTTTTTAGATTCCACATATAAGTGAAATCATATGGCATTTATCTTTCTCGGACATATTTTACTTAGCATAATACCCTATAGGTCCATCCATGTTGTTGCAAATGGGAAGATCTTACCTTTTCTTATGACTACTATTCCACTGTATGTATATGTGCATGCATATTGCATACATACATATATATATATATATATATATATATATATATATATATACGCCACATCTTCTTTCTCCATTCCTCTATGGACACTCGGTTGCTTTCACAAGTTGGCTATTGATAAATAATGCTTCAATGAACACAGGGGTGCAGGTTATCTTTTTCAACTAGTGTTTTCATTTCCTTTGGTAAATACCCAATAGTGGAATTAATGGACCATATGGTATTTCTATTCTTAATTTTCTGAGGAACCTCCATACTGTTTTGCACAGTGGTTGTACCAATTTACATTCCCACCAACAGTTTTCCACATCCTTGCCAACACGTGTATTTCTCACTTTCCTGATTCTAGCCATTCTGACAAGCATGCAGTGATATTCTCATTTTATTGCGGTTTTGGTTTGCATCTCCATGATGATTAGTGATGTTGAGCATCTTTTCATGTGTCTGTTGGCAAACTGTATGTCTTCTTTGGAAAAAATGTCTATTCAGGTCCTCTGTGCATTTTTTAATCGGATTGTTTGGTTTTTTGGTGTTAACTTGTGTAAGTTCTTTATATATTTTGGATATTAACCCTTTATTAGATATATCATTTGCATATATCTTCTCCCAGTCAGAAGACTGCTTTTAAACAATCCCATTTCTAAAGACCCCAGAAAAGACCTCCTGTCATCCTTCAGTACTTTATTCCAATTTTAAGAATTTTCCTTGCTCTTCTGAAACACCACAGAACTTGATTATCTTGGTCAATGTGCTCTCCTTTGCCAGCACAAATATTCAAAACGTGGCCATAATCAAAACTCCTAAATTTTTTTATATGTGATACCCATTTACCACCTAAGTTATAGCATGGCATCCCCCAAATGATGGCCTATCTCTTCTCTCTTGGTGGGCCCAACATGGTGCCTGGAGACCAAAGGCCACAGTGGAATTGGCCCTTTCCCCTTACCTCTAGATTCTGCTGTGGTTCAAGGCAGGCCACCCCAGAGCTTAAGATAATCAAGGCAAAACAGACTCAAGAAGAGCTTTTTACCTACCCCCCCCCCCTTAAAAATTTAGACAGGGAGCCAGTACCAGGAGGAGAGGTATTACCAAAGATGACTACCCCCCCCCCCCCACACACACACACACATAACAAAGATCTCTCTGCAGGGCAAACACTTGTTTACCAAACATCTGCTCTTCCCGTCTTCCTGTAAATTGTCTTCCTCCCCTCTGAAGTCCCTGACTCCTATATCTACTCTCTTTTAACTCATAGTGGCATTTAAACTTCAATTGCCTGTCAGCCTCTCATGTCTTCGTGTGGCTCTCATAAATATATAATTAAATTTGTTTTTCTCCTGTTAATCCGTCTTATGTCAATTTAATTATTAGGTCAGCCAAAGAATCCGGAAGGGAAGAAGGGAAAAGTTTTCCTCCCCTACAATTCCCAGTGGCCTCAGCTAAAAAGACAAATGGCTTTACCTCCTTCCTCGTCTGTCCACCAAGTCCAAAACAATATAGCTGCATGATTAACTGGCAACATGGGTCATCTGCAGACCAGGTACCCGTCAGAGAATACGACCCACAACTCACTGCTGCTCGGTATCTTCCAAAAGCTCAGCTGAGAGAAACAATTTTTAAGAAAGTTTTCTCGGATGATGTCCTCACGTTCCTCTAGATCAGAGTTCCTGTGGTGTGTTTTGGCCTGCAGTGTGACTTCTTAAACCAGTACAGGATTGTTTGTTACGGAATATGAGCCCAAATGTCTTTAGGTGCATCTCCTACTCTCCAGGTCTTCCAGGACTGCACTCCAGCCCTACTTCTTCGTGCCAGGACTCTGGAGGCATTTGGGTACGAGACTCCTATACTAGATAAAAGCTATCCCTCAGTGAAGCCAGGTATCACAGAGTTCGTTACCTAGCCCACACTGTTTCCTTCTCTGGACAGACTGCTTTTAATGATGTGAGCGAGCCTAGTAAATTTTTTGTGTGTGTGTTATTTATAAAAGGATAATTGTCATGGCCATTGCTCAGTATTTTATACTGCTTTAGAAGTGGCTAAGTGACCGTTTTTCTTCTTCTTTAATCTGACGGACGCTGTGGAGTACAGCACTGCTTCTGTTCGCTTCCTCCTTCTGTGTGCAAAAAATATGGAAGCCAAATTTGTGACTTACCCTTATAATGACTCAGGACATTGGTTATTTTTCCTAATAGTATCGTCCCTGGTACTAATATTCTCATTTATTACTTATCTTCTAGTATTACATGTATTTTTGAAAACCACCTTATTTTAGGAAGAAGAATATAAGGGATCAAAAAGAATAAACCCATTCGCCACCTGTTTCCTAACTTTCCAATCAGTTTTGCCTAACATATATTAAAATCTGTACCTGACAGGTGCCAAGGCGCCCCTTTCCCACCTTACCTGCCAAGGTCAACCAGAGAAGGGTGCAAAGGGAGAGGGGAGGCCTGAGTGACCCACTGACCCCATGGGTCCCATAAAACATAGCACATTTCAGGAGGGCCATCCTCTCTGCCATGCCCTGGACTCCACTCCTCAGAGAAGCACCCTGTGGACAAGCACAAGTGCTCTCTGTCCTTGAACCACTCACCTCATCCACTGCACACCTCTTCTCTACTTTCCCTTGGCTCAGCTCCCGGAGCTTCAGACCCTGCTATCCATACTCAAGCCTCCACCCATTCCCATTTCATCATTTCTCTTCTCTCAGACACAGCCTGGGCTGCTCCCGTCACTCTACTCTGCCAGCCAACCCAGGCCTCAGTCCACCTGGTCCACGTATGTCCCTCCCCCCACCTCCACGCACCTGCTCCCAGCCTCACTGGTGAAACTGAGACAGTGGTGAAATGGGCTCAGACAGCTCCCAACTCCACCCTGCCTAGTCTTCCGTCAAGGGGTCCCCTCCTTGGCTCTAACCACAAAAGCTAGACTTCTTGGGCACTGGCATCCTGTGGGCCCACTCTTGTCTCCACTTGGCTCTTCTCAAGAGCATTGTCTTTACATCCTCTGCACCCCTTCTCCTCCCTCACCTATCAAACCCGGGAATTCATGTCCTGCATATATGAAAAGGAGAGTCCCAAATTTACCTTGGAAACTAGATCTATGGGGAGAGGCAGAAAAAGTGCAATGAACTGAGAAATGACAAGTGATAAAGATGTGGCTACATAATCTGAACCTAGTCCTGAAACACATCACCACTAGCAACTAGAGGAGTCCAGCCAATTCCAATCTCATCCTCTTGGGATGGCTACTTAAGAAACATCAATGGGGGCACGTGGGTGGCTCAGTCAGTTGAGCATCCGATTTTGGCTCAGGTCATGATCTTACAGTTGAGCCCGCATGGGGCTCTGTGCTGACAGCTCAGAGCCTGGAGTCTGCTTCCGATTCTGTGTCTCCCTCTCTCTCTGCCTCTTCCCTGCTCATGCTCTGTCTCTCTCTGTCTCAAAAATAAAAAAGATAAACATTAAAAAAAAATTTTTTTTCTAATAAAAAAAAAAAGAAAAGAAACATCAAGGTTGGCCACCTGGATGGCTCAGTCAGTTAAGCGTCTGACTTCAGCTCAGGTCATGATCTCACAGTCTGTGAGTTCAAGCCCCGTGTTGGGCTCTGTGCTGACTGCTGAGCCTGCTTTGGATTCTGTGTCTCCCTCTTTCTCTGCCCCTCCCCTGCTCACGCTCTGTCTCTCTCTCAAAAATAAACATTAAAAAAATAAAGTAAATTAAAAAAGAAACATCAATGTTAAAAAAAAAAGTGTCAATGTAACAACTTTATGGGGAGAATAATACATTATTCAGGTTATCTGGTCTCCATTAATGGCATTAGCAATTATAATGGCAACTTGTTTTAATAAGAAAAAGTCATATTCATTGGTAAACTAACCATAGATACATGCACTCTAATATACAAAAATTAAAAGAAAAAATAAGTTTATAACAGATGTCAATTAAAATAAGGTGCGGGTTGCCTGGCTGGTTTAGTCGGTAGAGCATACGACTCTCAATCTCAGGGTCGTGAGCTCAAACCCCTCATCGGGCATGGAGCCTACAAAAGACAGACAGACAGAGACAGGAAGAAAGAAAGCGGGTGCACACATTCATATATGTACATGAGTTTTTCTACGAATAACTGGATATAACCTTATCCGTGTAACTTTATACACATGTACCTGTCTACATGGAATATGATTTCCACAGTGGGGGGGGGGGGGAACCTTGCACTTTACTTTTACTTGTTCTAGTGAAAACCCCAAATGTTCTTTCATTGGAGATTTGTGGTGTTCATATATACTTACAAAAAGAAAATTGTGAAACAAAAACTAGAAAAGACAAGGGCCTTCAACTTACTTTAAACCCAAACTAGTCCTCAAAAGAGAATTATGGTTTGGCTAACCAAGTCCTTTAACAATTCAGTTTTAACTTCATGATCATTGTAAACCCCGGTCATTTGGGGCCTTGTTTACAAATGCCAGTAAACAACTGCTTACTCTCTGGGTTCCCCTTTCACGTGTCACTCTTTGAATGTTGGCCAGGTCAGCATCAGCTGCTGCAGGAACCTGTCACCATCATTTGGAATTCTGACCACATTCTCGAAGATCCTAATCAGCCCTTGCCTCCCTGCCTGGCAACAGTGCAAATTCTGGCAGCATCTTCTTCTTGCAGTGACACAGGATTTTGAGGCTTGCCAGTCTACCGGTCTACTTCATCTTTTTTCAGACACTGGAGTAAAAGATGATGAAAAATATGCAAAATGAGATCTGGAAACAGGAAATATTGATAACACTATATGCATAGAGGTGATGATATCAGTATTTCCAGTTTCCTTTTTTGTACTCCTGGAATGAATCAATAAGTACACGACAACCCTGAATTTCTCCCACCATCACAACTGATCAAGAAAATTGTAAAAGTCTGTCATCAGCCAGTATTATGGATTCGAGGCCAGATTTTTAAATCACCATGTGCTGATAAGTAGTCTTAACTCAATTCACTAGGTCTGACACACCAAAATCCTCAGAATCATGAAACAAAGAAGTCAAGGAGCCTGGCTAGCTCAGGCAGTTGAGCATCCAACTCTTGATCTGGGAATGATCCCAGGGTCACGGGATGGAACCCTGAGTCAAGCTCTGCCCTGAGCATGGAGCCTGCTCAAAATTCTCTCTCTCTCCCTCTCCCCAGCTCATGTTCTCTCTCTCTCTCTCTCTCTCTCTCTCAAATAAAAGAATGAATGGATGAATGAATGAATGAATGAATGAAAGAGAAAGAAAAAAAGTCAAATAACATGTGACAACTTGACTATAGGTCACTAGAGATCTGGACATCTGCAAAATAAAAGTATAATAGTTATATTCTCAAAATGCTTTAAAAATCCAAACTATAAAGATAAACTTCACATAGGAAATATTTCAAAGTGATCTGGTCTCCAAATAAGTCATTTTTTTTAGCGGATTTACTATATATAATTGCCTAAAGAGCCTTCAAATTTTCCAAGATAGTAATCAACACACATTTGGACAAATGGATGGCTTTTAAAAATGTCATTTAATAAGGATCATGTTCTAGGAGATGTAATAAAAACACCAGGGTTTGTCTTAGGGTTAAACACTTACTACAGAAGAAAGAAAATACACTGGGGCACCTGGGTGGCTCAGTTGGTTAAGCGTCTGACTTTGGTTCAGGTCATGGTCTCGTGGTTTGTGAGTTCAAGCCCCGTGTCGGGCTCTGTGCTGACAGCTCAGAGCCTGGAGCCTGCTTCGGATTCTGTGTCTCCCTATCTCTCTGTCCCTCCCCTGCACTCACTCACTCTCTCTCTCTCTCTCTCTCTCTCTCTCTCTCTCTCAAGAATAAACATTAAAAAAAGAAGAAAGAAAATACATAGGGTCTCTAAAATCAGCTACTTACAACTACCTGCTAATCAATCCAAGTCAATTCAAATGTTTTTGGACACCTGTTATGTGGCCAGTGCAGAGTTGAACATAGGGGATTCAAGGGGTGAATAAGATCATAAGCCATTCTTTAATATTTCTGACTACCTTATTTTTTTAAGTTTCTTTATTTATTTTGAGAGATAGAGGGAGAGCTCATGAGAGTAGGGGAGGGGCAGAGAGAAAGGGAGAGAGAGAGTCCCAAGCAGGCTCCGTGGAGTCAGTACAGGGGCTCACAAACTGTGAGATCATGACCTGAGCCGAGACCCAGAGTCAGACGCTTAACCAACTGAGCCACCCAGGCACCCCTATCTGACACTTTTTTTGTTGAAAACTGAATACTTTAAAACTGTAAGGTGGCAATTCTGAAAATCAGATTCCCTCTCCTCACAAGACTTGCTGTCACTGCTGTTGTTGCTATTGCCGTTTGTTTGTTTAGTGCTTTTCTTGGACTAATTCGATGAAGTCTGTATTTTGTCCTGTGCAGCCACTGAGGTCTCTGCTCAGTTGCTTAGTGATAACGGAGCTAAACACTGGAGACAGACTTCCCTAAATGCCTTGAACAAGTCTCCCACCCTTCAGCAAAGGGCTCTGTGTGTGTGCTGGCACATGTCTTCCATGCTTCGGCGGTTTACAACTGTTTTAAGCCTCGACTTTCTGCTGGTGCAGAGCCTCAAGGCCCGAGGTGAGAACAGGGTTTCAAGCGTTTCCTGGGCATGTGTGCAGTCCTGCCCATGGGCATCATCTTCTAGAGCCCCAGAGATACAGCAGAGCTTTTCATAAGCCCCCTATGGACATCTCATTCCCAAGATTTGTTTTTTTTGGCCAGCTGCTTCTTTGCCCCAGTGGAGACCACCGCCACAGGCAGTTGTGATGTTAAACGATGGCTGCTGATTGTTTTCAACAGAAAAACCGAAGAGGGCTTTACCACAGAGTAACCTCTGAGCCTGGCCAAATACAGACAAGCCCTGGGAATGAGGCTTTACCAGGGAGCTTCCGGAGGAGTCACACAGTGGCAAATCTCTGGCTCTAGGGCTTTTGGGGACTCCAAACCTGTCTTTCCCATCCAATGATCCTACGCTACTTGTTTAAAGCTACCACAGAGCCAGGGAGAGGGAGTGGGAACAGAGCGAGTTAAAAGACAACACTTTCCTTCAATACACACTCCTGGGATTACTGCATGCCTATGGCTAATTTCCAGAGTTCTGAAAAGGTTGATTTTAATCATTTTTGCCTTTGTTCTCACTGCTTTTACAGAGAAGTAGGTTTCTAGACGTCCTTATTCTGCCATTCCAACAGTGCTTCTTAATATAAACTTGTTTGTATGTATATTCTATTATAGAAAACTATGACAGAATAATCAACGAGAGACTTTCAAGCGGGAAAATACTTGGTCTTAGAATCAAATTCTGGGTAAGAAATGAGTAGAAATAAAGAAAAAATGTAAAATTTTTATTATTTTTTAAATGGCTGACAAATGGTTATCAAGTTACTATGACATTGGGATTCTCTTTAAATACATTTAAGTGACGTTTACGATACACTGGAAATGGTATCCTCTGCATCTAGTGAAACCTTTAAACAACTGGTGCAACAACATTACATGTGCAAGAGGAACTCTGGGTTCTTCAATTCTTTTAGGGGTCACATAAGCAAAAATGCTTGGCTAGCACTTTGAAATCAGCCTTCTGAAAATTACACTGTGGTTACATCATGCACACACTCAGGAAACTCAGAAACTCCAACACTGAACAGCACGTCTTCAGAACATCAAGGAGCTCCACAGTTAGGCCCTAGTCTGGCCTTCCCACCTGATCACCCACCAGGCCCGAAATCAAAGCCTGGGCTTCAGCCAGGGTCTCCCCCTGTGGCCGCAGTGCAGGAAGCAGGTCAGAGGAAAACAAGTGGACAAAGACTGAGTAGAAGGCTAACTGCAGCCCACCGTTACCCAGTACCACACCTCGAATTCACGGAAGGTTTGCGTGTCATTCTTGATTAACTAGTAAGTATATTTTTAAGTGAAAACTAAGAAGCTTTATTAATTTACTTTCTTTGTCTCAAGTATTTTGAGACCTGTTCCTCTACTACATAAAAAAACACACTAAGTCCTATACATAAAGGGAAGTTACTAGAAAACTATTTTGTCAACTTGTTTTAATTAGTATAGGAGCTACAAATAAGCTCACTTAAGCACATCTGTCTTAACCTCTGATTTAGTTTATCCTCCCTTATGTTATTTTAGTAGCTGAGACTGCTCCAAAGTGAGTAGCAAATCCAGTACATGGCGATTACATTCAATTAAACATGTTTTTATGTTTAAAGTAGGGTTTAAACACATGCTTTTACTCAGACAAGCCACTCTATACAAATAAACAAGGAAATTTTACATTTAAAAAAAAAAGAGAGAGAGCTCTCCAACTATATTTAACAACTCAGGCTTTTAACATTCCCTCAATCTATTGTTTATTCTCCTAGACCTACTCTTTTCTTTCAGTTAAAACCCACAGCCTACCTCGCCTCAAGTTCAAACAAAATAGAGAGTTATAGGCTTTTATTTTACCTATTTTTCATTTCTTTTCTGGCTCTAGCATTCTGTTATCAGTAAAAAAATCTATATCAATAACTCTAAAGTAGAAAATTCATTTTTCCTTTTTTTTTTTAATTTTTTTTTAACGTTTATTTATTTTTGAGACAGAGAGAGACAGAGCATGAACAGGGGAGGGTCAGAGAGAGAAGGAGACACAGAATCCGAAACAGGCTCCAGGCTCTAAGCCAACAGCACAGAGCCCAACGCGGGGCTCGAACTCACGGACCGCGAGATCATGACCTGAGCAGAAGTCAGATGCTTAACCAACTGAGCCACCCAGGCGCTCCCATTTTTCCTTTTCTAACAGAGGCCATGTCAAGATCCAAAAGGACAAAGACCTGAACAGGCATGGTTTAGGCTGAATATCAGAATGAAGATAATGGCTGCATAGCTTTCCCAGCATGTTTCTTAAAAATACCAAAGTTCTGGGACACTTGGGTGGCTAAACTGGTTCAGCATCCAACTTTAGCTCAGGTCATGATCACCCGGTCTGTGAGCTCGAGCCCCACATCGGACTCTGTGCTGACAGCTCAGAGCCTGGAGCCTGCTTCAGATTCTGTGTCTCCCTCTCTCTCTGCCCCTCCCCTGCTTGCGCTCTCTCTCTCTCAAAAATAAACATTTTTTAATAAAAAAAACAAACAAAAATAAACAAACAATACCAAAGTTCTACAGAATAGAAATAAGGTAATCTCTTCATTCAAATTCTACAAACATTGCCTGAGCCCACATAGGATCCTTTAGTGATTTGCTGAAGGTCATTCAGCTAGTACATGGCCTTCCCTCTTCCACTCATACCCATACTGCAGACAAATCAATGAAGAGCATAAAGCCACTTTATAACAAGAGGCAGTGACCAACAAGCTTTGTGTAACCGGATCATAGTAAGTCTTTCTACAATTTGGAATAGCATCTTATACAAAATTATAGAATGACTTACTATGATCTGATTACCCAAAAGCTTATTCAAAGTGTTCAATACCCATATTAATCCTCAGTACCTTTTATACGTACCTTAAAACTACGTATAAAAAACCCCCAAGTTAAAGAAGTAAGTGCTGGGGCACCTAGGTGGCTCAGTCAGTTAAGCATCTAACTCTGATTTCACCTCAGGTCATGATCTCAGTTTGTGAGTTCAAGCCCCACATGGGGCTCTGTGCTGACAGTGTGGAGCTTGCTTGGAATTTTGTCTCCCTTTCTGCCCCTCATTAGCTTACTCTCTTTCTCTCTCAAAAATAAATAATAATAAACGTTAAAAAAAGATTAGTGTTGGGGGCACCTGGATGGCTCAGTTGGTTAAGCGACCAACTTCAGCTCAGGTCACCATCTCACAGTTCATCAGTTCGAGCCCCGCATCAGGCTCTGTGCTGACAGCTTGGAGCCTGGAGCCTGCTTTGGATTCTGTCTCCCCCTCTCTCTGCCCTTCCCCCACTCATACTCTGTCTCTCTCTTGCTCTTTCAAAAATAAACATTAAAAAAAAAAAAAAACCCTAGTGTACTTAAATCAGTAAAATCGCAGCACACCATAGCTAAACTCATCTCCCTACCCTATTTCCATACTCTACACTAAACTAAATCCTGGTGGTGCCTGGGTGGCTCAGTCAGTTAGGCACCAACTTCAGCCCAGGTCATGATCTCACGGTCCGTGGGTTCGAGCCCCACATCAGGCTCTGTGCTGACTGACAGCTCAGAGCCTGAAGCCTGCTTCAGAGTCTGTGTCTCCCTCCCTGCCTGCCCCTGCCCCTCCCACTCTGTCTCTCTCCATCTCTCAAAAATGAATAACCGTTAAAAAAAATTTTTTTAATAAAATAAAATAAATCCTTACACTTCTTGTTCTCCATGTAACTTTTCTGCCCGGTTAAGCTTCCCTAAGAAATACTTTCTGCTCCCTTGCCTTCCCTTCAAAATAAACCTGGGAAAATGCTTTAGAGGGATCCCTCCCAACCAGGCAAGTCACTCTGCCCGGATCCAAGGAGAAAAGACAAAGCTTTTGCCTGGGGCCACACTGATCTATTTCTGAAATGCTGCATCAGCAACCAACAAGCAAGTTACAGAATCTGTTGCAACAAGGAAAGACTTGTCAAAGGAGAGAGCATGTTTAAATCTTATACACACCTCAGTAAAAATAAAAGCTAGACTCAAGAATCAGTCACGCCTGCATCCTGGTTCAGCAGTTCACTATATATCCACACTCAACCAACACAACCTGCTGTAATATGACTGGTTTTCAAGACACTATTTCATAAAATTTTTTACTGCTAAGAAAACTCAAAGTTATAGACCCCCAATGATATATTAAGCCAGTGATGCCTTTGTAACTAGACATTCATTCCTTTTCCAATTACTTTGGTGGAACACATATAATTTTATAGCATGGCACTCTCAAAGACTCAAAACTATTCATTTCTAAACTAGAGGGAAAAAATAATAGACCGTTTATAAAGCTACCAAAAATATCTAGAAATTTCTTTTTACTATAGGAGAATTTAAATAGTAAATATAATTCTATTTATATTTTATAATATAATATATATTATATATCTACATATAAATATATACAAGTATATATATGATTATATACTAATTGAATTCTAAGTGTTTCCAAATCTGTCAAGAGAAAACAATTTCCAATTAATTCTTTATTTTTTTTTTTTAATTTTTTTTCAACGTTTTTTATTTATTTTTGGGACAGAGAGAGACAGAGCATGAACGGGGGAGGGGCAGAGAGAGAGGGAGACACAGAATCGGAAACAGGCTCCAGGCTCCGAGCCATCAGCCCAGAGCCTGACGCGGGGCTCGAACTCACGGACCGCGAGATCGTGACCTGGCTGAAGTCAGACGCTTAACCGACTGCGCCACCCAGGCGCCCCTCCAATTAATTCTTTAAAAATTCTTCCAAGATATCTTTTTATCACTTACCTCATGGAACATTAAAAAATAAGTTGTAAGGAAAACTGGTTTAGTCCAAAGTCAAAAATTTCAAATCTGAGCATCTAGAGGATGAAGCTTACAAAGTGTTTTTAATCAACCAAACCCCAAGAAAAACAATCATACAATATAAACATATTGATATATTTACATTCATACATTAACACTTACACATACCAAGTATCATATGCCTATAGAAGTTATTTTGATGAAATCCATAATATAGTTTGGTATATCCAAAATTCTTCACTATGGTTTAAAATGCAAAATCCAGGGGCACCTGGGTGGCTCAGTCGGTTGAGCGACCGACTTCAGCTCAGGTCATGATCTCACAGCTCGTGAGTTCGAGCCCCGCGTCAGGCTCTGTGCTGACAGCTCGGAGACTGGAGCCTGCTTCAGATTCTGTGTCTCCCTCTCTCTCTCCCCCAACCTACTCGCATTGTCTCTGTCTCTCTCAAAAATAAATAAACATTAAAAAAAAAATTTTTTTTTTAATGCAAAATCCAGAAGGGAGGTAAGGAAACAAATGAAAGTCCTATGTAAGCCTTTCAAATGTTTTTACAACAACACTTACCCACTCCCCCACTCCATAGAACCCTAGAGGCAGGTAAAGGGTAAAATGCAGAAAGGCCCACAGCGAATGAGGCCCGATTACAGATACACGCACACATGTGAATCATGCAGACAACAGCCAAAAGCAAGGCTCTGTTATGAAAAAATGGTTAAAATCACAGTGGAATCTGCTGCTATAATGAAATGTGGGGCCAGCATGATTCACAGATCACAACAGAATAATCCCCAAATCAGCTCTAGTCATTCTGCTGAAACAACCCTCCGCAAGGCTTACCCCAGTCCTCACGGCAGGGTCAGAAAGCCCTTGCAGAAACTCCTAAGAACGCCCTGCAGGAAGCAGACCTGCCCAGACAACAGTAAACAAGCTCTGAAGATTCTCTTGGAAAATCTACACAGCACAACTTCTGGACCCAAACATGGAAGAAACTAAAGGCTCCCCCAATAAGGATTTTGGAAGAATAACATTCGTAGCAAACTCCACACAGGAAAGCCAAGGGCTGCCTTGGGATTTTCACCAAATCAGAGTGTGCATTCAACTAGGCGGGAGCAGCCACATCAAGTAACTTAGAACCAAACACTCAACCAGAAAACACTAAAACCCCTAAATCATGACCCAATAATTTGTTTTTTCAAAAAGCTCTACACTTGGTCTGCAAAGAGTTGGTCACAAACAATGTATCATATCATCTTTATTTTCTACAGATAAGAACATTTGAGATGAGAAAAGTTCACTTGGTCCTGCGAAATGCCAGATCGCAAATTATGACCTGTCTCTCAAACCTCACACTCTGTAGAACAAGCATTGAGTTTGGGAACCTCTTCCAAATCACAGACATCTGAGAAGCACAAGGGCTAACTGGATCAACACGATGCATCGGGGTGCAAATAAATTTTGGTTCAACTGAGTGCTGTATCTTCATTTCATTAATATGCAAATGTAATTTCAATCCAAGTGTCACAAAGAGAAAAATGAGAACTTTCATGACTCAGCATTTCAGTTTGTTATGACAAAGAAATTAGGGGATAGGGTGCTTGGGTGGCTCAGTCAGTTAAGCTCCCAACTTCAGCTCAGGTCATGATCTCACAGTCTGTGGGTTCAAGCCCCGCGTCGGGCTCTGTGCTGACACCTCGGAGCCTAGAGCCTCTTCGGATTCTGTGTCTCCTCCTCTCTCTACCTCTCCCCCGCTCACACTGTCTGTCTCTCTCTCAAAAATAAATGAACATTAAAAAATAATTAAAAAAAACAAACAAACGAAGAAGTTATGGGCAATTTAGCGCAAGGAGAACTCAAGTTGCAGCTTTATTCTTGAGAAGAGGTAGTAAGTAAATAATGCACCTTTATCTACAAGTTTCAAAGTCCTGTGGAGCAGGGATAGAAACCGCATTTCAGAAATGCGCCAGAAGCGACAGGTGTTGAGCACCACAGCTCAGCTGTCATTTGGACAGTAGTGATCAGGGAAGTGGAGGGTCAGGGAGGGCAGCAGGAACTGCGACCGATTCTGTGAAACAGAGCCTCAAAAATTAAACACAAAAAAGGAAACAGAACCTCACTAACGTAAGAGTACTACTGTGCACGGATACCCAAATGAACTCAGTCATTACCCTTCCACCACGCCCACAATGTTTTTCCCACAAGTACAAGTACAAGTCACAGGTGGGACTTCCTCACTCAATACCTTTCTCTTGAGTTCTCTCACTATGTGGATGTTCTGTGATCGTACAAAACCGTAACATTTCTAACCAGCAAGAACACCTGAAATAAGGCAAAAAGATAATAAACCAAGGAAAATGTACCTCAAAAAAGTATCCTGAGGGGCGCTGGGGTGGCTCAGGCAGCTAAGCAACCAACTCTTCATTTCAGGTCAGGTCATGACTTCCCGGTTCCTGGGATCAAGCCCCGAGTCAGGCTGTCAACCGTGGAGCCTGCCTGGGGTTCTGTCTCTCCCTCTCTCTCTGCCCCTCCCCTGTGCACACTCTCTTACTCAAAATAAAAAACATTTAAAAAAAAAAAGTATCCTTAATATACAGAAACTTTCTGCACATCAGTAAGAACACAAATATGCCATTAGTGAAATGAATGAAAAAACAACAAATGAGCAGTATACATATAAAGGCACTCGCTCACTGATAATCCAACAAATGGGGCGTCTGGGTGGCTCAGTCAGTTAAGCATCCAACTTGCTTTCAAGCTCAGGTCATGATCTCAGGGTGCATGAGATCGAGCTCTGAGTCGGGTTCCGCAGAGCCTGCCTTGGATTCTCTCTGTCCCTCTCTCTCTGCCCCTCCCCTGCTCATAGGCACTCTGTCTCTAAACAAATAAATAAACATTAAAAAAATAACAATGAGCTGTAATTTTTCAACGATCTGGTTGGCAAAGATGAAAATGGTTACCAAAGTCCATGTTGAGGAATGTGAAGAAAGGAACACCGTATGCAGGGCCAGTGTCGGCGGAAACTGCTAAACTCTTTCTAGACAGCAGTTAGGCAATTTGTATCAAAACCTTAAAAACCACATGCCTTGTGGGGCACCTGGGTGGCTCAATCGGATGAGCATCCGAGTTCCACTCAGGTCATGATCTCACGGCTCATGAGTTTAAGCCCCGCGTCAGGCTCTGTGCTGACAGCTCGGAGCCTAGAGCCTGCTTCCGATTCCTTGTCTCCCTCTCTCTGCCCCTCCCCTGCTCACGCTCTCTCCCTCTCTCTCAAAAATAAATAAACATTAAAAAATTAAAAACAAAACATGCCTTGTGACCAGTGATCCCACATCTTAGGACTTTAGCCTAAAGATAATCACATCCTAGTTATGAGCTGTGATCCACTGAGAACAGGAAGTGTGAGTTCAAGTGTTCACAACCTCCACAATTCCAACACCAGGAAATCCTTCTGTCATAATGAGAAGGAATCAGATCCCCATGAATGGAAAATGTATGAGCTAAGTGCTTCCTTGGTCAAGTGCTTTGTTTCACAGATTTAATTTCAGTTCAAGTACCCAAATGGTAAGCATAAGGCATTTTAAAAGTAATATAAACAGCCCTATTGCTTCCTTGATGTTTTTATACTGAGTTTAAGTCCTCTACTTAAAAACTTGTTCACTATTTATGCACATGTACGTGCGCCCAATATCACATAGGATCACACTGTGGCACTGGGGTCAGGCACATCTCTCTAACCCAAACACGCCTTTTCGGCAGAAAGGGAAAGAGGCCATCTCTGGAGCTTAGTGTCCTCATCCTCAAAAGCAGACTCGTGACTGCTGGGTGTTGAGCCTGGCTCCTAGAAAGCACTCAATAAAGGGCAGTTGTGGTGTCATCGTTGTTCCTATACCTAGAAGCGGCTGCTTCTCCTTTCTGTGGATTTTATGGGTTCTGCAGCCCCAACACACCTACCACCCAAGGAATCTCACCTAACTTGCTCTGTACTGCAAGACATCACCTGCACATCTACAACTAAATGCCTTATATAGTGGAACTGTATCATTACAGAGCTAACAGTACTGCAATACGTAAGCACTGCCCGATAAAGAGATCCGAGGGGTTGGAAACCATTTGGAATAGTTCTTGGAGCTGCCCCGTACATTAGATGCATGCATTTCTGTCTCTCCCACAAAAGACACTTCCCGTTTCCCAACGCCAGCCTCCCTCCGTGGCTTCTGGCAGCAGCACTGGGCCTGTTTAGTAACAACCATCTCAAACCATCTTAGGCTCAGCCTCTCAGATTACCAACTGCACATGCTGCCAATCAAAAATAGTCAGAACTTGATTCTGTACATTCCCCAGTCTGCATTTCTACCCAGACCCTGAGCTTTGTCAGGCACGTGTAACAAATAATGTGTCACTTTAATAAGAAGTTGTAACATAATAGAGTTCCACTAAATATTATACTGAAATGATCACATTTAAGAGTGCTCATTTAGAAATCTAAAATAGAGTTTGTGATTCAGTTTCAGTATTAGCGTCAAAAGACTCGCCTGAGGTACTT
Organism: Acinonyx jubatus; assembly: GCF_027475565.1. Lineage (NCBI taxonomy): Eukaryota > Metazoa > Chordata > Mammalia > Carnivora > Felidae > Acinonyx > Acinonyx jubatus. The sequence goes on from NC_069385.1 coordinate 26,360,735, forward strand.
TTATAACTTGAAAGGACGTGATCTGAAGTATCAAACTTATACTCATCTCTAGGGAAAAATATACATTTTAAGTTTGGCAAACAGCTCCCTTACTATGAACAATTTGATACCCTGCTAACCTTTGCCTCAACTTATCCTTTTTATCAGTTTTATAAAGGCATATGCCTTAATACCATCTATTTCTAATAAATTTCTAACAAAATAAAACATAGAAACCCTGAATTATGACACTGTCTTTCGCTATCAGACTACCTACAATTGCTATTACGGGGGGTAATGTGATCTGAACTGCAAAATATTTTGAAGAGATCCAGAATGTGCCACTGTGGCCTAAAAACTGCTTTCAGCTGCAAGCATCTGAGTTCCTGAAATCTCTTATCTGCCTAAAAGCAGAGCCTCTCAAAGAACTCAATCGACTTATGTTCCCTCCCTAGGAGCAATCAGGGAAGACTGACTCTTATCACCACACCACACCTAAGCAGACATTGTCACAAAACCATCACATCGCCCATCTATTCTCTAAGGGCCCATTTATCTTTCCAGAAAGTTATTTGTTTTTCTCTAGGTGCTCTTTTTCTCTTCCCTTCTCTCATTTGTTTTCCCATGAATGTCCTTCTCCCCTCCCCTTCACCAATGAAGATGGTATATAAGCCACAAATTCTAACCCCCAATTTTGAGTGGCATATTTTCCTGTGATTAAATCTGCCTTTTCTCTTGTTTATGTATCTTTTGTCATCTTAATTTGCAGGCCCCAATTATTACACCTAAGATGGAGGAAATGCTTTTCCTACTGACAATTTAAATCTACAAAATACAGGGGCGCCTGGGTGGCTCAATCGGTTAAGCAGCCGACTTCAGCTCAGGTCATGATCTCGCAGTCCATGAGTTCAAGTCCTGTGTCAGGCTCTGTGCTGACAGCTCAGAGCCTGGAGCCTGTTTCAGATTCTGTGTCTCCCTCTCTCTGACCCTCCCCCATTCATGCTCTGTCTCTCTCTGTCTCAAAAATAAATAAACGTTAAAAAAAAATTTTTTTTTAAAAATAAATAAATCTACAAAATACATCCTATAAGTGCATGAGAATCATGCTAACTTTCTTATTAATTGCAGTCAAAAGCAATTATATAATTAACATTTAACACTTCCTCTTTAAGTCTTCCTGTTTTCTCGCTTTCCTTTAAACTTCCTATTAATCTTTGTTTTTAACTCTTAGATTGTTTTCAAGTATTATTCTCGTAAGTATAATTTGGCAGAAATAAAGTTTCCCTTTTCTACTTCTGACAAATCAGAACATATAATTAGAGCATTAGAAACACTACTCTTAAAAAAAAAAAGAAAAAAAAACTACTCTTTGCCATTTGATAAAAACCTCTCCAGTACAATCAAACTAAAACATCCTGTTGATTAAATAAAGCAAGTTGCTATCTCACCAACCACTGAGAACTGGAAGCTTTCTGAAATATACAGAATTAAGGCACCCGCACACATACACGTACACACACGTACACACACACGTACGTACACACACACACACACACACACACGCAGGGTTACTTTGTACAAAACAATGAAAGCCAACCACAACCAGAGGTTTTTTTAAAACTGATCCAATAATGATAAAAATAAAATGACAAACCAAGAAAATTAGTCTAACCTGGCTCTGAGATACACACTTTTTACCAAGGTATGAAAAACAGACAACTCTCCCTGCAGGGAAATACCCTTTCTGCTCCGATGGCCACAACCACTCCCTTGGCAGTCAGTTGTTTCTCTTAAATTAACCTCAATTAGCTAACCTTGCATGGCTCAGAAAGCACCTGGATGCTGGTGCCCACAATGAAGACTCTCCACACAGCAGCCTTGGGTACCATAACACCATCACCCGTGTGCCCACTGCTTTACTAAAAAGCCACAATCAAGGGTCCATGGCAAGTTGGGCCAACAATCCTTGACCAGCCGTATCAAAAGAAAAATTGCTGGGGTGTCCCGGTGATTCAGTTGGTTGAGTGTCCAACTCTTGAATTCGGCTCAGGTCATGAGCTCATGGTTCGTGGGTTCAAGCCCCACATAGGGCTCTGTGCTGACCATGTGGAGCCTGCTTGGGATTCTCTCTCTCTCAAAAATAAATAAACATTTAAAAAATTTTTAAATAAGAAAAATTGCTAAAATAGCATTCTGCTGAAATTACAACTGAATAGGGATAGGTTTAGTAGTAGGCAGGGATAGATAAGGGAGCCGTGACCACATGCTTCAAGACTCCCTGTAGAGGCCCTGGGCCCTCCTGGGCCCTCCTACTCCTCAGAGTGGCCACCAGCATCCCCCCCCCCCCGCCCCGCCCCTTCCACAGATTCAAGTGGGAGGCTGTATAGCTGCAGGTGGGTTGGGGGTAAAGAAAGGACAAACACATTCCAGACCTGCCCATGCTAGGTGCCATGAATAGATTCTCACAAACTGTTATCCAGTTCCTGATAAGGTCCCAATAAAAAGTCGGAGACAAAAATCTTTGGCGGAAACCCAGTTGGGACTCCTCTCACTCCCTCTCACTCTCTGAGAACTTTGTACTTTTGCTCAATAAACTCTATCACCGTGCTCGCTCTCTGCTGTATGAGATTCATTCTTCGACTCCATAAGACAAGGAAGGACCAGCGTCTCTCCCACCCAGCTATAACACAACTTTACAAGCCTGTCAACAACCTACGATGACAAACCAAGCTACTCCCTTGTGCGGGTTCAACTGACCATGCGCCTACTTACAAACCTCAGGGATGGTCCTCCACTGGCTACAAAACATCCAGATTTAACCATCTGGCCCCATTCCCTTTCCAGCTTCCTGTCCTACTACCACACCTCAAACCAGTCACAAACTCCTGGCAGCAATCTTTCCCATCTCCCTCTGCTTGAAACAGCTTTCCTCTGCTTTCAGAACTACATGCTTCTCTTCCTCCAAGACTTGGTTCAAATGTCCCCTCCTCCGGGAAATAAATCATTTTCTCCACTGGGCATCCACAGCACATTATCATGCTCCTAGTGTTTACAGGTCTCTGTCCCAGCTTCACCATTAGCCTGTAGGGATGTAGAATCTGATGTCTTCAACTACAATTCAACATTAAACTTCCAGTCATAGAAGAGACAACAGGCACATAATAAATGTTGAGGAAATGGCCGAGTGCACAGATGAACAAAACAACCAACGAGCAAACAAATGAACACACCAACTAATGAACCTTCTAGTTGTGGCCTGGAGAGAGGAGACATTAATATTAATATGTCAGTAACATTAAGCCCTGGCTAATCCCCAAAGGACACCCTGAGCTCCTTACCTCCTTTCAGCTACTCTTAAACCCCACACATGTTCATTTCACTTCTCTGTATCTTCAAATACAATCCGCATCCTTAATCCACATTTTTACCACCTCAGAAGCTCCAGCTCTCTATTTCACAGTTGCCCTTGTGTAGTCCATGTAATAACCAACTTGCACTTGTTTCTATAAAGGCTCCCAAACAGACCATAAACCCTTTGGGCACAATTCTTTTGTCCTTGCAATCCCAGGGCCTCACAATGTCCTTGTAATCCCAGAGCCTAACACAGTGCCTGACAAATAGTACTCAATACATGAGACAAATAAATAAATGAAGAAAGGAAGATGTAACCATATTCACATCTTGCTTGTTATGTTTTTTTCCTGTTTTGCTAAATCACCTGATTTTTCCACGTAAATTATAATAATCAGAAAAAGATGAGGGAAGAAAATATCATTTATAATCAAATCAGTACTTGAATAAAAACCTGTATCATACAAGTCTTTTGCTATATTAACATTCACAGACACTTCACCACCATCTTATTGTCTCTGTGTCTGTTCTCAATGCATAATAGTTTTGTTTTGTTTTTTTTTTTCTTAGAGAGACAGCGCATAAGCAGGGGAGAGTGGCAGAGAGAAAGGGACAGAGACAGAGAGAGAATCTTAAGCAGGCTCCACGCTCAGCACAGAGCCCAACAGAGGGGCTGGATCCTGGGATCATGACCCGAGCTGAAATCAAGAGTCAGATGCTCAACCGACTGAGCCACCCAGGTGCCCCTCAATGCATAATAGTTTAAAAAGCTTTCTAACTGAATAAAGTTGAACAAATCACAAAACATATAACGCAATTACTGCCAGTACCCATATCAGCCAGGCTCTGAGCCAAGATCTTTAATGCACTGTTTTTCTGAATCTTTATAAACACTCCAAAAGGTTGTATTTGGAAAATGGGAGTCTGAAAAAGGTTAGATCGCAAAGTCACTTAGCTGGTTAACTGGACCACCTACTCTTGCACCCAGGTCTGTTCAGACCACATGCTTTTTGACTAAAATTTTAAAAATTCTAGGCCTGGGGCACCTGGGTGGCTCAGTGGGTTACACATCTGACTCTTGATTTCGGCTAAGGTCACGATCTCACGGTTTGTGAGTTTGAGCCCCACGCCGCCCCCGCAACCAGGCTCCGTGCTGGTGGTACAGAGGCTGCTTGGGATTCTCTCTCCCTCTCTCTCTCTCTGCCCCTCCCATGCTCTCTCTCAAAATAAATAAACTGTGAATGAATGAATGAATGAATGAATGAATGAATGAATGAAATTCTAGGCCTTATTTCTTAAAATTAGAATAAATGATGCAGACAGAATTTCAAAAGCCTATGCCTTCATCTTCACTATTACCAACTGCTCAAATATCATTCACCATTATTAGATATCTTGTTGAATCCTTGTTAGCCACCAAATCACTAAAGAGCATAGAAGTCCCCAACCGAAACATATGCAGCCTTGGAAAGTCCCCTTAGGTGTGACAGCATCTGCTCCAGGCTCTTGATCCTGCTGGGGCCCTCTTACTGCTGAGAGTTAGGCAGCAATCCTCCAGCATGCCATTAAAACTACAAGAACTCAGGACGGTGAGGCTGTGGGGGAAGGGCACTCTGACCAGAGCAGGGTCAAATTCCCACAACTTTTCTATAGGACAATCTGTCAGCATACATTAATGTAAATATTTTTTTAAAAAGCATATCATTTGACACAGTAAGTCCACAGGGAAGAATGTATCCTAAGTAACTGGATAACACCCACAGATGTATAAATAAAAACCTAAAGGTCAAACAATAGTAGAATGATCAAATTATCCAAGGTACGGACACATGATGGCATATTATACAGTCACTGAAACATTAAAATGGTGACGAACCTGTGTATTTACTACTCTGCTAAATTTCCATAAAATACTGCCTCTGTAAAAAGCTGGTTACAAAATAGATTATCCTCTTTTTTAAAAAATTATACATGTACTTTTGAAAATCTACAAGAGAAAATATTAAAAGCATACAAGTACAATGGTGATCTAAGTGGTAAGATTATGTGTTTGAATAGAAAGTCAAAGAACTTCGCCCATCTTTATTTTTTTTAAGTTTATTTATTTGAGGGAGAGAGAGAGAAAGAAAGATTGAGCAGGTAAGGGAGGGGCAGGAAGAAGGAGAGAGAGAGAATCCCAAGCAGGCTCCATTCTGTCCACACAAAGCCCAATGCAGGGCTCAATCCCACGAACTGAACCATGAGATCACCTGAGCCAATACCAAAAGTCAGACACTTAACCAACTGAGCCACCCAGGCACCCCATCCGCAGTGGCCATTTTATTCTCTTTCCACAGTGGCCATTTTATTACTGATAAAATAACGAAATAGCAAAATATTTTTAATTAAATCTATCCCTTAAAAATGCCAAAGAGCTCGTGAGCAAAATCAATCAGATTTTTTTTTCCCCTAGAGTTTTCCTTTTGATGCCTTCAAGTTTTTTAAATTGTTCATAGATAAGCGTGGAGTAAATTCAGAGAAGGATTAAGCTGCAAGAGACTTCCCAGTTTTATCTCCTGTTTTCAATTCTTTACAGAATACATATTCTTGGACTTGGATTACATGATACATATTCTTGGACTTGGATGACATTGAAGGTTCAGTTTTTAGAATTCAAGCTCAGGTCCTTTCAGAAGTAAATAAAGAAAAGATGGTACCCAAAACCTCCATTAACTGATCACAGTACTCACGGTGCCTGGGGTGGCTCAGTCATTAAGCGTCAGACTTCACCTAAGGTCATGATCTCACGGTTTGTGAGTTCTGTGAGTTCGAGCCCTGCATTGGGCTCTGTGCTGACAGCTCAGAGCCTGGAGCCTGCTTCAGAATCCGTGTCTTCCTCTCTCTGCCCTCCCTCCCTTGCTCACACTCTGTCTCTCTTTCTTTCTCTCTCTCAAAAATAAGTAAACATTAAAAAAAAATTTTTTTTAAGTTCTTACTATAATACACAAAGTGCACAAGACGAATCTTTGATGGATGAGGCAATATTTTCTATCAATCCCCATTACAAAGGTGGATCTCAAAAGACAAGATCCAAAAGTAGCAGATTTTTTTTCATTTTTATTCGCTTTTGAGAGACAGAGCATGTGCACAAGGGGGGAAGGGGCAAAGACAGAAGGAGACACAGAATCGGAGGCAGGCACCAGGCTCTGAGCTGTCAGCACAGAATCCGACGCAGGGCTCAAACTCATGAACTGTGAGATCACGACGTGAGCCAAAGTCAAACCTTTAACTGACTGAGCCACCCGGGGGCCCCAAGTAGCAGGTGTTTTTAAACACCTGACAAAATTAACTTCTAAATAAGAAAATGTCTTCCAAGATGATAATCGTACCCTACATACCTTAGGCCTGCAATAAATATTTCTTGATTTGAAAATAAACAGGAGGCGCTTGGGTGGCTCGGTCGGTTAAGCGTCTGACTTCGGCTCAGGTCATGATCTCACAGTTTGTGAGCTCGAGCCCCGCGTAGGGCTCTGTGCTGACAGCTCAGAGCCTGGAGCCTGTTTCAGATTCTGTGTCTCCCTCTCTCTCTGCCCCTCCCCTGTTCATGCTCTCTCTCTCTCAAAAATAAATAAACATTTAAAAAAAAAGAAAAGAAACAGCAGGCAAACACTCTTCATTTTTCTTCTGATGAATACAATTTAAATATAGTAAAAATTCAAATAAACACCTAAAAAGAGAAACTACTTATAATAAACTACAAGCCTGAAGTTATACAAAATGTGTTCACTGACCTAAGTATGCAGAAAAACACAAATCTTGTTTATAGGGAACAGGTAGAGTTCCAAAAACCCACTTGTAAAGATGTATGAAATTCAGGGCACATTTCCCGCCAAAACCCTGTTACACTGGTAGTGAATTCCCGGCCTGATCCGTAAAGGGTAGTGAGAACTATTTATCCCACGCCTGTGTTTTACGTGGATAGCACTAGTGGTGTATGGGAAGAAACAGATAATGCTAGAGGAATAAAAAGGGCTCTTCGTCACTCGTCACTCGGAGCAGAAGGCTCTCAGCTGAGTGCCTCTCCAGAGAGGCTCTCCAGCCAAGAGATAGATGCCACTCCCCAGGTCATACTGTCTCTTTCAGGAGACAGTCCAAGTCCTAAAGACCAGTCAGTGGAGGAAGCGGAGTTTAAAGGCCCTGCCCCCGTGCCTCAAGGTAAGATAACTCTGCAGGGCATCTCAGCTCCAGAGTTCCCTGTTGTAACTGCAGGGCAGTTCAACTCCTTGCTTTACTCAATCCTGCTTCCCTCGCTGCCCAGCTAGAGCATTCCCAGTAAAACTCCTACACATAAAATCTGTTTCAAAGACTGTTTCCAGAATCTAAGGCAAATAACTAACACTTAGTAAGCTCGCATTATAAGTCAAGCACTGTGCGTATACATACTTATACAGTATATAAGTTATATGTATGTAATATATGTGATCTTGCGGTATTATGTATGGGTAGGTACTACAATCCCATTTTAAATATGAGAAACTGAGTCTCGGAGACGTCAAATGACTTGCCCAAGATTATATCTATGCCTTCCAAATGCACAGCCAATCAATATGTAAACAAACTCTCGTATACTTATACTGTAAGTGTTGCTGAATGGAATGGATTAAGGCAGATTCAGCTACCCAGAGGTTCTGGTGGCAGTCAGGAATGAGTGGCGTGGTGACCCATGGTCATCCATAAAACAGGAATTAATAAAAGGACTTGGGATCCAGGCCCATTGAAAACTACATACTATGATCAAGGGTCCATATATTTTAGGCCCTCAGCAAAAAAGCAGTGGCCTAATGGAACCAGAATTCCAAAATGAAACTACAGCGTAATAATCTACCGCATGATTCCTAGACCCTAAAAATAATGATTGGCAAACCTAGACCACCTACAATCAAACGCTACAATATGTACACCGATGTTTACTATGTAGGAGGAGCATAGCACTTCATCTTTTACTCCAATTCCTGCAAGAAGCTTCCTAAGCCAGTATCTAGAAATGCACTAATTAACTTATGAGGGGTACGAAGTCTTTACAATTAATACTCATCTTACCCAAGATGCACAACTGCACCCAGTGCAACTTCTTCCCCTATAACCATTCCATAGCTTCCCGAGCTTTCCCTGACAGTCTTCTTTTATACATTAAGCAGCTATTTACACGTACTGACAAAGAGTGAACAACTAAGAACTAATATTACCATGCCCTGGTGGCCATCCTGCCCAAGAATCACAAGACACAAAACAATTCTATCAACTCCAAACAAGTACAAACGACAACTACTGTTAACTTCATTAAATTTGCGTTTGCATCTGTAGATCACAACTGACTTGAGCAATGAGAACAAACTGTTTAAAAGTTTAAGAGAATTCAGATTCAGCACATCTTCAAAATAATCACTTAATTTGTAATATTCATAACTGCAAAATCTAATGTCACAAGTTAAAAAAATCAAAATATACTTAGAAATACTATAATAGTGCAATCAATGTCATTCTAAAATTCAAAAACAATTGGGCCTTAGCAGCTGATTCTTGAGAGTTTGCATATCTGTTGCCCCTTCCTTTAAAACTCACCAATGCCACTTCTCCTACCCCAACATTAGAAAGCATAGCTTTAAATGGCAAACACACACACACACACACACACACGCATATTTGTAATTTCCTTATTTATCAATTTTGCACACAAGAGGCCTTAGCACCCATGTTCAGTTACCAACTGCAGTGACAAGTTCTTCAAATTAAAATGGATCACGGAGACTTCACACCATGGCACAACCAAATATGGAATCCTAAAATACAGCTTGCTGATCAAAGTCTGTATCTTCTCTAACCCTGACAATGGCAATGTTTGGCCCAGTTCTTACCTTTTTCTCCATTCACCTCATAAAACAAGTTCCAAATCAGAAATACACAGTTCCACATAGATAGACACAGAACTGCTAAATATACCTGAGTTTGACACTGCAGAGGAGAGTAATAATAGTGACACCATAACCAGCTTAAAGTTTACAGAGGAGGAAGTATCACCAGCCTAAGAAAAAGTATTTCCTCACACGGCTGTAAAGTGGTTTAATCTTTTGGAGAAAAAGATAAACAGCTGGGAATGCAAGCTGGTGCAGCCACTCTGGAAAACAGTATGCAGGTTCCTCAAAAAACTAAAAATGGAACTGCCCTATGACCCAGCAAATGCACTACTAGGTATTTATCCAAGGGATACAGGTGTGCTATTTCGAAGGGACACATGCACCCCCATGTTTATAGCAGCACTATCAACAATAGCCAAAGTATGGAAAGAGCCCAAATGTCCATCAATGGATGAATGGATAAAGAAGATGTGGTATATATATACAATGGAGTATTACTCGGCTATCAAAAAGAATGAAATCTTGCTATTTGCAACTATGTCAATGGAACTGGAGGGAATTATGCTAAGTGAAATTAGTCAGAGAAAGACAAATATCACATGACTTCACTCATATGAGAACTGTCAGAGACAAAACAGATGAGCATAAGGGAAGGGAAGCAAAAATAATATAAAATCAGGGAGGGGGACAAAACATAAGACACTCTGAAATATGGAGAACAAACAGAGGATTAGTGGAGGGGTTGTGGGAGGGGGGATGGGCTAAATGGGTAAGGGGCACTGAGGAATCTACTCCTGAAATCACTGTTGCACTATATGCTAACTAATTTGGATGTAAATTAAAAAACAATAAAATTAAAAAAAATAATAATAAGTAAACAGCCATCGTGAAGCTTCATACAGAGAAAAAATAAAAAGGTACACCAGAACTGGAATGCGAGCTCCATGAGGACTAGGATGTCCTCTCTTGATTACCACTGTACCCTTTCATACTTACCACAGTACTTGTAACACTGTTTAATATTTTTTGAAGGAATGAATGATAGCTATCATCACTCATTGATCACTTTTCTTAAAAAACTTTACTAAGCATGTTAAAAGCTTAACAAGCCTTTAAAACAAGAACTGCAAACCTGAGAAGAAAGTAACACTCTGAGCCTCAGAATAACTCTATGGGGGGTGGGGGGGGGGGGCAATGGAATATATACAATTTTTTTTTTCAATTTTACAGGCGAGGAAATCAAGTGTCAGAAAGACTGACCTTCCCAAGAAGACAGAGCTCTAAAAGGCTAAACCACCAGTCTGTCTTCCTTCCCCTATGCCACATCAATACCAAAATGAAGTTCAGAGCTAGGAAAACAAAAGAACATGGATGGAGAAGACAGTCTGGCCAAAAATTGTATTATCAAACATTCAAAACTAGGCTGTCTGTTCCTGGAAAAAAAGAAAACTTTCCTACATCACTATTGCGGAGATACAGCCAATGAGGCCTATGGTTCTGTTCTTAATTGGCTACACTTCAATCTCCTACGTTCAGAGCACTGTGGGGCTCTTCTGAGTGCAGGTGCCTCTTTAAAAAAAGTGACTGATCTGCATGAAGAATGGCTTCAAAAGCTGAAAAGCTACAAGTTAAAAGTCAGAAATAAAGCTCCTAATATCCCTTCGTTAAAATATACCTCTATTCCCTTCCCTGAAAAACTGCCTGACCAGAGGAATTCAAAGAACTGTCCAAGTAAGAAAAAAGTGTTTGGCCGGCACCCGATAACGAAAATCGTGTCTCTCTAGTGACAACGTCAATCTGTCACATCTTCAGTATTCCCTAAGTGCCCTTCAAAAGGTGCATTAAGGTACTGCTTAAGATTAGCAGGCTTCCTTCTAAAACTGTGAAACAGAATCATACAGACGATGATTTTTTTTTTTTTTTAACTCCGGTCTGAGAACGGAAGTCAAGTTCAGATTCTCTTCCTTCCTCAAGCGAGTAAGAGAATTAAAGAGCGCGCGCGCGCACAAGCACGCACACACACACGCCCTATAGTAAAAATGTCTCGGGGCCTCTTCACCTGTGGCAGTCGCCGCAGCAAGCCTCGATTTGCTGGGATTTGAGGCTCTTCCCCACGCGGGGAAAAGGCGGGTGGGTGAGGGGGGCACAGGGGAGAATGAACTGGTGCCTAAGTTTCCAAGCGGATCATTCTTTTCAACTTGGGCAGCTCTTTCCTTCCCCCCACCCCCCAACCCGCCGCTCCCCCAACGGGCCGCAGCACACAGTCGGCTCCGCCAGAACCGGCAGGGCCCGAGGGGAGCCCTGCCGCCGCCGCCGCCGCCGCCGAGACCCGGGGCACCCCCTCGGCGTCGGAGGCGCAGGCGGCCCCGGGTTCTCGGCCCGGGAGCGGCGCAGACCCTGGGCACGGGCCGCAGATCAGTCGTCGCCGCCGGGCGTGGGGACCGGGAAGGGACAGCCGCCGCGGGGCGGAGGGGCGGGGTGAGCACTTCCTGACTCTCGCATTGTCCACGCACCGCCCGCGCCGCCCCGGGCCCCGCCACCGCGCCTTCCCCGTCGGGGAGGAAGTTGGCGTTCGCCCCGCCAGCCCCGTCTTACCGTTCTTGGCGTCGCCCGCGGCAGCAGCCCCCGAGGCGGCCGCGGCGTTGGCGGCGCCAGTCCCCGCGCCTCCGGTGCCCGCCGCGCCCCCGGTGCCCGCCGCGCCCGCCGCCACCGCTCCACAGCCGGCCGCCGCCGCCAGGCCCCCCCCGGCCGCCGCGCCCGCCGCGCCCGCCGCTGCCAGGGCCCCGGCTCCATTTTCCTGCTCGTCCCCGCTGCTGTTGGCGCGCTTGTTTTTGCGGCCGCCTTTGCTGTTTTTGGGGTTGGGCATCTCGCGAGCGTCCAGGTGCCCGGCGTCAAGGAAGGCGGCTCCCCGCCGCACGGCCGCTCCCGGCCCGCGCGGCGCCGGCTCCGGGAGGAAGAGAATGGAGGGCGCGGGCCGGCGGCTCCTTCGGCGCCCGTCTAGCCGCGCGGCCCGCGCCGCGCCATCCCGGCCGCCGCGCCCTCCCCGGCTTCCTGGAGCCGGCGCGCGGCCACCCGAGGCTCGCAGCCGCGCGAGCGCGGCGGGCTCGGGACCCGAGCGAGACGCTCCCGAGCCGGAGGGAAAAGGCGGGTCTCCGGCTTGTTTTGATTCGGCTTCGCTGACACGCTCTGGCCCCGCCCCCGCCCGTGACGACACTGGGGATTCGGCCTGGCCGCGCCCACCAGGTGACCTCAAGGCGGACCGGCCCGCCCGCGTGACGTCACGCCCCGCGCGAGCCGGCCACGTTCGAGTGACGTCATTCTGGCGCCCTCACCGCGGGCCTGCGAAGCTATTGGCCGTGCGCGAAGCCACCTTCCTGAAGTGGCCTCCTACACCAATCCGGTGGCATCTGGCGTAGTTATTCGGTGGCCTCCCGACCTTCATGTAATTGAGGCTTAGAACAATATGGTCCTGAAAAATAGGCGGGTGACTAGAAGAAGGGAAAACAAAGGATTTTGGATTAATAATCCATCAAAAGACCTTACCCTTCAAGAACAGTTTTAAGGTCAGTAATTATAGAAATAGGATCGAGGTCCCAGACAATGGGGATGAACAGCAGGGTCCCTGAATGAGAAGCCGGCACAGTGTAGTGGTGAAAGTAATTCATACAAACAGGACCCACCATCCAGGGATAAAACTAAATGTTGCCTGTGACCACTAGGCAGGACCTGCTTGGGAGGAAACCCAATCCCTGTGGGCTGAGCTGTCCCAGAAGAGAGATAGCTGCGTTGGAAGCAGGCTAAGATTAAAACGTGACGCCTCTGAAGAGAGGCAGTGACCTGAGAGCAGGAGACCCCTGGGAAGAGTTCTACATGGTTTCTCTTTTCTGCAACTTTATTCTGCCTTTTCACAGACCAGCTCCTTCCCATATCTCAGGTTCCAGATCAAACACACTTCCTTCAGGATGTTATATTAGAGCTCCTACCTTCCGGGAGGAGCTGTGAGAAGTATCACTGATAATTTTTCTCATCCATCTCTCATTTTGTTGACGACGTATACGTTTACTTGTTTCCTAGCTATCTCCTTCTCATTCTCGGGAAAGCTCCACAGGTAGTAGGTTTTATCCGTCTTGGGCACCTCAGGGAGCAGCTAGCATATATTTGTTGAATGTATAAATTAGGTTATTTTCCCCATGATCTATGGAAGAAAACTATTTTAGTTGACAATTTACAGTTTTCCCCTCCTCTAGTGTAAACTTTAATTAACCCAGCTCTTCAGTAAAGGCTCAGTGGCTGTGTTATAAAGCATAAAGGGACAGACAGGGATGTGCAGAGAAGAGAACTCTCCCTCTCAGGCTCACCTAATGGAGAGATTCTGACTGGGAGCTCCCAGGTTCATAGGAGAGTCCATAGCAGAGCTTGGAGCTATAGGGAGGAGCACTGGATACTCAGGGGTAATTGCTGGTTGGACTTTTTAGTAGGAAAATGATGAACCTTTTAATTCCCCAATACATATGGATAGTTACATTAGATAAATAAATATTTTGTGCCTATATTTTCACATCTATTTCTCCTCCACCCTGACATTTTCTAAGCACTAGAGGAACAGAGATTGAGTCTATCTTTCTAGCTAACTCGGCAGAGTCTAGCAAAAAACCTGACCCACAGTAAGTGGTGAAGAAAATCTGTTGAGTGGAGGTTGCGTAATGCACTTTTCTCTGGCTACATTTTTCTGAACCTTGAAGTCTCAACCTAAACCATCCATTCTCTAGGAAGTCTACTCTGACAGCCCAAAGTGAGATTCGCCCCCAAGTGCTCCCTGTTACCATCCCTACCAAAACTCCATGCACACACGTATTGAAGATGCCTGTTTACTTGTCTCTTGCCTGGGCCCCCACTGGACTACCAGCTATGCGATGGCAGAAACTGTGTCTTAGTTTCTGCCTCACTGAATCCTTGTTGCCTAGCTCAGTGCATGGTATAGAGTAAGTATATGAGAAGTGCATGAATAAATGAATGGACAAATGCTTTGAAGGTATATGAAGCAGGATTTGGTCACCACTTGGCCCCCGGAAGTCAAACAATACTGAAAACTGGAGGAAATGCTGACAGTGTAATTAGAGACTTCACAGGGAGAATGGAGGAGCTGGGGATGAAGATAATGAGGTAATGTGGCCTATTCAGATTTAGCTTAATTTCATTACTGAGATCCCTCACTATAAGTGGCTGAGACATCTCACCTTGCCTTGGGCCTTTCTTTCTTTTTCTTCTTTTTTTTTTTTTTTTTTTTTGAGTGGTGAGAATGAAGAGGTTCTTTTTTAACATTTATTTATTATTGAAACACAGAGACAGACAAAGCGTGAGCATGGGAGGGGCAGAGAGAGAGGGAGACACAGAATCGGAAGCAGGCTCCAGGCTCTGAGCTGTTAGCACAGAGCCCCACGCGGGGCTCGAACTCACGGACCGCGAGATCATGACCTGAGCCGAAGCCAGACACTCAACCAACTGAGCCACCCAGGCACCCTGAGAATGAAGAAATTTTATATTAGAATACCGGAAAATGGAGATAACTATTCTCTTGAATAAGCACATTGCTGTCATTCCATATTGGATCAGAGTAAGTATGCCTGTACCCTGCAGACAGATGTTCATTCCAGCTGCCTCCCACCTCTAGATGAGACTTAAGAATTGGAAGCTTTCCCACAAAAAATGTCATAATTAACTCAAAGCACACAGCCATCCAACCAGTTGCTTTTCTTATTCATTGTGTGAGCCACCTCCTCCTCATTCAAACTAAAACAAAATCAGAAGGAGGAAGGAGAAGCTGGGCCACTTCTTCCATTCTTAACCATGCTCATCTGTTTTTAGCCTTAGTCAAATTTGATGCAGAGGCAACGGTAAAGGACTCCATTTCCTACTTCCAAACAACATGTGGGATTTCCTTGGAATCCTAGCCCTTTATCTTTCCCTTTTTACATGATTTTTGAAGAAGAGAGAAAGGGAGAAAGCCTGTCCAAAGAGCAAAAGATGGATGGTGGGTGACCCAAAGCCCTCCCCTCAGATGCTTCCAGAAGAAAATGTGAAGAGTTCTAGGAAACCATGGAAGCCTCTATGCTCTGTACATCCACACTTGGCTTCTGTTTAATTTCCATGATCAACCCATGTGTTCTGAAGTAAACTTTCAAAAAAAGTATACCTATACCCAAGGTTTCCTTCCCCCAAACTTTATCACCCACTCCAAACCACATCTTTGCAAAATTGAATAAAACACAGCAACAATCCAGGTCATCAGAGGTAAACAATCGATAGCCTTGAGAAAAGGGACAAGCTAATCTTCAGGACTGGATCAGAATAAATGGTCATTGTTTCAGCGTTCTTGTTCTGTTTGCGTTTTTGCTTGACCTGTGTGTCTGTCTTCTGAACTCTTGGGGTCAACTAAGTCCTTTGGGCTAGAATTGGGCTGATCTGCTAAAGTCATTTCAAGTAAATATACCTTGAGCAATGCCTATTATCTCTATGGACCAGGGTTTTTTGTTTTTGTTTTTGTTTTGTTTTTTTCTAGAAATAGCCTCTCCTATGCCCAGAGGTTTACTTTGAGGAATAATAGTTGTGATTATCAAGACTTTTAACAAAATGCAATACTAATGCAAATAATGACATGAATTATTAAATTCCATAGATCTGCTCTCCTATTAAACTGTTCCCAATTATCAATATTAACATTTTTCTCAACTGTGTACCCTCATAATCTGTTTCCAGGCCTTTATTTTGACTTTTACATTATTTCCATAACCTATAAAAGCAGTCATATAAAAGAATAGAATTATCTCAGTGCCCCCTGAACTTGCTACCTACCACAGCCTCGGTGCCTTCTTTGCTCATACTGTTGTTCCAACTCAGCATCAACACTGTCATGAACCCCAATAACCTAAATAGGACTCTCCTTTCAAGAGACACATCCATAATCTTTCCCAGGACAGACATCCCTGGACTCCTACCATTCAAGACTCATTTACTTCACACCTCTGTGCGCTCACGACCTGGCTTCCAAACTGTGGCTCATAGTCTCTTTGCACGCTATGAGATCAGTTCGGAGGGTTCCTACCAGCATGTTTTGAAAACTGAAACAGAAGAGAAAATATCAATGCATTGCATATAGATATTAAGTATTGTTTTGTAAAACATACATACTATCTTTGTAAAATTTTGTTTACACACACACACACACACACAGAGTCTTGTTGTATAGTCCATTTCTTACTGCGGTGGCAAGCCAAAAAATCTGGAAGCCACTGACTATACCATACCACGAAGTATTGGATTTGTATGGGCTGTTTTTCCATGGTTTTCTCACCTCAGGAAGAGCATTTTCTCCCTCCAAGTATATATTAAATTCTGCAAAGGAAGGCATCATATCTTTTATCTTTTCTACGTCTTCCAATGAAGCTACCATTACAAGTGTTTTTGACTGCATGTTCCATACATATGTAAAAACAAACCAAACTTGCGAGACCTGGGTGGTTCAGTTGGTTGAGCATCAGACTTCCGCTCAGGTCATGATCTCACGGTTCATGGGTTCATGCCCCACATCGGAATTCAGCACAAAGAGTGCTTCGGATCCTCTGTTCCCTTCTCTCTACACCTCCTTGCTTGCGCTTTTCCCAAAATAATAAATATTAAAAAAAAATCAAAAACCTGAAATTCTATCGGGGGAGGGGTGGGCAACACAACAACAAACACAGAGGAAACAAATACAAATTAATCAACCGTTAACCTGAAAATTAAAAAAAAATTTTTAAAGATGGGTAGGCTGCATTTTGTTTTGTTTTGTTTCCTCTGATTTTGGAGGGGGAATTGTGCCCTCAGATCCCCAGAAGGTAGAGGGGTAACGGAGGCTAAATTGTCAAAGAAGTCTTCACAGGGAAGCATGAAGATTAGTCTTTTAAAAGGGCTTGAAATCAGGGGCAACCTGCTGGCTCAGTTAGAAGAGTGTGCAACTCTTGATCTCAGGGGGTTGAGTTCGAGCCCCACGTTGGGTATAGGCATTACTAAAAATAAACAAACTTTAAAAATAAATAAAAAATAAAAGGAAATGAAAGCAAGAATGAGTACAGAATCTACAGAGGGAAGAGAGGAGGCCGTAGGGACTCTGGTGTTTGTTTGGCCAAGTTGGGAACCAGATCACAATGGACACACAGCTGTTTGTAGTCCAGGCCTTGATAACTGATACAGAAGTTAGAACGCACCGTCCCGCTCTCCCTTCCATGCTTTCTTTTTTCTGATAGTATTTAATTACTATGGCACATATTGTTTACTTTTATTACTGTATGGTATATTTCATTTTTATGTTTATTTACTTTGTGTGCTTTCTGTTTTTCCTCTCTGAAATGGAGGTTTCAAGAAAGTGAAGTTTTCTCTGTTGAATCCGCAGCGCCCAAATCAGCACCTAGCACAAAATAAGACTTTAACACATAGTTGTGGAATTAAAGAACATGTAAAAGAACATCTAAAAGAAATAACCCAAACCAGATCTGACCTCAAAAAAAAAAAAAAAAGAAAGAAAGAAAACAAAACAAAAGAGCCATCTAAGCCCACAGTGCTATGCTCTTGGTAGACATAACATCCTTCCCAGCTGGCTAGCATATTTAAACCAAAACTGGGGGCTCTGTTTGAGGCCAGCTTTTACAGCAGGGGGCCATGGCATAGCAATATCTTCCTCAGCAATTGCAATGACCAGGCAACTATCAATTTCTATACCTTGTATTTCTGACATCTCCTCTAGACGTAGCACTGAAAATTCAAAGACTTGTATCACCTAGATTTCATCTTCCGGATCCCCTGTGTTTCTTCCCAGTGAAATCAGTATTTTTCTAGGCTGCCATTCTAAAGCACGATTTAACCACGGTGCTTTAGTCCTTCTTTCAGCCGTCTGCAAGGTTTGCCTTAGATAATGCAACACTGGCCTTCTCTAAATGCCTCTTTTAATTCTACACTAGTTATCTATTGCTGCCTAAACAAATTACCCTACGGTCTAGCAGCTCAGAACAGCACACATGTATTATCTCACAATTTCTGTGTCAGGAATGTAGGCATGGCTTAGCTGGGTCCTCAGGCTCAGGATCTCTCTTAAGACTGCAGTCATGTTGAAACTCAACTGGGGAAGGACCCATTTCCCAACCCTGTCCTGAGGTTGTTGGCAGCATTCAGTTCCTAAGGGTAGCTGGCCAGAGGCCTCCCTCAGTTCCTTATCATATGAGTCTCTGCATAGAGCAGCTGGCTGCATCCAAGTGAGCAAGTGAGGCAGGAAGAGAAGGGCAAGCAAGACAGAAGCCAGTCTTTTTTGTAACCTAATCTCAGAAGCAAAAAGCAAGTCACCCGGTTCGGCCCAAGCTCAACAGGAGGAGATTTTACAAGGGCATAAATACCAGGGGATAAGGATCGCTGAAATCTATCTTAGAAGCTGCCTACCACAAGTAAGTTAATATATTGCTTCTAATCCAAATTCTAATTCCGAAGGGCTTCAAATTTAGCTTATAAGACAAGGGTGGATTGTGGTAATCATTTCCTAATATATACATGTATCAAAATACAGGTGTTTGTACATTGTAAATATATACAATTTTTATTTGCCAATAAGACAAGGAGAGTGAGAAAAGGTATGAACTTATTCTGGTTCTTCCTTTCTAAATTACTGTTTTGACTAATTAATCTTTGGTGATCTTGGATGATCCCATTTCATGAATCTAAAATAACTTTTGCAAAATGATCTTTGTTTAAACTGTTTCAGGGGCGCCTGGGTGACTTGGTCGGTTAAGCGTCCGACTTCGGCTCAGGTCACGATCTCAAGGCCCGTGAGTTCGAGCCCTGCGTCGGGCTCTGTGCTGACCACTCAGAGCCTGCAGCCTGTTTCAGATTCTGTGTCTCCCTCTCTCTCTGCCCCTCCCCTGTTCATGCTCTGTCTCTCTCTGTCTCAAAAATAAATAAACGTTAAAAATAAGTAAACAAACAAACAAACTGTTTCAGTCCTCTGTATTGAAAACACTGTTGATGTTTAGAAAGAACCCAACAGTATAGTGCATTCTTGGACTGAGGGCCTGCTTCAAGGATACCTATTTTTTTAAGTGTTAAGGCTACGCTATGCCTCTTTGTTGAGTTAATTTTGATTGAGCTTGAATAGAATTCTTTCAAGATTCCCCCTCCTCCTTTATCTCCACTTACAACAAGTTCTACCCAGAGTGCCCTAAAGAACACGAGTTATATAAGACATGCTTCTATTACTGCGGTTGAATAAGTCTAGGAAACACTGTATATTTTATTAGTCATGAGACACATTACTATACTAAAGACCCTAAAAAGTCCAGCGGTAAAGAAACCTACTTACTCTCAGCTTAAAATTTCCCAAGCTTATACAACCCATAAATCCTCTTACGTGTAACACCCATTAACATCTTGTGAAACTAGAGTTATGCTAAATACTTTTTTGGGAAATAACACCTTAGAGCAAAAAGTACCTACTTCTATCTTTAGCATTCAGGTGAGTTAATGCAGGGGCAAAAATTCAAGGGAAAAGATAGACATTGGATCCTTCTTGTAAGCAACCAATTCTTTAGAAAATATCTTGCAAAATACCTACAATCTCCAATACTTATAATGACATATATAAAGTCCTTAAGTACTAATGTAAAACAGTTGAACATTCACCATACTGCTTCCATTTTCAGAAACATCAATGTTTTATTGTTCCATTGAAGAACAAAAATTAATATCAACAACTAAGGACTACTTGTTTTTTTTTGACAGAAAGACATCATTACCAATACTTCAACCAGAAGCAACCTCCAACTTCTGTTCATAATCGTTTATGTAATAAATACTATAGAACCTAGAAATATATTGTTTTGTACCCTCTAAATATGATGTGGTTCTTTCCTTTACCATCACGTGAATAATCATTTTCGCCTTCGGCCTAGTAATTTTGATTGATCTTCAATAGAATTCTCTCTCAAGATTTCCCTTCCTTCTGCAGAATATTCATACTGACCCCTTGAATGCAATATGGTACTGCACCGATTAAAGATGGCCACAAGTGCTCGACTCCTCTTTCCAAGAAGAGGTGGAGTCTATTTTCCCTCCCTTTGAACCTGATCTAGGCTTGGGACTTGCTTTGATCAACTAGAAATACAGCAAGAGTCAGGGGTCACGTTGCTCTGGTTCCCATCCTGTTAGCTTTTGCTCTTACTCTCTTAAAGCCAGCCACCATGCTGTGGAGGGCCTTGAGCTAGACTGTGGAAGGATGACCGGCCGTACAGAGACGGTGACAAAGCCTCTCCCCTTGATCAAGCTTGAGTCAGGCTCCTCTGGGTCCTCTGTTTGAAGGGGCCCTAACCCTGGGCTCTGTCCTGGGTCTGTTCACTCCACTTTTAGCAAAAATCCTGCTGAGTCAGTCTGTTGAAAATATCACCCTCAATACCTTATCACCCTGGCCTGCCTTTGGCAAGAATCGTATCAAGTCAGTTTGGCCAAGATCTTCCTAACCCTGATATTTCCTGACATTTCCTCTTGGTGATTTTTCATCCACTGACCCCCAACCCTGCTCCTTGGCTATACATTCCTGCCTTTCCTTATTGTATTCAGAGTTGAACCTAATCTCTATCCTTTACTATAAATTCCATTGGACTGGTCCCCCTGGATAAAGTCTGTCTTGCCATCCTTAACAAGCATGGTAAATAAATTTCTCTAACAAAGGATCCTCGTCACCTGGAAGATGAGAAGTGTCAGGCTAAAATTGTCAGGAGGCAATAATTAAGCCAGAGCATTTATTTGGGATCAAAGAATTGCAATTCAAGGTGCACAGATTTGGGTGGCAAACCAAATAGTTTGGAGCAAAACTATTTTTGTAAGCAAAAGTCAGGAATTTTTAAAGCAAAAAGGGAATGCTTGTATACATCTTTTTTTTTTTTTTAATGCTTATTTATTTTGAGAAGGGAGGCAGGGGAGAGGAAGGGGCAGAGGGAGAGAGAATCTCAAGCAGGCTCCACGCTGTCAGTGCAGAGGCTGATGGAGGGCTCCATCTCACAAACGGGGTGATAGTGACCTGAGCCAAAACCAACTGACTGACCCCATAGGCACCGCTACAAAGAATTTTTGATTGGTGTTCACAGCAAAAAGCTCATCTTCACTGAATATAATCCGTTGCTAAGGCTCTCACTAAGCAAAGTCTGTTACTGTAGCAAGTTGCAGATGTTCTGACTGGGCCCTTGGATTATTTGCGGTTCAGCCCAGTTCAGAAGTTCATTGTTCCACCAGTGAGGACATGCATGAGGTCCACCCCCTTAATAGCCTCCTAGCTCCATTTTAAAATCCCTTGACGTAAGTGACTCCATTCAATTTGATAATTCACAGGAGTCATCTTTGCTGTTTCAGCCTCAGCCAAGCTCCTAGCTCAGTGGTTCTTAGCCTGGGCTATTTTATCCACAGGGACATTTTTGGTTGTCACTACTGGCATCTAATAGGTAGAGGCCAAGAACGCTGCTAAAATCCTACAACGCACAGGACAGTCTCCACAACAAGTAATTATCTAGCCCCGAATGTAGTGAGAAGGTTGAGATATCCTATTCTCGTTGAATGCAGCCGTATGGGTCATCATGTCTTCACCGCGTCAAGCAGATCACCCAGATGAGCCCAGTCAATGCACAGAATTGTGAGAAATACATGGCTGCCATTTTAAGGGACTATTGGGACAGTTTCAACGGTATGTTATTGTTCAACCACTGAGGGGGCCTGGAGGGAGGGACCGTGTGGTCTAAATGCTCCTACCATAGCCAATTTTAGGCTACCAAGATGAGCCACTGACCTCAATGCTGGAAAGGTGGATGCCGTCGGCTCTGTGAGCCAGTGGCAGTTGTTCACACTGTGATAGAAAACTGAGGCAACATCCTGTGTACAATGTCTCTTTTTTTTTCTGTGTACAGTATCCTTTTATGTCTGAATTCTAGGCATGGGCATTTCCTGTGTTCACTTGCCGGCACAGTCGGGTCTCTCTACTCGTATACGGTGGTCGCATTTCTGTTGGAAGCTTCCCCTTTAAACGCCAACCCACTGGTTCTGTCGTCTTTCTGGCTTGTACCATTTTTTGCACCACGAAAATTGTCGAATTGGGTTTAGCCAAGAGGCTGCCACAGAGGATCACAGGGTGGACCCCACTCCAACACAATCCCACCGCATTCTCAAATTTGTGGTTACTGAGGTGAATGGTCTGATTTAGGAATAAAACGTTGGCCTCATTTCTTTGTGAAATGAGACGTCTAAACAACAGGTGAAGGGGGCTAGGCAAAGTGGAACATGAGTAGCAAGGGGACCACGCATGTCAGGTTTGGGCCCACACTGGAGCACACTTCTGTTCAGAAAATACCTTTGGCTTCCAGATAGAGGCAATTTCTTCTAGCACATAAGCCCAAAATATTCTTTGTTATATGCTAGAGCAGCCATTTCTGAGGTTTTAGGGCGGATGTTGGATTTAGGTTCTATTAAAACTTATTATCGTTTTGTGGTTAGGAGAGATTATTCATGCAGCCCAACTTCCTGGGCTTCGGTTTGGGTTTACAAGTTGTATGATCTTGAGCAACATATTTGTGAAATAAGGGTAATAATCGTATCTATTTCAGAGTTAAGACAGTGTCTGGGTAGTGCCTAGTACCTGGTAAGCTCTCAATAAGCAGTCGGTATTATTATATGCGCAGGAGCATTTGAAGTTTGTAATCGGGGTTGCTGTTCAACTTCATAAATGCTATCTAACAGTTCCCCGTCTGCACTGTAAACAAGTTTGTTGTTGTTTTTTTCTAAAAGCAGGGCTGGTTCTAGGTCAAGGATAAACTGCTTTCAGCACACTTTTGTCTCACCCAAGAACAAACCACACCCTGCTTCCTGTTGCGTGCAAATACGGGTACCTTTAAAGGGACAGTCAAATCCACGCAGGATGCTACAGATTGCCACAGGGCGCACTCTGGCGTACGCAGCTAGAAGCCCGGATGATGCTTTGCCCGAGCATTTGAAGTTGATTTGTGTGGACAGAAGTTATTGCAAGTTACTAAATTTAAAAATGATACGATGGGGGCGCCTGGGTGGCTCAGTCGCTTAAGCCTCCAGCTTCAGCTCAAGTCATGATCTTACAGTCCCTGGGTTTGAGCCCCGCATCAGGGCTGTGCCCTCAGCTGTGCTGACAGCTCAGAGCCTAGAACCTGCTCCGGATCCTGTGTCTTCCTCTCTCTCTCTCTCTCCCTTCCCCACGCACATTGTCTCTCTCTCCCTCCCCCTCTTTCTCTCTCTCTCTCGAAAATAAATAATAAACATTAAAAACTTAAATAAAAACTGAAAAGATAAAAATGATGCAATGAAAACAGTATTTTTGAAAGAATAATCTAATAATCTTTGATTTTAAAGAAAAGCGGGAGCGCCTGGGTGGCTCAGTCGGTTGAGCCTCTCACTTGGGCTCAGGTCATGATCTTGCACTCGGTGAGTTTGAGCCCCACGGTGGGGTCTGTGCTGACAGCTCAGAGCCTGGAGCCTGTTTCAGATTCTGTGTCTCCTCTCTCTGCCCCTCTGCCTCTCACACTCTCGCTCTCCCTCTCAAAAATAAACATTAAAAAAAATTTTTAAAGAAAAGCAACCTCATCATCACCTTATCCCATGTAGATGGATACCATAAATTTCAACTCACAAATAAGTTGTGAGCATCTTCTAATTCTAAGGAAACCCCATCAGGGTAAAAGAAAACCCAATACTTATTATGTTGGTTTGTTTGCTTTAAAAAAACACACAAAATTAAGTTACTATTCCTCAAGACTTGTTAGAGAACCTGGGGGGCTCAGTTGGTTTGAGCATCTGACGCTTGATTTGGGGTCAGGTCATGATCTCACGGTTTGTGAGATCAAGACTTGTGTCTGGCTCTGTGATGATAACACAGAGCCTGTGTGGGATTCTCCTTCTCGCCATCTCTCTCTGCCTCTCCTCCTCCTTCTTCTGTCTCTCTCTCTGTCTCTCTCTCTCTCTCAAAATAAATAAATAAATAAGTAAACTAAAAAAAAAAAAAAAAAAAAAAAAAAGCCTTGGAAGTTCCAGGTAAAACTGAGCGTTTTGTCATTAAACAATGTTATCCAGTGGTCTGGAAGTCTCTTATGCCAGCTCTGGATTAGGTCAACAATCCTGAGTTCATCGGTTTCCTAAGACGTTTTTAGGTTCCAGGCTGAGATAAAAGAAGGGCCAGACAGGGGGCCTGCTCAACATTCTGTCTCTCAGCCTCTCTCTCTGCCCCTCCCCCCATTTCTCTCTCTCAAATAAATAAACTTTAAAAAAAAGAACAAGAAAAAAAAAATCAATTAAAAAAACAATGAAGGGCCAAACATTTTCTGCCAAACATTCTAGATGACTGTTTCCTCACGTAGTATCCAGAGAAGTAGATTTAACTCAACATGTATTTCTGTAGTAGCAATCTTGTGCAATGCTCTGTAATTGATGAACAGCAAACATCTTTCTTTCTCCTTAGTTTACAGGCCACAAAAATGTCATGACCACAGCATCAACAGGTTGAAAAGAAGGAACTTTTTATTCAATCTGTCTTTT
This sequence comes from Acinonyx jubatus, assembly GCF_027475565.1. Taxonomy (NCBI): domain Eukaryota; kingdom Metazoa; phylum Chordata; class Mammalia; order Carnivora; family Felidae; genus Acinonyx; species Acinonyx jubatus. Next base: position 26,385,574 of record NC_069385.1, read on the forward strand.
CCTCCTTGATTCACATAAGGAACATCTTCCACCTTCTGGTCTGTAGGTAACAATCGGATTCACAATCCTTTCCTTTAAATTGTCATTGTTCAGGGGCGCCCTGGGTGGCTCAGTGGGTTAAGTGTCCGACTCAGGCTCAGGTCATGATCTCACCGTTCGTGAGTTCGAGCCCCACATCAGGCTCTGAGCCTGGAGCCTGCTTCAGATTCTGTGTCTCCCTCTCTCTCCTCCCCTCCCCTGCTCACATTCTGTCTCTCTCTCAAAAATAAATAAACATTAAAAAAAACTAAAATAAATAAATAGTCATTGTTCAAATTACCAGATGAGCCTTATAATGGCAACTTTGTTTGATTTATTCTCAAAAATATTTACTGAGCATATAATGAAGTTCTATGCCAGATCCAAATGCAAAGCAACGGAAAACGATCTCCATCCACTCCCAAAGAGCTCACAGCCTGGTGAGAGAAAGATGCAGATATGTCTTTATGTTCGTGATTTTCTTCCACAGGACTTACAGAGAACAAAGAAATGTGCAATACAAGAAAATAAAGCATATCAGAAGCAATGAGAAAGATAAGGCAGAAGGAAAGCAATGATGGGATCATACAATAGAGGTAGGCTAATATCCAGAATAAATACAATGAAGGCCTACATGTATTTGCCAAAGATCCACCAGGAGTTTGGCTCTAAGCTTTTTAGCAATCTCTGTGAAAAGAGAAATATGATCAGTTACACAATCTACAGCTCCCACAAGCTACCAGCAGACCAATTGCTCTGGAAAAACATAAATGGTGCTGATATAAGTCCCAAACAAGCCCTCAAAATGCAATGCTATGCAGTACACGGAAGAATATCCTCAATAATAGCCTTATACCCAATGGAGTGGAGCTATTTCTTACAGCACATCAAAGTCCAGGCTGATGGCTTAGCATCAAAGTTCAGTTTAGTAAAAGTAATTTGATAGGAGTTCACTTAAGCAGAAAATCATTATAACCTGATAGGTGCAGTAATAGAAATATGCACAAAGTGCTGTGGAGAGCAGAGGGGACACAAGTGCAATCGCATTATTCAAGTTTGGAGCAGACATCATCATCAAGGAAAGATTCTGGAAGCTTCTATTCAATTTCCAAAGGAAATCCACAGGTTTTGCTGCAAGAGCCTAACTTTCTTAGAACATCAATTTTTTTTTTTAATTTTCTTTTTAATGTTCCTTCATTTTTGAGAGAGACAGAGTGCAAGCAGGGGAGGGCAGAGACAGGGGAGACACAGAATCCGAAGCAGGCTCCAGGCTCTGGGCTGTCAGCACAGAGCCTGATGCAGGGCTCGAACTCCCAGATCATGAGATCATGACCTGAGCTGAAGTCAGACACTTACCCGACTGAGCCACCCAGGCACCCCTTAGAACATCAATTTTTATTATGGATGGAATATTGTGTTATTGTTTTATAATGTTTTTTAAAGTTTCTTTATTTTGAGAGAGAGAGAGTGTATGTGCACATGAGCAGGGGAGGGGCACAGAGAGAGGGAGAGGGAGAGGGAGAATCCCAAGCAGGCTCTATGCTGTCAGCATGAGATCGTGAAAATCAAGAATCAGACCCTCAACCGACTGAGCCACCCAGGTACCCTGGATAGAACATTGTTTTTTCTTTCTTTTTTTTTTTTTTTTAAGTTTTTTCTTTTTATGTATTTTGAGAGAGAGATAGCAAGAGGGGGAGTGGAAGAGACAGAGGGAGACAGTCTCAAGCTGATAGCAAGGAGCCCAATGTGAGGCTCGAACTCACAACTGTGAGAACATGACCCAAGGCCAAGTCAAGAGTCTGACACCTAACCGACTGAGCCATCCGGGAGCCCCAGAACACTGTTTCAAAAGGGCTTTGTTGGGACGCCTGGGTGGCTCAGTCAGTTAAGTTTCCAACTTCGGTTCATGAATTCGAGCCCCACGTTGGACTCTGCACTGACACTGTGGAGTTGCTTGGGATTCACTCTCCCTCTCTCTCTCTGTGCCCCTTCCCTACCTGCGCAGGTGCACACGTGCTCTCTGTCTCTCTCAAAATAAATAAATGAACTTAAAAAAAACAACGGGGCTCTCTCATCACAGCAAAATTCACGTTAAGAAGTCAAAACATACCTTTAATGGAAAAATTCTCATTTTCTTTGTAATTTACATATCTTGGATCACCCTTATTATTAAATACAGTGAATAATAAATTAAGAAAGTAGACCGTACCTACCTGAAGGCTGGGTGCTCAAAGAATCAGTGAAAGTTTAGAGTTACGTCAAGTTTTAAGTAGGCTCCCTCAGAAATCCAAGACCACAGAACAAAAGGAATTTTGAGGGGGATTAGTTCTGGTTCCGTGTTAAACTGCATTTCTAATAAATGACATGGTCAAGAGTTGTATTTCTCCTGAACACTAGAAAAAGAGTGAACAGAGAAGGAAATTCCCAACATAAAATAATCCACATATTTGACATCAAAGAAAAAGTCTTGGATTTCCAATCCATCCAATAAAAGGAGGTGACAAGATTTGTCTTGAAGGGAAAGAAAGGCAGGAAGAATGCAAAATGCTTCTATGGTTGATTTAAGGAAGATAGTATTTTTCCTCAGGGTTCAGCCAAGTATGAGAGAAGTAGCATTTTCTGGCTTCTATATACTATGACTTAGCTTCCTTATCAACAGGTACAGAGCAGGCTCCATGGACCATGCAGGTGAGTGGCAGACAAAGTCTCCTCCATAGCACGATGGTTGGGACTGACACCAAATAACGAAGGATAATGATAAATCTCCACAGACAAAAATGCTCAAAACGAGAAGGACTGGCACAGATGCGAAATCAGGGGCGATCCTCTTTGACCACCACTGGTCAGAGAGCACGCGGAAACATTGGTCTTGACTTCTCTATCTCTGAGCATATATGATTGGTCGCTGAGATTACAAAATGGGTATTTAAAATCTTTCCCCGGCAGTGCTTTAGATACTAGGCTTGATAACATTTTTGTGTGTGACAGAAATAAAATTTGAGTGTTTAAAACCCATCTGCCATCCTGTAAAGGGTATGGATCTTTCAGTTTGAGGATCTCGTTTGCTGAGCACAAATGAAGTCATCTTCAGAATTAGACTCCTGAAGATTGTATGAAGTGATGGGTGAGGAGGAGTTGAGGTGAGGTTCATCGCTGTGTATCAGAGTATGATAGGAAAAGACAGGGTACAAGAGGCAGAGAGGGAAAGGATAGGACCTCAGGTCCCAGGGTGGGGAAAAACACCTATTTGGGAACAATGCTGGGAGTGTCAGACCACAGCAAGCCCCCTCAGGCATAAGGTTCCTCTGAAGAATGTAACAGACCCCACCTACTCCCTCTCAGATTTCCCCTCAGGAATTTTACAAAAGACCTAAGTGTGCCCACACACCACCCCTCATATGCCGGAAACCAGCCTATCAAGAATGGACAACCCAGCACCTAGAACCATCTAGCCAATAAGGGCAGAACCTGAGAAGGAACAAGGGGGAAGGGAGAGGGGAGGGCTGATCAGAACCTTGTAAAACGAGGACCCTTGCCTAGAGTCGTGGGTATTCAACCCTCGAATGTCCCCTCTCTGTAAAGAGAGCTTTCCTATTATTCTTCCTTTCTGATCTTATACTCTAATAAACTTTGCCCTGATGCTTATTTTGTGTCTACCTCTTCATTCTTTGAGGCAGCGAGACAACGAATCCCGAGTATTGTGGTAAAAAAAATCCTGCAACAAGAGAGTGGAGAGTAAGTGCACAGGGGACTGAGAAGGGGAGAAGGCTGGGGGTGCCTGGGTGACTCAACCCGTTAAGCATCCAGACTCTTGGTTTTGCCTCGGGTCATGATCTCATGTCCGTGGGGCCGAGCCCCACATTGGTCTCTGTGCTGACGGTGAGGAGCCTGCTTTGGATTCTCTCTCTCTCCCTTTCTCTCTCTGCCCCTCCACCACATGCGCGTGTTCTCTCTCTCAAAATAAATAAACATAAAAAAATAGATTACAAATGAAATACAGTAGGAATGGAACACTACAGCTGTTTTGATGGGTTTTCCACAGTAATACACAGCTGTGAAAAGCACTTTTACCTATTTGTCCAAGGATGGCCAAATCCAACCTCCAAATTGGACATTATATGAAAGGGAAGGAGGAGGAAAGACCGGGAGGAGGAGACTCATGAACTGGGTGGGTGGGGGGAGGGTGCCATTTGAAGAAGATATCTGGGAGAAGAGACCCACCTCATAAAATAAAATGTCTTGGGCTGTAAATACCTTCCACCCGCCCCCGTCTCCACATACTCTCTTTCACACACACACACACACACACACACACACACAAAACCACATGGAACAGACCAACCTGTCAACACTGGTTGATGGGGTGGATTTTCTTTGGTGGAATCAACAGTAGTGTTCAATCCTACTTCCCAGCTGGAGAGGAGCGAGAACAGAGGCTGCCATGAGAGAACAGGCACATTCATCCGCTCTGTTTTCCTAACTCTGTGAGGAAGCAGTACAAGTAATTAAAAGGCTGAAGGTATCTTTGTCTCCACCTCATTTTGCTCACATTATCTGTTGAGTTTCAAGACCCTGTGGATTCTGTCTCCACAGTCTCTCAGAAGTAGACCCCCTCCATCCTATTCCACGACTGGCTGCTTTCCCTGCACGACCTTCCCCATTTGCTGGCAGAACCCAATCTCTCCCACCCTTCAACGTGTGTCACACTTTACTGCACCTTCCCAGCTGAGCCCATTCTAACTTATATTTGAATGTTTTACAAAGCTGCTATATCCCTGAGAGTGGCAGCAGCTGGGAAAGAGGGGGGGCAACTTTCTCCTCAACTCTGCAGATGTGACAAGGCCTTATGCACAAAGTGTTTAGGAAATCTTGGTAAAAGCAAAGAGAGAAGAAGAAACGGCAGGAAAAGGGAACCAGAAGAAACTAGGAAGGGAAGGGAAGAGACTAGGAAGGGGAGGGGAGGGGAGGGGAGGAAAGGGAAAGGAAAAGACGGAAGTAGAAGAAATCCTCTAGCATTTTTAATTGGGTATATAATAGATCTGCAGTACAAGTATAATTCTGTTGACTTATTTTTTTCTTATTTTCGCAACCAGATCCTTATTTTACTTGGAATGGGTATCTTAGCTGTACCATCTAAGAACTTCAATCATATAGCATTTATACAGATTCAAATTCCAGTGTTTAGCCCCATATTTTTCTCTTACTCAAATACCTCTCCTATTTTATTTTTCTTTAGAGGCAATGTTCTGTATCCTTAAGATAATAGAAAAGTGGACTAAATAGTTTGGAGAGTATTCAAAATAATTTTATTTTACTGTGTACTTCATTTATCCTTCCTGAGTATCTGAGGGGGTTCAGTGGAGGCTAGCATATCATGCATTTCTAAGATAATGATTTTTCTCATTTCTGTGGCTCCGAAAAATCTGCCAAGACCCTCTGCAGCTGCTCTGGTTCTAGCCTGGAGTGCGACCATGGCCGGGTGCAAGGACAATGGCAATCTATTAATATCCCCCAGGCCAGCTGTTATCCCCACATGTGCAACGCCCAGGCACTGGGGAAGAAGACTCAATTTTGTCTGCAGCCTCCCCTTTTTAGGAAGGAATAAGCTTTGCTATCGGCTTTGGAAGAGCTTATAAAGAGTTAAGGAAATAAATTGTGTTTTATGCAATACATTTCTCACGCAAAGCACCAATGACGGACCCCTTTTATCTATCCTCATGTCTTAAGTAGATACAAAGAACAGGACTTCAGGCTCCGTAGGTTGTTGGTGAACCGATCTATGTGATTTCACTGGAGTCTGCAATGAAAATCAATCTGCCGTGAAAGTGCCCTGTAATTGGGTATAACGGACATAATGAATAGGTAAGACATAAACGCATTGAAGAACACATTGGCAAAGTAAGACAGAAGAGGGACCAGGGAATACATGTGAAAGGAATTCAGGACAACAAAGCTGGGTGATATTTTAATTTTTAAAAGTACTAATATAGTTGTCTAAGGAACCTGTTAAAAAGAAAATCACAGGCCCAAAATGGCACCACTTAGGCCCAGTCTAAACCAGGGCGTAATACCTAATTGCAGTTTCAACCTGCCCCTGAAACGTAGTCTTAACTAGTCACTCAGGAATTTTCTGATCAACACCAATGAGATAATCTGTCACATGGGTCCTCTCCATCCCCCAGAGGAAGATAGGGTAAGCCAACTAATAAGACCCCCTGTCCTTTCCCTTAAGGTAGCCTTACCTGGAAGGGTCTTTGTTTCATTTTTGCTAATAATGTTTTGCTCCTCTCTCCTTCCTATAAAAAATCTTGCATTTTGTACAACTCCTTAGAGCTCCCCTCTGCTTGCTAGATAGGATGCTGCCCAAACCATCAAATGCTTAATAAAGCCAATTAAATGTTCAAATTTGCTCAGTTGAAGTTTTGTTCTTTAACGAATCCCAATATAGCTTGAGAAGGTTCAGCTTACAAATAGGCCATACTCTTCATTTTCTCACTTTGAAGTTAGTGCCTTTATCCATAAATACTTGATCGTCTAAAATCAGAAAGGTGGCAGAAACCAGTTTTCTGTGTCAGATTTACTTCCAAGTCATATAATCTTATGTTGGGAAGAGACCTTGTAATCAATCCAGCCTCCTCCTGAGCCCTGGAGCCCCAGAATGGCTTCCAAAACATCTTGAGCAGATGAGCATTTAGGCTTAGCTTGAATTCTTTCTCATGACCCTGAGCTAAGCCCTCTGGAAGGCAGCCTTCTACATTATTGGACATTTTTAGTTCCCAGACAGTTCTCAGGTGAATATTTCACCTCTATAATTTCTATTCATGGATCATGGTTTTGTAATCTGGAGGATGCTAGTTTATAATTTGTAGAGAAGCCATTAGGTAGACAGAGTGACAATCTAAGATGTCCTAGGTCCAAAGAGCAGGGAATTTAAAAAGCTGAAATAAGGGACTGTTAAAAAATAAAACTCAAATGAGTAAATGTTAAGATCTAATTGGCTTTATTAAGTAACTCATGAATTGGGAAGCACCCCATTTAACAAGGAGAGGGGAGCTCCAAGGAGTTATACAAAATGGAAAGTTTTGATAAGAAAGAGGAACCGAAGTTATTAGCAAAAGAAAAGAAAGGATTACAGGCAAGGTCACCTTCTCTTGGGGGGGGGGGGTTGGGGTCTTATCATGCAGATGACCTCATCTTCCCTTGAATAGAGAGGGCCCCGGTGACAGATTACCTCATTAGTTCTGGGGGGAGGGGTGTGCGGATTTCAGACTGATTGGATTAAAATTTCACTCCTTGAAGAGTCTGAAATTGAAATTAAGTCTTGGTTTTCTGTCCGGGGGGCAAGTGACTCCACCTTGAGCCTGTCATTTTCTTTTTAATAATACATAATTTTACATCCAACAACATTCTTTTTTGGATCAAGATAAATAGCAAAACTCATTATTCTAACTTACCTGCGAGGCATAATCAAAGAGTCAGTATACATAGCTAAGATTTAAAGGTACGTCACCACTAAGTACAGTGCAATACTTTTTCTAACTAGACTCAACTGTCATCATTCAATTTCTCCTGTGGTTCTAATTTCGGTAACCTCCCCAGCCTGCGAGCAAGCAGGTTAAAGGCTTTGGGAGTAGGAGACATAGGGAAACAATTTTTCCAAGAATTCGTTCCCTGAAAATATTGGGGGATGGCATTTCTTTCTGTTATTTTTTAGCCCAATAAACTTGATGCTGCAATTGTCACTTATAATCAGAGGCCTGGGAAGACGTCTGCATTGTTCCAGGCTGGTGTGCAACTTCCGACCTTGCAAACAACACTCTGACACTACACCACTTCCTCTTAGTTCTGAGGTTAAAAGCAAGTGCTTGCCCTAGACAGTCTAGTTAAGATCTTATCTTCTCTTGTTTTTCTTTCTCTGATAGGCTACCCTGGTACTTCTCCTAGGCAGAATAGAAAAGTGCTTTGAGATCTGCTTTCCTTGAGGCTCCAACTGAAAGACCATCAGAAACCTGCCCTGCATTAGTCTCCTGGGGCCTGGGAGCCCCCACGGCGAGTGCATTCCTAACTTTCCTTGTCACGTCTGGTGGATAACTCACCATGTTCTCCACCTGCTTTGAGTTTGTTCACTTCAAGTAATTAGTTCTTTTGTTTTCCTCTCCCTAAACAAATTTTAAAACCGATATATTTTTAAATATAGATTAGTTCTCTCATAGGCTACCACTATACTAAATGCCCTTAGAACAACGATGGAGCTTATATTTCATTCACATGCTTCAAAGAATAGAGCAGAATTGAGGCCAGCAATGAACCATAGGAAGCAGTCCAGATACATTTTTTTTTAATCCAACTGGCAAAATTAAACGAGATTATGCTGGGAATCTGAGATATTTAGAGAACTGACAGAATAGAGAAATACCTATTCAAATGCAAAATAATTAATTCTTTTTCTCTTTTAAGGTCAGTGAAGGAAGGTTCTTGCAATTTTTACAACCATTAAAAGAAATCAAACTATGTATCACTGACGCTCATAAATACTTATCCAGTGTAAGCCTCAAAACAAGTGCCGGGGGCATTATCCTTCACATTTTTACAAGTAAGAAAATGGCTTTGGGGTACCTGGGTGACTCACTCCATTAAGTGTCTGACTCTTGATCTTGGCTCTGGTCATGATCTCAAGGTTTGTGAGTTTGAGCCCCACATGGGGCTCTGCACCGGTGGCATAGAGGCTGCTTGAGATTCTGTCTCTCCTTCTCTCTGTCCCTCCTCCTTGCGCACATACTCTCTCTCTCTCTCTCTCTCTCTCTCTCTCAAAATAAAGAAATGAAAGAAAGAAAGAAAGAAAGAAAGATAGCTTAGATAGGAATAGCTGAGACACGCCCATCATCCTAAGGGCCAGACTTGAAGAGTCTCCTGACTTCAGCACCCAGGCACGTCCAGTATAGCACAGCTATTCTGGGGATCTGTGAACATACTTTGGCCTGCTATTCCACATAAAAGAGACCGTTGCATTTGCTTTCTAAACAGTTCTCTCCAAAACGTCTTCATCCTACTAAGTCTTTAAATTTTTCAAATGGTTCTCCATGCATCCTTTGCAGGAGATTTCCAAAAATAAAGTCAAAGAGAGGATCTCTAAGATATGTTTTACCTTTAAAACTATTGATTCTATGCAATTTACACTTTAAAGGGCAGAGAAAAACAGAGACTTAACTACAGACACATTAGGGTATATGAGAGTCCTGCTTTGTGTAAGGCACAGGTTTTGTTGATGAGAGAGCATAAGGCAAGCTGAGAGCAAAGCACAAGCTGACAACGCCCCCTACCTCCCAGGTGTGACAAAGGAAAGGGAGAGAAAACCAATGGTTAACAGACAGGGATCACAGTCATGCAGGACGTGAGCTTCCATCAGTTTATAAATATCTTAGTAAGTTACAAGAAAAAGGCAATCTTATCAATAACCTAACTTCCAAAAACCTATAGACTCAGTTTCCTGGAGCCCCTAATACCAATCTCTCCTCCATAGTGATGTGGGAACAAAGGCAAGAAGGAAATGGTCGGTAAAATTAAATTTTCTTATAACCTGCAGCCTATTGACATACTCTAGGAAAATACAGAGTATATATAACATTTTTCCAGGAACCTCCTACTGTCTTAATGATAATGCTTTGCTAGAGGGAAAAACAACTTTAGCTTGCCAGTAGCTAAGCCTCCAATAATCTTAGTCTTTATCATATGGAAATCCCTTTAAGAAACTCCCTCTTGGGGGCGCCTGGGTGGCTCAGTCAGTTAAGTGTCCAACTTCAGCTCAGGTCATGATCTCAAAGCTTGTGAGTTGGAGCCCCGCATTGGGCTCTATGCTGACCGCTCAGAGGCTGGAGCCTGCTTCAGAGTCTCTGTCTCTCTCTCTCTTTGCCCCTCCCCTGCTCACGCCCTGTCTCTCTCTCTCTCTCTCTCTCTCTCTCTCTCTCAAAAATAAATAAACATTAAAAAAAAATTTTACAAGGGAATACAAGCAAAAATGAACTATTGGAACCTCACCAAGATAAAAAGCTTCTACACTGCAAAGGAAACAATCAACAAAACTAGAAGGCAACCAACAGAATGGGAAAAGATATTTGCAAATGACATATCAGATAAAGGGCTGGTATCCAAAATCTATGAAGAATTCACCAAACTCCACACCCAAAAAACAAATAATCCAGTAAAGAAATGGTTTGAAGACACGAATAGATATTTTCCCAAACATATCCAGTTGACCAACAGACAGACACATGAAATGATGCTCTTCATCAGGGAAATACAAATCAAAACCACACTGAGATGCCACCTCCCACCAGTCAGAGTGGCTAAAATGAACAAGTCAGGAGACTATAGATGCCGGCGAGGATGTGGAGAAACGGGAACCCTCTTGCACTGTTGGTGGGAATGCAAACTGGTACAGCCGCTCTGGAAAACAATGTGGAATTTCCTCAAAAAATTAAAAATAGAACTACCCTGTGACCCAGCAATAGCACTGCTAGGAATTTACCCAAGGGATACGAGAGTGCTGATGCATAGGAGCACTTGTACTCCAATGTTTATTATCAGTGCTTTCAACAATAGCCAAATTATGGAAAGAGCCTAAATGTCCATCAACTGACGAATGCATAAAGAAGATGTGGTTTATACATACAATGGAATACTACTAGGCAATGAGAAAGAATGAAATCCTGCCATTTGCAGCAACATAGATGGAACTAGAGGGTATTATGCTAAGTGAAATAAGTCAGTCAGAGAAAGACAGGTACCATATGTTTTCATTCATATGTGGATCTTGAGAAACTTAACAGAAGGCCATGGGGGAAGGAAAGGGGAAAAAAAGTTACAAACAGAGAGGGAGGGAGGCAAACCATAAGAGACTCTTGAATACAGAGAACAAACTGAGGGTTGATGGACGATGGGCAGGAAGGGAAAGTAGGTGATGAGCATTGAGGAGGGCACCTGTTGGGATGAGCACTGGGTGTTATATGGAAGCCAATTTGACAATAAATGATATTAAAAATAAAATAAAATAAAATTTTCAATAAAAGAAAAAAAAGAAACTTCCTCTTGACTTTATCTCCCCCAACTCCATAGTGTATAACCAGTCACTCTTCAACCCCGGTGCAGCTCTTTCTGCCCGCAGGTCCTGTCCCCGTGCTTTGATAAAATCACCTTTTTTGCACCAAAGACGTCTTCAAGAATTTTTTCTTGGCCATCAGCTCCAAACCCCCAACACTCTAAAACCTCATCATTGTTAAAAAAACAAAAACAAAAAACAAAAGCAACAATGACAACAAAACCTACAAGCTCGGAATGACGTGACTCAGCCCCAGCCTCCAAACTTGGTCTTAACACCTAACCTAACTGCAGTTTCAACTTGCCCCAGAAATTTAGTCTTAACTGGTCACTCAGGAATTTTCTGCTTAGTGCTAATGAAGTAATCTGCCCCGTGGGCCCTCTCCATCCCCACCCCCCAAAAGCAAGATGAGGTCATCTGCATAACAAGACCCCCCACTATTGCCCCCGAGGGAAAGCAACCTCGCAAAAACAATCCTTTTCTTTTGCTAATAACTTCCTTGCCCCACCCTCCCATCTATAAATACCTCCCGTGTTGGACAACTCCTGGGAGCTCCTCTTTGCTTCCTAGGTGGGATGGTGCCCATTTCGTGAATTGCCTAATAAAGCCAATTAAGAGCTTCAAGTCTTCTCTGTTGAATTGTATTTCAATAGTCTCCTCCTTGGACAAATATTAAAACGACCCAGAAATTACTGGGAATGGGAGGAGAGAAAAGAATACAACTAATAAAATGACCTAGAAATTTAAAAAACAAAACCAAAAATCTGTGAGTGTCTCACACTCAGATCATTTAATTAGCCTGGCAAAGAGCTCCCCAATTAAAAGTTTTTCTTCAACTTCCTAAAGAGAACTTCAAAGTTCCCCAGGTAATTCTAAAGTGTAGCCGGGACTGAGGGCAACTGATTTGGGGTGCATTGGGGGTGTCTGTGGGGAATTTGGGGAATGGAAGCTGGGCAGAAGACAGCTCAATAACTTTCTCTTCTTGAGAATCCACACTTCTGCTTGTGCAAAGAGATTGTGGGAATAAACTCTACAAGAGGCATCCATTGGCATGAGATTAGGTCCGGGAGTTAGAAGAGTAAGAGTGGATTATGTCCAGAGCTGGAACAGAGCTTTTAACTGAGAACAACCAGGAAATACCGAGAAACCCATGATCAAAACTTTGTTTCCTCAAGGCGCTCAATAAATATTAATTAAATTTCATTGTAACTGAATCGAAATCATCTTAATGGAAAATCATTTAATGGCTTGAATTAAATTGTGTACTTATCACTGTATCCATTTAATCCTGGACCTTGTCTCAAGGATTTAGAAATATTAAGCCTGAGGATCACTGTTCCCTCTTTTTTGCCACTTTGCATTATCTTTCCAGAAGCATAATGAATGGAAAGGCACCCTCTTAGCAAATTCCACACCTTATTTTCACTCCTCATTTAAATGTTACCCTGACCCCATTCAATGAAAAATAACTTTGAGATCTCATAAAATTACCTGATATCCACAAATACAGTGGATAGCTCTTAAGTGTCCTAGGATGATGGTCCCATGACCATGGGGGAAAGGATATTTTAATGAAGCATTTTCACTGAACTTTGGAATCTAATAGCACATTAAGAGTTATTCTAGTTCCTTTTGAAAAATTGTAAAATGTTTTCCATTCTGATTTAAATATTTCTTTTCTTTAACACTTTTTTTTAATATTTATTTATTTTGAGGAGACAGAGTGCAAGCAGGGGAGGGGCAGAGAGAGAGGGAAACACAGAATCCGAAGCAGGCCCCAGGCGCTGAGCTCCTGGCTGTCAGCACAGAGCCTGACGCAGGGCTGGAACCCACAAAGGGTGGGATCATGACCTGGGCCGAAGTCAGACTCTTAACCGACTGAGCCACCCGGAGGCACCCCTAAATATTTCTTTTCAAGACAGAATGGAGTCAAATATGGATACTTTGTGAGATATAATTAATTGAGATATAAATAATTAATTAAGGAGACTTACTTGAAAATCAAACATGACCTTCCTGAAATATCCTTCCTTGGTGATTGTCCAATCAGCACTTAGAGATTGGTAGCTGTCAGGGTGCCTGGGTGGCTCAGTTGGTTGAGCATCCGACTTGGGCTCAGGTCATGATCTCGCAGTTCACGAGTTCGAGCCTTGCATAAAGCTCTGTGCTGACAGCTTAGAGCCTGGAGCCTGCTTCGGATTCTGTGTGTGTCTCTCTCTGCCCCTCCTCTGCTCATGCTCTGTCTCTCTCTCTCTCTCTCAAAACTAAATAAAAACATTAGAAAAAAAAAAAAGATTGGTAGCTGTAGCTCCAGCATCAGATATGTTTTTGTCACCAGCTGAATCCCAAGACCTGACCTTTACTGCTCATCTGCTTGTACCCACCAACCTTTGTCCCACATTTGTCCTTAAGCTCTTCTTTCCAGGTTATCTTTTAACTAAGGCAAAGATCCTAGAAGCAGAGCATCCCCTGATGGAAACCGAAACTACCCCTCAAGCAATAATGACTACCCAGATGAAGAGCTCTGATGACGCAGACCACCTAGACCAGTTTGAGCTTAATCCGTGACTCACCTGCACAGATGGACCATGGAGTGGCCCACAGAGTGACCAGTAGTTACCTTTACCTCATAATAGTAAATTCTCCGCCCACAGAGGAGCACAGGCCTCGTTTATATGACATAGCAATGTATGTATAGGTGTGTTTCCTTAAGGCACAGGCATGACCTTGTGCCCACCTCGACATATGATGGCTAGGCTCCCCTATCTAAATATTCATTCTAACCCTAAATGAAAGAGATCCAGGCACTCTTGCTTGGGTAGTTATGGCTTTGGAAGTTATTGCCTGTGACCTCTTTTATTTGCTGCAAATAGTTTCCTTTGTGCAACAACTCCACTGGTGGAGTTTCTATCTGTGACTCACCCGGGAGTGAACTCACGTTCGTTTGGTTGCACTTTCACCAGAAGCCTTCATCGACAAGTAGCAAGACAGGGCAGAATTAAATAGAGCGTCCTTATCATCTTTAAGTGGAATAAGATGGCATAAGATATTCTGGGCTCATTAATAGAATCTGTGGGAATAATGTAATATCTGACCTTGAAAAATATTGAAACAATCACAGGGTGTCCTTCATGCCACTATACCTGAATCATAAATTCATCCATTCACCCATTCATCTATTTGACAAATGCTGAGTCTGCCTTACATGCCAAATGCTGAGAAGGACAAGCTACTTTCGGCTCTCACACAGTTTCATGGGGGAAAGCCCAACAAACATGTAAATAAATGAAAAATTAAAAAAATACCTGTTGTGAAGTTATAAACAGAGGTCACTTGAAGGGCTAATAGGAGCACAACAGCCCTGCACACAGTAAGGAGAAGGAATTCAAGCAGAGAGAAGGCTCTGGATGAGACTGGAGAATAAGGAGGTGATGGCCAGGTTACACAGGACTTCTATTCAGCCTGGATCCTCTCTGCAGCGCAGTGCCAGTTCAGGCTCACCAAGGACACCTTGTACAGGCCCCAAACCAAGCTCCTATCTTACCATCCTCTGTGTGAAAGCTCCTTTGCAACAGATTTAGCCTTTCATTGTGTACATACATACACACACATTCCTGTGTGTATCTGTATTGCGTGTGTGTGTGTGTGTGTGTGTGTGTGTATTTGGGGGCAGGGGGTTGGTGTTGCTAGCATAATTCAGGTTTTTTAATGAAGTTCACTTTTTTCTCTTATAGCCAGGAACTTAAATTTTCAAGAAAACTACGTTGGCAATAACTCTTGAGGATTGCTTGCCTAGGAGTCCGAACTTAGTGACAGTGTGGAAGATTCCCATGTGAGACTTATGAATCCATTGGTTTGCTGACTTTTGAGGCTAAATGGGGGTCAGGCGGGGAAGAGGAGTTCCACAGTAAGAGCATCACTGACTAGTGATGGGTGTCACCAAGTTAGGGATCATCTCAGGGGAACCTATGTAAAAAGTCAGCTGTGATGGGAATGATGCTGGCAGCCCAGGTCCGAGGATCCAGAGGGGGTCCTGCGGGACCAACCAAGAGAGTCCTTGGCTTTGCACAGGATGGAACCAAACGCAAGCCAGAAAGAAGTAAGAGCAGAGCAGTTACAGACAGAGCATGTGGAAGACACGGAAAGGAAGGGAGCATGAAGTCTCATCTGTGTTCAGGGTCTGGGTTTTTTTATGGAGGACAGTGGTCTGGTGTACATGTCCCCGCAGGCATCCAGAAACCAGTTAGAACAAAGATGAGGGCCCAGGTGTCATTCCTTGGAGTTAGGGGGCCTTGACCTTGAGATGTCTAGTGCGGTGATCTGGAATGCACATGTGATGGCTTGTCTGGTCATTCTCACCTGGTCCTTCCTTAGATGTTATCTATTCTGAAGATATCATTAACTCCTTGTCCCTTACAAGGAGGACATACACTATTTGCATTATGAGGTGTGTGTGAAGTGGGGTGAGGGTGCAGGTCCTAGTAAGAATAGAAGCAGAAAAAGGAGAAAAAGCAGATTTTTATGGAGTCCAGTTTCCCGGTCTCAGCTACACCTTTTAAGCTTTGAAATTCTTAGGGTTTTTTTTTTGTTTGTTTTTTGGTTTTTTTAGTGTTTATGTATTTTTGAGAGAGGAGACAGAGCAGAAGCTGGGGAGGGGCAGAGAGAGAGAGGGAGACACAGAATCCGAAACAGGCTCCAGGCTCCGAGCTGTCAGCACAGAACCCAATGCAGGGCTCAAACTCAAGAGTCGTGAGATCATGACGTGAGCCGAGGTCAGACGCTCAACCAACTGCGCCACCCAGGCATCCCTGAAATTCTCAACCTTTTAAACCCTATCTACTTTGAATAAACATAAAAAGCTCATATACTCTGTTATGGGTTGAATTGTGCTCCCCCATATGTTGAAATCCTAATCCCCAGTATCTGCAAATGTGTCCTTATTTGGAAATGGGGTCTTTGTAAATCATCAAGATAAGGTCCCTAAGTTGGCCCCTAATCCAATATGACTGTATCCCTAGAAAAAGAGGAAGTTTGGACACAGACATGTCACACAGGGACTATGAAGATGAAGACAGAAGTCAGAATGATACATCTGCAAGACCAGAAATACTAAAGATGGCCAACAGACCACCAGAAGCTAGGTAAGAGGTTCTCCCTCAAAAGGAACCAAACCTGCTGCTACCTCAATCTTGGACTTCTAGCCCCGAGAACTGTAAGACAACAGATTTATATTGTTTAAAGCCACCCAGTTTGTGGTATGTGGTTTTGATAGCCCTAGCAAACTAATATGCACTGCTGCAAGTCTATTTGAAATTTCAAAATAAATGGAAAAGTAACTTCCTGTGATCCAATATTTTAGAATCAAAAGCTTACAAAATGGAAAATCATGACTAAGAGCCATAAAATATTAAATATGCTTTCAACAAATATGTTTTGTAGTCTACCCATTCCTGGGCAGACCCGGAGATTCTGATACTCCTCATGATAAGAGGGTATCCCCCCTTCACGTCGCACAGTTGAGAACTGCTCTATTTTCTCAGCCAGACCTCCTCCCAGCCCCAGAGGAGACCCCCTCAACCAAGGTATGATATTGGGGGAGGTAGTGGAATTCTCTATAATGCACCCTCCGAAACCTCTACCTGATGATGTCCATAAAACACCTCAATAGCAGGCTGGACAATTATGTCCACACTTAGACACGAGTATCTGGGAGACCACTAAGTTAGCATCTTGCTTGGCCTTAAAGTTTAGGTACAGTATTCGTTTCTTAGGGAGACTATAACAAAGTACCATCAACTAGGTGGCTTAAAACAACACAAATGTATTATCTCACAGTTCTGAGGCTAGAAGTCTAAAATCAAGGTGTTGGCAGCGGTGGTTCCTTCTGAAGGCTCTGAGAGAGAGAGAGAGAGACTTCTACCTTCTGATAGTTTGAAGCTTGTAGAGCGTCTCTTCACATGTCGTTTTCCCAGTATGACTGTGTCTATGTCCAAATATCTCCTGTGTAATAAGAATACCAGTCATGACAGATTAGGGCCAACCCTAACAATTTCATTTTAACTTAATCATTGGCAAAGTCTCCATTTCCTAATAAGGTCATATTTAACATATATTTTGGGCAGGGGGGAACATGATTAAGCTTCTAATAGGTAGCAAATTGACACTCCATACTGGGAGACACTACAATCAGTAAGATGCTCTGTAAGGACCTGATCCATCTGTTCCAGCTACTCAACCATTGGAAAGAGGTGGTCATGAGACTGGAGGTTGCCCGTGGGCTCCCCCTGCTGGAAGAGTCGATGATGTATTTAAACCACTCCAATCTAGCTGCGTTTATACCCGTGGCCCCGGAGGAAAATTAGCCAACAATTCTCCTTTCTCGTTCAGTCCTTGAAATCAAGGTTACATTATTCTCCTAACATGAACTAAGGGATCGTCTCTATTTATTCTCTGGAATATTATGTATAAGATAGAAATTCTGCTGCTTGAAGAGTCAGTAGAACTCGCTTATAAAACAATTTTGGCTTCATGTGCTTAGTTTTATTTATAGGTAGATTTTTTTAACTACTAATTCATTCTTTCTCTCTCTCACCCTCTCTCTCCCTCACTTCCCCTCT
This sequence comes from Acinonyx jubatus, assembly GCF_027475565.1. Lineage (NCBI taxonomy): Eukaryota > Metazoa > Chordata > Mammalia > Carnivora > Felidae > Acinonyx > Acinonyx jubatus. The sequence continues at coordinate 26,403,304 of NC_069385.1, forward strand.
CTCTTTCACGTTCTTTCCTTCTCTCCCTTCCTCCGTGTGTATGTGTGTGTGTGTCTGTCTCTCTCATTTCCTGCCTTCTTTCCAGTGAATTTCCCTTTTTACATTTCCTTTTCTTCTTCAGCTATTTTGGAGGTCTTACCTTATATTCCTATTTACCTTTACTTTACTTTTTCTTAAGCTTTAACATGCTATGGTAGGTTATGGTCAAGCCTGCTGTTTATAATTGCTCTTCAAATTTGAAAACTTGACAACTAACTGCATGTTACCACAGCCTAGACGTTATTACACAACTTCTAAACACAGAACCATTCAATGACATAGCTATATAAAGGCAGCCTGAACCCACAAAAGCTAAGTATGTTGAAATTTGAGAAACTGAGGTATAAGAAGCTTCATAAACATTGTTTTACCTTCAATGGGTAGAGCACTATTGTCTAATACAAGCATGTCTATGAAGCACTGGGGACTTGAGAAGCCTTGCTCACTGAATATCTGCCTGTCTGATGTTCTCTGTTACGCTTAATAGTTTATGACAGTAAAATGTAACTGGTACACAATTTATTTGTCAAAATGCTCATTTTCATCAAGACCTAGAATCAGTCCTCTGCAGAACTGCTTTGCCTGTGGATACTTAAAAATTCTAAATTAATTGGTATTGTAGACCTCATATTTCACAGTAAAAGGACTTGGAATACTGACACTCTAAAAACGCCCTCCCATCTTACGTGTAACTGTTCCTAGTACACCTTGTTTTTAACTCCCAAAATAGACATTGCTATTTGTTTTTCAGACTTATTTATAATCTTTTTCATTTTCCATTTCAGTTTTCATCTTGCATTTCAAATTCCTGGGAGCATGAATCTTCCCATTTGTTGTACCTGCTGGCTCTCACCCATGGTAGCTTGTTTCTCTGCTTGCTTTGTAACTTTCTGTATATATCAGTGAACTTGTTTTTAACAGGTTTTATCCTGTCAGAATCCCATTCAGCCTAGATCAGAGGACAGTTCTCCAGGGAACTTTCGTGTTTTTCTCTGCTGTGACTTGAGACTATTTTTTATGTTAATTTCTGGATTGGGAGGTTCATGTCCCACACAGTGAACAAAGAAGCAGATAACGGCGGACATAAGAATTTAATACGTGATAAAGAAAGGCTTACCAATTAGATGTGAACAAAAGAATTTTTTTAATGTTTATTTATTTTTGAGAGAGAGACAGAGACAGAGTGCAAGCAGGGGAGGGGCAGAGAGAGAGGGAGACACAGAATCCGAAGCAGGTTCCAGACTCTGAGGTGTCAGCACAGAGCCGCAGGTAGGGCTCGAACTCATGGTCTGCGAGATCATGACCTGAGCCGAAGTCAGATGCTCAACCGACTGAGCCACCCAGCTGCCCAGAAAAGATTTTTTTTTTTTTAAGTAAGGCTGAAAACACAACAGTGTACACAAATTAAAACAAAACTATCTTGGGGTGGAGGGTGGGGGGTCCAGGATGAAATGCAGAGTATGACAAAACAATCTAACTATATTACAGATATATGAAACAACCTCACTGAAGGAGGTTGGGGGTAGGAGGTGGTGGGGAAGTACTGACCTCAGACTTTGGAAATGAATAGACTCTGAAAATTAAAGGCAAAAGAAAATGTACGTAGCACTATACTTCAGTTGATAAAGTTATTTCCCACAGTTTGATTTCACAATTCTGCTACTGTTACACATGTGTACTGGATTTGAACAATTAAATAAATGGATGGTGAGCGGCGGGAGCCTGATTTCTGACTGTGGGAGTGAGAGATAAGCAAGGAGAGGTGCTAGAACAATCCATGCAGTAATGGATTAATGTTGGAGACATCAACATGCATTCTTTTTATGTTTGGCTTTATATAGATACAGATGGTTAGAAGTATGTACAGATATGTGTATATACACAGGTTAGCACACACATGTATATGTGTGTTCTCACACTGTCAGCTGAGGGGGTCCCAGAAGCAACAGCATCCTAGTAACAAAAAGTATACCTACCCCCCAGACCTTCGTTTATAATATTATTCTCCAACAAAATGGAAAAGGACTCCTTGGTGAAGTGACTGATTCTAAGACTGGAGCAGGAAATATAAAAGATGGGCCAAGGGGCACCTTGGTGGCTGTTGGTGAAGTATCTGACTTCAACTCAGGTCATGATCTCACGGTTTGTGAGTTCGAGCCCCACATGGGGCTCTCTGCTGTCAGCATGGAGCCTCCTTCAGATCCTCTGCCCCCACCCCCGCCCCTCCTCTGCTCATTCGCATGTGTATCTGCACGCTCTCTTGAAAAAGAAAATTAAAATTAATAAATAAAATAAACAAAAGATGGGCCTGGAACATTCTGTAAAGCCATAAAGTAAAGAAGTGTTCGCACACAACCACACATGCACGCACATACACACACAGAGTGATGAAGGTGTGTCAAGAAACACAGGAGCCAAGAAAAAAGAGCTCCCAATGGTCAAAGATGGAATAATTTGTGCAAAACACCAAACTAGCATTAGATTATAAATCAAAATATGAATAAATATTCATGAATCCGTATTAATATATATAAATGATTCAATAAATAAATAAATGGGAGGGAGGAAGATAAATATTCCATGTAGAAGAATTCCAAGTAAGTTATGTAGCAATTCTACCCTCAAGGTAGGGGCATAAAAGTCCCCACTCCTTACCTGTGACTTTGTTTGCATAGTGACTCCCATCCAAAGAATACAGTATGGAAAGGGGAACAAAAGTAACCTTACAGTAGAAGAACCTGACAAACACTATCTCAGCCAGGTAGTCAAGGTCAGCATCAACAAGCATAAGTCATATTAATATGTGTTACTGATATATGTAATGACAGTGGCACCGTATCTTTGTAGCTTTCCTCCCCAAAACCCATAACCCAGTCTAATCATGAGAATAGCACCAGACAAATCCCAACAGAGGGACAGTCTACAAAACACCTGACCAGTTCCCAAGTCTGTCAATATTATCAAACACAAGGAAATTCTAAGAGACTGTAACAGCCAAGCAGAACATAAGGAGACATAATGACTCAATGTAATACGGTATCGTGGATGGAATCCTGGAACAGAAAAAGAACATTAAGTAAAAACTAAGGAAATCTGAAGAAAGTATGGACTTTCATTAATAACACTGTATCAGGATGGGTTCATTAGTTTTGATGAATGTACTATGTTAATATATGATGGTAATAACAGGGGAAACGATATGAGGTTTATGAGAACTCTCTATCTTTGCGACTTCTCTGTAAATGTAAAGTTGCTTTAAAATATATAGCCTATTTCATAAAGGTAATGCTGCAGTAAACTTCTTTTACCAAAAAAATGCTAGGAAATCTTAAAATCTAAAAACAAATTAATATATATTTGCCTTCCTGCAACATTATTCTAAAATAAAGGCTGTTAACATTTTTAACATCTAAAAATACGCTGGAAAATATATTAAAAAATTTTTAACTCAGGGCAACTGGGTGGAGTCGGTGACTCTTGATCTCAGCTCAGGTCATGATATCAGGGTTCATGGGTTCGAGCCCCACCGAGGTCTCTGCGCTGATGGCACGGAGCCTGCTTGGGATTCTGTCGCTCCCTCTCTAGATGCCCCTCCCCCACTCCTGCCCAGGCGCGCGCGCGCGCGCGTGTGTGTGTGTGTGTGTGTGTGTGCTCTCTCTCTCTGAAAATAAATAAATAAACTTAAAAAATTTTGACTCGTAGCAAGTCCATACCTCATTCCATTTACCAAACTAAAATTTAAACTTCAGTATGACAAAATAGAGAATTAAAAGGAAAATATGTGGTAGCACTATTTTGCAATGATAATGACAAAAAAGAAATAGACTTAATTTCTAAAATCTTCATAATTTCTCAAAAGAAAAACATCAAAATCCCAAAAGACAAATAGTTAGAAGCATTAAACAGACAATTCACAAAGAAAGAAATACAATAGCTAACATATATTTAACAAAACATTTCTCCTTCATCACTGAAAAAATCGACAATTGTTGAAGCAGAGTGCCGAGCACGAAGATTCTTTAAACAATTCTCTTCACTTTTGTATACATTTACAATTTTTTCGTAGCATAAAGTTAGATTAAAAGTTTCACCTCTCTAAAAATGATGGCTTATTTTAAGCATATATACCATATCTTTGAAATGGCAGAGTTTTATGTGTCTTTTTAAAAAAATCCACTGTAGAGATGCTATACTAAAATATTACATTGATAGCTAATGAGAATGTACATTTGCAGAACCTTCATGAAAAGCAGTCTTGTCATGTATACATATATGTATGTATGTCATTATATGCTATATGTCATATATGAAACATATGTATGTATGCATAATATATATTTTTAAGTTTTTATTTTAATTCCAGTTAGTTAACATACAATGTTTTATTAGTTTCAATTGTACAATACAGTGATTCAACAATTCCATACATCATACAGTGCTCATCACAAGTGCACTCTTTAATCCCCATCACTTATCTTACCCATCACCCCCCCACCTCCCCTTCCTCTCCGTAAGTTTGTCCTCTATAGTTAAGAGTTTGTTGAGGAGCATGGGTGGCTCAGTCAGTTGGTCGTCCGTCTTCAGCTCAGGTCATGATCTCACAGTCGTGATTTCGAGCCCCACGTCAGGCTCTGTGCTGACAGCTCAGAGCCTGGAGCCTGCTTTGGATTCTGTGTCTCCCTCTCTCTCTGCCCCTCCCCTTCTCACACTCTGTCTTGCTTTCACTCTCAAAAATAAATTAAAAAACATTAAAAATTTTTTTTTAAAAAAAGAAGTCTGTTTCTTGGTTTGTCTCTCTCTTTTTTCCCTTTGCTAGTTTGCTGTCTTTCTTAAATCCCACATTGAGAGAAATCATACGGCATTTGTCTTTCCCTGGCTCATTTCACTTAGCATTATACTCTAGCTCCATCCACGTCATTGCAAATGACAAGATTTTGTTTAATTTTATGGCTAAGTAATATTCCATTGTATATATATACCACATCTTTATCCATTCATCAATTGATGGGCACTTGGCTTCCTTCCATATCTTGGCTAGTGTAAATAATGTTGCTATAAACATAAGGGTGCATGTGTCCTTTTGAATTAATGTTTTTGTATTCTTTGGGTAAATGCCCAGTAGTGTGATTGCTGGATTTACGGTAGTTCTATTTTTAATTTTTGAGGAACTTCCACACTGTTTTCCAAAGTGGCTGCACCAGTCTGTATTCCCACCAATAGTATAAGAGGGTTCCTTTTCTCCACACCCCGCCAATACTTGTTTCTTGTGTTGTTGATTTTAGCCATTGTGACAGATGTGAGTTGATATCTCATTGTAGTTCTGATTTGCATTTCCCTGATGGCATGTAATATATATATATATATATATTATATATATAATATATTAAGTGCTTATTTATTTATTTATTTATGTTTATTTACTTTTGAGAGAGACAGAGACAGAATGTGAGTGGGTTAGGGGCAGAGAGAAAGGGAGACACAGATCTGAAGCAGGATCCAGGCTCTGAGCTGTCAGCACAGAGCCCAATGCAGATCTCAAACCCACGAGCTGTGAGATCAAGACCTGAGCTGAAGTCGGTTGCTCAACCGACTGAGCCACCCAGGCTCCCCTGTTTTATTTATTTTTGAGAGAGAGAGAGAGAGAGAGAGCATCGGAGGGGTAGGGGCAGAGAGAGACAGAGACAGAATCTGAAGCAGGCTCCAGGCTCCGAGCTGTCAGCACAGAGTCCGATGTGGGGCTCAAACTCATGAACCAGGAGATCATGACCTGAGCCAAAGTCAGATGCTTAACCAACTGAGCCACCCAGGTGCCTATATATATATATATATGTGTGTGTGTGTGTGTGTGTGTGTGTATATATGTATTATTTTGAGAGAGAGAGAGTATTCATGCGCACAAACTGGGGAGGGGGAGAGAGAGGGAGAGAGAAAGAATCCCAAACAGTCTCCATTCTGTCAGCACAGAGCCTAATGCAGGGCTCCATCCAACATACAGTAAGATCATGACCTGAGCTGAAATCAAGAGTCACACACTTAACCAACTGAGCCACCCGGGCACCCCTTAAAATTTAAGCTCTTAAGCTGATATGGAATCTGATAATACCTCGGTCTAGGCTGTGAGAGTTTTAGATTGTGCTTTCACTACTTTTAGCCTTTGGCATTTAGGAATTTCTCATTCTTCCTTGTGAATACAAGAAAGCATTAAAAATTTTATTTGTCTGAATCCATTCTACACGGTGCAAAACGAACTGATGACTCCTTCCCTCAAGAGAGAAGCCAAACAGACAACGAAGCTTGAATCTCCTCATTTGACTCTAACTTTCTCAGGGAATGGAGCTCATCTCCTAATTTAGGTCAGAGCTTCATCCCTGACACAATTAACTGTAGCTTGAGTGACAACATCATGTGCAGGAACATGGCTGCTCCCATTGTGACCTTATGAATTGAGTGAGTAAAGAAGAGACATTCCCAGAAAAACAAGGAGTAAAACAGTGGGTGTAAAGACATTTGTAAAACTTAGAGTTAGGTTGAAATGATTGCTGTGAAAATGTGATTTCAAGGGTCAGTGCAATTACTTAGAAAAACTCCTATGAAAATAAAAGCATTGGGCGCCTGGGTGGCTCAGTGGGTTAAGCGTCCGACTTCGGCCCAGGTCATGATCTCATGGTTCCTGAGTTCGAGTCCCACGTCAGGCTCTGTGCTGACAGCTCAGAGCCTGGAGCCTGCCTTGGATTCTGTGTCTCCCTCTCTCTCGCCCCCCCCTCAAAAATAAATAAACATTTACAAAAATTAAAAAAAGAAAAAGAAAATAGAAGCATGATAATGATTATCAGGAAATAAAGGTCCAGACAATTACAGTAAGAGACGGTTTTATTTGTTTGGGAGGGAGGTTATATATATTAATTACTTCCTAATAGAAAAGTATAAACTGAACATCCTGTGTTTCAAGTCTATTTTATAGTAAGAATTATTACATTTGCAACTTTTAAAAGATAACGAGGACAAAAATGTCCATATTTTATTATCCAGTTATTTTGCTAATAAGAATCTATCCTAAGAAATAATTTGAAATATAAACAGACATATGCAGAAAAAGTTATTATAGTTGTTATTTATTTATAAGCATAAAAAATTGAAATAACTTAAATGTACAGTTATGGAGAAATTATAATAAATATTGATATACTCACAGAATGTATGCTATTAAACCATTAAAAATGATGTTTATAAAGTATGGTTACTAATGAAAAAAATGCGTAGGCTTAAGAAAAACTAAATATGAAATTGCATAAGCTCAAAGAAGCAAAAAAAATGTATTTAATAATGCCCAAAAAACACCTCAAAATTCTAGTCAGAGAGTCCCTCGGGACAATAAAGAATATCATCAATTCTTGGGGTTTATTGTTTTTTTTTCTTTAGTTTTTTTTGATGCTGATTTACGCTTGAGAGAGAGAGAGACAAGAGAGACAGAGCACAAGCAGGGAGGGGCAGAGACAGAGGGAGACACAGAATCGGAAGCAGGCTCCAGGCTCTGAGCTGTCCGCACAGAGCCTGACGTGGGACTCGAACTCAGGAACCATGAGATCATGACCTGAAGTTGGACACTCAACCGACTGAGCCACCCAGACACCCCTGTTGGGGTTTTTATCTAAATGAAGACATAGGTGAGAAGTTAGCCCTTAAAAAATGACACATCCATGGACAAAATAGACAGCTGAGAATATCTTTGGTTTTATGTAGACATTAAAATTAGGTGTTTTTTTGTTTTTTGTTTTTTTGTTTTGTTTTGTTTTACCATTTACTTATTTTTGAGAGGCAGAAAGAGACAGAGCATAAACTGGGGAGGGGCAGAGAGAGAAGGAGACAGAATCCGAAGCAGGCTCCAAACTCTGAGCTGTCAGCACAGAGCCCTATGTGGCACTCTAACCCACGAACCCTGAGATCATGACCTGAGCCGAAGTCACTGACTGAGATTCTTAAGCCAGTACTGAATCCTATAATACATCCTCTATCTAGGACTGTCATAGTTTTAACTTGTACATTTCCTACTCTTGGTTTAACTTTACCAAAATTCAAGAAGTAGGAGGATGTGAAGGCTTTCCATATTTTGCTCACTTTTACCCCCGCTGGATCCTGGCTTTCTCTGACTACATGCAGCTCTATGCCATCAGAAGGGATGTTCCCACCATGACATGAGGGCCATAGTGCCATAAGAAGAAAGAGGCAGTGGTGGTATCTTCCCATTGCTTTTTCTCAATGACATTGACTTGTCAGGCCAAGGCAACTGCCAGGTGCATAAATGAGAGCTGATGACAAAGTACAGATGTCTGATTGAGACGAGTTTGGTAGCACAAGGGAGAACACTTAGACCAATATAATGCAGTGACCTTTTTTCAGTAGGGGTTCTGTGAGAAAATGAAGCCCTACATAAAATGATTGGAGTGAGTTTTTTTTTTTTTAATTTTTTAATGCTTATTTATTTTTCAGAGAGAGGGAGACACAGAATCTGAAGGAGGCTCCAGGCTCTGAGCTGTCAGCACAAAGCCCTATGTGGGGCTCAAACTCACAGACCTGAAGATCATGACCTAAGCTGAAGTTGGACACTTAACCAACTGAGCCACCCAGGTGCCCCTGGAGTGACTATTTTCTTAATTATCCCTGAGACGATCCATTATTAGCACCATTACAGACACAGAGAAGTTAATTCATTATATACATTGAATGCTTTAAAGTTTAATCCTCTCAGGGCACCTGTGGCTCCATAAGTTAAGCATCCAACTTTGGCTCAGGTCATGATCTCACTGATTATGGGTTCAAGCCCCACATGGGCTCACAGCTCGGATCCTGGAGCCTGCTTCAGATTCTGTGTCTCCCTCTCTCTCTACCCATCCCCTGCTCACACTCTGTCTCTCTCTCTTTCAAAAATAAATAAAACATTAAAAAAATTTTTTTAACTTAATCCTCTCATGTAATCTTAGTTGAGAAGGGCTAGGGACAACGGCTAAAATAGATCACACTTATGCCAAGCAAAATGGGCCGCTCTCACTGAGCAATTCAATATTTCAATCCACTCAATCTTGGGCAGCCAAAATTACAGAACAAATAACCTATTTTATTATCTGGGTTATGACTTCAGGAAATCTTGTGGCCTAAAAACTTTAATGTCCCAGGTTTGTATTAGTTTGCTAGAGTTGCCATTAAAAAGTACCACAAATTGGATGGCTTGAACAGCAGAAATTTATTGCCTCATGATTTTGGAGGCTAGAAGTCTGAAGTCAGATGTCAGCAAGGTTAAGGGAGAGAGCTGTTCCAGGCCTCTCTCCTCGACCTGTAGATGGCCATCCATCTTCCGGTTCACATGGCATTCTCCCTGTATGTTGATCTGTGTCCACATTTCACCTTATAATGATGCAAGTCATGTTGGATTAGGTCCTATCCCAATGACTTCATTTGAACTTGATTGTCTCTATAAAAACTCTATCTCAAAATAAGGTCACACTGTGAGAGGCTGGGGGTTAGGACTTCATACGAATTTGGGGAGGACACAATTCAACCCACAATAAGGTTACACAGGCAACTGTTAGACTTACCTGGTCCGTGTCCATTGCACTTCCTTCCCAAACTGAAATCTTCACAGTAATCACCATTAATTGCCCTGGGGGGGGGGGGACATATAATACAGACATCAACAATCAGAAAAGCACATGATTTGTTTAGGGATGGACACATAATTCAAATCAAGGCAATTAAAAAGTTCTCACTGGGACTTTCATTGTAACGATCAGGAAAGATTGCAGTTGCTAAGGATCATGTAAGCCTAGCTGCTGGTGGCCATCATTGGTGGCACATGGAAAGACAGTGCCTGAGAATAAAGTCAACCAACTGGATGCATGGTCTGCCCAGACCATTGCTTCAGAGCTGGAGCGTTTATTTCCCCGCTTGCTTGGAATATTGGCAAGGGATGCCTCTCAGCTGAGCTGTTCTCCATGACATACCCTCAGCCAGATAGCCACCTGGCCCAATGACTGAATAATGTGGGGGTGTGGGTTTATAAAGGCCCAGACCCATTCCCTCCAAGCAAAGTAGCCCTAAAGAATCAGCTACCTCCCTCTGCTCAATCCTACTTTCTTCATTCTCTTCACACATGCTGATACCAAGAACACTTCCCAGTGAACTTCCTGCATACAAATCTTTACCTCAAACCTACGATACCAAACAGAGAGGAAAGCAGCACTACGGGACCCTGATTACCTTGTTCGAGGCCATGGATTCAACCCTCAGACCTCTTGGTTATATGAGCTAATAAATTTCCCTTTTTATTGACGCTATTTCATTTTGGGTTCCTGTCACTTTCACCAAAAGAGACTTGATGAACTACAACACCTTGGATACAAGTTTCGGAAATAATCTAGTGTGATCGGCAGAGGAAGGCATATAAATTCATTCAGTAAGTATTATGGTGCCCGTACCCCTCTACTTTGTGCTAGGCTCTGTTCTAGGCTCTGGGGACATGAAAGTACATAATTCAATGTCTCTCTTCTCAGAAGGCTTACATTTTAAGTGAAGAGAAGAAAAAATAAGCGAGTAAGAAAATAAACATAGAGTAGAATTTTAAGTAAAAGCTACCTATCCAAAGTTGGCCATGGGGGATCGGAATGCCACAGATTGTTTCTACCAGATTGAATGGCATTATATTCGAGTAGAGGAGGCCGTTCCCAGGTTCTGACCTATGCCACAACGTCTGCCTGGAAGGCTACTATGGCCTACTTAGAATCATCCACAGGGACTGCTAGCTAGTAGGGGCCTTGCAATCAACATGCTACCCCCAGTGCTACCTTTGATCAAAGCCTAACTAGGCAACTTAGGAGACTGCTATATCTGAGAACTTTTTCCTCTATCAACCTCATCTTGGTTCTGCATTTTTCAGATCATTCAAGGTGCCTTGTGTGAATTATTTCACTTAGCACTTACAACAACCTTGTGAGCTATTACACCTTCACTGATATGTAAGAAATCCAACTCACAGAGAGAATAAGTAACTTCTCCAAGGCCAGACCTCTGCTGAGTGGTTCTGAGCCCAGGCAGTCTGATTCTGGAGACCTTAGCAGCCCCTTTGAAAGCCTGCATGACTTGGAAATACTTGGCCCAGGGGTCATACCCGTCAGGGTGCCTGTCAGACGTGTCTCGGAGCCTGAATTTCTTGGCAAGTTCAAAAATCATAAGAAAAGGGTTAACATTTACTGGGCACCTACCATATTCCAAATGCTTTACATGTATAAGGTCATTCAATCTTAAACAACAATCAACCCTACAAGGTTGCCATCACTATCCTTACTTTCAATTTGAGGAATTAATGCCGGCTAAAAGTGTGCCCACCTCTTCACCAAGTGTTAGCGATGGGTCTCAGACCCGGATCTGGCAGATTCCAACATATGTGCTCTGTTATGATTACAATGGCACCATGTTACTTTTCCAAACAGACAGTCTTCTGGATTCGTTGAGCGTTAGCTGTTTACTTTCACTCAGTTTCCTCTGAATGAAACCGATATTACTGAAATATCAGATGTTATTGAAACATTTTAATAGGGTTCTTTATTTAGGGAACTGAGAACAAAAAGAAATTAATTGATAGGAATTCGGTCTACATTATGGATTTGCTAAGTTTTTAACTTGGACATATATTTGTGTCCTGATACCAATAAAGAGTAATACACAGAAGTGATTTACATGCAGTCACCATATGCTTTCTCATTAAAGGACTGGTACACATTTCCAGCCACAGGTCTGTGGGGACACAGCCTCAATCCCAGTGTCAGTCCTTAGCCTTCCCCTCTCCTGGATCGTTGGCCTGATCTGGTCAGAGTACTCTGAATTTTGTGGTAGTCATGACTTTGCAAGAGTCTCTCCAAATCCCCTTAGGCTTGTTGCGTTTCCTCAGGAGACCGTCTTATACCTCCTATCACTGCTGGTGTTCATGTCCATTCGTGCATAATACTAAACCCTCCACAGAGGGCACTGAGTCCCAAAGGTAGGACTCCTGGATTAATCTGTGATTCTCCATCCTTTGGTTCACCTTCTCAAAACTGTGGTTTCCCTCTGCTCACCAGGCCCAAGAGACAATCTTCCAAGGGAACACATGTTGAGCCCAGAGACCACAAGATGAGTAACCTCTTTCTGGCTCTCCTCTGCTTCTGCAGCCTTCTTATATCATCAGTCTCAGTGGGCATCTGATTTCTCACTGGCTGTCACTATGACTTGCTCAACGTCTCAGCTCTCAGTGTTCCTGTCGTCTTCTAGAATCTTCGGTCTCTGCTCATACCTTCCTGGGAAGAGCTGTTTCTACCATCCCCGTTGTTTCTGGACAAGGGGGATTAAGTCCTTTAGGAATAGATGACTCCTTTCTCTATAGTTGCTTCCTGGATCCCTTTTGAAACAATCTCTCTTCTTCCACAGCTTTAGGGCAAGGGACAAAAAGATTTTTACTTAATATGCAGATCTTGCAACCAGTCCTCTAACTGCTATTCCTGCAGAAAGCTCTTTTCAATACTTAAAAAATTCTTTTTCATGCCCTGCCCCTTTGCATATGGGTCATACATTTGTCACAACATTATAAGCTACTTAGCGTATCTTCCGATATATTTAATATAATGACAGTGTGCTAAAAGAGCTGATGCTGCTCTTTAAGCATTTAAGTTAACTACAAAATATAGACTTAAACTTTGAGGCTGATAGTAACCCCCATTTTCTCGTTATTTTATCATGAGATATTTATAAGTGCTCTGATACTAACATATCGGTATATGCTCATTCTTCATGCTATTTCCTCCAAAAATGAACCCTATAAAAATTTAAACACGATTACCGTCCATTAAAAGTCCACAATGTAGTGTGGAATCATCCTGTGGGAATAAAAGGAATAGCTTAGGTTTGATGAGAATTTACCACGTGCCATGTTCTCCACTAAGCACCTTACAGACATTATCTCCTTTACTCCCTCCACAGCTCTCAGAGGCTGGCATGAAAATAATAATCTCCATTGAGCTAGCGGAAGTTCAGAGGAGTTAAACAACTTTAGCAGAGCCCCAGAACAAGGCCACAGTGGAGCTTGACTCCAAAGTCCAAACCTTAGCTTTCAAGTGACATTGCCTCCTAAAACTAAGTAAAGAAAAAATGTGTGTGTGTGCGTGTGTGTGTATTAAGAGGGAGAGAGAGACACACACACAAAGAAATAGAGTAATAAGTTCTTCTTCATCCCCATACTCTTCTACCCCAGTTATATTCCTCTCTGTAGAGCCTCTATTGTGAAGAGCAATGTCACTATTGCTAACACTTAGAACATTCTATTTATTTGATCATAGAAGGGACACGTTACTTTTCTCTTCTGTGACCACTGGAGGGAACTTGCCTTTAGTTCTCTTGCGAAATAACCTTCTCAGAGCTTCCTTTACTCATGACCTTAGCTGACCACCAATCTCCTCAGATGCAAATCTACGGACAGCGCTCAACATTTGAAAAGTGTGAGTGATCTGTCTACTGTGCTATTTTGTTCGTTGTGACATTGCAGGCTTAAAAATCGGCTGGCATTTTTGCTGCATAGAACCTATCATTTATTTAGGCTTACAGGGTTATAAGAAAATTTCTTGAGACATAGTACTAATAGTCAGGTCTGCTGTGATTCTTTAACTGTGGTCCAAGAGAAACAAAGGAGCATATGAGCCAGATAATCCCTTAAAGCCAAACTGTTCGTGGTAAAGTGCCCCAGGAAGTTGAATTAAGTTTTTCCATCTTTCAGCCTACAAAATTACCACTCGGTGTACTGCTACTTCAAAGTGACGACAGGTAACCACTTCACCCAGATTTCATTGTAAAGAGGGTTGCCGTGTTAATAATAGCATAGGTAGTGAGCCACCTCGGCGGGGGCAACAGCGATCTTGCTACGATATTTATTACTTGAAGATGGCGTTATTAAGGCTACAAAACCAGACGTGGCTCATCCATGTCATCATCCTGCCATTTCTCTGGAAAGAAGCAAATGACTCCTGTTCAGTGCCAGAGGAGATCCAGGAAGCCCTAATTTGTCCCTAGACTGATGGCAAATGATAAGGTCTCTTTCTCTCCCATTTTCCCGACCCAGTACTGGCTCTCCAGACTCGTGTGCGCACGGTCCGTCTTGCCTGCGCTTGCCGGAAGTATTGAGAGCAACTACTGCCGCAATGGTCTATTCCCATTGACCAACGGCCACCATGTGCTTCCTGTCCTTCTCTTTTCCAAATGAGAATATTAATTCAAGTTATCCCATGTCCACTTCTCCGTTATATGTTGGGCATAAGCGAAGGGAAGAACACGTGTTTGTTTTATGTTAAAGTGCTTTACGAGGAAGAATTTCGGGGATGAAACAATAAAGCGGTGGGGAGGATTGAAGTGGCATAGAAGGAAGTTGGTCGGGAGGGCAGTGTCCAGCACGGCTCACTGCTTCAAAACTGCAGGAGAGCTCTGGAGAAGGTAGTTGTCTCAAACAGAGAGGAGGGAGTTGAGGCATTTATACTCCTGTGCCTGTGAGAGGTTAAAGGCCCTCTAAGGAGTGTGCACATTCTTGTGCACGGGCTCTTGTGGCTGTCTGTGCGTGCAAGCAAAGAGAGGTCTGGGACTAAAGACCATCCTCTGATAAAGAGATCCAGGCTCTGACTGTTAAGAGTGAAAGCACCCTGGGAGTCTGCGTGCATAAGAAATATAGTACGTATAAAAACGGTAGCAGATATAAGTGAAATGCCGACATCCATCCAATGGTAAGCTTCTCTCTAAGGCCCTGCGATGGGACAAAGGCAGTCCCCTTCTTTCTTCTCATCCTCCCTGCCTTTCCTCTAGCCACTCCTGTTTCCCCCCTGGGAAGAACACTTTTCTACTCATTTATGGTCAACAAGCCAAAAGGTCTACCAGCAGCCTGGCTGGAGAGGACTGCTCGTCACGCAGAGCCCTTGGACTGTGAGCTGATCGTAGTTACTAGATGGGAGTTTGAATTGTCCCCTTTAGGGAAGGAGTAAATGCATCCATTGAGTGGAAAGAAGAGTGTGCATACGTAGAAGGCAAGGGGGAGAGAACTATGGCAGACACTAAGTGTTCACCAAATCCATTTCTCCCTTTAATGTAGAACTCCCAAGTTCCAGGGAGCATACAACTGCCAAGGTACGGCACACTGCACAGTTGGTGTCCTCATATTACGAAATTTGGGGAATGGGATGTGGATGGAAGTGATTTATGTCTCTTTAGAGTGGTGTCCCCTCAAAAAGAAGGCATGTATGCTCTTCCCCTTTCCCTCTTTCTGCTGGCTGAGAGATGAGGACCTCCGGGAGGGAGAAGACATTTACTGGGGAGAGTAGAGCCTCCCACTGGCCATGACCTGATTACTTCTGGACTGTTCCGTGATAGTCATACTGTTGTCTTATTCAAGCCACTGTGTATTGAAGTTGCTTTGTTGAAAAAGCTTAACTTGTAGTCTAATATTTGTGGTTTACAATACTAATGGAGAAGCAAATGTAACAGTTAATGAGTGACTAGCTGGCAAAATCTGATGAAACTAGAAATAAAAGTTAGAACCCCATGTAATAATTGGTATTGTTACCGCTAATTGTAGTGGCACCGATAATGGGGTACTGTTACGTCATTTTAGTTGTCACCACTACGACCCCTGGGATCTTGCATTTCTGTGTATCTGTGGTCACCTCTATGGCATCTTTCTTTTTTTTTTTTTTAATGTTTATTTATTTTTGAGAGAGAGCGAGACAGAGCATGAGTGGGAAAGGCGCAGAGAAAGAGAGGGAGACACAGAATCCGAAGCAGGTTCCAGGCTCTGAACTGTCAGCACAGAGCCCGACATGGGGCTCGAACCCACAAACCCACGAGATCATGACCTGAGCTGAAGTCGGACGCTTAACTGACTGAGCCACCCAAGTGCCCTTCTATGGCATTTTTATTTCCACCTCTTGTCTCTTTTCAGATTCTGGCGTCCTCATGATCTTTCCATTGACCCCTTCTTTGAACACATTAGTATAAATGGAGAATAGAAGACAACTGACATACATTATATATTTTCTCTATGCCTGGCACTATATATGATGTGAGGCAGATAAGAAAAGTGAAATTCAGAGATACTTATTCACTTCTCTTAAAGTCATTTATCTAGTAACTCTTGGGACCTGGTTGAAAATCAGTCCCTCTCTCTTTAAAACTTAAAGATGTACAGTCATACAAGACTCTATTAGTGTAGTTTCAGGTGTCTCCGAGTTGGATAGAAAAGTAGATTTTCTATTTGTGCTCTGTGTGGAGCCACTGAAACATGACATAGAAATACTCACGCACTTCTGAGAGCATATTAATACTTTACCTCCTTTGGGGGCTTTTAATTAATGTAATAATGATGCCAATATAATGCAAGTGACTCTGGTAGCTTTTGTCTTGCATTAATTATTAAACACTCTTGGTATTTTCCAATACATTATGTACTCTCTTTCCTTTAGCAGTGTCTAGTTCAGTGCTTTCCATCCTGAAGGCTTATCGAAGAAAGCATGGCATCCAAATGAAATCAGTATAATCATAGCCCAGTCTTAACAACAAATTAAAACATAGCAGAGTGTGCCACAAAATAAAATATCAGACTGTGGCAGTACACAACATAGGTGAGCATGATTTTGTGAAAATAATGTATGGGGACATTCTGTGTTGAGATAGATAGGTGTTTCTGTCTGTTTATCTATCTATCTATCTATCTATCCGTCTATCCATCTATCTATCTATCTATCTATCTATCCATCTATCCATCTTATCTATCTATCTATCTATCTATCTATCCATCTATCTATCTATCTATCTAGAAAGAGAGAGAGATTCCTACTACAACAAAGCAACCACAAATTGGGTGGTATTGGCACAGCCTTGTTCTCTCTGAAGACTTTAGAGGAGAATCCTCCCTTGCCTCTTCCCAGCTTCCGGTGTTTGCTGGAAATTCTTGGTTGTCGTTGACTTGTAGCTGTATAGCTCCAGTCTCTGTCCCTGTATCTTCTTCCCCGGGTGTGTGTGTCTGTCTCTGTATCTCTTCTCTGCTTATAAGGACACCAGTCACATAGATTGAGGGTCCAGTCTAATCTAGTATGACCTCATCTTGACTTATTCCATCTGTAACAGCCCTCTTTCCAAACCAGGTCACATTCTGAAATTCCAGGTGAACATGAATTTAGGGGGAACACTATTCATCCCAGTAGAATATACATTTGTGTGTGCATGTGTGTGTATGAGCGCGCACTTACTGGGCCAATTTAAAAGATGTATTTCTTGCTGTGGATCCTGATCACAAATATGAAATTTTCTGGTGCTAGTGGAACGGGGTATGGCATCTCTTATCACAATGCCGGCAAACCACCAGAATACATACTGAACACATAAGTCCTAAGAAGAGGCAAAGCAAGAGAAGAGAACGGAGGTGTGTGCAGCCTAGAAAAAGCACCCAAGAAAACACCCACTCTCACTCTTATTTGACAGTAGATGTGCAGTTGTCTGGATCAGTGAGTGGAGCTCATCACAAAATTTTGGAATCAGACAATGTTTTAAATTACTTTAATGATGGGTCTTTACTATGTGTCGGTGAACTTCATGAATCGTAATTATTTTCCAGCCGCTCTAGTGATCATAAGCTGGGTTTGAGCTAGTAACCTGGAAACGAGTTTCTTGAGCATACTGATAATACTTCAAGGACTTCAAGGAACAACTCAGCCATCGTGTGAAAAGAAGAGACTTCAACTGTAGATTATTATGAAACCCACATAGCTAAGGACAAGAAATTCACTGTAAAACGTAAGTTTCAAACATTCAATGAACAACCCACGTATTTCTTTTTTTAAAATCTATTTCACATATCAAGTTTTCGTCAGCTAAAAAAACTTGCAATACATTGCTGATAGAGTTAGAAATTAATTGGGAAAGAGCTGAAGAAAATACAGCAAAACGGTCCCATTAAGTTTTGGTGAATGGAACGTGGACACGTGTCATGATATTCTGTACATTTTCCTGTGCTGAAAGCATTTCTTTTTTATTCTTTTTAAGAAATCAGTTGTGCCGAACCGTGTTATTGTGTTTATTCAGACCCGGAAGACTCAAGGGGGTGGCTGTGGGGTTTCATTTCCGAGCCCTTGACTCCCTTTCGTGGACACTTGTACAAGCTCTTCCTGACCTGTTCCCTCGTTCTTGAGAGAACAAGAGCCTTCAATTTCACCAGAAGACTTCAGCCTTTAGCCCTTATTGTTGGATGGCTTCCAGGTTGATCCTGGATTGTCTTCTCCAGCCATTCCTCAGCCACTCTGGTTAGTCCTGGTGGCCTCAGGAGGCCTTCAGAACCATCTCTTTGGACCAGCCAGCCTCAAAAGAGCTCTTCACACGAACAGCACCTTCTAGAGAAAGCATGGCGCCTGGAGGCTAACCTGGCTTTGGGGGAGGGACAGGGCACAGGAGTGGGGCGTGCAGTTGTGTGTAGCCCATGCATGTGGGGTCTGGAGCCTGGGAGAGTCTGGAGGACCAGCTTTCCCGAATGACAGTGGTCTTCAAACTACATTTTGCTCCACACCCTAAAAACCTTATGCGTTGACATAAAGATTTTATAAAACTACGCATCTCTTCACACATTTTCAACCTGATTCTAGGTGTGCTTGCTATTAAAAGGTTTAAGGGCTGCACAGCGTATAATTTCCAGTTTGTATTAGATATTGATACATATGTTAAAACTGTTATGTGGCTCTTTTAAAAGTAGCCAATGGAATGTAAATATCCTAGCAATTTGATACCCACAAATATCTATTTTTAAAACATCTGAACAACTGGGGCGCCTGGGTGGCTCAGTCAGTTGAGCAACCGACTTCGGCTCAGGTTGCGATCTCACGGTTCATGAGTTCGAGCCCCACGTCGGGCTCTGGTGCTGACAGCTCAGAGCCTGGAGCCTGCTTTAGATTCTGTGTCCCCCTTTCTCACCACCCCACCCCTGCTTGTGCTGTTTCTCTCTGTCTTTCAAAGATGAATAAACATAAAAAAATTTTTTTTATTTAAATAAAATAAAACATCTGAACAAGAAGTTCCTGTGAGCAGTCGGAAATTTTAGTTTGTTCCTTGCTAACTCTGTTCCACCTCCTCCACATAAATTTACCCAAATGTAATATCATTCTAAGCTTGAAAGTCTTTTATAGATCACCATATTATCTTATCTGCAACACAAATGTGTATATAAATTGAATATTTTTTTTACTTTCTGAGCCCCTAGTGCTCTAAATGTTAAAATTTTCTGCAATTGTAATTACTAGTACACAGTTGATCAAAACGGCATCAATATGCTGACACTTTTGATAGATAATTATCAAACATAAAAAAAATTCTTTATTAGAAATGGATCTCAATAAGATGAATGAGGCTGCATTTTAAAAATTAGTTCACATATCCATCCATGAATATTATTATTACTGGTATGAGAAAGATTTGGTATCTTTCTTTTCCTATTTTTAATTTTTGTAACTGTAAGGTCTAAGAAATCTTGTTCAGAAATAAATATCTGGGGATAGACAAGATTTTGCTGAAACAAAGTCACTTAATTCTTTGAATTCCTTCTAAATTTTATGTCAAAAATCACCTAGTGATTTGTCATTAAATTATTTTTCATGTTCTATCAAATGACAACTTGATTAGGCTTGCCTTCAATTTTGTTGTAAGAAAAGATTTGAAAACCACCTGGCTTGCAACCAAAATTTTTATCCAGTTATTAGCTCTCTCACCAAGAAAGCTTTGCCAAGACTTATCAAATGACTATTAATTATATATGTTACTTTTGACTTCGAGGTATTGTCTAAAATAAGATATATGCAAAAGGATTGGAAACATAGAACTTCTTTATCTTAACAGGACTTCTTTGCATAGTCATAATTAATAATAATAAAATTATTTTAGCCTTATCACATGTCTTAAATATATTTTTGTCAAAACTCCAATGAGCTAAAGCAATAGATTTAACTCCCTGAATTTGTGGGAAACGTTAATTGTGCCAAATCACTATTAGTTAGTTGGCCAAATCAGTCATATTGCACGCAACCTCTTTCTTCAGAAAAATTGACTTCAGTTGTCAATTTGAGTAAATGTAGCAATACAGATTTTAAGGAGTATCCTGAAAACTCTGGAAAAATAAATTCTGAGGTCCATCTTATAAAATAGATGGCTAAAAATTAAGGAGACTAAAAGTGTGGAATGGTAATAGAATTAATTTCTCATTTTCACAATAAATTATAAAACCAAAAAGGACACATTTCTCATAACAAATCTGTAATTAAGCGATGGAATATGAAATTCTAGGTCAGTAGATGTATGCCTTTCTCTTTCGAGTGGGCGAAGGACTTCTGGGAAAGGCGATGTCAGGATGAAGAACCCTGAGAAACGTGCCAACTAGTCTTCAGGAAGATGAATTTCAAATAAGAGTATTCTTGGGAAGCGAGAGCCTGGACATTGATTCCTATAAAACTGCCCCTTGGAAAGTCTTCCACACCCAGGAGCACCCCAGTTTGAAGACAATGGCTATTAAGAACCAAATAATCCATCTGATTTGACACCTAATGGAACCAGGCATATAATCAGTAACAGTTATTATGAGGAAGAGAAAGGCCAGCTGCTATACACAGGCCAAGGATTCCCAAAATTATCATCCATCATGCTTTTTCATGATTTTGAGATGCCAGCTGAATATCACAGCTGGATGACTCACAGTCACCTCAGACACAGCACATGCCTAACTGAAACTTCCAACTTCCGCTCGGGTCATGATCTCGTGGTGGGTCGTGAGTTCGAGCCTGCATCGGGCTCTCTGTTGTCAGTGTGGATCCTGCTTCGAATCCTCTGTCTCCCTCTGTCCAGGAAAGCTCTTTTTTCAAAGGGCAGACTCAGCCTTTTATCCTTCACCCTTCTTCATCCAGCCTGGTCCACACACGTGATGTTCAGAGTAGCTCAGGGTTCTTACAGTAACAGTACGATGCCAATGTGAGGGGGGAGGCCCATGCTAAAAGCAGGCTGAGCAGAAAGCTCAAGGGAGCCTTCACCGCACCCACATCACAGCCTATGAACAACAGTAGACTGCATTGCCAACTTAGCCAAAGAGCAACCCTGCCATCTGAACCAAGCCAGAAACCTGGATCATCCTGCGACGCTCCTTCTCCCTCCCTCCCCACACCCACCTGTGGTCCAAGCCCTGACGAGTCTATCTCCCTCACATCTCTATCATTCCCATTTCCTCTGTCCCTACAACCACTGCCATAGTTTGAGCCCTTGTCTTTTGGTTTGTCCATTTCCCTGAGGCGATGTCTTCTTGTTAGAGTCTCAGCTTGCCACCCAATGGCCTCCTCTGGCTGTAGAATGAAGCACCAACTCCTTCACATGAAACATTAGGTCCCAGGACATGTTCTGACTCCCACTTGCCCTGATAGATTAACTGCTGACCTTGCCTCCTCACTCCAGATAAACCAAAGTACACTAAATTGTCCATTGATTTTAGACCTTTTCTGTCTCCCCACTTTCTTGTAAATTTTTTTTTTAATGTTTATTTATTTTTGAAGGAGAGAGAGACAGAGCGTGAGTGGGTTAGGGGCAGAGAGAGAGGGAGACACAGAATCTGAATCAGGCTCCAGGCTCCGAGCTGTCAGCACAGAGCCCGACGCAGGTCTCGAGCTCACGAACCACGAGATCATGACCTGAGGTGGAGTCTGACACTCAACCGACTGAGCCACCCAGGCACCCCTCCCCACTTTCTTTTAAAACAGACTTCATCCCTCATGTCTTTACCGCTGACATCTTTTCTTCTCTTAACATTCTATTTACATCCCTCTTGAAGGTTTTCCTGATTTCACCCCTCCCTTGCTAAAACAAATATAGAAAGGACTTAATAAAATTTGATTTAATAATCATTTTATTCTTTTCTGAGAAATGGGAATTTAAAATCCTACAGTCTAGGGGCTCCTGGGTGACTCAGTTGGTTGAGCATCCAACTCTTGATTTTGGTTCAGGTCATGACCTCAGGGTCGTGGGATTAAGCCCCCCAGTAGGCTCTGCGGTGAGCGTGTAGCCTGCTTAAGATTCTCTCTCTCACCCTCTACCCCTCTGTCTCACTTCCGTTCTCTTTCTCTCTGTCTCCAATTAAAAAAATAAAATAAAATGCTACAACCTCTACAAGAATGTAGAAAATTGCTTTTATATAAATATGTATTTTATATAAGTGTATAATAAACATATATTATAATATAATAAGTACATGAAACCCATATTTTATTATATGTATTTATATTTATAATATAATATATTTTACATTTATAATATATTATATATATATATATATTTTTTCATCTATATATATTTAACCCAGACTATGACCTAAACTAATCCTGTTACAGCTGACACAATTGTTTACGGATTTCATTGCTTTGTTGAAGTTAATATTTTCACAAAAGCTAGTTGTAAAATGTACTTAGCCCAGAACTTTCTAAAAATGCCATGCCTATCAGTGTCATTATTTTGTATGTCTCATTAGCATTATTGTTTATTTTGAATAGTGAAAGGTGCCTAGGTGGTTACCTGTCACCTTAATTTGGTTTATGTAGGGTCTAATCACAGCTCCATCAATATGTCAGCATTTCATAAACATTTGGGGATGATAATTGAATACTAACAATGAGAATTGTGCGTTTAATCATCATAATACAGGCACCATCATGCTTTATGTGCTGATTATGTCCTCAGACTTGAGAAGAAATAATGATGCCCAGATTTTATGTTTAATTATATTAAAATCGGCACTGAGTCTGAAATATCTGGCCAGTCTTTGCTTCCCTATAAAATGCAGTAATTAGTAACTATTTTTAAAGGCCCTTTGTACAATGCTAGAAATCCTGGTACAATATCCACATAAAGAAAGAAGGTTGGACTTGAGAACCCATTTCCCTCTTTCTGTGGGGCATTTATTTTTCATTATCCTATAATTAACTTAATTGAGAAAGGTAGCAGGGCACCATGCTCCAGGAATGTCGTGTAAAATACAGAGAGCAAATGCTTCCCCCTACACCCCTCAGGACACAAGGGAAAACTGTCTGATGACGTTGCTTCAGAAAGGGTTCACCCTTACTGTTTTACACAGAATGTCCCTTTCCACCTTCTTGCCCCCAAAGACAGTCACCGTTCAGTGTGTCCCCATTCTCATTCTCCCCACCAAGCACACAGTCCACTGCTTTTCATTTGGACCAAAGGCTTCCCTGGGGGTGAGAGGCACAGGATTGTCTATGAGTGGGGGCAAATGGAGACAGAAAGAGAAATGGACAGAGGTAAGGAGGAGGGGTCAGGAAGGAGATGAAAGAGAGCTTCCTCTTCTTGCCAGACCCCTCCTCCTCATTTACCTTCTTTATAAGGAGAAGTGACTCTCAAAGAGAAGGGGCTAGAAAAGGAAGGGAAGCCGCTCCTGGCTCACCTCCTCTACCCACGGCCTTCATGCCTGCATCCCAGGGCCCTTGTGAACATTGTCTCAGAGCCCCGTCCCCAGCCTGGTTCAGCCATAGTGCTGGGACTCTCATGCCACCCTAGTCCTAGGCATGTGAGCCCTCCCCAGGAGAATGGAGGCAGGGAAGACTCGCTTTCATTGAGTTGTTGGTGAGAAAACTTGCTGCCGGGATGATGGTAAGGAGAGAGACAGAGAGAGGAAGGAAACCAAGAAAGAAAAAGGAAGGAAGGAAGGAAGGAAGGAAGGAAGGAAGAAGGGAGGGCACACGGGAAGAAGAAAGGGAGAGAGAAGAGATGGAGACAAGCAGGAAAGGCAAGCAGACGGGCAAGGAAAGGGAGGAAGAATGGCGGCCTCTCTCTCCCTGTCCTCTTAGTAGCCTTAAGGATGTAAGCCTTCCTCCAGCCATTGTGGGAGGGGCCATTGCAGCACATAGGCTGTATCTTAGCAGGAGGAAGAGGGAAATAAAAGGCCTAAAGGCCAACTGACAGAGGCCTGGTCTGTGACAGAGCCCCCAGCAAGGAGTCACAGAAGATCTGACAGGGGTCACACCGCAAATCCCTGCAGGGCCACACTGGTCCAGCAATGGTGAAGCCAGCAGGGGAGAGGTTCTGGTGCCTGAGGAGCGCAAGCCCCTACCATTGCTTTGTGCCAGACAACTCCATTCTTATGCGGTTGAAAAACAGTCAAAACTAACTGAGGGTGATATTGTGAAGAGTGTTTCCTTGAAGGGGTAATATTCTCTGAGAATGGGTATGAGGGACCCTTCTTGGGGCCAACTTCTTTTATATTACATCTTGATACGATTGGCAGTTGTGTGTGTGTGTGTGTGTGTGTGTGTGTGTAAAAATTCATGGAGCTGTAGGGCGCCTGGGTGGCTCAGTCGATTAAGTGTCTGACTTCGGTTCAGGTCATGATCTCATGGTCCGTGAGTTCGAGCTCCGCGTCGGGCTCTGTGCTGACAGCTCAGAGCCTGGAGCCTGCTTCAGATTCTGTGTCTCCCTCTCTCTCTCTGACCCTGCCCCGTTCATGCTCTGTCTCTCTCTGTCTCAAAAATAAATAAACATTAAAAAAAAATTTTTTTTAAATTCATGGAGCTGTGCACATAAGACATGCAATTTATCATATATTCTAGAAACATCAATAACATACAAAATAAATCAATGTATTTTCGTTTTTAAAGTTAATCTGTATAATCAAAATGTCTAAGGTAAGAGCAATTCCAGCATTTCCCAGATGTTGTAAGAACAAGGAAGGCGGGAGTCCTTTCGTGCAAGATACTTGAGAAACCCTGTCATGTGCCAGCGGCCTCTAACACAAACAATGCTGGGGGCAGGAAAAGAGAGACCTTGTTTCTCAGAGTGAGGTCTGCGGCCAGCGGTATGGGCATCGCCAGGGCCCTTATCCGACATGCAGCGTCCTGTGTCTCAGCCCAGACCCTACTGAAACACAACCCTCATTTTAGCAAGATTTCCAGGTGATTCATAGGCCTTGGATGGAAAATAGAAACACTGATAGAGACTACAGTAAGACTGTTTCACAGGCTTCTCTTTTACCTTCCTAATTATAACCTTCTCCAGGACAATGTAGAGTAGTGATGGAGAGCTAGCTCTTAGCTGAGTACCTTTGGAAAGTTACTAGATTCCCTTAAGCCTCAGAATATGAAGTGAGAATCATAATAGTAATATTATCAATACTTATTTCCTGAGTGTTGTGAAGGTTAAATAAAATAACGTATGTAAAGCGCTCAATATATTGCTCAATACGGGCGCGCCTGGGCGGGTGGCTCAGTTGGTTAAGCGTCTTGATTTTGGCTCAGGTCACGATCTCACTGTCCATGGGTTCGAGTCCTGCGTCTAGCTCTGCACTGACAGCAAGGAGCCTTCTTGGGATTCTCTTTCTCTCTCTCTCTCTCCCCCTCCCCCGCTCATGCGTGCATGCACTCTCTCTCTCTCAAAATAAACATACACACACACGTTCCATGGTACATCCATGGTACATGAGATGAAAGACATTTATTCATTTATGAACAAATGTTTATTGCATGTCCACTACATCTCAGGTATTGCTTTGAGCCCCGAGGAGGCAACTCTGAACAAAACGGACCAAAAAAAAAAAAATCCCGCCTCGTCAAAAAAAATGTTTAACCCCTGCCTTGCTGGGATTTCTGTTCTAGCGTGAAAGGAGGTGATAGGGCAGCAGAGAAGAATGTGAACAGAAGAAGCGTGCCTCTCTTGGGAGATCTCCTAACTGAATCCTAGGTATCTGGCATCGCCGTGCACGGGGGTCTTCCTCCCAGTTGGGCTGTGGCCACTGTTAGTGGGTGGGGTGTGCCAAGGTCTTTTCACACCTGCCCTGGAGAGAGAGAATGTGGCACCTGCAAATCCCTTCCTTGAAACTCTTTTTCACGACATTCTCGTTCTCTCGATATTTGTGCCTCTAGAAACAAGTTGGGAAGAAACGTCTTCATTTGCACTTCCCATAAAGAAAAATTACGACAGGATGCCTCATGGGCCCGTGATTTCTGCTTCAGGGGAGGTGATAGCAGAGGTCATAACCCTCCCCCCTTTTGCCTGAACAGTTGCCCAGAGGGGCACAGTGACCCTGTGCCCACCCTCTCTCTAAATGAGCCACCCCTGGGGGGGGGGGGGTTCTGGCCTCTCAAAGCCCTCCCCTTTGGGCTGAGGGCTGATAGCAATGCAGATGATACTTGAACATTTAGCATTTAATGTGCTGTGAGAAGAAAAGAAGAAAAGAGTCAGTTGGGGTTTTAGCAGATCCTAAAAGAGAGCCTGGAGAGTTGCTTTGGGGAGGGTTGGTTGTTTGTCTGTTTTCTATTCTTTCCCTTTCTTCCTCTTCTACTACACGAGTCACTGCATAAAAGAGCCTCTGAAGACACCCGAACCTGTTCATAAAAATCATTCTGGGCCCCAGACCTTTATTCCCAGCATGCCTGTCCTCCCTTCTCATGTCTCACTTATTGTTGGGTTGAGGTGAGCCTTGGAGACACTCGAACACAGCAGGGAGGAGTCTGGCTTGGAATATAAATAAGCCAGAAGCATCCATGCTTTTGCCTAGTTGAAGATCTAAGGCTGTGGGCTAGAATTCAGGATTCACGTAGCTCCCGGAGTCAGCCTGTCCGAATTACAGGGATGGATATCTTCAACCTAACTGGGTCAGCTTGGAGCCACGCACATACCATGACCGCTTGTTAGAAACCCAGGGCTGCAGAGGCATTTGCTTCCTTGGCCCCAGACTTACCAGCTCTTCCCTTGCTCCCCCTCCTGTCTGCCTGAGGCTGGTCTGTCATGCTTTGCAACCAAGTCTTACTGAATCATGAAACCTAGTACTCCCAAGTATTTGATAACTTGAAGTGACGTGAAGACTCCTATCATAACGTGACAATTTCCACGGGAATTTTAGCTTGTAAGACATTTCCCTAATGTCACCAACGTACAACAAGCAGCTGCTGTTTGTTATAAGTTGTATCGAGCTATTTTTTGAACATTGTAGCTCAAACTTTTTGAACCATGGTACATTTAAGTAAGAATAATGTCCCCGAGCACCACCAAAGGGTCTCATTTCTACCAGGGGAAAAAAATAAGTGATAAAAACAGACAATTGCTCTAACAGCACATGTTGTAGGTTTTGTGGACGCATCTTCTCTAGCAATAGAGTAGATTATCCATAGGTCAAATCCTAGTTTTAGGGAAAATCATAAACCACAAATACCATTGCCTCAAAGATGTGCCACCACTTGCAAATGTTCGACTTGTCAAAAGTTCATAAAGAAGTAAGCCAAATAAATCACCGAAGTAGTAATTACTAAAAGTTTATTGTGCATTCATCAAAAAGACCGTTTGCGGGGCGCTTGGGTGACTCAGTCGGTTGAGCGTCCAACTTCCGCTCAGGTCATGAACCCACGCTTCGTGTTCGAGCCCCGAATCGGGCTCTGTGCTGACAGCTCAGAGCTTGGAGCCTGCTTCAGATTCTGTGTCTCCCTCTCTCTGCCCCTCCCCTGCTTGCACGCTGTCTCTCTGTTTCCCAAAAATAAATAAACGTTAAAAAAAATAAATAAAATACTTACAAAAGACAGTTTGCAAACAGAGAGCATTCAAACCAAAACCTGGAATGAGGCTCAGAATATACTACTATAAAATAGCTAATATAATGAGAAAGCAATGACTGTTTATTCTTCACAGTGATTAATTATAATACTAGAATCAGAATTAAAATAACATTAGGATTTCCTTAAATGATAGGGAGTTGGCTAGTGGTTACCTAGCCACTAGCGTTTTGTTTGTGATTTCCAGAGGCGTAAGCAAGAAATGACCCAGGTCAGGTTAGTCTTGCAAAATAAGCTAAATTAAGTTTGTAGGACTAAACTGGTTTTCATCCGCTCAGGGAATTTTCAAGGCCGGTCTCCATTTGTTTTTTATTTTAACATAACCAAACCAAACAGAAAACAAATCAAAGAAATGCTTTAACATAAGCAACAAGCAAATTTATCATAATGAAGCTAAATTCACAGTTTGTCATTAATTAGCCAGAATGGTAGCCACTGGAAATCATGATAAATGCAATAAAGTACTGATGATACGCCATTAAACAAAATACCCCTTCAAATAAGTGTGGGAATTCTGTCCATCACTATGTGCGTGTGCGATACGAACTCTACAGCAAGTGCAGGACTGGAAACCAACCAGACTTGTCAGCAGGCTACTGAGTCAGGTTCTTTGTCAACCTTAATATGCATTACGTTCAGCTTACCCTAAGTTCAGCAATTCTTAGTTTCTTCTTTTTTTTAATTTAATTTAATTAATTTATTCTTTATTTTACTTTTTAAATTTACATCCAAGTTAGTTAGCATGTAGTTCAACAATGGTTTCAGGGGTAGATTCCTTAATGCCCCTTACCCATTTAGCGCTCCCCCCCCACAACTCCTCCAGTAATTCTGTGCTTGTTCTCCATATTTCAGAGTCTCTTATGTTTTGTCCCCCTCCCTGTTTTTATATTATTTTTGCTTCCCTTCCCTTATGTTCATCTGTTCTCTGTCTTAAAGTCCTCATATGAGTGCAGTCATATGATTATTTGTCTTTCTCTGACTGACTAATTTCACTTAGCATAATACCCTCTAGTTCTAGCCACACAGTTGCAAATGGCAAGATTTCATTCTTTTTAATTGCCAAGTAATATTCCATTGTCTATTTTATATATATATATATATATATATATATATATATATATATACACACACACATATACACACCACATCTTCTTTATCCATTCATCCGTCAATCCATCGATGGACATTTGGGCTCTTTCCCTACTTTCGCTATTGTGGATCATGCTGCTATAAACATTGGGGTGCATGTGGCCCTTCGAAACAGCACACCTGTATCCCTTGGATAAATACCTAGTAGTGCAATTGCTAGGTCGTAGGGTAGTTCTATTCTTAATTTTTTGAGGAACCTTCATACTGTTTTCCAGAGTGGCTGCACCAGCTTGCATTCCCGCCAGCAGTGCAAACGAGATCCTCTTTCTCTGCATCCTTGTCAATATCTGTGGTTGCCTGATTTGTTAATGTTAGCCATTCTGGCAGGTGTGAGGTGGTATCTCATTGTGGTTTTGATTTGTATTTTCCTGATGATGAGTAATGTTGAGCATTTTCATGTGTCAGTTGGCCATCTGGATATCTTCTTTGGAGAAGTGTCTATTCATGTCTTTTGCCCATTTCTTCATTGGATTATTTGGTTCTGGGGTGTTGAGTTTGATAAGTTCTTTATAGATTTTTCATACTAACCCTTTATCTGATATGTCGTTTGCAAATATCTTCTCCCATTCCGTTGGTTGCCTTTTAGTTTTGTTGATTGTTTCCTTCACTGTGCAGAAGCTTTTTATTTTGATGAGGTCCCAATAGTCCATTTTTGCTTTTGTTTCCCTTGCCTCCTGAGACGTGTTGAGTAAGAGGTTGCTGCGGCCAAAGTCAAAGAGGTTTTTGCCTGCTTTCTCCTCGAGGATTTTGATAGCTTCTTGTCTTAAATTTAGGTCTTTCATCCATTTTGAGTTTATTTTTGTGTATGGTGTAAGAAAGTGGTCCAGGTTTATTCTTCTGCATGTCTCTGTCCAGTTTTCCCAATACCACTTGCTGAAGAGACTGTCTTTATTCCATTGGATGTTCTTTCCTGCTTTGTTAAAGATTAGTTGTCATATGTTTGTGGGTCCATTTCTGAGTTCTCTATTCTGTTCCACTGATCTGAGTGTCTGTTTTTGTGCCAGTACCATACTGTCTTGATGATGTGTTGTCAGCCTGAAGGCCAGGATTGTGATGCCTCTTGCTTTAGTTTTCTTTTTCAAGATTGCTTTTGCTATTCAGGGTCTTTTCTGATTCCAGCAACTCTTAGCTTTCTTAGCAGATTTCTAGGAAGCATCTCTTAGCTCTAGGTAAAATGAAAGTCACTCGCTCCTAATCATCAAAGAAATACCTGCATATTTAGACCAGTTTGAGGCTTTTCAAGATGACCCTGAGATGGACCCCATTTTGAAAATCACGGTCCTAATCTAGAATATACAAACAACTGTTCCTTTAGGCCACATGCTGCCCTGTTCCTCCTCTATTGGTATCTCTGCCCCACATCCACGGCATAAGCCCCACTTTCTTATTCTACTGTCTGCTCTGACCTTCGTCATTCCTTCTCTCTCAATCCAGAAATTGAGTTCTCTCCAAACTTCCAAACTTATTGTTATTCCAAAATAAATGTTCTCCAAACTTTTATCCAAATCTACCATTCCTTACTCTTGTTCTTTAGTCACCTTGGAAATGTTTTACTCAACAACAGCCTCTTCAGCCAGGCGTGTCTATAGTGGAAACTTCTATAGGCCACAGCCCTCTGAGAAGATGGCTGCCATTCTGTCCCCAACCCCCCCACCCCACCCCCCAACATCACAAGCTCCTGTGTATATAAGGGCTCTACTTCCCAAATGACCACAAACGTAAGACTAGATTGTTCTGGATTTATCCCATAATTTTTCAATTTTGTATCAGCCTTGCAAAGTCTCATTTTTTGCCCTCTGATTATGAAACATATTCTAAAAATCCAGCAATGAAATGAAGGGTTTGTTATTTCATAAAATGCAAGAGCCATGTGTTACCTTTCTGTAAGAAAGTACTCGTTTATCATCCAAACACTGTATAATAAAAGCTGCCAAAATGCTGATTAAAAAAAAAAAAACTATAGCACACTGCCAAATCAAAGAATATAGCTGCCAACCCATATTCTTTCCTATTATTTTAAGCTGAAAGTGACCATGATACATGAGCATTCTCCTGATGCTCAGAACAACAACCAAATTCTGAATAATTTCTGAATTCTACTAAATTCATCATCCAGACTTTCATTCACCCATTTATTCAACAACTATGTATTAAGCACCTATTATGTGCCAGCACTGTTCCAGGTACTGGAGATTCATCAGTGAACAAAAAGACAAAGTCTCCATAGGATGGACAAAGGTGTGATACATGATGGGAGGTAGAGATTTGGCCTTTAAACAAGAACCTACCAAAAGAAAAACTATTGTTTGTAAATTACTCTCTGGATTTAATCCTGTGACTTTCAGTAAGCCTTGTTTCCTCCTCTTGAAGGCTGATGCAGTGAGACCTTGACCTTGACCACTTCCTCTACTTGCGTTCAGTCAACCTTGATGTTCAGGTTTCTTTCTTTCTTTCTTTCTTTCTTTCTTTCTTTCTTTCTTTCAATTTTTTAAAATGTCTATTTATTTTTGAGAGAGAGAGAGAGAGACAGAGTGCGAGCAGGGGAGGGACAGAGAGAGAGGGAAACACAGAATCTCTGAGCTGTTGGCACAGAGCCTGACACGGGGCTCAAACCATGAACCATGATATCATGACCGGAACCGAAGTCAGGTGCCACCCAGGCGCCCTCAGTTTACTTCAGTACAGCATGAGACAAATAATGATAACAATTACAACCCCAACAGCAACTAATAGCAACAACACTTATTGAGCAATTATTGTATTTTAAACATTGAATTCTCACAATAATCCTAAGAGTTAGGTATAGTATTATTATTGTTTCTCCAATTTTACAGATGAGAAGAGACAAAGTCTTAGACTTGCCCACCACTCCAAGCCAAGGATCTAGCTCTTTGATTGGCTGAATGCCTCCTGGCTGCAATGGTAGGGTCCTGAACTCTGTGGTTGAGTCCAGCTCCAAAATACCTCACCTTTATCAGGGTGTCTTGTTGCTAATACCCTTTGCCTCTCTGCAGACAGCTGTCAGCAAGCTCTTTCTCTGCTGATTACAATATCAACAAACAATAAATATTGAATATCTGCGCAGACTGTTTATTATTCTAATCAAGTAGTGCATTCCACAAAGTTAATTTGGCACCTATTTAATGAGACAGATAATTGTTATTGAATTGCTTGACAATTAGATAAAGAGATGCCCAATACATTCTGTAATCAGTCCTTAAATAATTATCTTATGTTTTCTATTCCCATTTTTTAATTTTGTAAGATCTACCATTTCTGGAAATGATGTGCTATTTCTTCTCCTTTGCTTCTTACACTTCCTCGTCTGTTTCTTAGAATACACTCGCATGAAATAAAATGTGATAAGCCTCGATTGTATTCCCAGTCTCCTAAATCCCACACCTTCCAAGGACGAGTTCTTTCTGAGATTTCCCTGGTACCCCACACCTGCTTTCCTGATCATCCCTGCCTGAGTGTTCTGGAGGTTGAAGGATTCAGATGCAGCAATAATCAAGCAAAGCTTGCCTTAAGAGGGCTACAGATGTATTATAGGCTGGAAAATTGGCATGACAGTGACCTCCAACACAGCTGATGACAAAGTAGAGCTAAAAATGAACTCTGGGGTTCCTACACTTTAGATCTGGGAGTCTTAGAGCAAAACGATTAGAGACAACAGTTTAGGAATAAGAAAAAGGGGGAGATCGTCCAGCTAAATATGGTAAAACTCTTTCTCCTGAATCTGTTCTTTTTGTTGTTGTTTTTTTTTTTTACACATCTGAGGGCCAAGTGGAATTTTTTTTTACACACTTGAGAAACCTGCTCTTAAACTGTAGCAAATAAGTGAAAAAAGTCACAAAGTCACAAAGACAAAGAGAACGTGAGGGGATACAATAGCTGATGAGTGACAATAATCTCTAGAGATTGGAAAGCAGATGGAAGAATGATAATAGACTTGAGAAAGATGCCACCTAAGCACCTATGGAGAGGGAGGGGTACTAGCAGGAGTTGAGCCAAGCCACCCCCACAGAGCCCCAGAGAAGCCCTGAACATAGTTCTTCCAGCGAACCCTTAAAAGCGAAATGAATTATGTGACTGAAATTAGGGAGAGTGATCAATCGTCTACACACTGAGCTGGTAGACCTTCTCCATGAACCCAAAAATCCATCCCTCCTCCCCACTGTACAGGGTCCAAGGTCTCTGGAAAAATTGAGAGGAAGTATCTCTATAACAGAGAACCCCAGGTATGGCAGAGAGCAAAGCTGAAACAGAGGAGTAAATAAAGTTTGCTGGTTGAAGAGTAGGACCCTCAGCCTGTGCCCTTACTCTGCTACCAGAATGCTAGCACCTATGGGATCCATTCAGGCAGAAAACAGCTGAATCCTTCTCAGAAGAAACTAAATGGCTTCGGGTGGGGGGAACGCTACAATGTTGATGTTTGGGATTTTTACAATGAAAAGCTTGCTTACCATCTGATTGCCATATAGCAAAGCTCACTAGTACATGTTAGCAAAAACTGCTCACCATCCCAAAACCTCCTATAATTTTTTTAGTGATTGACTATTAAATATTAATAGAGAGCCAAAGATTTCTAGGTTGTCTGAAGGAATACTCCAGCAAAAGTACACAAAAAAACAGATACACACAAACAGGAAAAAAACCCAAAACTTCCAGTTAAAAGACACAATACAGAAAGTAGAAGAAAACATTGATGAAACCATAATTAATATCCTCAGAGAGATGAGACATGAAACAGGAACAGAATGCTATCCTTTAATAAAAGAATTGGACATTAAAATATCAAAATATAATTGTAACTAGTAATTTTAAACAATAAAGCAAAATAAATCTCCTAGAAAGGAGATTGGAAAGAGACAAAAAATTGGAGGAAATCATTAGAAAATCAGAGTATCAATGCAGTAGTGCCCAGCATTCACCTAAAAACAGTTCCAGAAAGAAACAAAACAAAACAGAAGAAATGAAGGGAAAGAAATGATCAAAGAAATAACACAAGAAAACTTCCTCACACTAAAAAAACCTAAGTGTCCAGATGGAAAGTGTCAGTCCGATGCCCAAAATAAAAGCTAAAACGATTATCCATACCAGCAAAACTTTAGAACACTAGAAATAGAAAGATCATAAAAGTTTCCACTTTCCGCAATAAAGAAAGTCACGTAAAAGTGTTGAGGAATTAGCATGCCACCTGACTTCACAACATCACTGGAAGCTACAGTCTACTGATGCTACTTTTACAAATTTGGAGCCCCATTGTCACTCGCTCTCTCTCTTTCTCTCTCTCTCTCCCCAAAGGCCCATGTCACCCCAGGAATTGTTGGCACCTACTTTTTGACCAGAAGGAAAGACATAGAATGAAATCAATGAAACTGCTATCACAAAAGGCAGAACGGAGAAACAGAAACAAAACAGGATCTTAGGGGTATCACTGATTTGTTTGATCAAGCATCGCTAAAGCCCTGCTTTCCCTCTGAACATTGCGTTACAAGTGTCAGGTAGTTGCTCTTTGGCCATTTGGGACCTAGCATTACTTCCTGAAAAATCACTAGCATTACTTTCACCGCATTCTACTTGCTGAAGTCGTCACAAGCCTGCCCAGATTCAAGGAGAGGAAATGTAGAACCACCACTGATTCTGAGAAAGGAAGCTAGTGAGTAGTAAACCTCGGGGTTCAAACGCAGGCTTTCCTGCTACAGGATGTGAGCTTATTGTGCCATGAAGTCATTTCTAACCTGTGGGCTGAGCACTCCTAAGACGCCACAGAGTTAGTTCAAGGAGCCCAAGAAATTATACGGGCACCAGGCATTTTCTGTAGATAAATGATATGCCTTGTATACATAATAAATGTACTATTGTCTTTAAAGAGCAAGTATTACTGTCACGATTAATAATATACAAACTCTTGGGATCCCTGGGTGGCTCAGTCGGTTAGGCTACTGACATCAGCTCAGGCCATGATCTTGAGTTCATGAGCCCGATTCCTACATCGGGCTCCCTGCGGTCAACACAGAGCTCACTTCAAGGATCTTCTGTTTCCCTCTCTCTGTCCTCCCCCTCTTGTGCTCTCTTTCTCAAAAATAAACATATATTTAAAAACAAAAACAAAACAGGGGCGCCTGGGTGGTTCAGTTGGTTAAGCGACTGATTTCGGCTTAGGTCATGATCTCGAAGTTCATGGGTTCAAGCCCTGCGGGGGGGCTCTGTGCTGACAGCTCAGAGCATGGAGCCTGCTTAGGATTCTGTATCTCCCTCTCTGCCCCTCCCACACTCATGTGCTCTCTCTCTCTCTCTCTCTCTCTCTCAAAATTAAATAAACATTAAAAAAACATACAAACTCTTAAAACTTTTGTTGAAGTCATAGTAGCTTTCTGTATTTTGTATGTTTTGTGTTATATATTTCTTAATCATGGACTCTAAAAGTACATCTAATATGTCGAGGAAATTTTTTTTAACTTTATTCATTTATTTTTGAGAGAGAGAGAGAGAGCAGGGGAGGGGCAGGGAGAGGTAGAGAGAGAACACAAAGCGGACTCTGCACTCTTAGCACAGAACCCAATGCGGGGCTCAAACTCACAACCCTTGAG
Source organism: Acinonyx jubatus (assembly GCF_027475565.1). NCBI lineage: Eukaryota > Metazoa > Chordata > Mammalia > Carnivora > Felidae > Acinonyx > Acinonyx jubatus. Next base: position 26,438,762 of record NC_069385.1, read on the forward strand.
ATCACAACCTGAGCAGAAGTCGGTTGCTTAACTGACTGAGCCACCCAGGAGCCCCAAGGAAATATTTTTCATTTTTTATGTTTAAAGGGGGGGGGGGTGGCATATCCTCCAAATTGAAGGTTAATGTCTTTATAGTCTATCATAAATCATAGAGAACCTGAGGAAATCCTTAGAATGCGATCACATTACCTGCCAGATCCGCAGGCACATCTCAGGCAGCTCAACTCACAGACCTTGTTACAAACAGCAGCACTGAGTTCTATGCCCCGCCCACCTATCCTCCTAGTCAAACCTGATTGGCCCGGGGAAGTGAAGCTGACCAAGTAGTTTTTTAAGCTTGCCATTGACCTAGTGGGTGGCCTGGCACAAGCCGTTCTGACATCTAAGGGCAAACCGAGCAAGTCAGCGTCGTCCTATTAAGCATTTAATTTACACCTACAGACATACAGCGCATGGGACAGCTAGCAGCAAGAACTGACACTAATAAATCCAAGCCATGAGGGAGCAAAGGAAAACTTACGTAGAAGCTATGAATTACAGAAAAGACAGAGGATGAGGAAGCTAATTGGAAGCGGGAGGAGAAGCAACTGGAAAGTGGCTCCACGAACACAGCTGAGCGGTATTAACCGCGATGCTGGAATGCACCGAGGAGGGGTTCTTCCCTAGAGCTGCCCATCCGAATCAGTCTGGGACATACTGGGATATTTCCCTCCTGGAAACGCCCAAGCCCCTCCAGATCTACTGACTCACAATCTCTGGAGCACCAAGATGTTGAAAAACTACAGAAGCTCTCTGACGCCGTCTGATTAGGAGTCCCTCGTCTCCAGAATCCCCTGCCTGTGGGCACATTGCACTGTCTTCGGATTTCGGTGAGTAACTTTATCGTCCTAATTGCCTTGTATACATCCTGATAGTTAATCCCTGTTTAACGGGACAAAAAATGGGGGACAAAAAAAAGTTTGTCCCCATTCCTTCTAACCAAAAATGTCTCACTAAAACACTAAATTCTCACTAATTCTCACTGAAACGTAAAAGGAGAACTATAGAAACAAAAAAATTAAAGAAACCTTTTGCTGAGGGGTGCTTTGGTGGCTCAGTTACTCGTCTGACTTCAGCTCGGGTCATGATCTTACAGTTTGTGAGTTTGAGTCCCTCATCTGGCTCTCTGCTGTTAGCGTAGAGCCTGCTTCAGATCTTCTGTCTCCCCCTCTCTCTGCCCCTCCCCTGCTCGCCTGCTCTCTCTCTCTCAGAAAGAAAGAAAGAAAGAAAGAAAGAAAGAAAGAAAGAAAGAAAGAAAGAAACCTTTTGTTGAGTCTGTAGAGATAAACAAAAACCACAAGAAAGGGGTTGTCATATGGAATTGTCTTCTAGAAAAATATGGTCATTTTTGATTTCTCATCTTAAAAGGCTTTTGAGGAGTGAGTTTTCTTCGAAGAGTTATTTACATCTTTTGTTAAGAAAGAGGAAACTCCAAGACTATTTGACGATAAATAAGTTAAAGGTCCATGCCTCTCTCTTGACTTCTTCTAGATGTATGAAGCTATAAATTAATAAGTCCAGTACCACATGCCACACAGAAAAGCAGGCTTATTCCCTTGACATCACATATGTTTGTATTTTGTCTGTCAGTCCATAGCTCTTTCTCTCCTTGTCTGGAACCATAGGAAGTAGCCCAGACACCTGGGAAATCTGGGATGTTGTGTTCAATTACGACAAATTCCTCAAGTCAATAGTTCTATAACTTATTTTTAAGCCATGTCTCCAAGACACAGGGGGTGCTTGGATTTCTTAAGGGAATTTGAGTGAGCAAAAGTGGTCAATGTAGTCAAATTTTCAATTAAAGGTCATTCTCTATAAAGATGATAAGCTACAATTATAGATTGCCTTATATAATCACAATATACAAAATAGCACTATTGTGGAACTTACAACTTAAAGTCACTTCATAATCAGTAGCACTTACCACATTATTTTATAGAAGTTTTCTTTAACAGTTCTTTATAATTCACCATTATTAATACATACTCTTAGAACTGTTTCTTCTAAAGCGTTCAAAATCATGCCCCAACCTTTTTTCCAGCCTCAGCTCACAGTATTCCTTTCCTTCCTTACCTTAAGCCACTTGCCTTTCTCTTCATTTGAAACCATTGCATCAGAAAAGTGCTTCTCGATCGTTCTGCTGCTTTAAGACAAATTTCACTTCATCCCAGTTTCCCCTGGGAACAATTCATCATTTGTGTTATCTGTCTCCTAGATCACCTACCCAAAGCTTCCACTATATTTAATATACATTGTACAAATCGTTTGTTTCTCTTTGAAGACTGGAATCAAATTTTGTTTATTCTTATTTTGCCTTGCTTTAATATCCCCTAATGCCTAGCACAGTGACTTGGGAAAAGTAGACACTATACATTTTTTTTTTTTGGATGAGGAATTGTTTGTGTACAACTGTTCATAATTTCTAACTCCCACCCACCTGTAGCCAATGGCACTCATTACTGAGATGATTACCTGGAATGTAATTTATGGTCGAGAAAGATGATTTTCACTGTAAATCTGGCTCAAAAGAACACAAATTTATGATTTTGAATGTTTAAGACCCTGATCCAAATAAGAACTATCCAAAAATGAAGTCATTACAAAGGAATTGACTCTCTCGAATCTGAAGGAAACTATGTAAAACTGTATCACAAATGTCAGTAGTAGATAAGAATGTTAATGCTGTCAGTTTTCTCAAAATAAACAATCATGTGGATATGTCTTTTCCGGGAAACTTACCAAATTCTAAATCATTAGGGCTTGAAATTTTAAAACGTCGCTTAATAGTGACCACGAAGACACTAAACAAAGTGACAGACTGAGTAACTATTTCAACTTACTTTTGCAGATTTTTTAAGGAAGTCTGATTACATGAGGTCAACCTCCTCTCCAAAAAGCACTTCATATAGGAGTTTCCCAGACTGCTTTCCTCCAAGGGTTGCTTCAATTTCTTAGCCTATAGCTTATATGCTTTTGTGTGTTTTTTTAATGTTTATTTACTTACTTTGAGGGTGGGGATGGGGCAGAGAAAGAAGGAGAGGGAGAATCCTAGCAGGCTCAGTGCTGTTACATGGGGCTCAAACTCATGAATCGTGAGTGAGATCATGACCTGAGCCGAAATCAAGAAGTCAGATGCTTAACAGACTGGGCCACCCAGGCACTGTGGGTCTTTTGTGTTTTCTAAGTGCCCGATAATAAAAATGTCAACTTAATGATAATAATAAAGGCAGAATTATGGTTATCTGCCCACATCAAAATTGAGATGAAATCAGTCTTGAACCTTAATTCTCAAGCCTGTCTATATTCTTGAACGTTCACCTGGTTCCAGAACCAAATCCTCACCTGCTCTCTACACTTTTCCACTCTAAGCACCTCAAGTTCGCCAGGCCCAAATGAAACTCGAAAACCGCCCTCCTGCTCCATCTAATTCTATCTCTGTTAAATAAGTTATTCTCAGTCACTGACCCCACATCTGGTGTGGCTTTCAACCATGTCCTCTCCTTTATCTTTTATTTTCTGCCACACTGTTCTAAGGATTCATCCTCCAAAAGGACTCTTACATAGGAAACTTATGCTGTTCCCATATACCCAGCATCCAATTTTTGGGGGGGAGGTGGGGAACTACCCCTCTGCTCTTTGAGGTGAGGCTGTAAAGCACAATACCTACCCTATCCTCCCTTGGAAACAAGCATGTGACCTAGGCCTGTCAATTCACCGTACCTGATTCCTCTGGCATTCCTTTGTTACCGGTCAAAGGGGTAGGCTCGTGCTGCAGGTGGGGCCAGGGTTCCTCTCCTAGAGTTCATAATTAGGTAAAACAGATTCTCCTTCCACTAGGGTTGCTAATCTAGGAGTATGTGAATTGGCAACTACCAGCAGGCATCTTCCTGGCTACACGCAGGAAGGCTGTTTAAAGTAGAAAGAGAATGAGATTGAAGCAAAGAGGCATCAGTACCAATATGGAAAGCCAGAGAGTTTTGACGCTGTTTGACCCCCTGCAGCCAGTCGCTCCTTAAGTCCATCCCATCCCCGGACTTGCGCCAGATGATTCTGACTTGCCCATTTCTGGCTCGGTGCACTTGGACAAGCTCTTTAACTTCTCTGTGCATCTCTTGCGTCATCTATAAAAATGGGAGGTAACACATACCTACTCACAGAGTTGTATGAGGATCAGCATAGCAAATGCTCTGTAAATGTTAGCGAGGACTACGAAGTGCCAGTGAATACTGCTGTTGTTTAATCTAGTTTGAATCGGGGTCTTGTCGTAATTGAAAGGGTATTGATGAGTTTCAACTTTAAAAATGTGCTTGGAGTCAGTCCCTCCTCCCTCTGCTTTTCCATTATCACTGTCCCCATGGATTCCTGAGCAGTGTTTTAGCTGGCTTCTCTGGTTGCAGCTTTGCTGTCTACAACCCTCCCTAGTTACCAGCGCCACGGCTACCTTCACAAAACATCACTTTCTTTCTTTCTTTCTTTTTTTAATTTGTTTTCAGTTTATTTATTTTTGAGAGAGAGGAACAGAGCATGAGCAGGGGAGGGGCAGAGAAAGGAGACACAGAATCCAAAGCAGGCTCCGAGCTGTCAGCACAGAGCCTGAGGCGGGGCTCAAACTCAACGAACCGCAAGGTCATGACCTGAGCTGAAGTCAGATGCTTAACCGACTGAGCCATCCGGGTGCCCCAACATCACTTTCATCATGCAATTTCTCTGCTCCAGTTTGTGTTCAGACTCTTCTCCCTGGCTTCCCAGATTCGACCTTGTGTATCCAGTCTGAATCACCTCTCTCCCTAGCATTCCAGTCGACCTGACATCCGACCTGTCACAAGAGCAAGCCTTGCTTATTCGTGTCCCTGTCTTACCTCACCTGAGACATCAGGGTCGCCCCTCCCAGCTTCTTCCCTGCTGGATAATCAGCTCCAATCATGCGAATTCTCTCACTCTTCTAGGATACCTTTCGCAACCATCATGGTTTTCATGGATTTGCCCTCCTTGAGATTCTGTATCGTTTTCAATTCTGTACCATAGGCTATAATACACAATTATAGACATTTCTACATTGTGTCAGGTGAATCTAACTCATCCAATTAGGAAGTGAAGTTTTAGGTTACGTTTCTTTTGGCACAGCCCCTCAGTGGTAAGCACATAATAGACATCAAAGTCAATATTTTTTATAGGGCCCAATCATAACACAACCCTACTTTTCTTTTTTAATGTTTATTTATTTATTTTTGAGAGAGAGAGAAAGAGAGAACATAAGCAGGGGAAGGACAGAGAGAGAGGGAGACACAGACTCTGAATCAGGCTCCAGGCTCTGAGCTGCCAGCACAGAGCCCAATGAACTGTGAGATCATGACCTAAGCCGAAGTCGGACACTTAAATGACTGAGCCACCTAGGCGCCCCACACACCCCTACCTTTAAAATTTTGTGGTTTCAAGAAACTTTTTCTTCCAATTATGATAACTTCTGTTGCAGTTATCTAATCTTGATGCAAAAACTTGATTTTGAGAGGCACATAAATCTTAAATGACAAAATAAGGCAATATGACAATTTTAACATCGTTACATGTTTTTATTACATAAACAGTACAATATTCCTTGTGGGAGCTGATCTTCAGTTCTGCCTCTTGCTTTTATGGAATGTCAAGTATCTGTAGAAATTATCTAAGAATGATTTATGAAACACCTTGCACCCCCACCAGAAAAGCCTCAGAGCCCCCATTTTCCAACCAGATTCCTGAGAAAAATGATAGGTTTTGTTTATTCTACAGTGTAATACATAAATTCTTCTCAAGGTATAAAAAAGGGCAGACTTTTAAAATAAGAGTCTCCTTTTGTTTTCAAAGTTCTATAAAAAATACATCAAGTATGCTCACGTGTGTCCTTTGACCTAATATTCCAGTTTACCAGAAACAAAAAATAACAATAAACAAAGATATGCAAACCACATTAATCTTGCAGCAATACGATGTCTACATCATCATGAACACCTTGCAAGAGTAGCTCTCCTGGGTACGTAACAACCTTCCTTCGCTTGGCAGCCTTGAGAGTTCCGACCAATGCTTCAAAGAGATTGGCACATTTGTCGTCTTGGAAGAGGACCCCAAATTTCACGCTTAACTTCCCATCAGCATCTAATTTGAGAGAATACAGTGTTAGTCAATGCAAAGTCTATTTCTTGCCCCCATAAATGGCAGATTTACCTAATCTTTAAAAAAAACATCTGGGACGCCTTGGGTGGCTCAGTCGGTTGAGCGTCCGACTTCGGCTCAGGTCACGATCTCACACTCCGTGAGTTCGAGCCCCGCGTCGGGCTCTGTGCTGACAGCTCAGAGCCTGGAGCCTGCTTCAGATTCTGTGTCTCCCCATCTCTCTGCCCCTCCCCTGCTCATGCTCTGTCTCTGTCTCAAAAATAAATAAAAACATTAAAAAAAAAAACAAAAAAACATCTAACTGTATTCGCCAAGATTACAATTTAACAGTTCACGCTCAAATCAGACGTAATCTCTTGCCAGATCCAAAAAGTGGCGGAATAAGTACACTGTGTTACACACCTCCTAGCCTTCGTGTCATCTGGACAACCAAGACCCATTTACAAAAAGTCAATGTGTCACAGTGTTACTACTGTGGACCAATTCCCTCTATATTTTGATTTTTTAATTGTGGCGTTGCTGAATCAATAAAAATAACAAATACTGGAGAACCTTTAGGTCAGGAGCAGTGTTTCTCTTAAGTGTGCTCTAAACACACTCAGGAGGGAACTGGTGACCTTAAAAATGAAGAAATCCCTTGGGAAGCCTGGGTGGCTCAGTTGGTTGGGCATCCGACTTTGTCTCAGGTCATGATCCCACAGTTTGTGACTTCGAGCCCCACGTCGGGCTCTGTGCTGACAGCTCAGAGCCTGGAGCCTGCTTCGGATTCTGTGTCCCCCTCTCTCTCCGCCCCACCCCTGCTCGTCCTCTGTCTCTCTCTCTGTGTCCATCTGTCTCTCTCAAAAGTAAACATTAAAAAAAAAAAATGAAGAAATCCCAGGCACCAGAGCACCTGGGTGGCTCAGTCGGTTAAGCATCTGACCCTTAATTTCAGCTCAGGTCATGAGGTCCCATGAGGACCCATGGGGTCCCAGATGGGCATGGAGTTTGCTTAATATTCTCTCTCTCTGTCTCTGTCTCTGTCTCTCTCTCCCTCCCTCCCTCCCTCTCTCCCTCTCTTTCTCTCTCTCTTTCTCATCCACTGCCCCTCCCCAACCCATGCTTGCTCTGCTATCTCGAAATATAATATTACTAAGAGAAGGCAATCTGAAAAGGCTACATGCTGTATGATTCCAACTACAGGACATTCTGGAAAAGGCAAAACAAAGGAAAACGATAAAATTAAATAAAAAGATCAGTGGGCTTCAGGAGTTGGGCGGGGGACACAAACAGGCAGCGCACAGAGGATTTCGAGAGCAGTGAATACATTCCGTAAAATACTATACTGATGGATACATGTCATTATACATTTATCCAAACCCACACAATGTACACCACCAAGAGTGAATCATAAATTACGGACTGTGGTTGATGATGTGTTAATGTGCTAATGTAGATGATCAACTGTAACAAATGCACAATTCTGGTGGGGGATGCTGATAATGGGGGAGCTATCCATGTGTGGGGATAACAGGTATGCAGGAAATCTCTGTACCTTCCTCTCAGTTTTATTGTAGTCTAAAACTGCTTTAAAAAATTAAGACTTTTTTAAGAAAATAAGGTAAACAAAAGGTGGATCTTTGGTTAAGAATCAATCAGTGCTGGGCACTGGAGGCAAGTAGATGGAAGTGTGGAGCCACTTTCTAGCTTTTGAAGAAATGGCTTTAGTTCCCACAAGGAAATAAGAAATATACACATAGTAAGTAAAGCGACAGTGCAAAGCAGTATGTGATTGGATGTCCAGTAAGGAGCCAAGACTAACCCCTTGCAGTTTGGAGAAAGGCAACATGACTCGGGGCTAAAACGGGAGGGGAAGACTTTATGGAGGAGGCAGCACTGGCCCTGACCTTTAAAAAGAGTGCAAATGGGGTGCCTGGGTGGCTCAGTCGGTTGAGCGTCCGACTTCGCCTCAGGTCATGACCTCACTGCTTGTGGGTTCGAGCCCCGTATCGGGTTCTGTGCTGACAGCTCAGAGCCTGGAGCCTGCTTCGGATTCCGTGTCCCGCTCTCTCTCTGCCCCTCCCTCACTCATCCTCTGTCTCTCTCTCCCTCTCTCTCTCAAGAATAAATAAAACATTAAAAAAAAAAATTAAACTTTGACTTTTCAACTTCCAGCGGCAGGACCCTTTGTTCGCAATAAGAACCTTTTACTGGTCACAGAAATAACAGGAGCTGCTAGGTAACCTTGAATAGGGCCTCCAAGCTCTGAGCTGCACTTACCTCATCTATACAATGAAGGTCAAAGTACTCCTCACGGATTGTTGCAAAGATGAAAAGATAGATTAGGCATAAAGGCTTTGTTTCTTTTTCTTTTTTAAATGTTTAGTTATTTTTGAGAGAGAAAGTGTGAATGGGGGAAGGACAGAGAAAGAAAGAGGAAGACACGGAATCAGAAGAAGGCTCCAGGCTGTCAGCACAGAACTCGAACTCACGAACTGTGAGCTCGTGACCTGAGCTGAAGTCAGACGCTTAACTGACTGAGCCACCCAGGCACCCCTGGACATAAAGGCTTTTATGGAGAGCTCAACATATGGTAAATTCTCAATTCAGGTTAAATTTTTGAAAGGCACCAAAGGCAAAAACCTGGGTGTAATCTTGGAGCTCTGCCCACTCACTCTTCAATCTCACAAGTGAGATTCGTATCTTCTGTTGCTCTCGTCTCCTCTCCATTGACAATTAATTTCTTGGTTCAGCCTGGAGTTGTCTCCTGTGGATAACTAACTGCAAGACTCCTCACCAGCCTCCCTTTCTCCATGTCTGTCCCCAGTACGTCCTCCATATTGGCGCAGAATAAAAAATGTGAAAGAAACCTTTAAGAAGCCAATCCAATTGATTTTTTTTTTTAAGTAAACCCTACCCTCAATATGGGGCTCAAACTCATGACCCCAAGATCAAGAGTCACAGGCTCCACTGACTAAGCCAGCCAGGTACCCCTTGTTGATGATACTCTTCTACTTTAACCTCCCAATGGCTCCCTACCACCTTCAAATAGTGATGCCCGTGGCATGGCAGGTAAGACCCTTCACTCTCTGGCCCTTGCACACCCTCTCCCCTTGTCTTCTGCCATATCATTCTCTGCACCTTTTGATCCAGTCAAAATCAACGACTTGCTGTTACCCAGGGTGACATGAGAGATTGTGCCTTAGCAGTTTTGCCCATGTTGAGCCATCTGCCCAGCATCCCAGACCCTTTCCTCTAGCTAAATTCTTTTTCTTTCAGAATGGGCTCAAACGTCACCTTTTCTGAGAAGTCCTCTGTGATTCCCTCAGTTGAGTTAATAACTCTTCTTATAAAATTAAGTATGTATCAAAGCACTCACCATCAATTATAGTAACAGCTAATGTGTATTGAGTACTTGCTATGTTCGTAGAACTATTCAGTGCATTTTAACTCACTTAAATGTTCAGTGCATTTTAACTCAGCAATTAAAACTCACTTCATCCTCATTTTATGAAAGGTAAGGCACAATTGGTTGCAAGAAACACCATTATTTTATGTTCTAATTAAACTGCCAAGGGCGCCTGGGTGGCTCAGTAGGTTGAGCGTCCATCCGACTTTGGCTCAGGTCATGATCTCACAGTTTTTGAGTTTGATCCCCACATCGGGCTCTGTGCTGACAGTGCGGAGCCTGGAGCCTGCTTCGGATTCTGTGTCTCCTTCTCTTTCTGCCCCTCTCTGGCTCGTGCTCTTTCTCTCTTAAAAATAAACTGCCAATTTAACCATAGCACACCATGTATAATAAGATGCATCCTTATTTTTGGAGATTTTTAAGTGAGGGGAGGAGGGTGCACCTGGATGGCTCAGTCAGTTAAGTGTCCGACTCTTGACTTTGGCTCAGGTCATGATCTCATGGTTAGTGAGTTCGAGCCCCATGTCAGGCTCTGCACTGACCGTGTGGAGCCTGCTTGAGATTCTCTCTGTCTCCCTCTTTCTCTGTCCCTCCCCTGAGAGCATATGTGTGTGCTCTCTCTCTCTCTTTCTCTTTCTCAATAAATAAATAAATAAACTTAAAAAAAAAATAGTATGGGGGGAAAAGTGTCTTTGAATCATTGAAATAGAGTATTATTATCCAAATAAGGAAACCAAGGCACAAAAATGTTTAGCAATGTGCCCAAGGTCACACAGTAAGTGGTAAGGGAGCTGGGATTCATTCCTGAAGAGTCTTGACTCCAGAGCTCACGCTCTTAACCACTTCCCAATACAAGCGTCCAGTTGATCTGCCTGTCTTCCCACTACTTACAGAGGCCCACAGGGGCTGAGATGGAATTTTATTTATTTCCACATGTCCCGTACTTGAGCACAAAAGGCAGCTCTCAAGAAATATTTGCTGAATGAAAGAATTTAAATCTCCAGATAATCTTTATCCACTTATTTTTTTCTACTGGATGAAAAATAAAAACACTTTATTTTATTCTATTTTTTTATTTTTTATTTTCTTTAACATTTATTTTCGAGAGACAGAGCACAAGTGGGGGAGGGGCAGAGGGAGAGGGAGACACAGAATCTGAAGCAGGCTCCAGGCTGTGAGCTGTCAGCACAGAGCCTGGTCAGAGCGGGGCTCAAACTCATGAACCATGAGATCATGACCTGAACCGAAGTCAGATGCTTAACCGACTGAGCCACCCAGGTGTCCTTTTTCTTTTTTTAATTTTTTTTAATGTTTATTTATTTTTGAGAGACAGAGAGAGACAGAGTATGAACAGGGGAGGGGCAGAGAGAGAGAGAGAAAGACACAGAATCTGAAGATGCTCCAGACTCTGAGCTGTCAGCACAGAGCCCGACGCGGGGCTTGAACTCACAAGCTGTGAGATCATGACCTGAGCCGAATTTGGTTGCTTAACCAACTGAGCCACCCAGGCACCCTCCAGGTGTCCTTTAAAGGACTTTATTTAAAAAAAAAAAAATAGATACAACTAAATCCATCAATTTCCAACTTCACCTAGTACATCACATTTAGATTAGTCTAAAAATAATTAATCTAAATCGTAATTTACATTAGTCAAAATTATCCCAGACGCAATTTATATAGTTAACCATAACATATCCCCATAGATGACTTCCAACTCAATAAGTCATCTATTTCCAGGAACAAGTTAGTCAAGGAGGCCCGGGGAAGTGGCAAAGTTCGAAATGTTTCATCCTCACAGAAATTATGATAATTACACTTTGGTCTCCTAGTTTGGAAAGTTGCTAATTTTAAGTACAGGTTCAGTTTGCCCTAGTAGAATAATAACACTGTTCTAGGGTAAAGGTTAGAACTTTAAATGCAATTCAATCTGACCAATAAACCCTAGGCTAACGTGGAGAAAGATCTAAGAGAGAAGAAAATCCTACAAATCTTTGGAAACACATCTTTAATATTGTTAACAATCTAAACAATAGTACTACTCCCAAGAGCAACATGACCTCACAGAACTCTGGAGAAATTGGAAAGGTAGAAACGAGGAACAAAGGTAGATAGATCACTATGGAAAATAAGACTCGGGAAACTTCCATCAAGTGGATGTAGTGAACTGGGTGGGAGAAAAATGGGGTTAGGAAAGATGCTGCATTTGTTTGATCGGAGAACCAAGTAAGTTACGTTCTCCACACCTCCCTAGTGGTCTCCACAAACACCCCAAATTCAGCTCATGCGTTTCTTCCTTTACTGACCTGCCCTGTACTTCAAAGTCTTGCCTGATATTCAAGGCTTTATTAAGTGCCCCAATTACTATAGCTTCCAATAATCTACTTCTCTAGGACCACACTGAATTTGAATGTCAGCACTCCACACTGCTCCCTGAAGACTTCCATGTCCTAATCCCAAGAAACCGTATGTTTCCTTATATGGCAAATGAAAATTTGCAGATATGATAAAATGAAGGGTCTTGAAATGGGGAGATTATCCTGGACTTATCTGGGGGAGCCCAATGTAATCACAAGTGTCCTTAAGAATGGAAGGGAGAAGCAGACAAGGGGCTCAGACTGATGTAATATGAGGGCACAACCAGCTGTTGCCGGCTTTGAAGATGGAGAAAGGAGGACACGAACCAAGGAATGCAGGTTGACCCTAGAAGCTAGAAAAAGACTAGGAAACAGACGCTCCAGAACTTCCAGAAAGGAATACACTCTTGCCCACACCTTGATTTTAGCCCAAGGAGACCCTTATCAGAATCTGTTGTGGTCTGAAAGTTGGTGTCCTCTCAAAATTCATATGCAAATCCTAACTCCCAAAGGTAACAATATTGGTAGGTGGGGCCTTTGGGAGGTGCTCAAGTCATGAGGGTCATGAGTCATAAGAATCACTTCCTTTATAAAAGAGGCTGCAAAGAGATCCCAGCCCCTTTCACCATGTGAGGATACAACAAATCTACAAGTGGAGAAGGGCTCTCACCTCACTGGTCTGGCACCCTGACGGTGGACTTCCAGCATCTAGAATATGAGAGAATTACACTTCTGCTGTTTATGAGCCACCCAGTCTGTGGTAATTTGTTACAACAGCCTAAACAGACTAAGACGGACACCCAACCTCCATTACTGTTAAGATACGGAACGTGTTGTTTTACGTCGCTAAGTTTGTGGTAGTGTTACCACAGCAGTAGAGAACTACTACCGGGGACACTTGACACTAATGGCTCAATGGGATTCCAAGGATGTCTCATTTCAGGTGATCTGTGATCTGAAAGCAGACAGAGCTATAAGAAGAGTCAAGCTATGATGACAAAACAACTCTTATGAGGTACTTTTCATTTATTTATTTATTTTATTTTTATTAAAAATATTTTAATGCATATTTATTTATTTTTGAGAGTGCCAGCAGGGAGGGGCAGAGAGAGAGTGAGAGAGAATATGAAACAGGCCTATGAGGTACTTTTTAAAGCTGTTGGTCACTTACGTGATGTCATTTTAAAACTTAAGAGTTTCGTTATCCTAGTTGTTGCTGAATATGTCTATGGCTCTTACAATTTTCAGAATGTTCCCCCAAACTCTTGTATATCTTATCTGAGATGTGCAAATACCTAAAGCTACAAACATAATAGTTACTTTCATCACAACTTGGAAAAGGACACTAAAACTACCAATTTTACATGGCACTGATTTCACGGTAGCTGTTTACATGCTGCTAACGGAAAAGCTCACTTAAAAAAAATTACCTAGGGGCGCCTGGGTGGCTCAGTCGGTTGAGCATCCGACTTCAGCTCAGGTCATGATCTTGCCGTACGTGAGTTCAAGCCCCGTGTCAGGCTCTGTGCTGACAGCTTGGAGCCTGGAGCCTGTTTCAGACACTGTGTCTCCCTCTCTCTCTGCCCCTCCCCCACTCATGCTCTGTCTCTCTCTCTCTCTGTCAAAAATAAACATTAAAAAAAATTTTTTTTAATTACCTAAAGTTTAGTTATATGTACATAAAAATACTTGACTGTACAAAACTCAAGAATTGGGAGAAAATAAAGACAATTTAATATAATTTCAATCTGAGTCCGTAGTCATTTGGAAGTTTATAAGATGGTGGCAAGATAAAGGAAAAACAGATGAACTTTAATAGTGTGGCACAAAAAAATTTGACCATGATTTAATTACCAGATTTCAATGCAGCCAGATTAAAAGGCACAGCAATTTTCTTTGCATTCAAAGGGTAATGAAATAACTCAACTATTCCTTACATCAAGAATCACAATATCCCCAAGGCTCTGTGTCTTCAGAAATCACTCCATGGCTGAGGGCGGAGCTTCCATAACTATGTCCTGACGTCCTGGGTGACACTTTCATTGGGTCCTTCTTGCTCTGAGTTGAACTCAGGATACTGTGTCTGTGTTATCATACTTACTTTTTTAAATTTTTTTAAAGTTTTATTTATTTTTACTTTGAGGGAGAGAGAGAGAGAGAGAGAGCGTGCGCACAAGCAGGGGACAGGCAGAGAGAAGGAAAGACAAAATCCCAAGCAGGCTCTGCACCATCAGCGCAGAGCCCGATGCGGGGCTTGAACTCACGAACCGTGAGGTCATGATCTGAGCTGAGATCAAGAGTTGGACGCTTCACCAACTGAGCCACCCAGGCGCCCCTCATACTTACTTTTTGAACCCAGACGATGAATTTCCTCCACTAGGAGGTTGACTTCGTGATCCACATTCATTGTTGCCTGAGGAAGAAAGTAAGTCTATATTATTACCATTTCTATATCCCATTAACCGCATCTTGCCAAATCCAAGGGCCATTTCTTTTTTTTTTTTCATGTTGCATTTGTCTTTGTTAATTTGCCATGTCTCTCTTCCTAAAAATACTTGTGTGGTGTACACGACACCAGACTACCTCCATTTCCCCTCTTTATATCTTTCCCTTTGGGCTGGCCCTCTTCCTATTCTACACAGGATAATGGGGACAGTGCAGCTATTTTCCTTGCACCCACTATTAACTCTAAGCCCATCCTCATGGTGCTCTGCCCTGCACCAAAATTACAAAGGCGAGTGACACAGGACCTGCCCTCAGGGAACTCACCGTTCGGAACAGAGAAAGACGTGAGTTGGAAAATAGCAATGTGATAGCATTCCTTGAGTGGTGAGTCCAACCATCAGGGGAGGACAAAGGAGGAAGCCACAGAGGACTTTGTAGAGGTCAGTGGAGAGAGATGAACTGGGAAGACCGTCGACAAAGGGTGCTCTATGAATGGGGAAGAGTGTGTGCAAAAGCCCAGAAGCAAAGGAGGAAAAGCACAGCGCGTTTGAGGCAGGTCCTCAGCCAGAAGCTGGAGTGCCAAGATAAAGGAACACACTCCCCACCTTCCCCGAGCCTGAGGACGCGTGGGGAAAGCAGATCAATAACGGGGCAATTTTAATAGTCTTAGATTCGCGCGGTGATGCTGCTGGGTCACACGCAGGGCACCGCATCCTTCCCTGGGCAGTGCCCGCTACCGCCTGAGGGCAATGGAGACCTGTGGTGAGGACCATTCATCTCAGAGAGGAGTCCGGGACCAACAGGAGTGGAGAGACCTACCTTGGTTCACTAGGCCTTCTTCAGGGTTGTACACTAAAGACCCTTGACCCATGAAGTCAGTCTAGAGGAGACCTGCCCCTGTTTTTTAAAATGAAAGCTCCATTGATGCATGTGTGTGATGGTGTGGGCAGGAGGGATAGATGTAAGAGCGGACTGGGGAGCCATATAAGAGAACATTTTCCTAACAAGCAACACCAACAATTAGTTTGCCCTTGTTATTGGTAGCATTGAGGCAGCAGTATGGATCTGTGAGGGCTACTGAGGAAATCAGCCCTCACTGGACAGGAAAAGGAGTCAAATGCCGAAGGGAATCATGATCCTCTCCAGTTCTGACTCTCTGGCTTCCTCCCGCTTGGAACATTTATCTCTTTAACACTACCCTCCCCTCCTACTCGCCCCCATAATCAGCAGCACACTTCAGACCTAGCTCTCCTTTAATAATGAGACTCGGGGCGCCTGGGTGGCGCAGTCGGTTAAGTGTCCGACTTCAGCCAGGTCACGATCTCGCGGTCCGTGAGTTCGGGCCCCGTGTCAGGCTCTGGGCTGATGGCTCAGAGCCTGGAGCCTGTTTCCGATTCTGTGTCTCCCTCTCTCTCTGCCCCTCCCCCGTTCATGCTCTGTCTCTCTCTGTCCCAAAAATAAATAAACGTTGAAAAAAATATATTAAAAAAAAATAAAAAATAATGAGACTCAACGAGGAAATCCCACTATTAATGTGAATACCTGCCTCAAATTAAGCAGATGTATGCAGGTTCCGTTTAAAGAAAGGAAAGCAACCAGCATTTTTTTGTATAGTTAATTACACGCGAAACTCCTTATCTGTGTTAATTCATGTAATCCTAAGAAAACTTTGCAAAGTATTTATTATTTATCGCCATTTTACGGATGATGAAACTGGCTCACTTCAATGCTGTTGTCCCACAATCATATGCTGTTTCTACAACATCATTCTGGCTTTTTTTTTTTCTTTTCTTCTTCTTCCTCTTCTTCCTGGTTAGTATGCAAAGTGTGCTAAATATAATAGTGAGTCGTGTTTGAAATACTGCATGCTGAGCACTTACTAAGGCAGAACACTTACAAAGCAAGAAAGGCTCCCTGCCCAGACCCCTACCAGTAGGAAAATAACAGGATTAGGAACTATTGCTACATACATAATTTGGCATGATGTATGTATGTATGTATGTATGTACGTATTTATGTATTTATTTTCTTAGCAAGGACAAAGTGGGGGCGGGGGGCAGGATACTCATTGTTGTTACACATTGTAAAGCCCATGACATTTTGTAAGGACAGAAGCCTGGGACTGGGGGTAAGCCAAGAACAATGAGGAGAGGCCATCAGCAGAGCAAGTCTAAGGGGAAGAAAGAGATTTTCAGTGGGAGGCTCAAGCTCAAGGGAAGGCGGTGGCAGATGCTAGTCGGGCCCTCTAACTGTGTCAGAATCTAATTAGCCATTGTGCGTGGGCACCACAAAGAAAGCGGAACGTCGGAGGGTTGGCACACATGCTGAAATATACACTTAATACATTTAATGACCTTCTCACAGTTTTTGTCTTGTTTGTTTGTTAAGTTTAGAGGCAATACACGGAGATTTTCTCACGTTCGAGGCATAAAGCCTGCTGGGGTGGGGACGCCTGGGAATCAGCAGCCGGCGGTACAGCGGCACGCTGGGGGCTGGCCACTTCTTTCAGCGGTCCTTCGCAGTCCCAGACTAGCAGCTGGTGGGGGTCAAAGGAGGACTCGGGTTCCTTCCTGCCAGCCCGCTGGCGCGCACACGCTCCATATTTGGTCATCACTGCTCCAAGTTTGGGAGCTGGCCCGGAAGGGGTCCCCAGCCCCAGTCCCCTGCAGGCCATCACACGGTCACCACCCGCACCAGTGTAGGGCTGGGGAGCGGGGGAGTCGGGGCCCGGACCGCACCGCGGACTCCGGGGCAGCCCCCGCGGGAAGGGCCGAGTCCCGGAAGCCTTTGTCTCCGCGAGTCCGCGCCAGCGCCGCGCGCCCCGCGCTCCCCCGGTGGCCGGTGCGCCCCGGCGAGCCGAGAAAGCCAGCGCCCAAACCGGGGGACGGCAGTCGACCCCGCTCGGGGGTCCCCGCGCCCCCAGGGTCTCGCATCACCCCCACCCTCCACACCCACGATTTGGAGCCTACGGGACCGCACCCACCGCTGGCGCCGCAGAGTCCGCGGCCGCGGGGCCACCGCAGTCCTCGGGGGAGCCTGTCCCCTCACCCCCAGCCCTCCCCCGCCCCGCTCTGCAGATCGAGCTCCCGCGCCACCGGCAAGTGCAAAGCGGACACACTGCACCGCGGAGCAAGCCTTCACCTGGCTACGGGTTTCTCTCCCCGCCCCACCCCCCCCCCCATCCCGGGCCGGCACGATGTCACGTGAGCCGATGCGGAAGTCGGCAGAACTGGGGTCGTAGGGGCGCGCCCACCCGATACCCCCTCTGCCGGGTCTCAGCCCAATTCCAGTTACAACCTCCACGCGCCTCGGTCCCTCCCGGTCCCGGCTCCCCACCCGCAGCCCCCGATCCCCCGTCTGCCTAGCCTCCACCGGACACCCCTGTCCATCCTTTATGACTGCCCATCACCTTCCCGGGAGACCCACTCACCTCTCCGCCTCTTTATCTTTTCTCGGAAAAAGCCGGTGCAGAGTCGGTCGGGACCTGGCTAATGTGTTCAACTCACCGGGGAGGAAGAGGCTGGGGAAGGAAGTGACTGAGGCGAGGAGAAAGGCTGGTGTGGAGGAGGGGGGGGTGGGGGGGTGGGAGGTGAGTTTAAGCGCTCGGGAAAGGGGCCGCCCACACTCCCAGGGACAAGCCTATGAGAAGGAAACTCGGGAGAGGAGAGCCGGAGAAGGGGGCCGACTCCCGGCAGGTGGCGGGGCGCCCGAGGCTTCTAGGAATACGGACTCAGAACTTCCAAGAGTGCCACCGTTCCTCCGCGCCACTCGGTGCCAATAATTCCCAACCTCCACCTCGGATCCTGGGCATTGATTTCCTGCCAGGATCTCTCTCTTTTAACATAAGAAAGAACGCGCCCACAACGTGACGACTGCTGAGATCTCCTAGGAGGAACGTGACATTGGTTCTCTATGCCAGGAGTGGGGGTGTCCAGAAAACCAGGAACAGGGCAGCAGGATAGACTGATGGGGGGGGGGGGGGCGCGGAGGGGGGAGTATTCTTGAAAACTAATTTGTTCTACTGCAAAGAAATTTTGTTTGGACAATGTTAGTTCTTGATTCTGAGTGAATATAACTTTCTTCTCTTCATTCAATATCCTACATTTAACTGCACAATTCAATCTATTCATACTCCCTTTATTTTGGTCACTGTTGTTTTACTCAGTGTGTGTGTGTGTGTGTGTGTGTGTGTGTGTACGCGCATGTGAGAGCACGCAAGACAGAAAGAAAGAGGAGAGAAAAGGAGAGAGAGACATACTTGCTATACCGAGAGTCCCTTCAAAAAGGAGGACACCTAGGTGGCCCAGTCCGTTAAAGGTGGGACTCTTGATTTCTGCCCAGGTCATGATCTCACTTTGTTAGATGGAGCCCACGAAGTTCAGCTCTGAGCTCAGAGCCTGGAGCCTACTTGGGATTCTCTCTCTCGCTGGCTATCTCTCAAAATGAATAAAGTTTGAAAAGTAAACAAAAGGAAACCGAAGCCCTGCTCAGAGAAATGACCCAAACTTCCCTAAGGCAAAGGTTGCACTAATAACTACCAACCCCTCCCGAAGCTGATTGGATTAGTGGTGACCATGTGACCCAAGAGCACACAATCCATAAACTGGCCATCATCCAAGAAGGTGACCTGGAACAAACAAACAGCCCTCACCAAACAGGGACTCTGATAATTAACTAAGCAATCGGATTCTCCCTTGGAAATTGAAAGGGGAGAGCGGAGAATGAGCTATCCCATAGAAAGGCTGAAGCTGAGAGAGAACTTGAGGCTGGGGTAGAGAAAATGGGCCTCCAGAAAGCCAAGCGCTTGAGTAAGCAGAAACTCCCTGGGGTGAAGCAGAAGGTGGGGGCAGAAATGGTAGAAGCAAAGTCTAAGAGAAGTGAGACCCAGTGATGGAATAAGAGCGACAAAAACACCTGCTCCCCAGGGGGGTGTGACTATCCAGGTCCCCAAGGCTGCGCTGGATCCCTCCACTTCCCAAACTGTATTCTAGTTACCCTTTCGTAGTGGATACCAAGCACTTGGGGCGTGACTTTGAATGCGTCTCTGTTCCCTACCACCAAAAGATTCTAATTCTGCCTGGGTTTCTCATGTCAGATGAAGTATAAGGTGACTCTCAGATCCTTTGAGGCCTATCTTTTTCTCACTAAAAGAAAGCTGAGAGGGTACGCTTGGTATCTTTCAGAGTCTACGTAATGCAAAATCATAATTCAAGAAGATCTCATATCGAACACTTCTCCAAGCAGGACCTGGCTATTTGGCCTGGGGCAGTGATCACGGATCTTCATTCAGATAACAGCCGGTGAGATGAATAATCAATCTGTAGCCTGCTCCTTCTGCTATGACTAAGTAATTCGTGTTTCACAGTACTCTACCAATGGGCAAAAAAAAAAAAAAAAAAAAAAAAGAAAGACTATTGAAGCAAGTAGAGGTCCCTATTAATATAAAAATGGATTCAGTCTTTGAAAATACTTTGTTTCTACGTAGGCTGCACTAAGTATAACATATACTTCCTATTACTCTATAATTCAAGACCGTTATTTTTGATGAAAGAAATATTAAAGTGTTTGCCAATTAACATTTTTCCTACCCAATTCCTACTCTTCAGTTTCTATACAGAATTTTGCCATCTTTTCCTATTCTCTCAGGAATATCAACATGTAGCTAAACAATGTGGAATTTTAACTTAAAAAAGCAAAAACTAAGGTTTATCAAACAGTTAAGAAGTATTTATTATTATTTTTTTAACGTTTATTTGTTTTTGAGATAGAGAGAGACAGAGCATGAACAGGGGAGGGGCAGAGAGAGAGGGAGACACAGAATCCGAAACAGGCTCCAGGCTCTGAGCTGTCAGCACAGAGCCCCACGCGGGGCTCGAACTCACGGACCGCGAGATCGTGACCTGAGCTGAAGTCGGACGCTCAACCGACCGAGCCACCCAGGCGCCCCAAGAAGTATTTATTAAATATCAGGGATGTGCCAGCAACAGTTTGCCAATATTGGAGGGTACAAAGTAGCCCGCAGCATGATCTTTGTCGAAAAGAACTTTCGGTAATGTACATGTGAAATATTAAGACAATCTTTATCCATTTATTTAATTGCATAATATAGACCAGTACTGTCCAATAGAAATATAACTGTGAGCCACACATGTAATTTAAAATTTTCTATTAGCCACATTAAAAAATGTGAAATTAACTTTAATAATATGTTCTAACCCAGTATAGCCAAGATACTATCATTACCACCTGTAAAAATTATTAATGAGATATTATACATTCCTTGTTTTGTACCGTCTTTGAAGTCTAAGGTGTATTTTATACTTACAGAACATTTCAGGTGCTTGATAGCCTTATACACCTAATGGCTACTATATTAGTCAGTGTTGCTATGCACTATTCCAGAATTAAGGATGGCGTATGTGCTAGTAATTTTCTTAAGAAGTTACATGTTCCTGGGGCTCCTAGGTGGCTCAGTCGGTTAAGCGTCCGACTTCGGCTCAGGTCACCATCTCGCGGTTCGTGAGTTCAAGTCCCGCGTCTGGCTCTGTGCTGACAGTTCAGAGCCTGGAGGCTGCTTTGGGTTCTGTGTCTCCCTCTTTCTCTGCCCCTCCTCTGCTCATTCTCTCTCTCTCTCTCTCTCACTCAAAAAAAAAAAATATATATATATATATATTAAAAAAATTTTAGATAAAAATTAAAAAATGACATGTTCCTGGAATGAGAAAAATAGTAACATTATATTTAAAGGTTCATGACAAATTGAATTAGTCATTTTAAAAACATAATTGCTGCATTGTAATGAATAGAAAGCAATATTTGTAAGAAATCTTGAGGGTAACAATTCTATCCTGAGTATATACCCAAGAGAAAAGGGACAGAGATTCATCAAAAAATATGACAGAACAGGCACCTGGGTGGCTCAGGTGGTAAGCGTTCAACTTCCACTCAGATCATGATCTCACGGTTCGTGGGTTTGAACCCTGTATCGGACTCTGAACTCCCTCTCTCTCTCTGCCCCTCCCCTACTCACGCTCTGTCTCCTCTTTCAAAAATAAATAAAAATTTAAAAAACGTAAAAAAAAAAAAAAGATATGACAGAAATAGTCATGGTAGCACTATTCAGAATATTTCTAAACTCGAGTTATCTAATGTCCAATAACATTAGAAGGGTTAATAAATTGTGACCTATTCATAAACTGGAAAATGATCCGCCAAGGAAAAGCCACAACCAACAACTACATGCAACAATGCAGATGAACCTCACAAACACAGTGTTGAGTGAAATGATCTGACATAAAGTTTTAAAAGTAGGCAAAACTAATCAGAGGTGTTAAAAATTAGGATAGCGGTTATCTTTGTTGCGTGGTAGGGTGACTAAAACAGGGCACGGCGGGGGCCTTGTGGGTGGTGATCATGTTCTGCTTCTTGATCTATTCACTGGTTAAACAGATGTTTTGAGAATTCATTAAGCTGGACACTTAATTATTTTTCTTGTGGCTGTGCTGTTTTTAAATAAAACAGCAAAAAAAAAAAAAAAAATAGAGGATCTTGACCAAGCAAGGCCTATTCTAGGAATGCAAGGATTATTCAACAGTAGAAAATTTAATCAGTGTAATATATTAATAGAATAGAGGGGGAATCCATGTGTAATCATCTCAGTAGATGAAAAAAAGAAGCATTTGATAAAGTGCAGTACTCTTTTACAATAAAAACCTTCAACAAACTAGGAAAAGAAGGAAATTTTCTCAACCTAATAATAATAAGGGCAACTATAAAAACTCATAGCTGGCATTGTGCTTAATTGTGAAAAACTGAAAGCATTTCCCCTAAGATCAGGCACAAGACAAGAATGTCTGCTAAAGAATTCAGAAAAAGGAGATAATAAGCCAGTTTAGCAAGGTTGCAGGATATATCGATATATAAAAATCAGTTGTAGAGGCACCTGGCTGGATCAGTAGGTGGGACATACGACTCTTGATCTAAGCGTGGAGTTTGAGCCACACTCTGGGTGTAGAGATTACTTTAAAAAGATAAGATCTTGGGGCGCCTGGGTGGCTCAGTCGATTGAGCAACCAACTCCCTCTCTCTCTGCCCCTCCCCCCACTCATGCCCTGTCTCTCTGTCTCAGATATAAATAAACATTAAAAAAATTATTTAATAAAAAAAGATAAAATCTTTTTAAAAAATCAATTGTATTTCTATATACTGGCAATGAAACATCTGAAAATGAAACTAAGAAATAAATTGTGCTTATAATAACATGAAAAAAATAAAATACTTAGGAATAAGTTTAAAGAAGTGCAAGGCTTGTACACTTGTCAAAATACTGTTGACAGAAAAAAAAATTTTAAACCTAAGTAAACTGGAAAAATATCCTGTATTCATAGATTGAAATATCTAATATTGTGAGATGGTAATATTTCCCTAAATGATCTGCAGATTGAAGGCAATCCCTATAAAAACTTTAACTTTTTTTTGACAAGCTAATCCTAAAATTCACATGGAAATTAAAGAGATCCAGAAGAGCCAAAAGAATTTTGAAAAAGAACAAAGTTGGAGGACTCACAGTCCCTGATTTCAAAGCTTACTACAAAGCTATAGTGAGTAATGTAAAACTTACTACATAGGTACAGTAAGTGTAATATAGACGTGTAGAAAATGTAATGGAATTCACAGTGCAGTAATAAATATATTCATTTATGGTCAGTTGATTTTTATAAGGGTGCCAAGACCATTCAATGGAGAAAGAATGGAATTTTCAACAAATGGTGCTGGGACTCTGGATATCCATAAGGAAAATAATTAATTGGATCCCTATCTCATATAATATAAAAACTTAAAATGGATCAAAGGTATAAACATAGGAGTAGAAACGATAAATCTCTTAGGACACATAGGTGTAAATCTTCATGACCTTGGATTAGAGAACATTTTCTAAGCTATGACACCAAAAGCTCAAGCAACCAGAGGAAAAATAGATAACCTGCATTTCATAAAAATTAAAAATGCCTATGCACCAAGGACATCATCAAAAGTAAAAGCTGGGACAGGCCCAGTCAATTTAGGACAACAGGTCACCCTACCCATATATCACTCTTCTCTTTTGTAGATTTTTTCGTTTGGTTTTCAGTTCTTCCCACTTTCTTTTTCCTAAGTCTTTGTTGCTTCTCCAGTAAGGGAGAGGCTACATTATCCTTTATTGAGCCTGGGCCAAATGGTCTGTGTTGCCAGCTGAGAGTTAAAATTTCAAGATCATTGAATGTAATCACAAGAGGTTAAATGCTATGTGCAAAGAGCAGCCAGACAGGCAGCTGTAGTGATCACAGTGGAGTCAGGAGGCAAGGTGGGCACCGAGAAGTAGACTTTCTAGACCAAATGTCCGAGGTGTTGTCTGAGGGTCACAAAGGCCTGGAGTGGAAGAGGTTAATGCCACAAAGCATGACAGTGGTAGTTAATCTGGCTACACATTAGAATCATTTGCCAACCCTTAAGAAGCAGTGCCCCAGACCTATCTAAACCAGTTAAATCATACTCCCTGAGACACCTATATTTTGAGGTCCCGAAATAATTCTAATGTGCGGTCAACGTTGAGAACCAACTGGTCTAGTCAAGCCTATGAAGCCTGCAGAAATCTCGTGGCAGCACTTTTGCTCCAAGGAATTCCAAGGGACTTCTGCTTTTTTTTGGTTTATTAATGTTTTATATATTTTTGAGAGGAGGAGAGAGGCAGAGGGCGAAGGGACAGAGGATTCAAAGAGCACTCCTCACTGACAGCAGTGAGCCTGATGAGGGGCTCAAACTCACAAACTGTGAGATCATGACCTGAGTTGAAGTTGGCCAGCCAGTCAACTGAGCCACCCATAGTGCTTTTCAGCTGCTGCAGCTACTGTCTTTTTAGTTGATCCCACAGAATGTAATGGGTCTGTTCTAGTCTCTGCCCAGGCTCCCTCATTCATGTTGTCTCTGGTAGTGGCACTTTCCTAGTTTGAGCAGATGTCCCTTGGCAAGGTAGGGACTCAACAATATTATAAGATTTGAGAGGTGCTCAGGAAGGTCTCTTTCCCCCAAAGTATCTTTTCCACCACCATAATTTGCGCCCGGAATTCCAATCAGTATAGGTTGCTTTAATATAGAAGATGCAAATTCAAGGCCAATAATGCAGTCTTTCAGGATCTCCATTCCGGACTCTTGAAAAAGTATCTGGGGTGCCTGGGTGGCTCAGTCGGTTGGGCGTCAGGTCATGATCTTGCCATTCCCAAGCCCCAACTCTGGGTCTGTGCTAACAGCTCAGAGCCTGGAGCCTGCTTTGGATTCTCTATCTCCCTCTGTCTCTGCCCCTCCCCACTCATGCTTTTTCTCTCTGCGTCTCTCAAAAATAAATAAACATCAAAAAAATTTTTTAAGAAAAAAAGAAAAAGTATCTAATAGACCCAATTTAGATTGATTATTATTATTACTCCCAATTAAATCTAATATATCAAATATATATGGCTGCATTCCAAAAGCTGTAAATGAGATAGCTTCTCTACCAAGGAGGTGTGGGAGAGGAATCATCCCAAAAGACAACAGCAGCTCTATAGATCTGTCCTGTACAGTAACTAGCCACTAGACCCATATGGATATTTTCATTTAAATAAATGTCATTTTCATTAAATTAATTGAAGTGAAATAACATTAACAATTCAGACCTTCAGTCACAGTAGCCTCATTTCAAGTATTCAATTGCTACAAGTGGTTAAAGGCTGCTGTCTTACAGCACAGAACATTTCTACTTTTCCGGAAAGTTCTGTTGGACAGAGCTGTTAGAGATGGCAAAAAATAATAATAATAAAAATAAAAAATAAATCAACAAAATCTGGAAAATTGCTAAGAATCTTAATAAGATAACCAATATTTAGCTCTTGCAATATTTCCCCCACTCCCAACCCACCAGCCAAAAAACTTTACAAATTAGTTCTGTTCTAGGCCTCCTACTTTTCTCACATGAAACCTAAATTCTTACCCCGAAGTGGTAAATCCTCTAGAAATTTAATCCACAATTCCTCCCCTCAATTCTCAACCCTGCTGCTTGCTTGAGTTTTTTTTCTCTTTTTCTCAAGAAATTTCTTTTTTTTTTTTAATTTTTTTTGTAATCTTTATTTTTGAGAGAGAGAGAGATACAGAGGGCAAGTGGGGGAGGAGCAGAGAGAGAGGGAGACACAGAATCCCAAGCAGGCTCCAGGCTCTGAGCTGTCAGCACAGAGCCCGATGTGGAACTCGAACTCACAAACCACGAAATCATGACCTGAGCTGAAGTCGGACGATTAACCAACTGAACCACCCAGGTGCCCCGTCAAGAAATTTCTTCAAGGAACACTTCAAACTTGCAGCTGCTAGTCCTCATCATCCACCATTTATTTATCTTACTTCTTGTAATCCGGCTTCTGCCTTCAGTTTTTTACCAAAGCTACTGTCTCTAGTCTTAAGGTCACTAATGACGCCCAACTGGCAAACGCAATGACCTGTTCCCAGTTCTCACTGTCAAGCAGCGCTCTGTAGCACTTGACATCGTCATCAGTCCCCATAGTCATGATCACTACCCGATAGGGGAGAGTGAGTGGCTCAGGGCCACCACCTGCTTGAAGTCTAGGCTGCTGGAGCTCAGAAAGAAGTGGAGCCGTCAGAATGGATGCCGGGGAGCAAGCGGGAAGCAGGGGAACGCAGGAAGCAGGGTCCACCGAGGTCTCTTGGGAAGGAAGTGGTAGCCTAAGGCTGAGTCCAAAAGAAGCACAACTAAAGCGGTTTGGAGTTGGAGTTCTGATCCAGAGTTTTCAGCCAGGAGAGAAGATACATGGCGTGTACCTAGCACAGAGAACACTAAATAAACATTTACAGAGCAGAATTATCTCCACCCCATCCCCTCACTATACTCTGGACCAGATGCAGGAACAGAAGCAGACGTTGCCACGGGGTCTAGGACTGGGGATGGAGGGGAGGAATCAGACAAGGAAAGTCACAGCCCAGGGGAAGAAAATCGTGGGCCAGAACCCTAATCTGCACACCCTAAAGCTCCTAGAGGGACATCGGCAAATACTGCCAACCTGATGGGCACTCTGCCCTCTGGAGGGGACTCTGGGAGAGGCTGGAGTCCACAGCCTCAAGTTCCTTTAATCAGCAGTGGGCACACTGGCAAACACTAGCACTCGTGTAGGCACCGAAAGGCTGGGGAAGGAAGGACAGCTCACCAGCTCAGACACTTGCCAGCATCAAGGGCCGTTTCTTCCTTCTCTGACTCCTTCACTGGCCCCTTTTTACTGCCTAAGCAAAGAAGTCCTCACAGACAAGTCTACACTTGTCATCTCATTCTGCCCAACCCCACCCTAGCCCACACCCCTCTGGTGTTTTCTCTGTGTGGGGGTCTTCGATCCCCCAGCCCACACCAGCTTTTCTGTGTCAGAATCTCTAAGGGAGAGAGCCGGTTAGACACGTGGAATCTCAAACTTACTGAAACAGCGTTGGCCTCACATTCGAGTCTGGAATGCCCCGGTGGGGTCCATCTTTCACCCGACTGCCAGGTTAACTTTCTGGAAGTGCAGCCTTAGTCAGTCACTCAAAACCTTCAGAATCTCCCGGTGGTCTATTAAATCAAGTAGACACTTTTCACCATGCCTTTTAAATCCTCCCACAACCTTCCAGATTCCTGACTACCCAAAACCATCTGTGAAAACCATGAATCAGTCAAATTGCACTCCATGCTTTTCCTGCGTCTGGTGCACAGTACTGTGTGGGGATGAGGTGTGGATTAGCTTTCTTCTGTAAACACCTAGTTAGCACTTGCTGTGTGCTTGGCATACGACCTCGGACCTCCTTCTGTCCCTGTCCTGACACCACCAAATCCCCACTTTCTTGCCTTTGCTCAGATTGTTCCCTTTGCCTGATGAGTCTCCCCTCCTCCTCCCCCACCATATCTTTGCCTACTGAACTTCAAGACCAAACTTGAATGCTCTCACTTGAACAAAATTCCACGTGTTACGTAAGGCGGAGGTGACCCAGTTACCTAGTCGGGCTCCTGTCCTGACTGCATACCTCCTCGGGAAAGGAACTAAGTTCTATGTGCCTCAGTTCTCTTTTTATTTATGTATTGATGTATTTATTCTTTATTTAGAGAAAGAGAAAGAGAACAAGTGGAGGAGGGGCAGAGATAGAAGGATAGAGAGAATCCCAAGCAGGCTCTTGAATCTACTCGGGGCTCAATCCCAGGACCTCAAGATTACAACCTGAGTCCATATCAGGAATCGGGGACTTACCAGCTGAGCCACCCAGGCCCCCCTATGAGCCTCAGTTTTCTAATCTAAACATTAGTGATACTAAAACCTACTCACTGGATTGTTGTAATGATTAAATAAATTTGTGTCTCTTTTCGTCGTCCCTCTTCATTGCAGAAGGATTTGAAGGGAAATGAACGAATACAGGAAACGTGTCCAGCCCTGTTCTCTTCCTTCATTCCAGTCCCCTCTGCCCCTGATGTGTCATATCCCCCTTCGAGAGTCCTCCAGCACTTTGGACATCTTTTAGGACAATTATCTTGTGCCACCTTATGAAATGCAAATATCACCATCATTTTTGAAGTTTCATAAAGTCAGTTCAGGTTCACTATTCCAATCCTCTAGGAAGTCCAGTGCTCTGCCTTATATTTTTGCAAATTCTCGGGAAATACGTTCTCCTGCTTTCTGTTTGTTCTGAGTTCTCTAACCCTAATTACAACTCACATTTCATGCATGTTCAGAATAAACATGGAAAAGCTCTATTTCTGTAATTCACCACACACACACACACACACACACACACACACACACCATTTCCTTCCCACCTTCCCCAAAAAACATTTGGTATTGGGTGAAGAATGGAAGAATGTCAAGGCAGCCATAATTTACAACATGATGTGAATTTTTAAAAAATACAAAGTTTATTAAAAATAAATTGCATATGAAATACAATAGGAATGGAACACCACGGTAGTTTTGATGGCTTTTCCATAGTAATACACAGCTGTGAAAAACACTCTTCCCTGGTCGTCCTAAACAAAGTGTGGGGTGGGGAGCCTGGCTGGCTCAGTTGGTTGAGCATGTGACTCTTGATCTCGGCTTTGTGAGTTCAAGTCCCACATTGGGCAGGAAATCTACTTATTAAAAAAAAAAAAAAAGTGGGTTTAGTCCCCATAAGGCCACCAGTATTCTCAAGATAAGATTTAAGGATAAAGGCAATTATATTAAAGCAAAGCAGGCAATTTATAATGGAATACGAGATAATGTGTTCAAAAGTCCTTTCATTGCCCTGTCTCTGGAATTGCTCACTGGCCCCTCTCTCTTCCTGCAGCTCCTACCTGCTGCCAGGCACTGTCCTCACATCTCCCTGTCTGTTTGCCAAGGTCTTGCTTCTCAGGCTCCAGAACCTTCAGTTCCTTTATTATGCAGAGAAGTTTCGCTTTCTAGTCCAAACTCCAAAGTCTCATTAATGTGCTCTGCTGAAAAGAAGCATCTTCTTTGACCCTTGAGCAACTTGGAAGACCTGGCAGAGGCTTTAGAATTTGCCTCTGTTTTTCTTTCTTTCTTTCTTCTTTTCTTTTCTTTTTCTTCTATTTTCTTCTTTCTCTTTCTTTCTTTCTTTCTTTCTTTCTTTCTTTCCACATTAATCTCTATCCATGAAACAAAGCCTATAGCAATTTCTTTTCTGTGATATGAATTAAAACAAAATCCTTTTAGAAAAATCCTCTTAAGAAGACAAAAGATGCTGCAGTCTGTTGTTTTATAAAACACACTTACTGAAATTTGTATTGGAACTTGTACCACGGTCATTCCCCTTTGGTAGACTACGAAGTTTTCTAGAGTGGACAGTGTCTTATTCATTTTGTATCCTTTGCAATGCTTAGCACCATGCCTACCTAGCACGGAGTGGGCACTCAACGATTGCTTAGCTGAATGGACTTGAGGGCTGACTATCTAACCTTTTGACTCCTCTCAGGGCTATCTAAAATGAAAGATTAGGGGCGCCTGGGTGGCTCAGTCGGTTAGGCGTCCGACTTCAGCTCGGGCCATGATCTCACAGCTCGTGAGTTCCAGCCCCGCATCGGGCTCTGTGCTGACAGCTCGGAGCCTGGAGCCTGCTTCGGATTTTGTGTCTCCCTCTCTGTCTGTTCCTCCCCTACTCGCACACTCTATCTCTGTCTCAAAAATAATAAACATTAAGTTAAAAAAAATTTAAATGAAAGATTAGATGTATAAACCAGTCAGCTTAGCCATTGTAGTCTAGATTTCTTTAAATTCATCAAAACTTAAACAAGCTTCTAGGAAAGAGGTAATATGAAAAAATGTAGTGTGTATTGAGTACATATAATTATCAGCATTTATATTCTTTTTTTTTTTTTTTAAGTAAGTTCTATGCCCAACATGGGGCTTGAACTCACGACCCTGAGATCAAAAGTCACATGCTCTACAGACTGAGCCAGCCAGGTGCTCTTCAGCATTTATATTCTATTTCCACTGTTCTTTTATTGTGAGATTCATGTTTAGTTTCTACCCTCAGTATCAATGCCTCTGGATCATGTTCAACAGAAATAAGCTACTAAAACATAAAAATTAGTTGAATCCATGTTTAATGGGATACAGGGAAAGTTTCATTGATATTATATTATAGTTTACAACATGATGTGAATTTTAAATGTTAGCAATTACATGCAAAATTCTCCATAATATCTGCCTTTTCGCTGTCAGTTACTAGTAAGTATTTGTGATACACCATTTATTAAATCTTCCTGAGGAAAATTTCAGAGAAACATGATTTGATGGTTTTGTCTATTTAAATTTAAAAGATCTATCAATGAGTAAATTTCAAATGTCTTTTTGGCGGTTGTCACATGTATTTAATTAAGAGATGAAACAACAGAAATATGTGGGGAAGGTACACACACCACATTTGCTCCTTGCTTGTCTTAGCAGTGTGGATGCAACTGTTTGTGATGTTTTAAGTAAGTTATAAGAAGTATTTGAGGGGCGCCTGGGTGGCTCAGTCGGTTGAGGTCCAACTTTGGTCAGGTCATGATCTCGCGGTCCGTGAGTTAGAGCCCCGCGTGGGGCTCTGGGCTGACAGCTCAGAGCCTGGAGCCTGCTTCGGGTTCTGTGTCTCCTTCTCTCTCTGCCCCTAACCCATTCGCATTCTGTCTCTCTCTCTCTCAAAAATAAATAAGCATTAAAAAAAAGAAGAAGAAGCATTTGAGGGGCGCCTGAATGGCTCAGTTGGTTGAGTGACAGACTTTGGCTCAAGTGATGATCTCATGGTTCATGGGTTGGAGCCCTGCATCGGACTCTGTGCTGACAGCTCAGAGCCTGGAGCCTGTGTCTCCCTCTTTCTTTGCCCCTCACCCGGTTGTGCTCTGTCTCTCTCTCTCTCTGTCTCTCTCTGTCTCTCTCTCTTTCTCAAAAATAAATAAATATTTTTTAAAAAGAATTATTTGATAAATAGAGACATCTTTCTAGGACTAATTCCAATCTCTTCATTGATTTCTTAGGAACTCAGAACATGGCTTTCATTGCCACAGATATCCTTAAAATAGCTAATTACTTCCTTGGGCTTATAAAGTCTGATTGAGTTTGACACGTTATGTCACTCAAGCATTTAGATTTTAATTTAAAAATTCAAACATCCAGATGTTTCTAAATGGATTTCTCCTCTGAGTAGTTAAGTGGCTTCAGGGGGTTCCTCCAGGTTTGACACATCTCAGGAAGACTGGCTAGTATTAACCAAGTACTGTATACAGATGACTGTCTTTGCAATATCAATATTATTATATAGGAGGAACTGTAACTATAAAAGAGTTAGATTAGTTATCCACCTAGAGACATCTACAATTTGCAAACAGATTACTGTACTTGAAAAATCAGATTCGTTTTTACAAAGTGGCTTTACGAGCACAGAAATAAGGACAAAACAATTTGGATCATCCTAGAGGTTATTGAATTCCTGGAGCATTAATGGAAGTCAAAGCTTGTGGGAGAGAAGAAAGGTATGTCATAGTAATGAAAGACTTGCGTGTTAAAATTTGTAAGTTACGTTATATTTGCCTTTGATAATTTTAACCATTAAACAAACATTTATTGGGTGTCTACTATGAACTTAATAGATCACTCTTATCTCTAACAGGGATTTTCCATGTGCTGTCTAGGACCATTTACTCGTTTGAAGAAATATCTACTTGCTAATGCTTGAGCTGAGAGAATATAAGTCTCTTACCAAACCCTCCCTTTTTAGTATTCTGCAACGGTGTTCAGAAGCACCTATTTGCAGTTAAACCATTGTCCCCATGAGTAGAGAACCCCTGACAGCTAGCTAAGCCAGGCTGATTTTCAAACCAATGAAGGGCAGAGAGATCTTAAGTACACACAGGGTAGAGCCCTCAGTGTGGCAAGATTTGAGATTAGAAAGACCGATTGCTAAGAATACTGCTTGCCGACCTATGTCAAAGTACCTACTTACATTTCCACAGGCCAAAGGTTGGAATTTGGCCATATCTGGAAGGTCACTTTGTTATCAGTGAAACACTGGTCTTATTTTGTGATACTTCTTGCCTTCAGTTAATGTTATTCTTCTTTTCAATAATCATAAATGTTAAGTATGCTTATGATTAATTATAAAGGACTTTCAGTTAAGTATATCATTCTTAAGCTAGTGTGTATCGTTTAATTTCAGGCTCCATACTTTTCTAATAAGGTATTGCCAAATGACATGTACTTTTGAAAACACCTCAAATTTGCTGTATGGTAACATTTAATTATACGTTCCCAATGCATCTCTACTGTTTATGCTGAGCAGGGTGTGGACAGGGAGAGTTCTGGCTGGTTTGGTCCTTGAGCCTAGGCAAGGGACTTCTCCAGTGAAGTTGGAGGTTCTGAGACTTCAGACTATTTTGGCTTCAAACACTGCCCCTCTTGGCAGGCCTTTCTAAGGTTTACTCACCCTGCCTTTCTTGAGCCAGGGCCCCAAGCCTTCTAAGCTGCTTCTCCCTGATCAACTCCCAGGCTCCCAAGGAGCGCTCTGATAAGCCCCTCTCATTGGAAAATCCCTCCTCCACTATTTTCTGTTTCCCTCCAAAGCATTGTCTTCCGTCACGTCACCGTCTTCTCCTGTGGCAGTTTCACAATAGACTTGATAATTTCGAAATTAATATGTTAATTAAAAAATGGAAAATTTAGCTCTCCTCGAGAGCAGAGAAAGCTTAACTCCAAATCCTCTGTGGATGTAAGGTGAAATATTTGCATTTCGTCTTTCCAGTGCAGACAAGCAGGGCAAAACAAGGCTCTCAGCGTAAGCAGCCTAAAAGTTCACAAGCTACTGCAAAATGTTCATGTAAAAGGGGATCAAAGGCCATTAGAGGAGAACCAGACATCCTCAAACTGGGAACACAGCCAGTGTGAGACTCAGAGGTGGAGGGCGGGGGTGGGGAAGTGCACAGATACAACATTCAATGCAGGGGACAGGAAAACTGTTAAGTGACTGTCTCCTCCACTAGACCATAAATTTGTCAATGGCAATGATCATGTTATTCAACATTCTGTTCTCAGCATCTAGTACACTTATTAACACAGAGTAGGTGCTCAGTAAAGGTTGGCTTGAAATGAACTGAACTTCCCAAACTGTTTTCCTGACAGGAATTTATAGGTATATGCAAAGCCCCCAGGTTGTCTTAAAAGCCCTACACATCTCAGACAACTCTTGAACCTTTAGAGGGTTAGAGACACATTGAAACCTTAAATAAATGTGTGTGAGAACAGAATGGCAAAGTATGGAAAGGCTGAGATAAAGGAGATGGGTGAGATACACGGGGAAGTCAGTGCATAACGACTATAATTTAAAGAGGAACTGCAAGAAGAAAACTCAGTGAACAGAGTCAGATTACAAATGTATGAGCGTGGGACAAAGAGATCTTTGACGGCTGCTGTTTCGTGAGTTAACATCATGCAGTTGTAATAGTGGAACCTGCACTCAGAATATAAGCAGCTTCAAAATGACTTTACCAATCTTAAGATTTGACCACAAGTATCATATATATGCAGATCTGATATAAAACCAGAACTTGAACTGCATAGTTAAAAATTATTTATGCATAACATTGAAGTGTGTGCATTACATATGCTTCCACAGTCAAGTCTGAGTGACAACTGTCTCAACGATTTGTTATTGAAAGCTGCCTTTGTATTCACTTTGAGTCTTGTACATATAAACTTTTTCTGAAAACTATGAAGTAAAACATTTTGCTTATTTATTTTTAAGTAATCTCTACACCCAATGTGGGTTTCGAACTCACGATCCCAAGATCAAGAGTCACATTCCCTTCTGACTGAGCTAGCCAGGTTCTCCTCAAAATAAAACATTTTAAAACTGTGAAAAAAAAGAATACACGTCAGTGAAGATCATAGAAGAACAGAAAGAAAGACAAATATAAATAGGCAGAAAAGTGTCTGGGTGTAAAAAACTAAGTAGAAGGGGTGACCCTCTGTTCCAAAGCTGGTCCCATCAAACAATTCCTTTTATTTAACTCCAGTTGATCTAATGGAAACAGGCTTAGAAACATCGGGTACTAGTCTTATTTCCAAAAACCCCAACTTTTTCTTAAAATGATGAAAGCAACCGGGCAGGAATGACAAAAAGGAAAATGTTCCAGTAGATTCTGAAGTCTGGCTGGTATGAAGAATCAGGCATCACTCTCAGCTACCCACAGCCTGGTCAACTCAAGGATTTGTGGCAACATTGTTGCTTTTGTTACTGCCTTAAGGACACTTACCATGAGTTCTACCCACTTAAACTTTTAAGTGCACAACACAGTATTGTCATGTGCACACCTATGAAGATCGCTAGAACTACTTCACCTTGTGTAACTCTTTTCCACCCTTCTCCCCCTTTTTCTTACTATCTTTCATTTA
The DNA here is from genome assembly GCF_027475565.1 of Acinonyx jubatus. Taxonomy (NCBI): domain Eukaryota; kingdom Metazoa; phylum Chordata; class Mammalia; order Carnivora; family Felidae; genus Acinonyx; species Acinonyx jubatus. The sequence continues at coordinate 26,473,090 of NC_069385.1, forward strand.
CCTTGCCTGAACATCACCTCCAGTTTCGACCTCCATTTTCCCATCTCCAATCACCGAATTTGAAATGGCATTACCTTTTTTGTTTTACAGTTTTATTTATTTATTTTGAGAGAGAAAGAGAGGGAGGGAGGGAGGGAAGAGAGAGAGGGAGAGAGAGAATCCCAAGCAGGCTCAGCACTGTCAGTGCACAGCCCAATGCGGGGCTCGAACTCACAAGTCATGAGATCATGACCTGAGCCAAAATCAAGAGCTTAACCGACTGAGCCGCCCAGGCACCCCGAAATGCCATCACTTTTGTCTTAACTCTCGTGTGTCCCGTTCTAATGTTAAAGAATTGCCAATCACCCCACTCTTCCTTCCTGAAGGAGAGGTCCACAGCATTTAAGACTAACTTGACCTCACTTTTCACCACTCCAGGTCTGTGTAGAGCAACTTTTCTGCATATTCTAGTATTCTGTTTCTCTCTCCCAGACCGTGCACTACACTGTGTTATTATTACTAGTTTACTCCTAGTTTACTCACTAGCTTCTTACCTCTTTAAAGGCAAGAAATGTTTCCTTCAAATCCTCAAACTTAGCATAGTGCCTGACATAAAGTAAATATTCAATAATTGATGAAAGAAATGGAGGGAGGAGGGAGAAAATGCAAAGGGAAAAAGGAAGGAAAGAGGAAGAAAGAAGTTAGTTAGTTGGGGAATTCTATTCATGAAAGAGGAGAATGTAATACTGAATTTGTGGAAACCAATTATTCACAGGCACTCCGACAGCAAAATCCTAACTTTGTCTCCGCCCCAGTCCCTTGAAATTCGATGGCTAATTAGGGAGCGTCTCTGCAATGAGGTGGGAGGAGCCAGCTTTCACAGGAGCAAGATGTGTTCCAGCCCGCAGAGTAAGGTAGAAAATTCAATCAGCTGTTTGTTTTTTTTAAGGGTCCCGAATGTTACAAATACAATCATCAACAATAAGCACTAAACCAAACTAAGCAAATAAACAACGAACTTCATTTTGGTTATCGATTTCAGGGAAACTTTTGGGTTTGACTCCTTAGCTGCATTTCTCTATTCTTCTTATTTCCCTTTGTACAGATAATGGTTATTTTAATGACTGGCTTCCTCATAAATAATCCTCTTAAAATTATTGTCGTTGAGTGAATGAACTGGTTTATTGAGTTACTTTGGTGAAATAGCTTTCTGTCTTTAAATCAAAGTATTGTACTAGGAAGCGTGGATATTGTGAACCCTGGAACCCCTGAGACTGAATCTTAATGTGATTATTGACTTCTTGTTGAATTGACCTTTATGAGTTTCTTTTTTTTCATTAAAAAAATTTTTTTAAAATTTTTTTTTCAACGTTTATTTATTTTTGGGACAGAGAGAGACAGAGCATGAACGGGGGAGGGGCAGAGAGAGAGGGAGACACAGAATCTGAAACAGGCTCCAGGCTCTGAGCTGTCAGCACAGAGCCCGACGCGGGGCTCGAACTCACGGACCGCGAGATCGTGACCTGGCTGAAGTCGGACGCTTAACCGACTGCGCCACCCAGGCACCCCTCATTAAAATTTTTTTTTAATGTTTATTTATTTTTGACAGAGAGAGCGCGTGCATGAGTGGGGGAGGGGCAGAGAGAGAGAGAGGGAGACACAGAATCTGAAGCAGGTTCCAGGATCTGAGCTGTCAGCATAGAGGCGAGGCGGGGCTTGAACTCCAGACTGCGAGATTATGACCTGAGCTGAAGTTGGACACTCAACCGACTGAGCCACCCAGGCGCCCCAACCTTTATGAGTTTCTTTATGGTATGCTGCAAAAAAGTAGCATACAGTTAATTGTATAGTTCTTAGCTGAAATATACTTATCTTGGTAAAACCAGCTTTGCAACTGACCAAGTAATGCATTTTACAATCAGAATTTTTGAAAAGGTTTTTTAAAGACTCTGTAAATCTATTTTCAAGTGATCCAAGAAATGAGTAAAGCTTCTCTTTTATACTGAAACTTAATTATATTCTGCCTTTAAAAAATTAACCATTTGATTTCTTTTTTATTTTTTTAAGTTTATTTATTTTGAGGGGGGAGGGGTAGCGAGAGAGGGAGAGAGAGAATCCCAAGCAGGCTCTGCCCAGACAGCGCACAGCCTGACATGGGGGTCGGTCTCACTAACTGTGAAATCACGACCTGAGCTGAACTCAAGAGTTAGATGCTTACCTGACTGAGCCACTGAGACGCCCCCTTAAAGTTTACTTATTTATTTTGAGAGGGGGAGAGGGAACAAGCAGGGGACGGGGAGAGAGAGAGGGAAGTGACAATATAGTACAGTGCCAACAACAGAAAGATGTGCCATTGGGTGAAAGAGAGAAACCCACTCTAAAGTAAATCCTCTGGTTAGTTGTGTTCATTTTTTGTCAGTTACAGTATATATGGTTTTCAAAGACAAATCATTTTACATAGCTTATTCATTATAATGAGAAGCAGTGGGCCCTTCCATCAAGAAGTGGGATATAATTCTCTCATTAAATCTGGGCTGGCTTTCATGACTCGCCTGTGATCAATAGAATGCATTGAAATAATACTGAGTAATTTCTGCCTCGATCTCTTGGGAAACTTGCTCTTCAGGTAGTCTCTTAAAACCCAGCCATCATTCTTCCGGAAGCCAAGCAAATGGAGAGGCCATAAGATACTCCAGGAGGCAGCCCCCAGAGGAGTTTTCAGACAACAGGCAGCATTAACCACTACCCATATGAATGAGTCGTCTTGGACATTTAGCCTAACCTTCAGATGACTGCACATGTCAGATATCACAACAGCTAACTACCTGCCTAGTCAAGCCCTTCCCGAATCTCTGACCCACAGTCATGTTTTGGGTCACTCAGTTTGGGAGTAATACATTATGCAGCAATAGGTAATCAGGCCACCTGCCTAAGGCCAAAGTCCCAGTTCTAAGAAATAATCTACCCCCACCCCCCACCCGCATGCCCCACCCGAGTTTCTATTTGGACAAGTGGAACTACCACTGGGAGGACTGGTGAATGACAGAGGCCTCCCGTATGGAGACTTGAGGATTAGGGTTAAAGGCTACGAGTGATTTTGTGATACCGGCCTGATGCCCTAAAAGGCCAGACTGAACCAGCTAACTCTGAGGATACCTCAATATAGACTTGGGGACCAGGACATCCCAGCCGCCTTGCAGTGGAACCAGAGGACAGCACAGGGACCCCAGATTGTAGATTTAAGGTTCCTTCTCGATCTCACAGTCAAGAAATCACGTGAGGTCTTTCCATCCCCCACCCCCATATACCTCCCTCCCGTGATATCTGGGAGAAGAACAAGGAAAAGAGGAAGAAATATGAATGGCTGAGCATTTAAGTGAAATACTGAATTACTTAAATGATTACACTTTAAGAGAAAGATCCTGAGATATAACTGACAAAATTAAGTTAAATTGCACGCTGCTACTGAGGAAGATTATGTTCATTAGAGGAAATTAAAAAGCCACTTACAGTATTTTAATGTTTGATCCCACTATACTTACGTACCTGTACAGAAATAGTTAATTTTTAAAACAAGATACTTATCCTGATACAAGATTTTAAACACTAAATGTTTACTGGTTATAACACTTGTTGAATGTATCCAAATCACTAGATACAGGTCAGGTTTTCTTTATCTAGAGGGTTTAGAGTATACTAACAACTTAAAGTCTAGTAGAAAATGAATATGAGAGCTGATAATGACTTTTGAAATAGTTATGTCTTACTAAAGGATATGCCCCCTGGTTGCTTGAATTATTTAAACAAAGTGCAAGAGCCAAATTAAAAACAATCCAGAATCAGGGGCACCTCAGTCAGTGAAGGGTCCGACTCTAGATTTTGGCCCAGGTCATGATCTCATGGTTCATGAATTCCAGCCCTGCATCAGGCTCCATGCTGGCTGAGTGGAGCCTGCTTGGGATTCTCTCTCTCTCCCTCTCTCTGCCCCTCCCCAGCATGCTCTCTCTCTCTCTCTTTCAAAGTAAATAAATAAATAAACAAATAAACTTAAAAAAAAAATCCAGATTTTAATTGATCATGCTTGTCACTGATAATAGCTGCCAGTTGTTCAACAGCAGTTAAATAACAACCTTTTATGTTCATTCTCTTTCTTATTTTGACCAAATAAAGCATTCCATTTTACAGAAGAAGGTGCTGTGGCTGAGAGACATTAAACTTGCCCTAGGTTACAAGGCTAATAATTGTCAAAATCAAGTTTCAAACCCAAGTGTATTTGGTCTCAAACTAGGATTATTGTGTGTCTATTACAACTTGATATCTTCTCATTGTTATCGCCATTAAGATTTGTATTCATTCTATACATTTTTAGTTTTTAAGGTTGCACAGACATAAGCATCCTCAGAAAATGAAATACTGGCAACAGCAAAGCATGATATAGGGTTAAAATGGAAAAAAAACTTTACAAAGCAGAAACACCGTAGCTTTTTTTTTTTTAAATGTTTACTTATTTTTGAGAGACAGAGACAGAGACAGAGCATGAGTGGGGGAGGGGCAAAGAGAGAGAAAGAGAGAGAGGGAGACACAGAATCTGAAGCAGGCTCCAGGCTCTGAGCTGTCAACACAGAATCCATCCCAGGGCTCCAACCCACAAACCATGAGACCATGACCTGAACCGAAGTCTGACGCTTAATGGACTGAACCACCCAGGCACCCCAGAAACACTGTAGCTCTTAAGCACCATGAAAGGTTACGAAATCCATGGCACTGTAAAATATTTTCATGGTAGGATAATGGGAGTTAGCAGAAATTAATAAAAGTTGTAGAAGTAAAATAAAGGACAGATAATTTTGTTGTTGCTGTTAAATGAATAGTTTAAAAAGTTGATGTGTTTGGAGGTGACCCAGCCCGAGTGCAGAGTTTTCACTTTAGAAAATGCTACTAATGGCAAGCAAACTGCATTTAGTATTTTTTTACAACTACCTCTGCAGGCTTCAGTATTACACAGAATAAGAAAACCATTTTGCTTTTTTCCTTGTTAAAAATTCATAATATTGGAAAAACACTAAATTGAGAATGTTTACAAAAGAAACTAAGAGGGGAAAACGGCCCTCCATAGAGTCAGTAATAAATATTTGTTGGGTTGATTTTTCTTTGGAGGAAAGTGCATTTTCATTTTTGGCTAATCTCTTCTGAGAATTCTATTTCTATAAAGAATTGATTTATTTTTGCTGCGCCAACAAATTTGTATAGATTTTTATGCCTTTGCTCCTGATGAACCTCATGCTAATATGAAATCTTAAATTTATTTGGCATTTTCTATGTCATTATTGAAACACTGATTTATAGCTGCACCATCCAAAAAAATAATCATGTTATGATTCCCTCCTAGTTAGGGAATGAAAATAGATCCCATTGGCAATACAGGATAAGATTGCCTTAAGTGGTTTCTGGAGAATTCACTTGTGTTTTTTTAATCTGTTAATCTGATTCTATCATTTATATTGATGGCCCCAAAAGAGGAAAAGAAATAAGACTCAAGTTAAAAGAAAAGGAAGGCTCCTGTTATAAATACAATCTTGAGTAGAAAAGATTTGCTACAAAGGATTACAAAGAAATAGGCATCCGATGGCAAATAAAGGGGCAAATTATATATATAGTATGTAATAAAAACATGTAGTAATGTGTAATGCATCCATTCGGTTGACATATTTGTTTATATAATAAGTAGTAATATATATAAAATAAAATGTATATCTGTCTATCTATCTAATCCATCCCTTTATTTGTTCTTGTACGTCTATCATTTTGGGTCAAGAGGTGCTTGGCTGGCTCAGTAGGAAGAACATGTGACTCTTTATCTTGGGGTCATGAGTTCAAGCCCTTCGTTGGGAGTAGAGGTTAAATAAATGAATAGATAAAAACTTTTTGAAAATGAAAATTATATAAACAAATGATATCAAGAATATTCACCTAAACGTTAATAGAAGTTGCCTGCAGATGGCAGGATTCCAGGTGATTTTTATTTTTTTCTTCATCCTTTTCTGAGTTGTTATTTTCACAATGTGTATATTTTTACAAAAACAGTAAGAGATTTTTCAGGAACAAAAAACCCAGAAATTTTGATTACAGATAGGAAACTACACTCCATTCTAAATTCCACATCAATCAATCAAATAAGAAGCACACACTGAATCTGTGTGCCCAACACATAGATACAGTATCATGTTTTCTTCCAACTCCAGTTGTTTCTTCAATGAGCTCCATAGCCAATTCCACAGCAACATTTCTCAGCAACTTACTAACATCATATCTTCCCAAAACATCAATTTTAGTTTTTATAAAATAGAAAACCGTCTTCCCGTTTTCATAATTAATTTGTTTATGTAATGCTTCACCCAATTATAACAATTACTATAATAAGTATAACAGGTTGGTAAGCACTAATGAACTCAACTTACTTAATAGGAGCAGAAGCGTGTGGGTGGTTCAAGTTGGTTTCCCCAGGAAACACACTGAAATGAAGATTTGAGTACAGGCAGTTCATTGATAATTGTTGTCAGGAACAGCACACACATGCGAGTGAAGTGGAAAAAGCTCATAATTGGGCAGAGGGAGATTGGCAGTGTGGTAACGTCAGAGGCACCCACCTATTCCTGGAAGAACTCTGGAGCTGAGATGGCTCTTCAAGTTGTCTCAAAACAGTGTGGAGACCTTTAGGCTCCTATAGCCACTGGGTGGCCATTGGTTGTAATGCTGCCCCTAGAACATATAAACTCAGGTGAGGAATCTTCCTTCTTCCAAGGGCAATTCCTGGAGAGGGGTTCAGCTGTGAGCCCCTGACATTCCAACATTCCTAACAGTTGAAAGAATAGTGTCCTGAGGGGTGGTAATCGGGGTCGCATCCCAGAGCAACCACCGTGGTCCAACTGACACAACTCAGACCATTTGCTTCATGTGATGTATTTACCCATAGGGGAACAACTCCCCCAGGATTGTTCTGGATGTTGTTTTCTAGAAATGTTTACAAGAGGAAAGAGAGGGGAGCGAACTATATCTGCCACGATTGCAGCTCATTTCAAGGTCACGTCTGATATCCATGATCTCTCTACTTCTCATTCTAGATTCCCCTTGACCTCAGCTAACTCCTCTGCAGCCCCAGGTGACTTATCTTGTAAGGTGACACAGACCTTCATCCCTGGGTGGTCTGCGTCCCTTGTCACCATACCCTTCTCAGACTGTGACAGTTACACTTGTTCATTTATCATTAAAACTGAACAGGGGAGCACCAGAAGACACCCCAGTGGTCTTCCGAGTGTGAAACATCTTCTTTTCTACTTCAACTGCATAAAGTAAGCACGGTTTTCTCCTGATTAGTAGGTCCAATTAACCTCTAGTATGTTGATTCTTTTTTTCCCTACTAATCTATTGGCAGGAGGTGCCCTAAGTGACTAGACCGCATTTGCAGCTTAAAGGTTAGTGGGACTTATAATACGCCTCCTAGTGGCGGCACTCCCCGTTAAGAACCAGGACCTCCAGATGCTCCAAACCTAGAATTGAGGGGCTGGGAAGTGCAACCTCCCCTCTCCCAAGTAGGTTGCTGAGGGCAAAGGCAAATGGGGCCAGTTTGACTTCTATCCCTTGGTTTTGTGTCTCGGTTAGTCAGTCTGCCTTCTGGAGATGTGGTAGTATAGAGGGCCATTCATTTAGTGGCCTGGAATGTAGGGATCCATAGGTACAGAATATCATCTCCAGGCTGACACGTGAACGGCACCTTCAAAAGGCCATTCTATACTCTCTGAAGTCAGCAACTTCTGCATGATGTGGCATGTGAGAAGTCCAGTGAATCCTACAGTAATGCATTTGTATTGCTATAAAGGGAGTCTCTCAGTCTGAAGTGATGTTACACAGATTCTAGGTTTGTGATAAAAATGCCTAGACCCTCGGACTTCAGACTGTATTACAAAGCTGTAATCATCAAGACAGTATGGTACTGGCACAAAAACAGACACTCAGATCAATGGAACAGAATAGAGAACCCAGAAATGGACCTACAAACATATGGCCTGTTTCGAAGGGGCACATGCACCCCAATGTTTATAGCAGCACTATCGACAGTAGCCAAAGTATGGAAAGAGCCCAAATGTCCATCAACGAATGAATGGATAAAGAAGATGTGGTATATATATATATATATATATATATATATATATATATATATATAATGGAGTATTACTCGGCAATCAAAAAGAATGAAATCCTGCCATTTGCACCTACGTGGATGGAACTAGAGGGGATGATGCTAAGTGAAATTTGTCAGTCAGTGAAAGACAAATATCATATGACTTCACTCATATGAGGACTTTAAGACACAGAACAAGAGAATGGAAGCAAAAATAATATAAAAACAAGGAGGGGGACTCATATTTAAGAGACTCTTAAATATGGAGAATAAACAGAGGGTTACTGGAGGGGTTGTGGGAGAGGAGATGGGCTAAATGGGTAAGGGGCATTAAGGAATTTCCTCCTGAAATCATTGTTGCACTATATGCCAACTAACTTGGATGTAAATTAAAAAAAACGAAATTAAATGGTAAAAAAATAAAATAAAATAAGAAAAAAATAAGAAAAAATAAGATCAAAAGATACTCATTTGATCTAAATATATATTGTATACCAGTATATGGAGTGGAGAATAGACATGATCATTATAAAAACAAAATTAAAAGATTAACTAGGTACCCTTTGGATATACTTCATTAATAAACATAAATATATAGCAGCAGCCTACTGAGAAGAATTAAAGAAGACCTAAATAAATGGAGAGTAATGTAAAAAAAATTTCTCTGAACAATCATCAAAAATATATACTCAAGAGTAGATATTTGGAAAGGTGTCCTTAACATTTTAAGTGGGTGGGGAAAAGGAATGCTGAGGTATTCAACAGTGTACATAGAATAAGATCCTTTTTGATCACAAACCAAAAGATCAAATATGAAAATCATTTTTTTCTAGTGCAATATACGAAAAACTATTAAATGTTTTGCTTTGGGAGGATGGAAAAAATGCTTAGGCTCTCTGATAGTATATTGCTGGCTAAGTCTTTGTGTACAGGAAAACAAACTTCTGTCCAGAACATGTTTGATTCCAGAGCTCCTGGGTGGCTCAGTTGGTTAAGCATAGGACTGACTCTTGATTTCGCCTCGGGTCATGATCTCACAGTGAGATCAAGGCTGGCAGTTGGGTTCTGCGCTGGATGTGGAGACTGCTCAGGATTCTCTTTCCCTCCCCCTCTGTCCTGCCTCCACTTGTGCACCCACGTGCACTCGCTCACACGTGCTCTCCCCCCCACCTCAAAAAGGAACATGTTTGATTCCAGGAAAAATAATCAACTTGTCACCAAGTGTTGGATTGATCTCCCCGAGGGACGATGGTGCATCAGAAACTCAATTTGGTGTTGAGCTGACACCGAGCTGAGCTGAGCTGAGCTCAACTCTTGCTGGCAGGTTGATATTTGGCCTTGGTAAGTGGAGACCCATAATGTGGGGCCCATGCGTGCCTTCCATTGCTGCCACAGTAGCTCTTCAGTTCCCAAGCCAGTGTGCCAAGACGGGGGTGGCACCTTGCACAGGCTACTTGGCATCCACTAACCAGGTTGTTTAGTCGACTTGGTTTCCTTTGCCTCCTCCATAGCGGATGCTTTCCGGTGGGTGTCAGCACACAGTACGAAGATATTTACACTCCATGCCTCTTTCCATAGGTTCGACTGTATGCTTCTCCCTTAGACTTCCTCCTCCCTGATCTTCTAAACTGCTTTCTTCCATGCCCCCGCCCTATAGGCCCAACCATTTGTCACTCTCCGTGGGTTTATGCATATTCTTATCTAGGGCAATCTCTCTTACGCAAAGTTAATGACCAGGTGCACTAAATGAAACTCTCTCCAATGGATTTCCCCTCACTAAATGTCCTTCAGGGTCACCCCTGAGTTAGCCTGAATCCAAATTTTAACAATTCCATCCTGCAAAAAATAAAAAAGCAAGCCACAGACTGTAGAAAATACGGACAAATCATGTCTCGGACAAAGGCTTGTATCAAAAATGTACAAAGAATTTTCAAAACTCAACAATAAGAAAAACAACCCGGTAAAAAATAGGAAACGTTTTTGTAAATTATTTTTAAGTTTATTTATTTACTTTGGGGGGGGGGGCGTGCGGGGAGGGGCAGAGAGCGAGAGGGAGAGACAGAATCCCAAGCGGGCTCCATATATCAGCATGGAGCCTGATGTGGGGCTCCGACTCATAAACCATGAGATCATGACCCGAGTCAGAAGCCTAACCAACTGAGCCACCCAGGCGCCCCCAGGCTGGGAAAAGTTTTGAACAGACACTTCACCAAAGAAGATATTCAGATGCCAAATATGTACTTGAAAAGCTGCTCAATATCATTTGTCATTGGGGAAAATGCAAATTAAACTCACAGCGAGATACCACTACACATCCCTTAGGATGATGTTACAAGGGTTTGTGAGGATAAAGAGAAACTAAAATTCTATATATGGCTGGTGGGAGTGCAACGTGGCAGAGGCATTTTGGAACAGAATCTGGCCGTTTTTGGTTTTTTTTTAATTTTTTTTAACGTTTATTTATTTTTGAGACAGAGAGAGACAGAGCATGAACGCGGCAGGGTCAGAGAGAGGGAGACACAGAATCTGAAACAGGCTCCAGGCTCTGAGCTGTCAGCACAGAGCCCGACGCGGGGCTCGAACTCACGGACCGCGAGATCGTGACCTGAGCCGAAGTCGGCCGCTTAACCGACTGTGCCACCCATGCGCCCTGACCCAAGACTTAGTTAGACATGCATTTAATTTCTACCCGTCAGATGATTTCCTGTTTACACATTAAAAAATTTTTTTAATGTTTATTTATTTTTGACAGAGAGAGAGACAGACAGAGCATGAGTGGGGGAGGGGCAGAGAGAGAGGGAGACCTAGAATTTGAAGCAGGTTCCAGGCTCTGAGCTGTCAGCACAGAGACCGACGCGGGTCTCGAACTCACGGACCGCGAGATCATGACCTGAGCCGAAGTCGGCGGCTTAACCGCCTGAGCCATCCAGGCGCCCCTGGCCGTTTTTTTAGAGTTCAACACATACTTACCAGATAACCCAACAATCCCACTCCTCGATATTTACCCAAGAAGGAAATGAAGATTTAGATTCGCACACAAAATTCGCACACAAAACCGTACATACGTGTTTACAGTATCTTTGATAATAATCGCCTCAAATTGGCAACATCCCAAATGTCCTTCAATTAGTGAATCGAGGAACAAATTCTAATCATTCATGCAACAGAATACTATTTAGCAATTAAAAAAAAAAATGAACCACCATAGCAGCCAGAACGTGGGAGAATGTCAGATGCATTATGCTACGTGAAAAAAAAAAATCCAGATTCAAAAGGCTACATACCCCAGAATTGCATGTATAGAACATTCTGGAAGAGGTAAGAGTGTAGAAGCAGAGGGGTGCCTGGGTGGCGCAGTCGGTTAAGCGTCCGACTTCGGCCAGGTCACGATCTCGCGGTCCGTGAGTTCGAGCCCCGCGTCAGGCTCTGGGCTGATGGCTCAGAGCCTGGAGCCTGTTTCCGATTCTGTGTCTCCCTCTCTCTCTGCCCCTCCCCCGTTCATGCTCTGTCTCTCTCTGTCCCAAAAATAAATTAAAAAAAAAAAAAACGTTGAAAAAAAATTTAAAAAATAAATAAATAAATAAATAAAAAAGAGTGTAGAAGCAGAAAACAAATCAGTAGTTGCCAGGGTCTGAGAGTGGAGGGCAGAGGTGAGTAAAAAGGGGCAACACAAAGAAACTTGGAGGGGGGGAGTCACAGAATGGTTCTGCATCTTGATTTTGGCGGTAGATATGGGACTATATGCATTCATCAAATCTCATAGAACTGTGTACCAGAGACAATGAATTTTATTGTATACAGTTTACCTTAAAAACCTAGAGATTTCCAGTTAAATAACAATTGAGGCATTTGCTGGCAGTAACCAACTATTTGATCTTCCCCTGAAAACCCGCATCTTTAAATTTGTAGCTATATAATATAGACCATCTGTTTTAAAATAGCTTTCTCATGATGTCACTTTTAAAAATTGATGGGTCTAGAAATGTTTACTAGAGGGAAAAATTAAACTTGACCTCAAAGAGCATGTGTTAAATTGTATTTTTTTTCCCCCTTTCATACCTGGAAATACAAATTTAAGTGACGGATATAGAGAAAAATCTCTTTCATTTGTGGAATTGTCAAGCTCTCCAGCACCAAGCCCACCCAGAATACGGCAGGGGGCTGAGAAGGCAGGCCCCCTAGAGCAGGCCTCCCTGTCTTTCTGAGCGCCTGGCCTGCCGGTGTGGGGAGTGTGTGCTTGTTGGGAGGAGATCTCACACAGGCACAGTGCTCCGCACAAGCTGAGTGATGTTCAGGACTCCTTCGGGAACATGGGGAGTGGGCCTGGGGCTTAAGCGGTGGTTGCTGGCTGTAGGGTCCATTTAGTTGCTTCTTAGTAAGCCCTTAGGGGTGGGGGTTTGACGTTGCTCTTTTTTTGGGGGGGGGGGGTGGATCATGTGGTCCTGGTGACTTTTCGTCCTCAGCTTGGTTTTGCTCCCAGTGTGTATCCTATTAGGAAGGCCTCACAGAGCAGTGAGACCGCAGGAGTCCCCCCCCCCCCCCCACCTCAACATCCTGTAACTCACATGTTGTGGTCAATTCAGTTTTAGCATTTGGCAAGGGGGAGTGGGGAAGGGCAATGCATGAGGGAATCAGGGTGTTTTAGGGTGTCCCTGACATGACTGACAATGAGATCCCTAGATGGAGGATCCCCGAGGACAAGATCATGCAGTTTATTTTACATCGGTGCAAGATGCTCAAAGTACACTTTGAACACATGAAATATGTGTTAGGATTGGGAGAGAGGAACCCAAAGGTGATAAGGAGCAGGCTTATTCAAGGAATGGGAGGCAAGACGAAAGGGATAGCACGTTGTGGACTGAGAAGGAAATTTCAGAATTCCAGAACTTGGAAGGGAAGCAAGTATTTTAGGTTGCTAAGGAGGAGTGGGGCTGGAGGTTGCTGGAGTTAAGGGAGCCGAGTTAGGAGATTAGGGTACCGACTGGCTCATCACGTCATCAGTTTGTTTGTTCATTCATTCATTCAACAAATAGTTCCTGCTGAACACTATTGGCCTTGGATGCATGGCAATGAACAAGTATTTTCTGGTAAATACAGGGATGGTAGCTGGGAGACCTAACAAACAAGTAAGAAAGGCTCTAAGACAGTGATTCTAAATTGAGATTTCCTGGGTTTTGAATCCCAGATCCAGACACTTAATAACAATGTGACTTAATAAATAAATTACTTAATCCATTTGTGCCTCGCTTTTCTCATCTGTCCAATAAAAATATTAAGTGCCTACTTCATAGGATTGTTGTGCTTAATGTGGTCATTAGCATAAAGTTTTAGGACAGTGCCTGAAACATAGTAAGCACTCGGTGACTATTAGCTATTAAAAACGTGAACAGATATATACTTTAATGTCGGGTAGTGACAAGTGCTAGAAAGAAAAATAATTCAGGGAGGGGGATAGAGAGTGGTGGTAGGGCTGTTTCAGGTCAGATGTGGAGAGGAAGGTCTCTCTGGGGAGGTGACAGATGAAAAAGGACCTGAATGGTGTGGGAGAACAAGTCATGCAAAGGTCTGTGGGAAGAGTATTTCAGGCAGCAGAAACAAAGGCCCTGGGGCAGGAGAGATTCAAGGCCTAGGAAAGGTGGTGGAGAGTAAGACGCTGAAGACCTTTGTGATCCAATCCCTACCCCATTATGCTCCTCCAATTTACGCTTTTGGAAGACAAATCATCTGTGGGGGTCTGGTCACCTCCGGCAGGTCCCCTGGAGGGGTATGTGAGATGTCTGTGTGACAAACTGAAAGTTTTAGAGATAGGACAACTTGAGCTTAATGGCAGGTTTTATATATACACACACACACACACACACATATGTATATGTATATATACATATGTATATGTATATATACATATGTATATGTATATATACATATGTGTATATGTATATATACATATGTATATGTATATATATACACATATGTATATGTGTATATACAAATGTATATGTATATATATATTACATATGTGTATATGTAATATATATATATTATATACGTATATCTACCTAAAATGCTGCTGGTCAAGGGGTCCAGTTAGAAAGTATTTACAGCTCCATAGGCCTGTGTGTGTGTGTGTGTACATAAAAAATATATAAGTAGGGGCGCCTGGGTGGCGCAGTCGGTTGAGCGTCCGACTTCAGCCAGGTCACGATCTCGCGGTCCGTGAGTTCGAGCCCCGCGTTGGGCTCTGGGCTGATGGCTCAGAGCCTGGAGCCTGTTTCCGATTCTGTGTTTCCCTCTCTCTCTACCCCTCCCCTGTTCATGCTCTGTCTCTCTCTGTCCTAAAAATAAGTAAACGTTAAAAAAAAATTAAAAAATATATATATATGTATATATATACACATGTATCTAGATACATGTATATAAATGTATCTATATACATAAAATATAGTCATACACTAGGTTAAAACCCTATATATGTTTTAAAGACAAGTAATAAAATGCCTGTAACTATGCATATATTAACATCCCATAAAGGCCTGGAGTAAAATGAGTAAATGTTGACACTAAGTGGCACAAATAAGATTATAAATAGCTTCATGTGCATTAAGATTTGGCCTCCAAATGAGGCAGAGAAGATTTTGCTGCCAAAGCGCTGCAAAAAACTTTTGGATTTTCAGCGCTTTTTGAATTTTGGATAAAGGATTGGGAACCTGTAATAATTTCCTCCTATGGGCCATCTATAGGATCAGAACTCTAGGGAGCAACATCTAAAAGACACAATAAAAGCCCAAATGGAAAAACCTGTATAACAAATAGCCTTAACCACTGTTTTTAAAATATTTCCTAAGTATAAACCCTTAAGATATTCTACTCCGGATATCTTACAACTCTCCTCTGATCGGGACCGATCAGAACAGGGCAGGATTTTCGTAAAGGAGAAAATTAGGAGTGGCAGGAGCCCCTGAGGTCAGCCCAGGGCCTATGCGACTTTACAGAGGTGTTGGTATACATTTATGGCACTAAGTTCCCGGGGACCAGAACTACCTTGCACATAGAAGAAAACTTTGCCAGTTTTTCCCTCTATTCATCAAATTTTGCTTCTCAGGTAAACATGCTTGGAGTAAGAGTGGGAGTTAAGCCTCAGTGTTAGTGTCATTATGAAAGTTCCCAGATAGCATCTTCATAGTTCTTCAGAGCACATAGAAATATTGCATTTATCCTCAGAAACATCTGACATCTAGAAGGTAACAACAAAGGTACCAACAGATACAATCATAGTAACCTGAACAATGTTCCCCTTTCAGTCAACGTTTATGAATGAAACCTTTAGTGCCAGAAGCTTCGAAACGATCTAAACTGCAACCCGTACCTGAGTTCCCCAGGTCCTAGTGAGCAGCTTGCCGTGGACCCCTGGTCCGTGGCCCCGGGATCCCAGCTCCTTCCTCCGGGGCTGGGGGCGGCTCTCCGCCGCGGGGCTCCGGCCACCAGGGGGCGCTGCGGCCCCCCTCTCCCGGGAGCGGCCGAGCCAGCCCGGTGGGTGTTTCTCTCCCTCTCGCGCTCTCTCCTCCCGGCCTCACATCCGGGTCTGGAGCGCGGCCGCCGCTGTCAGTGCTGGTGCGGGCGCGTCGGGGGCCGGGCCGGGGCGCAGTAAATGGCGGCGGAGGGAGGCGGAGCGGCGGCCACGCTCAGCTCAGAGCCCCCGAAACTTTAGACTCGAAGCCCCACAACTTTCCGGGAAGTGCCGCCGCTCCGGAGAGGGGGGGGGGCGTGGACGGAAGGGGGAGCCGAGGCGGGAAGTCTGGGGGGAAGCGCCTGAGAGCCGGGGAGACTCGAACCCGCGGCGGGGGCGGTGGCGGAGTCCGCCTGTGCCTCGCGCCGCGGCGGCCCCCGCCTCCTTTCCCCGCGCCCTCCCCGCGGCCGCCGAGCCGGAGCCGGAGCTGCGCCGAGCCCGGGACTGCGCGGGGCCTCGCAGGCGGCGGCGCGCCGAGCCCAGCCGGGCCCCCTCCTCGCGACCTCCCGGCCCTGTTGCTCGGGCGCCCCCCGCGCGCGTGAGGCCGGGGCTGGGGCTCCCCGCGGCTTCGCGGGGCGAGGAGGAAGCCGGGCCGCGCACAGCCCCCGCCGTCCCGGGGTCGTGGGGCCGGGCTCCGGGTGTTGCATGCGGGGCGGGGCGGCCGTGAGCCGGAGGCGAAGATGGAAGGCTTGACGCTGAGCGATGCGGAGCAGAAATACTACTCGGATCTCTTCTCCTACTGCGACATCGAGAGCACCAAGAAGGTGGCGGCCAACGGGCGGGTGCTGGAGCTATTCCGGGCCGCGCAGCTGCCCAACGACGTGGTCCTCCAGGTAACGCCGCCGCCCTCGCCTCTGGTCGCGTCCGGGGCTCTGCCGGCCGCCGACCGGTCGCTTCCCGGCGGCTCCGGCCTCCAGCCGCCCGCCGCCAAGGGGGTGGGAGTGGGCGCCGTTTCCAGCAGCGCCGGCCGTGGGCTTGTGCCCCGGACTCCCCAGCTGCAGGCTGGGGCCGCAGGTGCCCGGGTGGCCCGGACTCGCGGCGCGGTCGAGGGGGAGGGGTCGCTGTTAGAGGACAAAAGTCACGCAGAGATACGGTGGGGGGCGGGGGGCGGAGGTCTGTGTATTCTCGCTCAAGAACCTAAGTCCAGTATTTCTCGGCTGCCTCTCAAAATCTGTATTTTTCACAACTGGAAGAGTAACTTCAGATGAAGGATGTCGGATTGTTACCATGCCTTTCTTTGAATCGTAGATCCTGATATATAACATAGCTCTCCGGATCCTGCAGAGTAGTAAAGTTATCAGTATAGGTAAAATGTTTTTTAAATTCTTGAATAAGCCAGCGGGCGAGACAAAGTGGGTTTTGTAGGAATCGAAGAAGCCTTTTTCTTAAGGAAGCTGAATTCTTGGGGAGATCAAAAATTTGAATTTATAGCTAGTAGTTTGCAAGTAGATATGGAAAGAACTTGTAATTATAGAACGTGTGGCTGATGTAAACTGGACAGTTTTTTGATGCACATTCGGTAACATTTAGTGGAACTTAGGGATTGGGGTTGGGAGATAAGTAAGTATTGAGCAGCTGGAAGTCAGACGTGCCTGTTTGCCTCAATCAGATCCGCAGCTCTAGAGGAGCAAGCAGAGTACATTTTAAGCTTTCTCTATCACATCTGTTTTTAAAATGGAAGGTTTCCTAGAAGTTCTTACCTAATTTATGTGGTGAACATTATTGTTACTCTGTTTAATGATTCATCGCTGCTGGTAAGAGTCTGTCTAAACAGCATATCAGGAGCAGTTTTTAAGCTTTCATCTTTGTGATGATCCAAGCCAGGTTACCCACCTCTCCAAAACCTAAAGCCGTATGCATGGGTGTAATGTAGTATACCCCAGAGGGCACTGAATCAGGAGGTTTGAGGCCTGGGTCTTTGACCCCATTTTATTGTGAACTGGCAGTGTGACTTTGGGCCAGGCACTTCCACTCTTCAAGTGTAAGCGTTGCTCATCTGAAGAGTGAGAGTCCGGTTTCTTCCAACAGTTCTGGAGGCATAAAAATGTCCATAAAGGTCTCTGTTTTCGAAGTTAACCTGTGCATGAACTATGACCAAGTTGAAGGAGCTCTGTCCTTTTGCATAATTTTGTGTGTGTCATAATGCTTTTTAAAAAACCTTGGGAGGAAAAGTTGGGTGTCTTAGATAACGACAGCTGGGAGTCTCAAAGCCATGCTGCCATAAAGGGACAAAACGTAAATATTTTAGGCTTTGCTGGCTACTTATGGTCGAACATTCTTCTTTGTTTTTGTTTTTGCTACTCTTTAAGAAGGTGAAAGCCATTCTTAGCTCAGGAGCATACCAAACAGGGCCTGTAGTTTGCCAACCCTTGCTAAAAAGAATGGTGGTGGCAGTGTGGGGTTCTCTACTTCCTCCGATGGCTTTGGGGTTAGACCTTTAGCCAGAATGTGCTCATTAATGATATTCCTTTTTTTGTAGCAATAACAAAACATACTTTCAAGTCATTTAGGAACTAAAATTAATGAGAAACTTCCCAAGTTCTGTTTCAGTTTATGTTTTTGGGGAGGGGGAGCCGAAATAAACTGACATATACACACACACACACACACACACACACACACATATGTGTGTGTGTGTGTGTATATATATATTTAATTATATATATTTAATTATATATATATATTTTAACTTTTAAAATCTTTTTATTTATTTTCGAGAGAGACAGAGTGTGAGTAGGGGAGGGACAGAGAGAGAGAGAGAGAGGCAGACACAGGATCTGAAGCAGGCTCGTGGGGTTCGAACCCAGAAACCGTGAGATCATGACCTGAGCTGAAGTCGGACGCTTAACCGACTGAGCCACCCAGGTGCCCCTAAACCGACTTATATTTTTAATAGTGCATGAAGACTTTAGGACTTTTAATGTATTATTTAGTAGTATTTAGGATAGACAAATCAGCATTACCCTTTGCTTGAAATATGTTTAATCCAAGTTATTTTTGTGTTTTTCTCAGGTTTATTAATATTCGAAAAGAAATTTCTATTGCCTTTTTGTATAAAGAGAGGGCATAAATACCATAAATATTCAGGATTCAGTTACAAGTCGGAAGCTGCAGAAACTTGCTGAAGCAGAACTCTTACAGTAATACATACTAAATAGTATTATGGATATCTTGAAGGCAGTTTACTTAAAAATCAGCCTAAAGTGTAAAATGTGAGCTAAAAGGGGAATTGGATTTAGTTCTTTTAAGAGAGTTTGGGATTGTCTGAAGACAGTCCTTTGTTGCTTTCTAAGTGGGATACATTTGGGTCAGCTCCTGTATATTGAGTGAGTTACTTAACTGGACTAGGTGTTGCAGGCCATCACAAGAGGAGTAAGAAGCTCTCAAGGACCTTGTAAATTACAGGGATACCCGTGTGTAACATGAAGCACCCATGTGAATGCCATAGGAGAGGTGCAGAAGAGGTTATGGTCAGGAAAGCCTTCTTGACTTGAGATGGACATTAAATTAGTATGGAGGGAGAGCAGTGGGTCGGATAAGACTTTCAGACAGAGAAAAAAACAAGACCGAAGTTGGAAAGGGGAGGAGGAGCCTTTTCAAGAACTAGCAGATTTAAGGTTTGCTGAAGCTGCAGTATATTTGGGGGATAATGGAACATAGAGTTAGAAAGAGACCATACTGAGAAAGACCCTAAAGAAGGCAGAAGATTTCATATTTCAGTAAGCAGTGGAGACTCATTAATGGTTTTTGACCTTGGGTGGGGGGTGAGGAGGAGGCTTTGCAGTGGTCTGGAATGGATCCTGGGTGATGGGCATTCCAACCAGGGTAACAGCTGCGCATTAGGAAACAGGTCTGGATGAACAGGTCTGTTACTGAAGGGCTGCTGGCTAGACACTATGTGAGGTGCTTTGTTGGATAATGTTTAATTGAGGCCAAATTATCAAGGCTGGGTGGAGAGCTTTGAACTAATTGTGAAGGTAACAGGGAGTTGTAGTGTAAGAGAAATGACTCATAAAAGCCATGCTTTACAAGGCCTTTAGATCAGTGCAGCAGGAGTTAGAGGGAAGAAGCTGGAGATGAATTTGGGAACACATTCTCTGTTGAGAATGGTGAGGAGCGAGGCCACGGTGCTCAAATGCAGGAGTGGGGGAGACACCGGGGAGGATGATTTTATCTCCCAGGGGCATTTGGTGCTGTTCGGAGACATTTTGGGTTGTCCTAACTCGTAAGGAAGGAGCAATTCTCCCGGCATCTAGCAGACAGAGGCCCGCGATGCCACTAAACATCCTACAGTGCATAGGCCAGCCCCCCAACAAAGATTTATCTAACCCCAAATGCCGGTCAGTGGTGCTGAGATTGAGACATCCTCACCTGGACTCTGGACTCTGGTGGTAACCGTGGAACAGCAAAGGAGGCTAGAACTTCATAGAAATTATGAAGATAGATTTGATGGGCCTGGGTTACCTAGTGATATTTAGATGAGGGAAGGGTAGAGCAAGGATTATTCTTTGTTGGATCTACTCACCGCCTAAAAAGGGGGCAGGAAGAGTCTGGTTTTAGGTAAAAGATACTGGCAATTTGACTTCTGGCATTTTGAGATGGCAATGGAAATCTTCAGGAGATATTTGGAAACATGGATGTTTGTCCCCACTGAGTGCTTGTTCTTACGGTGAAATTCAGATATTTGGGGTGTCTTCTCTGCTTTTCTCACCTAAGTATTTTGGGGGTGGGGGGCAGGCAGCTTCTTACACTGTGGGCATGCATGTACACATCAGGGCTTTGATTGATGTAGTAGTTTTCAGCATTTGTTAATAAAAGTCATGAGAAGGCTGAGTCATCTGGGAGAATGAGTGTAGAAAACAAAGAACAGAGGGCCGAGAACTGAAGGGGGAAGGAGCTGGCATTTATTGAGTGCCTATTATGTTTCTTTTACTGGGCAAATCATTTTCATGTAAGAACTCATTTGATGCTTACAACAACCCTGTAAAGTGTATTATTTTTTATTTATTAACTAGGCACCTGATAGGCAGAGAAGTTAAATCATCTGTTCGTGAATAAAGCGTCTCTCCTTTACCGTTATTCCTTGTTACCTTTCAGATCTTTCTTACTTTCACTGTTCATGTGATTGGTTTGCCCATAGTTCTCCTAAAGAGTGGAGATTTAAGATTGTTTGATTTTGAGTTATGTGTGGATTTCCTTCTCTGCATGGTCAATAGTTTCATGTATGATGATGTCTTGAGACACAGCCACTTAAGAGAAATAGGAAGATTCTTGTAGTTGGTATCCTATGCACACAGAGACACAATTTTATATTACTACAGCTGGCAGACATCTTAAAGTATGTTCATTACCCTGGTTTTGGAATGGTAGAGTCAGTGCTGTTCTGAGTTGAAAGGTTTGTTTTGGGGGGGTGCCTGGGTGACTCGGTTGGTCGAGCGTCCCACCCTTCGTTTTGGCTCAGGTCATGATCTCATGGTTTGTGAGATTGAGCCCCTCGTTGGGCTCTGTGCTGAAAACTCAGGGCCAGCTGTGGAGTCTCTCACCCTCTCTCTCTGCCCCTCCCCTGCTCGCAGGAGCTCTCACACTCTCAAAATAAGTAAATAAACTTTTTTTTTTTTTAAAGAAAGGTTCGTTTTTGTAGACTGTCAGTAGACAAAGTGAATGAGCTACAGCTTTATAGAATTATGCTTAACAACAGAGAGGAACAGGACTGGGTGGAGAAAAATTTGGTTCATAGGATATAATCATGAGGAGTTTTGCTCTTTGCTGAGCAAAAAAAATTCATTGACTTCAAGATCACCTGATCTAGAAATAATTTATTTTATTTTTTAAAGACGAGGGAAAGTATGCTACCACACTAATCAGTATGTTTTCTTAGCTTTTACTTGGAGCCCCTACTTTGGGAAATGTTTTAAAACTACATACAAATTTTCAGTGCGTAATAGTTTGAGAAAAGGTTCTAGTACTAATGGTTCTTTTATTGAAGGTTCTAACCAGTGTGTCCCTATTAATGAAGCTGAAGAAATGTCTTAGATCATTTGTGTTGAGCAACATCTTGGTAGAATATTTGAGTAACACATTAATTTAATGGGTGAAAATGACAACAGTGACACATAAACCATTTTGCTTTTCTCTTGAAATTTGTTCAATTATAAGATTTATTCATTAGTGATAGTATTAACGTAAGGAAAGAGAGCCTCATTTGTTCACTGAAAGTTATAAACTTAATACAATAAATGTCAGGTTTGTTGTTCTGGAGCAGTGATTTCTTTTTTATTTGTAATTTCTGGATCATTGAAACAGTTACAACAAACTACAAAAACAATCTTGCCTTAATCAGACACTTTCCTATATACAGCTGAAAAGCATACTGTTTGTGACAGAAGTGACACTTAATGGTTTTCTGTAGTATCCTATTTGCTTTTTAAATTTGTTTTTCCTATATCATTGCTAGTTTTAGCCTTTTATTTTTGCTTTTAAATGAATAGCCCAGAGTTAGTGTCTTAGTATTTTGGGAATTCATGCTAAGCATTTTGATGGAGCTGTAGAAGAGCATACAGGCCGGTATAAGGAGCTCTAAACATGGGAGGCAAGTTCCAGTCCTGTCTGTAGCCAGCCTTGTGACCTTGAACAGATCACTTAATGTCTGGATTTTCTTTCTCACAGCCTGAAGAGATTGGATTGGGTTTTTCTTTTCTTTTTTTTAAATGTTTGTTTATTTATTTTGAGAGAGCATGAGCTGGTGGCACTCACGAGGCTGAAGAAGAGAGAATCTTAAGCAGTCTCCACCCTCAGCATGGAGCCTGTCCCTGTCCCGGAGGCTCTGCCTCCCAACTGTGAGATCATGACCTGAGCCGGAAATCAAGAGTCCCAACGCTTAATTGACTCAGCACCCCTGGATTGGGTTTTTCAAAGAAACGTGTTAGAGTGTTGAAATGGCCACTGTGTCCAGCCACACCCTTAAGAACATAGTGCACAGTCCTGAAATTAGTTGTCCACTGTTTTAACAGTAGAATTGATTTCTTTTACAAGTTTTGGAGATTTGATGAGGAGAATCTCAGCCTGGAATGCTGAAGGGACTTTGTATACATGAGGGAACTGCTGAAAGGTTTGTAAGGTCCGTAGATATTTGGCCAGTGAGAATTTGAAATGGGTGATACAACTTGGCATTTATCACCTTTTGCCTCATATAGGTTTCATTGTTTGTAGCCTTTCCTGTGATATAGATGCATCTTCATTCATCTTTTCCGTCCTTTACCTCTATAAAAGAATCTACGGGGGCACTTGGGTGACTCAGTCGGTTGGGCATCTGACTTCAGCTCAGGTCATGATCTCACAGCTCGGGAGTTTGAGCCCCCCGTCGGGCTCTGCTGACAGCTCAGAGTCTGGAGCCTGCTTCGGATTCTGTGTCTCCCTCTCTCTCTCTCTGCCCCTCCCCCACTGGCACTCTGTTCCTCTGTCAAAAATAAACATTAAAAGAAAATAATCTCGTCTGATCGGTTGCATATATAGGCGTGACATAAAAATCAGGGTGTAATAAGTTCAGCTCAGAAATCTTTTTTTAAATTCATACCATACACTAAGTTTCATTGAAATTTGGTAAATAGGACTTTGGCCTTTAAAAAAAAATGCTGTATCTTTTCTTCGTTTTGTTTCAAGAATTGACTTTATGTTGAATTTGAATCTACCTTCTTAAATGATGAAGCCAGAATTTATAAGATCATGTATCTCCTACCTCTTTTGGGTTGTGGATTCCTTTGAAATTCTGGTGCACCTACACGACATCTGTCTAAAAAATACAATCACACAAAATTTTGCATATAATTTGAGGTTGCTAGCCTTCCTCCAATTTAGTCAGGCTCATCCCATGGACATCTATGTTAAGAAAGTTTTGAGGACGGGCAGACAGGCCTGTGAAATGCCAAACATAATGTTTGTCTTAAGTCAGTTTCGTATGTTTTCATGAATACTTCTTAATGGCTACTATTTATATTCAGGGTATATATATAATAACAGTGGTAAAAAATCAGGAATTTTTCTTGCCTTCATGGATTATGCTAATGTTAAAAAGGAAAAGAACCGTGTATAGTTAATACAGAATCATTGCCGACTTGGGGACCTACTTAGTTGTAGGGGAAGGTTCCTCTGAGGAGAAATGGATGGAGATAAGGGAGCGAGAATGAGATGTTCACGTGGAGGGAAAGCATGTGAAGGGCCTGAAGTTTGAAGAGCTTAATGTGTTTGAGGAAATGAGAAGCTGGAGCCCTTGGGCAGGGGGAGAACATGGCAGGGACCACACACTGCAGGGCCTTGTACCCAGCGGTACGGGGTTTGGATTTTAAATATGCGAAGTTTCTGTTAAGGGAGTAGCATCATCTATATTGTTGGGGTTTTTTTTTTAAATTTTTTTTTTGTTAACGTTTATTTATCTTTGAGAGAAGAGACAGAGTGGGAGTGGGAGAGGGGCCGAGAGAGAGGGAGACACAGAATCGGAAGCAGGCTCTAGGCTCCGAGCTGTCAGCACAGAGCCCGATGGGGGGCTCAAACTCACGAGTGGTGAGATCATGACCTGTGCTGAAGTTGGACACCCAACCGAATGAGCCACCCAGGCGCCCCTAGCTATATTGTTTTTTAAAGTTTCTCCCGCTGTGTAGAGCGAAGAGCAAACAGAAACAGATTGGCCAGTGGATATGCAATAGCTCAGATGGGAGATGACCGTGGCTTAACAGTAGTGCGGTGGCAGTGGATGGAGAGGAGTGGACATAGTGGAGATACTTTGAGGTGGTAAAAATAGGAGGACATGATAATGGATTGGATATGGAACATGAGGGAGAAGGAAGAACTCAGGGATGTTGCGGGAAGTCACTGTTCTTACGGTTGGGAGAGGAATGGGTTTTGGGGGGCGGGTGGTTTGGTGTGTGGTGGAAAGGTAGTCGTGAATTCAGGAGGGGGTTTTTTGGTTTTTTTTTGTTGTTGTCCTAGGCTCTTAGAATGCTGCAAGATTGTCAGGGGTGCCTCTACCAGAGGGGATTGAACATATTTGGCTTGCAGATGTCCATTTGAAGATTATCAATGACACTTAAAAGCCAAGAACGTAGATGAAATCAGGGAGGAAGAGAAGGAAGAGATGACAGGGAGGAAAGAAAAAAGACTGACTAGAAATGCAAAGAACCCTGAGGAATGCAGTACATTTCTAAGTTGGGTAAACTGGAAGGCCGCTAGGAAGGAAGCTAAGAAGGACAGTCAGAGAGAGGTTGTAGGGAAATTGGGAATGTATATTGGACCGTGCCATGGATGCCAAGCAATGCAAGTATTTGAGGAAAAGAATGGTTAACTGTGTTGAGTTTGGTTGGCTGAGAAGTTGGGAAGATGTGGGCAGAAATATGGCCATTGGATTTGGCAGTCTAGAGGTCATCGGTAACTTGGATGAGCCAATTTCATGGACTGGTAGAGATGGAAACCAGATTTGAGTGACTTGAGGGATATCCGATGGCCCAGGAATTAGAGACAGAGTGTATAGTGTTTGAAAGCTGTTTGCAGATGAAAGGAAACAGACGGTGGGGTAGAAGCTAGAGGTGTATGAGGATATACAGGAAGTCTTCCTTCCTTCCTTCCTTCCTTCCTTCCTTCCTTCCTTCCTTCCTTCCTTCCTTCCTTCCTTCCTTCCTTAGTATAAAACATACTGCAGCATGATTTTAGTTGTTAGGATAAAAAGGGAAGAAAGGAAGATGAAGGAAGCATTGAAAAAGCAAGATTGTTCAGGAGCCCAACTGCACAGAGAATGGACTTAAAAGAAAAGGGATCCCTTCCTCAATTTTGAAAGGGGGGAAGAAGGAAGAACATGGATATAGAGACAAGTAGGTACATAGATTCAGTGCAGGAGAATTCTGATGTTCCAGCCTAATAGTTTCTACGTGTTTTACATACTGAGGCAAAAATAACAGTTTAATAGTGGGAACAATCTGAATATGAAAGAAACAAAAAATCTACTTACAGTAGCATCAGAAAGAATACATATTTAGGAATACATTTAACAAAAGATGAGGTGCCTGGCTAGTTCAGTTGGTAAAGCATGAAACTCTTGATCTTGGGGTTGTATGCTCGAGCCCCACATTGGGTGTAGAGATTACTTAAAAATAAAATCTTGGGGCATCTGGGTGGCTTAGTGAGTTAAGCATCTAACTTGATTTTGGCTCAGGTCATGATCCCAGGATTGTGGGATTGAGCCCCATGTTGGGCTCTGTGCCGAGTTGAGCATGGAGCCTGCTTGGGATTCTCTCTCTCCCTCTGCCCCTCTCCCTTGTTTGCATGTGTTCTCTCTCAAAATAAATAAATAAACAAATAAATAATAAAAATAAGTAAAAATAAAATCTCAATCTCTCTCTCTCTTTCTCTCTCTTTTTTGTTAAAGAATCACTGGGCGCCTGGTTGGTTCATTCAGTTAACCAGCTGACTCTTGGTTTCAGCTCAGGTCATGATCTCACAGTCTGTGAGTTGTAGCCCTGCCTCGAGCTCTGTGCTAACAGTGTGGAGCCTGCTTGGGATTCTCTCCCTCTCACTATCCCTCCCTACTGTGCTCGTGCATGTTCTCTCTCTGTCTCTCAAAATAAGTAAATGATATTAAGAAAAAAAAAACACCCAAGATTTTTATACTACAAAATATTACTAAGAGTTATTAAAGATTTAGGGGCACCTGGGTGGCTCAGCCAGTTGAGCGTCCAACTCTTTGCCCCAGGTCATGATCCCTGGATCTGCTTAAGATTCTTTCTTTCCCTCTGCCCCTCTCCCCGACTGGTGCACTCTTTTTCTCTAAAAAAAAAAAAAAAAGATTAAAGATTTAAATAAATGTTTTAAAGTTGTATTTATTTTGAGAGAGAGCACACACATGCACGAACAGGATAGGGGTAGAGAGAGAGAATCCTAAGCAGGCTCCATGTTCAGCATGGAGCCAATCACAGGGCTCGATCTCACAACTGTGAGATCATGACCTGAGTCGAAATCAAGAGTTAGAGAGGCTTACCTTGACTGAACCACCCAGGTGGCTGAAGATTTAAATAAATGGAGAGACAGTCTGTTCATAGATTGGAAGATTGGATGTTGTTAAGAGGACAGTGGTTCCCAAACTGACCTGTAGATTCAACCAGATCCCTATCAAAATCCTAGGAGGCATTTTTGTAGAAATTGTCAAGCAGATCCTAAAATTTATAGGGAAATGTAAAGGACCTAGAATAGCCAAAACAAAGGAAATAGAAGATTTGCCCTACCTAATTTTAAAACTTACTTTAATCTACATTAGTCAAGACAGTGATTGGCATAAGACTAAGCATGATAATTAATTGAACAGAAATGAGAGTCCGGAAATGAACACTTAGCATTTATGATCACCTGATTATGAAAAAAGTATCAGGACAGTTTGATGAGGGAAGGATAGTCTTTTCATCCAATGGTGCTTCGATACCCATATGTTTAAAATATGGACTTGGATGTATGGTTGTATATACTTCACACCATACACAAAAATTATCTCAAAATAATCATAGACTTAATTGTAAAATCTCCAAACTATAAAAATTCTAGGAGACACTGGAGAAAATCTTTTTGATCTTGTGTCAAGAATAGTTCTTAGATGACACCAAAAGCATGAATTGTAAAAGAAAATACAAATTGGACTTCATTAAAATGTTTAAAAACTTTATCACTCCAGAGGATATTTAAGAAAGTAAAAAGACAAGACGCAGACTGGCAGAAAATAGTTACGTATTACAAACATAGTATAGGTCTTTAATCTAGAACATATAAAGAAATTTTACAAGTCAGTTATAAAGAAAAAAACCCAATTAAAAATGAGCAAAAGATTTTAATAGATATTTCACCAAAGGAGAAAATAGAAGTGGCCAAGAAGCATATGAAAGGATGTTCAGTGTTGTTAGTCATTAAGGAAATGCTGATTAAACCACAATGATATGTTGTCACACACCCACTCGAAGGTCAGTAATTAAAAAGACTGACATTACATGGTATTGTGGAGAAACTGGAACCCTTCTACACTGTTCTTCGAAATGTAAGTGGTACAGCCATTTTGGAAAACAGTTTGGCTCTTCCTTAAAAAGTTAAACAAGCTTATCAAATGAATCAGTAATTCCACTAACAAGACCTACCCCAAAGAAATGAAAATGTGTGCACATAAAGAATTGCAAATGTCTCTTAAGAGCATTATTCACAACAGTCAGAAGTTGGAAAACAATCCAGCTGTCCATCAAATGATGAATGGATAAACAAAATATGGTATATTCATATGATGGAGTACGATTCTGATAGGAAAAAATTGCTGGTAAATACTACAACAAAGGTGAATGTCAAAAACATTGTAAGTGATAGAAGCCAGATACAAAAGAGTACATATTATGTGTTTGCATTTATATGAAATGTCTAGAAAAGAACAGTGGTTACCTGAGGCCAGGGTAGGAGTGGAGACACTAGAGGAAAACATTTGGGGCGATAGTGAAGTTCTAACTTCGGATTGTGGTGATGATGTACAACTCTGTACATTTTCTTAAAATTCAATGAATCGTATGCTCACCATGGTCTAACTTTATGGTATATAAATTATACCTCAAACTGTAAATTTTTTTGAAGATGGTTTTGCAGGGTAGGGTAATATGTATGAAATAGTCATCTTGGAGAATGTGAAAGGTGACTGCTGTAGAGAATAAAGGGCCCTCTACTGTGTGTATAATACAGTTCTAATTACAAAACCTCAATATCGCTTATATAATGTGGCGTTTGTTAAGGACCTTCTGTTTTGGACGTGATATGAAAAGTGATACATTGATAATTTTTATGTGTAGAAGAGATTGCCATATGAAGATTCATTACAGCCAAGTATATTTACATGAAGCACCAGGATGATAATTCGGGCTTACATTTACTCACTGCTTCTGTGTGCTGGCTCTGCACGCTTTATCTGGTATTCAATTTTTTATATGTACTTTATTTAATAGATTTAGAAGTGGCTGAAAAGTTGTGATTTAGAGCGAATTGAGACCAGTTTCTATCTGTTGACTTTAGGTTGTATGCTGAATTTATACACACTTAACTAAGATATCTTAGTTTTTTGGAAAATTGCAGAAACATAATGCCTCAAAGATAGCATGAGTTTGAAATAATCATGCCTGGTAAGTAGTGACTTGATGGAATAGTAGTTTTATTTTTTTTTAATTTAATTAATTAATTTATTTATTCATTTATTTATGTATTTGGAATAGTAGTTTTAATCTGTAGGAAGGACTGCTTCCAGTTGTCGTCTTCTATTGGAATAATCACTGTCACGATCATTAATCTTTTTGTAGCTAAAAGCGTCTACTGTTACTCCGAAGCACTGATTTGGCATCTTTGTGTTTCTAAATTATTGTATCCAGTGTGAGTTTGCATAAGTACATAGATCTGGAACCAAATCCTCACAGTTATACAGTATTAATATGCTCCTTTGTATAAAAAATAGCTGCTAATGGTGCTGATCTAAGAGAGATCTTTGCTTCCTGTCCATGGATTATGTCAAATGTTGTATGTGGAAATAGAAATATCTATATCCTTGACAAATCATTGTCTGTAAACTAAGGATTATTGATTTGTATCTCATTTATGACTAGAAGGATCAGAGGTATGTTTAAACTAGAGTGTTTATTTATATTATATTTTTTAATAGTTAACTTAGAAGAGTTCATATTTTTTCTAGAGCACTTAATTATATTCCATAGAAAAGTTTTTCATTATAACACCCTTATAATATTGTGTCAACAAGTATTGAGTCCTGTATAGTTAGAATAGCCTAGACTTTGGAATGTGACAGTTCTACATTTGAATATTCACTTGATGCTTATTAGCTCTCTTGCCCTGAACAAGTAACTGAACTTCTCGTAAAGACTCCCATTTCCTCGTTTGTAGACTGGGGATAATACCAGATAATGCCAGAAGTTTTCATAGTACCAAACTGAAATGAAGTGTAAACATCTAGCAGAGTGCCTGGTTCTAAGAGGGTGATCACATAAGTTTCATTCAGTCAAACTCTGCTTATATGAGAAAACTCCCAATTTATAGGATCTTGTCTTTAATAGTAAAAATCTCTCCGTATTTCTTCCAACCTAGATTTATACCTTTTGTTATTTTTGTTGCACGAAATTAATAATACTGCCCCCAATCCTTTGATCCTATCAGTAATGCCACTTGTTTCACCATTTTACTATGTAATTAGAGGATTTGTTCTTCTGAAGTGAAGTATACCACCAAAAGACTATAATAAAGGATGATTTTAAGGTTTTGATCTTATGTAGCTTGCAGAATGATTATAACCATTAACAGAAATAAAGAAGTGAGGAGGATTGTGTAGTTTTGTGGGGAGACATTGTGCTGAAGTTTGAATGTGCTGGGTGAGATGCCATGTTAGTCCGTCTGTGTAGCAAGATTCGTGGGCATTTCAAAGCTGGAGAGTCACAGCTTAGTGGCTTTAAAGCTTGTGCGGACCTGATGGTGATTTCTGACTGAGGCCGTTCACTAAACATGAGGATTGCAAACTTCATTATATCTGAAACGTTCTTTTGCAATAAATGGTAAATTGCACTTTTGTCATAGCGATTTTGTCACAGATTTTGTCATAGGTGTTCTCGCTTAAGTTCTCAGAGTTTTTGTGACATTTTTTTTGAGACTGTTAGGAAAGCAAGGTGGATGTGGAAGTATTATATTTGCCTGAAATTAGTCTAGCCTCCATAAAGTTGAACCTTGGATGTTAAACCCAGAAGCATTTGCATATTTAATGTAAGAGATTTTAGTTCGTAAGCGGTCCCCAAAGACATCCACATGTAGTGTGATTGCATTTTGGCTGAGGAATGCTATCAGTATCTCACTGCAGCTTCCTGATTCTTACTTAACACAAGATCTCATTTAATCCTTATAGTAAGCCTGCCAGGTATTGGTATTCAAATGTATGCTTTTAGGATACTCTAGAATTAGTGAGTTCTTGAAGATTTGTGGACAAATTCCTTGAAAGTCAGTTACCCTGTAGCATTGCTATACCATTTTGCGGCGGGGGGAGGGGGGGATAGATCTGTTGAATTCTGTCCATATATTTAAAATACTTATTTCCTATTTAATATCCTATAATTACATTATCATTAACTCAACAATCACTATACAACACCTATCATCACCATCATATGCACCCAGAGCACGGAGTATGTAGAGATGAGGGAAAGATAGTTGGTTCCTGCCCTTTCTGTTAAGCTCCAATAGTCTAGCACAGTAACTGCCTATCAGGTTCATGACCATATCCCAGACACATTTTTGGTAGTTACATGTTTGCTGAATGTTGAATGAATGAGCATGAATTTATCTTTTTTTTCCCAAAAGTATGTATGCTTATCACTAACTTTAATAGATACTATAATAATAATAATAATAACAGTACTAACAAATGTTGTTGTGTAGTACCTAATGTGTGCCAGCTACTGTTATCTTTATTTATTTATTTAAACATTTTGTTTTTTGTTTGTACCAGTGGGGGAGGGGCAGAGAGAAGGAGAGACAGAATCCCAAGCAGGTGGGGCCCAAACTCACAAGCTACGAAATGATGATCTGAATTGAGATCAGGAGTCGGATGTTTAACTGACTGTACCACCCAGGTGCCCCTACTGTCCCTCTTTTTAAAATGAAGACTCAGAGGGGATAAGTAACTTCTCCAAGATCACACAGCTAGTAAATGGTAGAGTTGGGATTTAAGTCGTCTCTTTTTTAACCACTATGTTCTACTTCCTAAGTATTATATGAGTAATACTTATTATCCTACTTCTATGCTTCTGTCTTTGCCCTCTAGCATATCTAAAATACTCTAAATTCCCAAAGAAGAACTTTAAAATTACTTGACATTTCCAGACCTTGTTGAGACGCCCGTACCTGCGTGCAGGTTGCCCGTAGTGCTGGGAGTCCTGTTAGAATCTAACAGCTAGAAGACCTCTTTACCTGTATCATTCAGGCACATGGCTTCCAACATTGTGTAAATAAAACTTAAAAATACTTTCTTCTGCTACGTTTATTTAGATGACACTGATTATTTTCAGCTAAGTATATTAATTTTATTAAAGGGATAAAGTTAAAAACTATTTTTATGTAAAACTTTTATTTAAAGACTAAGAACATTCTAATAGATTGTTAAGCTGAGCACTTCTGTTTGCTAAAGCAAAGTTAGTCAAGATCTCCTCTAGGAAATCTGGGTAACATTCATTTATTTGGCTTTTTTGAGGGCCTGCTTAGCTTCAGAGGATTGAAACTTGGAAGAGAGTTCATGGAAACATGGTTTGGATCTGCTTAGCATAGAGGTGGCAGCTTATGCCATAGGTATGAAGAAGATCAGACAGGATGACTTTGTTGAGTGAAAGAAAGAGGAAGCCTGAGGTAGCTGCTTGGGACGTTGGAGGAAAATGAACAGAGAGGCAAGGAAAGACAGCGTGTCCTGGAAAGAGTAGTCTGTCACATGCCACAAAACTCAATATTGGGTTTCAGGGAGGTGTTAAGAGTGGAAGTCAGATTTCTTGCTGACAAGTTAGTATATTGCTTTCAAAAAACATTTTTTTTAAGTTTGTTTTAAAGTTTGCTTTTTTTTTTTTTTTTTTTGAGAGAGGGAGAGAGAGCACTTGAGTGTGAGTTGGGGAGGGGTAGAGAGAGAATCCCAGGCTCTGTACTGTCAGTATGGAGCCCGATGCGGGCTTGAACCAACAAATTTGAGATCATGACCTGAATTTGAAACTAAGAGTGGGATGCTTAATCAAGACTGAGCCACACAGGCGCCACTCAAAAATATTTTTTAATTTAGACTTTTGGTTAACTCCTACTAGATTTTTTTTTTTTTAACATTCTCCCCATTGTTATTGAGGTTTTACTTTCTCTTCCGTGGCATTCAAAACAAATCCTTCTCATGATGAGTTCATTTCTGTATTGAGATACTTCCCAACTACGTTTTTAAAGTCCTTTGGTTTCCTTTATAATTTTTGTCGCAGACATAATATTTATTTAAATAATCTCTGAATCATCAAGAACATCTCTGTAATGTTGTATTGTTTTCCATGGAATTAGAAATGTATTTGAAATAATAATTTAAAAACTTTATAATATACCACTTGTGTTTTGTTTTGCTTGAATTTGACATCCTGCTTCTTACTTTTTCCTGATGGTCGCGACAAGATGACCCCGTCTGTAATTTTCCTACACTGTTCTGTATGTTTGCACTTCTGTAACACTTGTGCTTCTAGCATCCTGTTCTTATGTAGATCTTTTCCTTGATAGGTAGACACCCAAAACCTACTGGACTGGTTAATTGGCACTTCCCGTCTTCATCCCTCCTCAGTAGGTTGATGCGTCCTAGTGTAACCTGTTCGCTTTATCATGCTCCTTTAAAAATTCCAAAAGACGATGTATGAGCCCCTTTGAACAATATGAAACCTCTAAGACAAGATTGTGTAGATCTTTCAGTTGGACTGTGAGTACACTAGTTAAATATTTTTGAAGTTGTTAAGTGACTCGTCAGATACAGTGATCATGCATACTAGTAACTTTTCTTTAAGGTGCTGTCTCTCAAGGCTGTTCTGTTAGTTTTTTTAAAAGGTAATTAGGGTTCACTTTAGTAGTGAACTCACGAGTTTCTCTGCCCTTCAGAGGTACAATTTCTAATTCTTGAACTTGACAGTAAGCAGGAAGTGGTAGGCAATCTAAATAAGGAAACAGGTCAGTACTTACTAATTTAATTTAGTTGACACTTAGGGAGGGAAAGCATAGCACTCTCATAAAATGCCCAGCAACGACAGAGAGAGCTATCAAATCTGAGGAGTCCTGTCTACCAGTCTTAAAAATACCTACCAGCTCACTCCTGCATCTTGCAGTCTTGTTTCTGCTTATTCTCCTAACGTGGACTTTGTGTTCCCACCCAGCAAATCTGTTTTCTGTTTCTCACAGTTACTTGTTCTTTATCGGTTTCTTTTCATCATGCTCCTTTCTTCATCTGCAGCACCTCCCCCAGCTTGCATCCTCCCCCTTTTTCAGAACACGACAGCTTTTGTAGGCTTTGGAAATCTAATTTGAACAACCTCACCCTCATTGTGAGACTTTTCATTTGTCTCCCCCCTCCATACTTGTGTGTGTGTCTTGCACTAGATTGCTTTTTGTAAGCAAACTGAATGAAATTCAGGTTTCTTTCTCTTCATGACCTCATGATGTCTAGAGCAGCAAAAGCACGTAGTAGATGTTTAGAAAACATAGCCAGCTTATTAGGGCAAGTCAGTTGCTTAGCCCTGCCTCTTGCTATGCATTCATAGATGTGATTGGGATGATGAATTAAGGCGATTCTGGATCGCTCACTCAGCGAAGTAACAAGTGGGGGTGGTGAAGCTTGTAGCCCTGGATGTTCCTCTGCCAGCGCTATGGATACTCTCTCTCCCACCACAGCCAACATTCTGGGCATGAGAAGAGAAGAGGAGGCAGCAAGAACAGGAACAAATAGCACAGAATTCTTGGAGCTCTGACTTCGGTGGTTTGCTGACTGACATTGCCAGTTCCCCCTTCTTCCCTTTCAGAACCCTCGCCCCCCTCCCCCATTTCTTTTTTTATAGCAGAGTGACTGTAAGTTTACAGACGAACATAACTAAGAGTTTGTTGGCAACTAAAATAAATTATGGTAGAATCTGGGTATCTTGGCATCACAGCATATATTGTCTTTCATAAAATGTAATAAAGCACCACTTCTGTCGAGTTCCAGCATACCTGGCTGAAAGGAGAAGACCACAGACCCGTTAAAGATGAGGGTGTGAGGCACCCCATGTGATGTCACACAAGGATAGCATATTCCCAAGCAGAGGCCATTGAGACTTGTGCCATGTCAGAATGACAGGTTATACCATTTGTCATGGCCTGTATAAATCTCACAAGAATAATAGAAATTGCTGATGTGAAACCTTGGAAATATAAGAGCCTACTGTTTTCTGTGCCTTCCTGCAAAGGCTAAGGATTTTAATAGCCAGAGGAAGGGAGTTTATGGTTGACTTTTCTGCTAGTACCCACAGTTTTGAACCCCTAGGGTTAGCAGTCTTCTTCCCTCATCACATTTCTGCAGATTCTCCGCTAGGACTTGATTCTGGAGTGAATCCAAACTTAGTGTTTCTCATTTGCATGTAACAAATGACCAAAGGGACATTGTCATAGTTACTACTTGGGTTGTATCGTGGCTGTTTTCTGCATAGTGCTCTTTTTTGCTTCCTGTATTATTCCTTTGACCCTGCACACCCATCTAGCTGCCTTCCCTATTTTTCTTCTTCCTTTTGCTGCCAAATAACAAATGACCCAGATTTCCTCTCTGCTGCGTATACTCTCCTTACCCACTAGTAATCCAACTTTTGTACTACCCCCTCTCCTGCATCCTTTTGAAAAAGGATATTCTTAAAGTTCACTTTTATCCTAGTCACCAAATTCTTAGGACCTTACCTTGTTTTACCATTTCCCTTGCAATTGACACTGAATGACTTCTTGGTGGATATTGTTGTTAGGGTTTTTTTGCTCGTGTGATCCTAAATTCTGTTATTATATGTCTTAAGCATCCTTTCTTCCTAGTGTCTCTTTCTCTTGTTCAGAATTAGCTTTGACTCCTCCTTTCCTTATGTCCAACCTGTGAGATCCTTCAGATTTTCTTTCTTTGAAAGGTTCCAGCTTTTGAAAGGTTCATTCTTTCCTGTCTTTTGTGTTACCCACCTGAGCTCTTACCACCTTGTTGCTGAACTACTGCAGTAGCCTCAATTTAAACTAGCTTTTGTGTAGTTGTTAAAGAACAGATAAATGAATTTCTAAAAAATTTCATGATACTCTACAAAAATGTTCAGTAAAAATTAGTCGTATTCAGAGCCCTCACCGTTGAGCTCTGTCTAGTTTGCTACCTAGTCACCACTACAATCTTTGCTTTGACCTGTGCCCACCCCCCCCCCCCCATTAGGATGCCCATCTTGTGTAGACTTTCCAAAAACTTGTCCGTGCTTTAAGGTCCAGTTCAGGCTTGCTTCCCCCCACCCCCCCACCCCCAATAAATATTTTCAACCCATAGTAGTCCCTGTAATCCTTACAGTATCAAGTCCTAAGTATGTAGCATCTGTCATGGGCCAGGCATTGAGCTGTTTGACATATGATCACTTATAAACAGGCATTGTTTCTGTTTTACAGCCGAGAAACCTGGGGCTCCAGAGGTTACATGCTCAGCATGAGCCAGGATTCGAATCTAGCTCCATGTGATGACAAAACTTTGTGTTCAAGACACCCAGCCATTTTGATGTGTAAAATGACAGCCTTCTATAGTGGCTTATATTTTTCAGTTGTGTGTTATGCTCACAACTAGGCTAGAAGTTCCTTGAGAACAGGGGATGTGTGTTAGAACTTTGTGTGCTTCCCGCGGCCCACTATGTACTGTGAACACTGTATGGAGTACCTTAGAGGAGAACATTTTGATGAGGTGTTCCTGTCGTGCTGCTAATTACAATAACCAGTCTGCCTCCTTTTTGGTGTGAGCATTCTCCAAACCACGAGTAGGGGAAAGACTGCAGGCATGGCTGCATACTTGAATTAAGGGAGGCAGTAGAACAGCCTTAGGATTTGTTTCCTGAAGTGTGGGATATGTACCCAGCAGGGTGTGAAAGCACACAGTAAGAAAGCTGTAACCTGTTCAGTTGTTTTACAAAATGGATAAAGGAGAAATTGTAGTTTGATACTAGTAAGTTTTTAACACCTTCCTAACACGTTACTCTCTTCATAAAGAACAGGTAGGCCTTGATGTGGTAGCCACGAGCATATTTTGCAGATAATGGTATTTAGCTGAAATTAAATAGCAGTTTTGTTTTCCTTGAACTTATTATAGTTTTTATCTTCTATTTATTTCATGCGATACTTATTTTTTATTTATATTCTGATACAAGTTCCTTTTAAAATATATCTATTAGCTTAAGTGTCGTGATGTAAAGAAGACATGTTAGGAACATAACAGCACAAGTGGCCTGTGGACATGGCAGAATTTGTGAAGGAGGTGTGCAGATGTCTCAAGTTTAAGAGACGGTGGCATAATGGAAAAAGCCAGACTTTAGAGTTTCACAAAGCTAGGTTCATATTTTGGCCCTGCTGATTTTTAGTCTGTAACCTTGGGCAAAAACTTTCTCTTTGCCTATTTTGATTTGTAAAATGAAGATAACAATACTCCCTTTTTTATGTTTATTTTTGAGAGTAGTAGAGAGTGCAGGAGGGAGGGGCAGAGAGAGGGGGGGACAGGGGATCTGAAGCAGGCTCCATTCCAGCAGCAGAGAGCCAAAAGCAACGCGGGGCTGGAACACACGAATCGAATCAGGAGGTCATGACCTGAGCCAAAGTCAGATGCTTAACTGACTGAGCCGCCCAGGCGCCCCACCAGTGCCTTCTTTTTAGGGTTATTTGAGGTTGTTTGATAAACCTCAAACAACCCAGATAAATAGTAGTTTTTTATCATTATCAGTTCTGTTTATAATTTATTTCCTCATTTAGTCAACTAAAAATCTTTGATAGAATTTTAAAGGCACTGTTTAATTCTTAGGATATCTTACTCTCAAGCAAGTACTTAACTACTGTGGGCTTTCGTTTCTCTGGACGTTAGTTTTTTCATCTGCATATTGGAAATAATATAGCACTTGCCTTATAGGATTGTTTTGAGGACTAAATTAATTGCTAAAATGCCTAGAATAGTGCCTGGTACTTGGAGCAGTGCTGTATAGCCGTTAGCTACTACTGTTAATACTTCCTTAGAAAGGATGTAGCTTTTTGGGAACTCCTAAGAATTTTTTTCTTTGTTCTTATCATTCTGATGTGGGGATGGAAGGTGTTTTGTGAACTTGTATATGTTTATTAAACACCTGCTGAGTATAAAGCATTGTTGCACTGAGATCATGGTAAACTGGCAAGGGAGAATAAGGAGGCCTTCTGCAAAACTAGTCTGAGCTACCTGTACCCTAAAGTTACTATAGCATGCAGTTAAACTCAACAGAAGATTTAATGAACTCCAGAGAATTGAAGGGACTGACGTTGAATCATTATGAATTTCTGGTATGTTACAGCATTTTCTAATTAAGTAAAATGCCACAGGACATTTGATATTGATATATATAATTTACTAGCATTTCTTTACAGTAGTGCCATGAATTCATATTAGTTCCATGGTTACATTTGCTATTCTTGTTCCTCAGTTTTTATCTATTTTGTAAAATATACCTGGTTTTGCGACAAGTAGCAGTTTTTATTCTGTGGATTAGTTAGGTACCTAAGATGTTGGTTGTAAAACAAATATGGAAAGCCAAATCATTTCCCTATTTTTCTTGAGTAATTTAATTGGTACTCCTCTGATACAGGGGGAAATTGACCCTAAGACAATATAAAATTAGAGTGCAGAAAGTTTTCGTTATCAAATATTTAATACAAAAATATGATAAAACACTCATTCACAGAAATACTGATGCTTGAATTTCACACCAGATATTGTTCGTTTAGAGCTAGATTTACAGGACAGGGTTTTAGCAAGTCACGTAATTATTTCCACTTAGATCCCCAATTCAAACAGTGAATTTATTAACTCCTTATATTTTTGCTTTTCATAACAATTCATATTTAAATACATATCTGTGTCATTTTTTAAAGGTGGCACGTAGCTAGTAATCTATTTGATATTTTGGCAGAAACAGATTTTTAAAAATTAGATGTTTTCAGAGGGTACTTTGTGTTGTAATTATAGATTTGATAGGAAATTTGCATTCAGAGAAATAGTATTTCCACTAAGAAGGGATTTTAGAGGTAGAATCCAAACCTTTCTTTTGTTTGGGAGGAAAGTTGAGATATCTTGTGTAACTTACCTGTTGTCACATAACAAACACTTACCAAAACTTGATTCTTTGGCCTACCCACCAAAACCCAAAAACTCTTGTTTTTATGATATAACATAACATAGTAAAGCTCTGGTATAATTCACCTTATTATGTGAATTTACCACTGGGCAGACGTGATTGCTTAAAAAATACTGTAGTGGTTAAGAGCATTCGTTTCCATCCAAGTTCTGTTAATTTGCTGTGTGACAGTTTCCTCATCTGTAAAACTGTACCTGCCTCATAAGTTGTTAGGATGATTACATGAGTTAATGTGTTACTGAGCTTGGATTGGTACCTGACATACTGTGTGTACACTATTAATGTTAGCTTATCATAATCCTCATCATTATTGTTATCATCCTTATCCTATAATAACCTGCAGTAGCACATAGCACAGGTTAGAGCACTATCCTGAGTGAATGAACTGTTTCTCTTTATCACAAGTAACAGTAAGTTCCCAGGCCCGTGTTTGCTGATGCCTGACCGACCACTGGTAAAGAAGAATATGTACTGGTGCTTAGCCCTGTTCATTTGGACTCTGCTCACGGACTGCAGACACTTTAGATCGCCGCTGTATTCTGTGGGTTTAGGAAGAATCACGCCCCCAGGAAAGGAGCAACAGAGTGCGTAGTAACAGAGTGCATAGATAAGGGCATTCTGTGGGGCTCCCAGCTTCCCCACTTAATTTAACCTCTCTGTGCTTTAGTTTTCGCATATGTAAAATAGGGGTGAAAGGCCCTGTCCTTCAGGAATAAAAGTTCCCTCTGCGGAGACTGAATGAGCTAATTTGTAAAGTGCTTAGCCTGACATCTGGTCTACAGTGTTCAAATGTTTTGACTTTTATTATATTTTTAAAATTTGACAAATTAGGAGTTACTGTGGCTCCAGAATAGTCCACTAGGCCTCCATGTAATAAAACAGGGGTTTGATTACTATTAACAATTCCTAAAAAATATTATTCCTCAATCAGAAATAAATATTGGGACGCCTGGGTGGCTCAGTTGATTGAGCGTCTGACTTAGGCTCGGGTCATAATCTCACAGTCCATGAGTTCAAGCCCC
Organism: Acinonyx jubatus; assembly: GCF_027475565.1. Classification (NCBI taxonomy): domain Eukaryota; kingdom Metazoa; phylum Chordata; class Mammalia; order Carnivora; family Felidae; genus Acinonyx; species Acinonyx jubatus. Next base: position 26,512,765 of record NC_069385.1, read on the forward strand.
ACATCAGGCCCTGTGCTGACAGCTCAGAGCCTGGAGCCTGCTTCGGATTCTGTGTCTCCCTCTCTCACACTCTCTGCCCTCCTCCTGCTTGCACTCTGTCTCTCTCTCAAAAATAAATAAACATTTAAAAAAAATTTTTTAAGAAATATTTAATATGGCATATTTAAGGAAACAGGGTATAAGTGTTGGCCTTTTTTGTCGCCTTATGTATCTTACTCGTTAAATAGGATCATTTGTCTTTAAAGGTGTTTTAGAAGGGCAGTTATAAGCCTGGGTTTGCTTGTGACAATCTGGCTTATTCCTCTTGTCCAGGTATAATTATAAATAGTATCCCCTTTCACTCTGGCAAATGTCCCAGGTTGGATGTACATTTTATGGTCACTCTAAGTATATTTACTGTCCGGATTTATTTTACCAGACTATCCTCATGCCCCAATAATATTTTCTAAA